>NC_057401.1:2547417-3260860 GCF_019320065.1 Cervus canadensis
TGCACAACAAAGGAAACTGTAAGCAAGGTGAAAAGACAGCCTTCAGAGTGGGAGAAAATAATAGCAATGAAGAAACAGACAAAGGATTAATCTCAAAAATATACAAGCAACTCCTGTAGCTCAATTCCAGAAAAATAAATGACCCAATCAAAAAATGGGCCAAAGAACTAAACAGACATTTCTCAAAAGAAGACATACAGATGGCTAGCAAACACATGAAAAGATGCTCCACATTACTCATTATCAGAGAAATGCAAATCAAAACCACAAGAGGTAAACCTATTACACGCCAGTCAGGAGTGCTGCTATCCAAAAGTCTACAAGCAATAATGCTGGAGAGGGTGTGGAGAAAAGGGAACCCTCTTACACTGTTGGTGGGAATGCAAACTAGTACAGCCACTATGGAGAACAGTGTGGAGATTCCTTAAAAAACTGGAAATAGAACTGCCATATGACCCAGCAATCCCACTTCTGGGCATACACACTGAGGAAACCAGATTTGAAAGAGACACGTGCACCCCAATGTTCATCGCAGCACTGTTTATAATAGCCAGGACATGGAAGCAACCTAGATGCCCATCAGCAGACGAATGATAAGGAAGCTGTGGTACATATACACCATGGAATATTACTCAGCCGTTAAAAAGAATTCATTTGAACCAGTCCTAATGAGATGGATGAAACTGGAGCCCCTTATACAGAGTGAAGTAAGCCAGAAAGATAAAGAACATTACAGCATGCTAACACATATATATGGAATTTAGAAAGATGGTAATGATAACCCTTTATGCAAAACAGAAGAAGAGACACAGATATACAGAACAGACTTTTGGACTCTGTGGGAGAAGGCAAGGGTGGGATGTTTCAAGAGAACAGCATCAAAACATGTATATTATCTATGGTGAAACAGATCACCAGCCCAGGTGGGATGCATGAGACAAGTGCTCAGGCCTGGTGCACTGGGAAGACCCAGAGGGATCGGGTGGAGAGGGAGGTGGGAAGGGGGATCGGGATGGGGAACACGTGTAACTCCATGGCTGATTCATGTCAATGTATGACAAAACCCACTACAATATTGTAATTAGCCTCCAACTAATAAAAATAAATGAAAAAAAAAAAAAGATAATGTACTTTTAACTGTGTGGGTTTCCTAGGTGGCACTAGTAGTAAAGAACCCGCCTGCCAGTTCAGGAGACAGACATGGGTGTGATCCCTGGGTCAGTAAAATTGTCTAGAGAAGGGCATGGCGACCCACTCCAGTAGTCTTGCCTGGAGAATCCCATGAACAGAGGAGCCTGGTGGGCTACAGTCCATAAGGTCGCAGAGAGTCAGACATGGCTGAGGTAACCTAGCACACACACATTTTTTTCATGTAAATTTTATCCCTGATTGCAAGAAAAGTACTTTAGCTGGTGCTACCAAAGAGGTGGTCTGTTACAAATCTCAAGGAAAAACTGGCAGTTTGGATTAATTGAGAGATATTTGGTGTTGACTTATTGGCAGTTAGAGGCAATTTGGACTTTCTGAGATGTTATTGCTTATACAGTAAGTGTCAAATTTAATGTCTATGTAAGATGTAATTCCATCATACATTGTAATGCTAGAAACCCCAGAATATGAAACTCTAGACTATACTGCTTCTCTTTTATTCATGTTGTTGAAATCCTGGTTAACAAATATTTGATTATCTAAAACATCACTGGAGTATGTATTTTTAGTCCTGAGGAGATCTGCTCTAGGACAGAGGAATGGTTTATTCAGTAACACATGTGTTTCTCACTTTATAGTCGTGCATATAATTTTGACTAATGCAAGTAAGCACCCCTCTCTTGTCATTTACTGAGATTGTACACAGTTCTTCATTAGTGTCATTAGTGTAAACAAGAATAGACTGTAGATTTCTTTTAAAATAAAAGTAGGTTGAACTGAATGAAATTAAATCATTCTTGTGGGCTAGCATTTTTTAAGCTCCCTTTTCAGTGGCTGGTAAGTTGAGCTTATTGCATTGGGCTTTAGTGTGCTTTTATCAGTTTTGGAAGGCCAGAAGAAACAGAAAATGTTTTATCTTCAAAGTTCATTACAGTATCACCAAAAAAACACTTGCTTTCTGGGTATTATGACCTAACTTAACCTGGAGTCATGAGAAAGACAATTGACTTAATATTTTAGTACTCCAAAATGATACCCCATAGTTCCTTTGGGTAGGTATTAACAGCTTCTTGGAATTTTGTACTAAAAATTATTTTAGGCTTGTGAAATTTTTAATGGCCTGAAATTTTGTATGTCTTTTTTCTCTGTTATTGTAACCTTCTTGCTGCCATACTTTTAACATTTATGTCCCTCCTTTCTACATATATATCCAAGAGAGCCTACTGTCATCCAGGACAGTGCTATTCAGATTGCTGGTCCACAGCAAGATGCGGAGCTATGTCAGAGTGCATGTGTCAGTCAGTGTCAGTAAAGGACCACGGCCCTGACCGCGCCGGGAGGCTTGCTGAGGGAGGAGTGCCAGCTGAGCGAAGCAGTGTGCTTGCTGACTGCTCTGTCTTATGTTCTGGTGCAGGCTCTCTTGTCATGGACAGGTGTCAGACCATTCTC
Organism: Cervus canadensis; assembly: GCF_019320065.1. Classification (NCBI taxonomy): domain Eukaryota; kingdom Metazoa; phylum Chordata; class Mammalia; order Artiodactyla; family Cervidae; genus Cervus; species Cervus canadensis. The sequence continues at coordinate 2,550,016 of NC_057401.1, forward strand.
AGATCAGAGTCTCCTTTGCAGACGACCAGCGGGTTCATGGGCCAGCAGTTGGTTAGGGAGTGACACTAAGGAGCAGTGGCCTGGTTTACACAGGAGATGGATGCTTCAGTAATGAGATCTGTAGTTTAGTTCATCGAGTTCAGATTGTCCTAAAGGGCCATAAAGAATTAAAGTGCAAAAATTAAGGATGTTTCCTTTATTTTTTATTCTGAGATAATTTGAATTTAATTACACCTACCCAGTGTTAGTGAAATTCTATAATATTTAGAAGGAATGAACAGCTGTAAAATTAAGACTTGAAAAGGATCTGTATTGCTTTTTAAAATTATTACACAGTAATTGGATGTTACATTTTTATTTTCATACTCCAGTATGATTTTGCAGTTGGGTAATTTGTTAGTAATATGCATATAAAACCTGAATTTTGATTTGAAGGAAGTTATTGAGATTAAATTGGAAGCTGATTATAGTCAAACATCATACTATATTGATAGTCATGTATTTATTTACCCAGTGCATTGGACAGTTCAGATGCCTTCATTATAGATCCATATGTAAATGAATACATGTGCATTATTAAATAAAATTAAAAGGACCTAAGCGACCTTACCTGATATTAGGTCAAGGGGTTTAAATTAATTTCTAAGCTATTTGTTAATTATTTATTGAATGCATCTATCTCAGTAACCTTCAAGCGAATTTATAGAGCTAAAAATTGTTTTTTGTTTCTTCTTATTTGTAGTCTTATGAAAATGAAACTCTTATGTTAATATTTTGAAGTTTAGTTTATTGTAAGTCACGCATGCTGAAGATATTTTATAGAGTATGCAATTCTAAGTTTTTCCCACTTAGCTATATATCTACATGTATCCTTCAAAAAATGAACATGAAATTATTTTTATTTGTGGACCTCATAGTGATTTTTCTATATATTTTAATAAATCTATTTTAAGAAAATGCAATGTTTCATAATTTAATTACTTGTAAATTTTATGTGTCTCCATTTAGGCTAAACTTGTTTTTTTTCCCCCCAAAGGGTGCTATGGAACACTGCATAATAGGAGTTATAATCCTTTCAGAATTGACTCAGGAAATGAACCTGGTAAGCCTTTCCATCTAATGGTGACATGAAGTTTGCTAAGTAATGCTGTTTCTTTGATGTAAAACTTTGTATTGTATAAAACTGTGAATAAGCAAGTCTTTTTTTTTGGGGGGGGGTGTAGTTGGGATAATTAAGTGTTGGAACACTTTTGTTGTTATTGAAAGTAATAGCAACAATGTAAAGTACTACAAAGAACAGGAAATTAGACATGGTCCTCTGTGGCAATTGGATAATTGTTCTTTTATATTCCATGTATATAGTAATATACTAATCATACAAATAAATTGTATGCAAAAGTGAAACAAGCCTTTTTTCACTTACAAATAAAAGACAAGCAGTTTGGTGAATTGATTTCTCAATAATGAATACACAGCAGGACTCATCAAAGGCTGCTTGGCACTCACTTGCTAGCTTGAGTTTTCACCCTGTACAAGCAGAGTTTGCAGAAGCTACACTTCCCCCACCAGTGCCTTTATGAACTCGGCAGTTGAGCACATCCTCACCTGCTTTTGTTCACTTTTGTGTTTAACATGGTTCTAAACAGAACAAAAGGAGGAGTTGAGTTTTATATGGAATAATGGTATAATAGAGGGAAATGTGTTTATATTTAAGAATTTATATAAGTGTTTATATTTAAGAAGTACAGCTGGCATACAATATTACGTTGGTTTCAGATTTAAAATATAGTGATTTGACGTGTGTGTGTGTGTGTGTGTATGAATTGATCACCACATAAGTCTAGTAAGCATCTGTTGCCATACAAAGCTGTTAAAATATTGACTATTCCTCATGCTGTACATTATATCCCTGAGACTTATTTAATTACTTGAAGTTTGTACCTCTTAATCCTCTTTACCTATTTATCCAACTCCCATCCCCCATCTCTGGCAACCACCAGTTTATTCTCTGTGTCTATGAGTCTTTCTGCTTTGTTTTCTAAATTCCACATGTAACTGAAATCATACAGTATTTGTCTTTCTCTGTCTGACCTAATTCACTTAGCATAATACCCTCTAGGTCTACCCATGTTACTGCATACAACATGATTTCATTCTTTTTAAATGGCTGAGTAATATTCCATTGTGTGTATATATGCCACAAACTCTTTATTCATTGATCTGTTGATAAACACTTCCATATTTTGGCTGTTGTAAGTCATGTTTTCTTTGGATAAATAGCCAGAAGTGGAATTCCTGGATCATATGGTAGTTCTATTTTTAATTTTCTGAGGATCCTCCATATTGTTTTCCATAGTGGCCGTATTAGTTAACATTCTCACCAATAGCACAAGGGTTCCCCTTTTTTCACGTCCTCGCCAACACTTGTTATCTGTTCTCTATTTAATAATAGCCATTCTGAGAAAGGTGAGGTGATACGTCATTGTGATTTTGACTTGCATTTCCCTGAAGATTAATGATGTTGAACATCTTCTCATATGTCTGTTGGCCATCTGTATGTCTTCCTTGGAAAAATATCTTTTCATGTACTTGGCCTATTTTTTATTCAGATTATTTTTTGGTACTGAAGGTAGGGAAGTTTTTAGCATTTATGGCTTCAAGTATGTTTTGTGCTCTTTTCTTTCTCTCTTCTCCATCTGGGGCCCCTATAATAATGCAAATGTTAATACAATTGTGGTTGTCTTAGAGGTCCCTTAAACTATCTCATTTTTTAAAAAATTCTTTTTTCTTTTAACTGTTCCAGTTGGGTTGTTTCCACTACTCTGGCTTCCAGATTGCTCATCTGTTCTTTTGCTTCCTCTAATCTGCTGTTGATTCGCTCTAGTGTATTTTTCATGTCAGATATGGTATTCTTCAGTTCTGATTGGTTCCTTTTTTATATTTTCTGTTTCTTTGTTGAAATTCTCACTGAGTTCATCCATTTGTCTCCCAATTTTGGTGAGCATCTTTTTGACTGTTACTTTGAACTCTGGTAAGTGCTTATCTCCATTTGTTTAGTTCCTTTTCTGGAGTTTTGTCTGATTCTTTCATTTGGAGGGTAACCCCTCATCTCCTCATTCTGTCTAACTGTGTTTGTTTCTGTGTAGTAGGTATATCAGCTACATCTCCTGGTCTTGAAGCAGTGGTCTTAGGTAAAAGGTGTTCTGTGGGGCCCACTGGCACAGTCTCCCTGGCCCCCGGAGTCAGCTGCTCCTGGCGTTCTGTCTCCCCTCTGTGGGCTGCATGTGCCCTTCAGTTGTGGCTGAGCCAGGATTGCTGCGGGTGTGCTGGCTTTTGGGGTTGGTCCTGACCCAGCTGGCTGCAGGGCTGGCTGTGAGTGCTGTAGGGAGGCTGATGTGCTGATATTGTGGTTTTCTCATTGTTTCCTCTCAGGGAGCACATGATCTGATTTACATTTGGTCACTTGACTAAGGTGGTCTCTACCCGGCTTCTTCACTTGTAAATTTATTCTTTTCTCCTTTGTAAGTAATCAATATTATGTGGGAGGTACCTTATTAATACCTCTTTAAAATTTTAATTTATTCATTTATTATTTCTATCAGCACAGATTCCTGGTTTCCAACTTTATTTAATATGTTATAGTTTGTTACTAACATTATATTTTGATGCTCAAATTTTCCCAAATTTGGCCATTAGAAACCCTTTCAAGCTGGCATCTCTGTTCATTTGACATTTACTCACTATTCTTTGGACATTTCCTTACTTCCTGTCCAAGATGTTCCAGACTTACCTTGTATAGAACCAAGTATGTACCTTTTCAGAAAAAGCTTCAAGTTCTGAAGTGCAGTTTTGGGTTTTATGATAAAAAATATATGGCTTCTGCAGAGACATTTTGGTCAGCCTAATTTTAGAGTATTAACAATTTCAACTGTCATTTCTTCAGTACTTCTGAACCAGGCAATAGGGAGATCTACAATCCATAATGAAAATAAAATACTATAGTTGTCAAATGTGAGCCAGGTAAATTCACGTAGGATCAGTAACAGGATGTGTCTTTTATAAAAAGATCTAAACTTGAGACTTCCAAAAAATTTAGAATTATATGTTGTTTTGCTTTTGTAACAGCTAAGACTACTTATTTCACTAAATTCTCAAAACTAACCTATATTCACATAGGAGAAGATTAAAGTTTATAGGCACACCATATCTGTAAATGGGCTTCCCGGTGGCTCAGTGGTAAAGAATCCACCTGCAATGCAGGAGACACAGGAGACTCGGGTTCTATCCCTGGGTCAGGAAAAACCCCTGAAGGAGGGCGTGGCAACCCACTACGGTATTCTTGAGGCATAGTTATGCAGTAGAAAATGGATACGTAATTCCTCTTCTCAAAAACATTGGACATCTAAATGAGTAACCCAAGTAGCATGTATTTGTTGTTGTTGCTGGAGTTGCTGTAGTTGCTAAGTCATGTGCCTAGAAGGTAACCCTGAAATAAGACCTGGATTTGTAGTTGAGCTCTGTTGCCTACTGCTTTGTTCAGTGTGTTTAAATTTACGTATCACTATCTGTAAACTGAGAATGACACTTTCCAAGGTCTTATTATGATTAGTTAGGTACATTGCTAGCACAGGTCCTAGTATGTACAAGTGCTCAGTAAACCCAGGGTTCTTCCCTCAGTATTATAGATGTGTGTGCTCTGCTAAGTCACATCAGTCATGCTTGACTCTTTGCAGCTTATTGACTGTGGTCCGCCAGGTTCCTCTGCCCATGGGATTCTCCAGGCAAGAATACTGGAGTGGGGCTCTTCCCAACCCAGGGATCGAACCTGGGTCTCCTGCGTCTCCTGCGTCGCAGGTGGCTTCTTGACCACTGGGCCACTGGGAAGCCCATTTATAGATATGGTGTGCCTGTAAACTTTATGTGAATATAGGTTAGTTTTGAGGATTTAGTGAAATAATATGTGAAGGGTACATAAGTTGAGATTGTAATGGTGTATGCTATTACTAATTTGTATTAAGAAATGTTTTTATATATTGAGGGAAACTGAAGAAACAGACCTATTGAAAGACAGATGGATGTTTGATTTTAAAAAAGGGAGAAATGCTGCAAATACTAATTTGAATATTGCATAGTGGATAGAGATCCCAGTAACTGCTTTCTGTAATCGCTTTGGACTTCTGTTATGTTTCATGTTCTTATGAGTAAAATGTGGCCTCTAAGTATAGTATGATGGAGCTTAGGAAGTATCAGATAATCAATTTTGATCTCACTGCTTTTTTCAAATATAAACGTCAGTAAGGAAATGGTTTATTTTCATCTTTCAGATAGCAAAAGGAATGCTATAGCAACTGTTGCCTGTGGTAGTAACAAATCATTAGAGTATCAGACTTCAGTTTTGTTTGCTGTTTCCTGGTGATAAATGGAAATATTAGTGGTGTTAATATCATACTTTTTACCATATTATATTTTAGATTAGAGGCTCAACAACTATTCTTGGTAAACTTATTCTTAAAAGTTACTTATTATTAACTAGTAAAATATTCAGAAGGAATATACTGTGGCTTATGTAATAAATCAAATTTCTGATTATTTATAATTTCTGCCTTGGGATTTTTTTTTAAAGAATATCAAAATATATGAATCAGTGACATATGCATCTGGTATATATAGAAATATCACTTTCATATGCAAGAATTTTCTATAGCTGATTCAGTTCACTGATTCACAGAAAATAAGAATTTTAAGATTATCTTAGAGATTTTTCATTTTATAGATGGAGTCTGAGGACCAGGGAGGTTGTTTCTTGCCCAGTGCAAACTATGCATGTCTCAGGAATTGATAGTATCTATTATTTTATAATGTGTGTTTATAATGCCTCTGAAATATGATTTATTCTTGTTTTTAATTTTAGGATCAGTATAGTTTGCAGAAAAAGCACTGAATTAGAACAGTCCAGAAACATGGGGTGCTAATTGTGGTTCTGCCGTTGCTAGCTCTTTGAGTAACCTTGAACAAATGACTTATCCTAGCAGATTTTTTAAAAGCTCTTTTAGCCCTGTACTTTATGATTATTTGATCATTAATTTCACTCTTTTTCTTACATAGTAAATTTTTGCTTTGTTCTCTGGTAAGTCTGGTTAAATAAATTTATCTTGAACTTTTTAGGTTGATTATTCTAGACCTTCAGCAAAACACAGGAAAATAGCTACCTCATTTCGTGATACTTCTCTCAAAGACATTTTAGTGCTAGCATGCTCTCTTCTAAAAGAGGTAAGTTAATAATTGAGCATCCTGTTTCGGAAGAATTTCAGATGAATTCCCCGGTACGCTATTCTGCCTTTTGAGGAGTTATTGTGGATGCTTTTAAGTACAGTTGTTGTTGTTCAGTTGCTAAGTTGTGCCTGACTCTGCAACCCCATGAAGAACAATGGGTTTGCACAAATCTAAACAGTTCCAAAAAATTCACTTTTATTTAATAGGGATATAATAAAGTAGGATCCAAAGGTAGTTTGGTAACTTGTCTTTGGATAGTAGTTTCTTTGTCTTCTTACTGTACATTATTGCAGAAACTAATTGAGACTTTTGAGAGGGGTCGGGATTGTTCTCCAGAAGCTTACGCCTATCCCTCCACATTCAAACAGCCTCTGAGAACCTTTGTTAGCTGAATGTGTTATCATTTATTCATGAAGTCCCCCCACTTTTTCTTGAAGAATATTATATTTTCAGTTTTTTCCAATTGCTCCTTTGAGCTAATGAATCCTGTACATTTATACATTTGTGCTGTATAAAGTATTTGTCCTAAAGTTGCTTCTTACAACTGTTAAAGGTGACCTCCATTTTGCAATTAAATATGAAAGGTTGTCCCCATTTTACAATATTAAGGTTGAGAATAGTCTATTACAGTAACATCCCTTTGCAGTTTCTTTTTTCTTTCTTTTTTTGTTTCACTAATTTTAATTTGGCACTGAAGTTTTTTAAATTAGGTTGAGTAAAAAATTTTAATTGATATATTTCATAATATTTTATTTGACTTTGAACCTTTTTCAGATATTGGGCAAGCCTTTAAACCTTCAGGATCAGGATCAACAAAATCTAGTAATGCAAGTCTTGAAACTGGTCCTCAACTGCCTTAACTTTGACTTCATTGGCAGTTCAGCAGATGAATCTGCAGATGATCTTTGCACAGTACAGATTCCAACAACTTGGAGAACAAGTAAGAAGAAAGTTTAGTATAAGGAATGGTCAACATAAAAGACATAGGATTAAGCAATATTGTTGCCTTATGTGCAATTATCTGTTTTTTATTTGGCAGTCAAAAAGTTTAAAAAATTATAACCCAAAGTAGCTGCTGATACCCAGTGTTGAAATCTGTTTTCCTCAATTTAATTCATAGTAACCTCATATTTTGGTTTTGGAAAAAAGAGAAGACAGCTCTATTGTTGGAGGAAAATAAGTTTAGGTAGGGAAATGAAGAGTTCTGTTTTCAAATTTTCAGATAAACAGAGTAAGAGAGGGTATAACACTTGGCAAGAGATATCATATTTTTCAAAGTTATGAAGAGAGTGAATTAGAGTAGCTAACTTAGCAAAGCAGAATTGCAATTTACTTTTTTACAGAGAGGGATACCAAAAAAAAGCAAACGCATATGCTCTTACTCATCCCAGAAAGATGGTGACAGTAGGGTTTTCCTGCTGAAGTTAGAGGTAGGGGGTAGGGCTGATAGGGCTTGGTGAAGAGTCTGTGTTCTGCACAAACACCCCCTGGGATCTTCTCTACCATCTGTGCCACTCTGTGACTGCCCTTTTCAGAGACTAAAACGATTAAAAGGAACTTAGTATCTTGATAGTTGTGATGAATGCATGAACCAACATATGTTGTTAAAATTGCGCAGACTAAATACACACATACCAACACACACAAACACTCACACAAATAGATGTAATATTGGGAAAGCCAAATAAGATTGGTGGATTTTATCAGTGTGCTTTCTTGATTGTAATATTGTGCTTTAGCTTTGCAGCAACTTAGCATTTGGGGAAACTGGGTAAATAAAACATAAGATCTCTGTATTATTTCTTTCAATTGCATATGAATGTAATTATCTCAAGAAATATTTTTAAAGGGGAGAGTTAGTAGAAACAAAGTGAAGAGTAGAAATAAATTTCCAAAAGGGTTAATTAATAACCTCAGAGAGATTAAGAAAAGGTAATGCATTCCTGAAACATGAATAGAATATTATTTCGAAAACAAAAGTTCAGAGACTGTTCCAAATGTAAAAGTTGCCAAAATAAAACATTCAGTGGAAGAGTTGGAAGATAAAGTTAAGGAAATATCCTAGAAAGTAGAATAAAAAAAAAGCAGGAAGAGCTTTATAGGAGGAAAAAAATATAAGAATATTAGAGTATGAAACTAGGAGGCTTGGCATCTATTAGAAGTTCAGGAAAGGACGGGAAAAAGCAGAAGGAAATTTGCAAACAATACCAAAATAACTCAGCACTGAGACACATAAATATTCAGATTGAAAGATCCAATAAGTACCCACCATAATGAATGATAAAAAATACACTAAACTTCATAATCATGACATTTCAGAGTAAAAGTGAGAAAGAAGATCCTAAAATCTACCAGAAACAAAGTCACCTATAAAGGATTGGGATCAAGAATAGTATTAGACTTCTCAACAGTAGCACTGGAAGCTAGAGGGCAATGGGGTAACATCCCCAGATTTCTGAGGGAAAATAATTTTCAAACTAGACTGACATTATCAAGTATAAGAGAATAAAAATATTTTCAGACATGTAAATTATTCTGAAATTTATCCCTTATGTGCTTGCTGTTAGGAATCTACTTGATAAACAAGCCAAGAAAATAGAGGATATGGGGTTTTGGAAAGCTTTAACACAAGATAACAGTAGGCAGACATAAGATAATTATGTAACACATTTGGGAACAGTCAGCTAAGTTGAAGAAGGCTCTGGGAGGAAGGATGGGAAAATGGAAATGAAAGTTTTTAATCTTATTGACCATGCGGAAAATATCATGAAGAACATTTTGTACATCTGTCAGAGCATTTGGAAAGAATTAGTGACAGATATATGTCTATACAACTAAACACAAAAAAGATGGTATGATTAAATCCAGAGAGTGTTAGAAATGTGATATAATCATAGTTTACTTGACTCAGCTGTTAGAATTATTTACATAGTCATAATAAACACATAGAATTGATTTAATCTCAAATTGTTATAATAATGGATGGATTTTTGAGAGAGGATGGTTTGTAGGAAGAGCAGGGGGAGTAGAGAGGTGAGTGATTAGACATACACTGTAACAAGTTCACTTGATATCTAAAAACAGTCAAATAAAAACATGTAGTACATGCAGCATGTAATTTGGAAACGTATATAAATATAGCTAAGAGTTGAAAGGTGGTCAGAATGGAGTAGGGGACAGCTGTTTTTTACTGTATACTTCTTAGTACTGTTTACTTTTTGATGCTGTTTGAATTTTTAAATGTTTATGTTATTTTAATGTAAATGAGAACAGTGAGGTTTTTTCAGTGAGAACTGTATATGCTACATAGAAATGAGCATCTGATCTAATTCTATCTTTGTATTATTTCCATCTTTCAAAGGAAAATAGCTAGAAATTTAAAAGGAATTAGCTTAACTAGAAATAAAGATTGGCCACATGCTGAGGTCTTAGAGTTCTTGGTTTGTATGATAATGTCTTACTGTGCTATAAATATCACTGAATTAAAAGTAATGGTGTTAGATTTTTTTTTTTTCAGTTTTCCTGGAACCAGAAACATTGGATCTTTTCTTTAATTTGTATCATTCACTTCCACCACTCCTATCTCAGTTAGTAAGTAAAACTCATTCATTATTTCATTTAAAAGTACCTGTGATATTTATCTCAGGGTGGTACATATTTACTTTATTTATATTCTTGATTGAGTTTACCTCTCATAAGAAATTCTTAACATCATCTATCTGGGATTTGTATTGCTTAACCTATTTGTCAATTTCTACTTACAGTCCATAGTTCCTGCCATTTCACTGGTGAGCCCCAAACCCATAACTGGTGATTTAGTTTGTGCCCATAGCCAAGACGACCATCAGCCTCTAAAGATCTTTTCCCGCTCAGTCCCTAGCTCTTCTGGTACTCAGCCCAGCAGGTTGCCACACCACCTGTTGCCTTCCCTTCTCCTAACCTCTCTCCAGCTCTTTCTTCACTGCTTGGCCCCACGTCAGGCTTGCCATGTAGCCCCCATCAGATGTCTCCAAATGAGAAACCAGGGGGATCTGCTCACTTGGTTTTATGTTCATCACTCCAGTTGTTCATTTCCTTTTTTGAATCAAGTTCTGTTGTGTGCTAAAAAGTTCACTCTTTGGTTACATAGAAATTTGAGATTCTGGATTCCATCTTTGTGGAATCTAAAACAGAGACCAGGGAAGATTGAAAAAAAAAAAGAAAAAGTTGTCACTTTAATATCTAAGCTTATAGAAGTAAAGTTGGAGGATTCTTATATTGTCATTTCCTTAAAAAAAAAAGTTCGATTTAAAATACATATGAGCAGTATGTTTGTTTAGATATGTTGTTGCCTAGAAGAGAGGAATAGGTTGACAAAAATACTGTCCCTTCCTCTTAAAAACATGCTTGCTCTCGAAATGAGGGTTTTATTAAGGGGGTGGTTTTTAAACTGGTTTTCACAGGACACTCATGTTTCTAGGTGGTACCACAGAACTTCAGCCTTCTGTCTTTTTACCAGAAGAGTCCTGTTGATAGTTGTTTAAAAAGCCATGTTCTCATGTTATGTTTACAGTTATGTTTAGGGATAAAACAAATAAGCTACTGGTGCTTAAAAAGTAGAATGGAAAACTGCTTTAAGAGAATGTTGCTAACATTTATTGTGCATAGCCTATCATGTGATTCTTATCTCACTTCATTCTCACAGTGGCCCTGCAAGGTGATTATTGTTATCTTCACTATGTAAACAAGTCAACAGACTCAGAATGGCATAAGTGACTTTCTTAAGGAGAGTGAACTAAACTTTAGAGCTGAGAGTCAAACTCAAGTGTACAAGTTTTGGCCCCAAACTTGTACATATTTTTAATTGTATTAGTGGTTCCTAAACCTTCTACTCATCACAAAGAAGTTTTGTTTTTTGGGATGTTTGTTTGCTTGTGTTTTTTTGCTTTTAACATTAAGGACTGTGACAAACTGAGTAACATCTAAACTGATTTTTTGTCCCTATTCTCATGCTTGTCTTGAGAATCAGACCTTTTGTGTGAAATCTCCTCACTGAAATATTTAAATATTGGCAGATAATTCTATTTTTTTATAAGTGGGCAGATATACATATGTGGACTGAAACAAAACATATGTGGGCCAGCTTGGGGCCTCTCTAATAAATGAAAGGCTTCAGTGAATTCCAGTAGGAGAATTAAGAACCTGAGTAGTGAAATTGTCTGATAAAGTATTAACTTAAGGAAGATAAATAACTAGGCCACTGTTACTCTCTGCGGGAATTTTTATAGGATATCTAACTCTTTCAGGAACATTTTCCAAATTGTTCTCAAGATATTAATAAATGGTGTGGACAAGATGATCTGTCACCAGATATATTTGGGACATGCTAGATTAAATAAAGTTACAGATTTTTTCCTACTTACAGGATACTGCAGTACATTTTGTGCAGTATTTCCTAAACATATTCTGCAGCAACACAGTTATTTTCATTTTGGTAAAGCACTTGATTCATCAGTTTACAAAGGTTTATAGGCAGCAAAAGCAATTTGGAGCCTTTTGAAGTGTATTCAGATCCTGACTCTGCTCTGGTGTATCTAATATATACAAAAATATTAGAGGAATTTTATATACAAATAGAAATTCTAATGGTGGAATTGAAGATTTGTGGTGGTGGTAATGATTGATGATATTTAGTTTACATTGATTTTTGGATTCTATAATTCTTTTTTATCATTAAAATTTTAAAAATTTTAGTGTAAAAACGAGTGTTCTTTTCGTGTGGCCATAGTTACTTTTAAAGTTGAGATGAATTTTGTTGTTCCTGTTTTTAGGCACTTTCATGTTTAGTTCAATTTGCTTCTACGAGAAGGTCCTTATTTAGCAGTCCTGAACGTGCCAAGTACCTTGGTAATTTAATTAAGGGAGTAAAAAGGATACTTGAAAACCCTCAGGTATTTATGAAGTAACTTAATTAACATTAACATATATAAGTACAGTTTTTCTGCTGAAAGGTGCATAATAAACTTATGACATGGTTATGATTCTGGAAGAAAGTACATATCATAGTCTTTTTTTTTTAGCTCTCATCTGTAGTATAAATGGGCAGTTTTTAAAAGTGCATGTTTTCCTGACATGTCTGTGTTGTTTTTATTTTTCCCATAGGAATAGAAGTTGCATATTTTATTATGTTTCTGCTTTTTACCATTGTGTTTTGCTTGTACTTCTTAAATTACTGAAGTGATTAGAGTTATATCTGTATTCTAAACTAGAAGACAGTATAAATCTGGATGTTAATATTGAAATAAGTGGCTTTAAATTATGAAATAATATCTTTTTGTCCTCTTGTGGGCAATAAAAGTGTGTAGATTTTAAAATCTACTCTCTATGTTAACTTGCAAATCTTCAGTGGCAATATTCATTTCAGAGAATTGCAAAGCCATTATTAATTAGTGATTTGGGGTGTCTGGATAAAATTTGTTTCACTTTAGTTTTTGGTTTAAAATATCTGTAGTGAAAGTACAGATTTTAAAAGATTAAATGATGATTTAAGGAGGTCTATCTAAGTCTTTTGGCTGTTAATAACTTTTGGGAGAGACAAACTTCTCAAACTATAAAGATAATAACACGCATCCTGTCTTTAAGGGGCTCCCTGGGGACACCTTTCTTGGTCTTTCGTTTTAACCTGTTGTTCTCCCAGAGTTACTTCTATGTATTATGGTACTTTTGTTAAACTTTCTGCTATACATTGCAGCAGTTTATTTGAGTGATTTAGAGACAGAGAGTTGCTTGAGGACATCATGCCTGTGGGTACTCAATAAATATCTGTTGAATTAAAATATATTTCTGTTATTTGTACACATTTAATCTAAATGTAGTGGTATTGCTCTTTTCTAGGATTTTAAGAGCCATTCTTATTGTCCATCTTAGTATTTTTCAGTTCTTGTACTGACTTCTGTTTAAGCCACAGTACACACATACACACTTTCTCTGTCTCTCACTTCTCTCTAATGCACATTTTTTGGGTATTGTAATGGTTACCAAACATTATGACTTAGTCATCATGGTCAAAGCTTCCTCCGAAGCCTCTACTTTGAATTCCTTTTTATTAATCATTTATGACAACATTAAGCCCAGTGGGAATCATTTTTTTTTTTAATTGATACCTACCCAGTTGATGCAAAGTGCAGTAAGTACCCATGAAAACACTGAGACTTGGTAAAATACTCTTGGAATTTTACTGATGGTCATTAGTTTGGTTTATTTTTAAGTTTAAAATAGCCTTTCTTTTTGTCTCATAATTTAGGGTTTGTCTGATCCAGGTAATTATCATGAATTTTGTCGATTTTTGGCTCGTTTAAAGACAAATTATCAGCTGGGAGAATTAGTTATGGTGAAGGAATATCCTGAAGTTATCAGATTGATTGCCAATTTTACCATTACTAGTCTACAGGTAAGTAAAAATACATAGTTGATGCTAAACTGTAAATAGTTTTAAAATACTTTCTTGATCAGATTTGGTAGGGATTTTTAAAAACATCTATTAAAGCACTTTGCTAAAAATATTCATTGCAAGATTTTAGGAAAAAGTTCTTTGTAACAAATTTTATAGTACTAAAAATTTAGAGGCCATCTAATTATCTAAAGAGTGAATTGAGAAACTGGTAAAACCTATGTGGAGAAATAAAATAAAGTTTTACAGATTAGTTTTTGGAAAAATTCTTTTTATAAGTTTGGGGAGAAGTTTTAAAACCGTATTTTCCACATGATATCAGCTCTGTTAAAAAATATTCATGGAAAGAAGATTAGAAGTATGTTCACAAAGATTTAAAATTTGCTATGTTAAATGTTCATTAGTGTTATAATCAGAATAAGTTTAGTTTTAAATGTATTTTTAGTAATTTTGCCTCTGCAGTTCTTATTCTAGGAAGATATGATATCAGTTTAGATAACATTTGCTTTATTTTTTTGTAGCATTGGGAATTTGCTCCCAACAGTGTTCATTATTTATTAACCCTGTGGCAGAGGATGGTAGCATCTGTTCCTTTTGTGAAATCAACTGAACCCCACCTGTTAGACACTTACGCACCAGAAATCACGAAGGCCTTTATCACTTCTCGCTTGGAATCTGTTGCTGTAGTTGTGAGGTATTGAAAACTAAATGTTTTTGTTGTATTTTCATCTTCTGCATCTTGGAAGTTTTTTTTAATGAAAGTATAATTTACTTGTGGTAAAATTTGACCTTTTTCAGTTTTATGAGTTCTGACAAATGTATACATTTGTGTTTAACTAACAATATAATCAAAATATAAAATGGTTCCATCACCCCAGAAAGTTTTTTTAGGTTCCTTTGTAGTCAGACCTTTCCCCATCCTTAGCCTCTAGCAATTATTGATCTGTTTTGTTTCCCTAAAATTTTTGCCTCTTTTGAATGCTGCATAAATGAAATCATATAGTGTGTAGCCCTTTAGTCTGGCTTCTGTCACTTGGCATAATGCATTTGAAATTCTTCCATTTTGTGTCAGTAGTTCTTTACTTTTTATTCTGAATAGCATTTCATTTTATGAATATATCATAGCTTATTAATCCATTCACCTTTTGGATTCTTTCTGTTTAAGTGTTCCTGTACAGATTTTTGTGTGAATGTGTTTTTATTTCTCCTGGGTAAATACCTAGGTGTGAGATCTGGGTTGCTAGGTAAATGTGTATTTCACTTTAAAAGAAATTGCCAAACCATTTTCCAAATTGCCCATTTCGTTCTGCATTCCTACCAGCAGTTTATGAAAGATCCGATTGCTTTGCATCCTCACCAGCACTTGATATTTTAAAAGTTTTAAAAACTTTTAGTCATTCTAACAGGCCTGATGCCTCATTGTTGGTATAAATTGCATTCCCTTAATGACTCATAATGTTGAGCATCTTTTTGTGCTTATTTAACATTTCTATATACTCTTTGGTAAAATACTTGTCAAATCTGTTGCCCATTTTTGTATTGGGTTGTTTATTTTCTTATATTGAGATTTGAGAGGTCGGTACACTTAGGTCACAAGTCTTTATCATATGTGTTTTGCAAATATTTTTTTCAGTCCATTGCTTGCCTCTTCATTTCCTTATCAGAGTCTTTCAAAGAGCAGGAGTATTAAAGTTTCATGAAGTCCAATTTATCCTTAATTTTTTTCTTCTAGAAGTTTTATAGTTTTAGAATTTAAATTCAGGTCCATAATCCATTTTGAGTTAATTTTTGTATATGATACGAGGTAAGTCTCCATGTTCTTTTTCTTTCCTTTTTTTCCTTTATGTATTTTGAAAACTGGTTATCCCTAACACCATTTGTGGAAAAGACTCTGCTTTCTCCATTGAATTGTCTTTACATTGTTTCCAAAACTTAATTGACCACATAGGTATGGTTCTATTTCTGGACTCTTCTCATTAATCTATGTGTTTCTCCTTCTGCTAATACCCTGCCTTGAGTACTGTAGCCTTATAATAAGCTTTGAGATCAGGTAGTGTGAGTCTTCCACCTTGGTTTTCCCTTTTAAAAATTATTTTGGCTCTTCTTTTGCTTAAATTTTAGGATCATCTTGTCAGTATCTGCAAAAAATGTCCTTCTGGAATTTTGACTATGATTTCACTGAATTTGTATATTAATTTATTAATTTGGTGGAAGAATTGACATCTCAGCAATATTGAGTCTTTCAGGCAATGAGCGTGTTTATCTTTTATTTAGCTCTTATTTCTTTCATCGGGGTTTTATAGTATTCAGTCTTTAAATCTTTACATATATTTAAGTAAAATTTAATTAGTATTTTATGTTTTCTAGTGCCTTTCGAAGGTAATGTTTTTCAAATTTACATTTCCAGTTGTTTATGTTAGTATAATGGTAATGAATTCTATATATTGATCTGTATGCTAGTAACTATGTAAACTCACCTGTTAATACGAGTAGCTTTCATATGGTTTCTTTGGTACTTTTATATACATAATCATGTTTTCAATTATAGACATTTTATATCTTACCTTCAGTGTCTTTTACTTCTTTATCCATGATAGAATTTTGATTTAACTTAAATAGAGTTTATTTGTGGTGAGTAAAAGTATGTCTCATTTTAATGTTGTCAGTTGTCCTATTCTTATATATTTACAGAGATAATTTAGATGATCCACTGGATGATACCACCACTGTGTTTCAGCAGTTGGAGCAGTTGTGCACTGTTAGCAGATGTGAATATGAAAAGACATGCACTCTTCTTGTACAGTTGTTTGATCAAAATGCACAGAATTACCAAAAACTTCTGCATTCAACTTCTGGAATAACTGTGGACATGGCAGTTCAAGAAGGTCAGTAAATTTTATATGACTATTGTATGGTATTATATTGAATTTTAAGTAGCTTCATTAATCAATTTAATAATTTATTGTAATTTATTTTTATTTATTTCCCCAATTTCTGTTCTTCTAGTAATCAATTAATTTTATTAACCTTCTGGGTATTTTGGTGGCTTGATGATTTTAATTCTTTATGAGATTTGCAGGAAATATTTCTCTCTGGAATCAGTATTAAAAAAAGTTGATGATGATCTTTGAGTAGAGTTTATTAACTTATAACTGTCTTTTAAGTAATTATGTTTCCTTCTTAGCTATAGCTGACTAAAAATTTTGAGCCCAATTTTAACCAGTTAAAAGTTACATAAGACCAGTTAAAAGTTACATGGTTTTACATTTGTTTATTAGCCTTCATCATGGCTTTATTTTATTATTATATTTTAGTTTCACAATTTCCTCTTTATTTTTTTATTTGAGAAAATAAATATTCTCATAAATATTTCATTTATTTGAGAAAATAAAGATACACAGAAAGATTTATTTCTGTGTATTTCCTTAAATCCTTTCTGGAAAATAGGAAATTAAATACACTTTTCAGATTTTTAGACAAGATGACTTACGAGAATGGAACTGGCTGTATATATTTCTAATAGAAGGCAGTTTAGTTATAGTTCCAGGATGTTTTTCTTTTTTCTTCATGTTTGTTGATTTTATCTTGTTTGGAAAGTGAGTGGTAAGTGATGATAGTCAAACTTTCAGTGATTTTCCATCTAAACTCTTTTTAAAAGATTCTTTATAAATTATCCTATATGTTTACAAGATGTCTTCTTAAAATGCCTTTTGTTCATTATCTGGTTTGCTTTTTGAATCACACAGTACTGCTGAGGGTTTGGATAGAGAAATAGTTAACCTCCTTTAAATGTTCTCTTCCATGTCTCTCATTATGAATTAAATGAGGGAGAACTAACATTTTGTTTCACAGCATTTTGTCTTCATGATTGATTTCTTTCTTTAGTAGAGTTTTGAAAATTATTAAATATCAAATACATCTAAGTATTTATATATAGTAGCAGTAACAAACACCTTCACGTAACTTAAATAACAGGTCAATACCAAGCTTCGCTGTTCCCTTTTTCCTGCCAGCAGAAAATGCTTGCTGTTTGTTTATCAGTTGATGCCTTTTCTTTATAGTTTTACTGCATATATATACATATTCTACAAATAATGCATAGTTTTGCATGTTTTTGAACTTTATACAAATGGAATAAAAATGTATTTATTCTTTTACAACTTGCTTCATTTTTTCTGTGTTGTGTATATGAGAGTTTATATTGATGCTGTAGATATAGTTCCTTCATATGTACTGCTGCAGTACTGCAATTTTTTTTCTCTTTTTTCCACTTATTTTTATTAGTTGGAGGCTAATTACTTTACAGTATTGTAGTGGTTTTTGCCATACATTGACATGAATCAGCCATGGATTTACATGTGTCCCCATCCTGAACCCCCTACTCCCTCCCTCCCCATCCCATCCCTCTGGGTCATCCCAGTGCACCAGCCCTGAGCACTTGTCTCATGCATCCACCCTGGACTGGCGATCTGTTTCACCATAGGTAATATACATGTTTCGATGCTGTTCTCTCAGATCATCCCACCCTCGCCTTCTCCCACAGAGTCCAAAAGTCTGTTCTATACATCTGTGTCTCTTTTTCTGTCTTGCATATAGGGTTATCGTTACCATCTTTCTAAATTCCATATATATGCGTTAGTATACTGTATTGGCCCTTATCTTTCTGGCTTACTTCACTCTGTATAATGGGCTCCAGTTTTATCCATCTCATTAGAACTGATTCAAATGTATTCTTTTTAATGGCTGAGTAATATTCCATTGGTGTATATGTACCACAGCTTCCTTATCCATTCGTCTGCTGATGGGCATCTAGGTTGCTTCCATGTCCTGGCTATTATAAAATAATTATAAACAGTGCTGCGATGAACATTGGGGTGCACGTGTCTCTTTCAGATCTGGTTTCCTCAGTGTGTATGCCCAGGAGTGGGATTGCTGGGTCATATGGCAGTTCTATTTCCAGTTTTTTAAGGAATCTCCACACTGTTCTCCATAGTGGCTGTACTAGTTTGCATTCCCACCAACAGTGTAAGAGGGTTCCCTTTTCTCCACACCCTCTCCAGCATTTATTGCTTGTAGACTTTTGGATAGCAGCCATTCTGACCGGCATGTAATGGTGCCTCATTGAGGTTTTGATTTGCATTTCTCTGGTAATGAGTGATGTTGAGCATCTTTTCATGTGTTTGTTAGCCATCTGTATGTCTTCTTTGGAGAAATGTCTGTTTAGTTCTTTGGCCCATTTTTTGATTGGGTCATTTATTTTTCTGGAATTGAGCTGCAGGAGTTGCTTGTATATTTATTGCAATTTATTGATGCATTTATTGTCAATGGGTATTTGTGTTTTTCCTGCTTTTTGCTAATATAATGAATGCTGCTGTAAAGCTTTTGTTATATATATTCATTACACAGTCAGCTTCAGTAGATCATGCCAAACTATATTTTACAAACAGTGATTATACTACTTTATATCCCACCCATTTTGATCCAGTTCCTCACCAACAGCTCATAATGTTAAGCTTTCTGTCAGGCTAATTGAGGTAATATACCTCACACATAATTTACTTTTCACTCCCATGGTTATTAATGATGTTTAGTGTTTTATGTTTATTGACTGTTTGTGTCGTCATCAGTGATGTATATGTTCATGACTTTTCATTCTCCTCGCCATTTGGTTTGTTGGTCTTTCTCTTGCTGATGGAGTGCTTTATAGTGTTTTAACACTATAGTGTTAAACTATAGATCTTTAATTGTTTAAATTGTAAATATTGCCTCAAATTTGTGACCTGTCTTTACATGTAACTTTAATATGTCTGTTCTCTTAGTTTTCGTATCAAATTTTGATTAACTCACATAATCTTTTGAAGAGATGTTATATTTACATTGTCCAGAAAAAAAAGGAATTAAAATGTGTTCTGTTCCAGTCCTGTAATCTGTCTTCCTATTCTTCACTCTAACAAATTATGATTCTTGCTAGTTTTGCATCTTTCAAAAGTTTCTGTTTGCGTATACAGTTCATGAATATCTGAGTTCTTATCCACTCTTACTTACATGGAATGTGGCATACCACACTCATGTTCTACTCCTTGCTTTTTCTCATTTAACAATGTATTTTATAGCTATTCTCAAATCAGTATATGGAGAATGCTTTTTTAAAGATGAATAATATTTTATCTTTTGAATGTATCATAATTTAATTAACTGTTCTCTCCATTGCTGAGAGTCATTTGAATTGTTTGCCATCTTCTGCTATTAAAATGAATGCTATACAGATTAACTTTGTACTTGTCAGTTTATATTTATGCAAGTGTGTCTGTAGGAGAATTTCCAAAAGCAAAACTGCTTCTTGGGAGATAGGAATATTGTATTTGTAATTTATATAAATATTTCTAAATTATTCTCGTAAGGACTATACCAGTTTACTTGTCCACCAGCAATCTATGAGAGTTCCATTTTATTGACTTCACAGGACAGTATTACCAAACTTTTGAATTTCTGGCAATCCTATAGGTGAAAAATGATTTCTCAGTCTAATTTAGCATTCTCATATTAGTGATGTTAAACATTGTTTAAGAACTATTTGGTCTTTTTCTGTAAAAAGAATTACTCATTTTTTGGCTCATTTATTTTGTTAGGTTGTTTTTCTTATTGATTTTTCAGAACTCTTTATATTTTAGAGAAATGAACCCCTTGCTTGTCTGTATTAAGAGTTTTTAATATCTTTTTCTTTTTTTTTTTTGAGTGTACAGTTTGATAAATTAGCAGATACATAGCTGTGTAACTAACACCATATTCAAGATAGAAAACACTTCTTTCACTCTGTAAATAATTTTCTTATGCCCTTCAATTCCATTCCATAATGCTTGGTCCAGATAACCACTGGTTTCTGTCACTATGGTTCCTTTCTTTTAGATTTCTATGTAAATGAAATTATATAGTAGGTAGTCTTTTGTGTTTGACTTTGTTTCTTTAGGATAATGCTTTTGAGATTCAAATATATTGTATATGTAAATATTTATTTCTTTCTCTGTGTAGTATTGTATAGTATGGTTTTCTTTTTACTTTGTTTAGCTGTTTACCTCTTAAGTTACACTTGAATATGGTGCTATGACCACTTGCAGACAAGTCTTTGTACCTAAATTTTCCTTTCTCTTGGGTAAATACCTGAAACAAATTGTGGGGTCATGTGGAAAATGTGTGTTTAATATTAAAGATACTGCTATGCTATTTTATGAAGTATACTATTTTTCATTTCCATTAAGAGTGCTTCACATCTTCATCATCATTTGATATTGTCTTCCTACTTTCAGCCATTCTACTGGGTATATAGTAATAGTATCTCACTGTGCTTGTATTTTGAATTTCCTTGATAATTAATGAAGTTGTGCTGTTTTAGGCCATTCTTACATCTTCCTTTGTGAAATGTCTGTTCACATTTTTTCCCCTTTTTTATTGGGTTGTTTGTTCTTTTGTACATAGTCTTATTATTGAAATTCTAAGTGTTTTTATATTCTGTATACAGCCCATTTTTCACATATATGTTTACAAATATTTTCTTCCCATCTGTCATTTGTCTTTTTAACTCTTAAGAGTTAAACTTTTAAAGAGTTAAGTTTCAACTCTTAGAACTTTTTAACTCTTTCAGAGAGCAGAAGTTATAAATTTTGATGATGTGCATTTTCAGTTTTTTATTTATGGCTTTATGGTTTTTGTATTGAAGAAATCTGTGTAACTGAAGTCATAAATAGGTTCTATATTTTTCTTCTAAAAGTTTAATAATTTTAGCTATTATGTTCAGGTCTGTGATCCACTTTGAATTAATTTTTGTGAATGATGTGAGGTAAGAAGAATAAGGCCTCCTCCTCAACCCATATAGCTATCAAATTCTAGCACCATTTGCTGAAAAGACTTTTTTTCCTTTTGTATTATTCTGTACCTTTGTCAAAAATCAGTTGACCATAGAAGTCTAGCATCTGTTACTGGACTCTATTCTGTACCATAGATCTAAATGTCTATTCTTTTGCTAATATCATGCTGTCTTGCTTACTATAACTTTATAAGTCTTCAAATCAGGTAATTTAAGTCTTTCAGTCTTGTTCTTCTTTCTCAGAATAGTTTTGTGTTCTACATCTTTTGCTATTGTCTTAATTTTAGCATCAACTTGTCAGTTTCTTTAAAAAACTCATCAGTTTACATTGAGGTTGCCTCAATCTGTGTATCAGTTTGGGCCATCTTAATATTCAGTTCATGGACATGGTATCTTGCTCCACTTATGTAGGTGTTTTAAATTTTTGTTTTACTATATTCAGTTCACAGCTATTAAACATCTTTTACTGAATTTATTCCTGTATATTTTTGATGCTGTCGTAAATTTTGATTATTCTCTACTATCCCATATAAGTCCAGAATTGATTTTTGTCTTTGTGTCCTGTGACTTTGCTAAATTTACTTAATAGTTTAAATAGCTTTTTTTGGTAGATTCTTTAGGATTATTTTATATGATAATGTCACCTAAAGTAAAGACAGTTTTATGTCTTATCTTCATGCCTTTTATTTCTTTTTCTTCCGTTATTCCACTGGTAGGACCTTTAGTAGTGTATTGAACAAAAGTGGTAAGAATGGATATTCTGGCCTTGTTTCTGTTTGTACATAAAGCAAGCATTAATCCTTTTATCATTGATAATAAATTTGGTGAAATTCCCTTTTGTTTTTTTATAATGTTTATTTGTTTATAATGTTTATTTGTTTATAATGTTTATTTATAATGAGTGGGGCATTAATTTCTTTGAATGCTTTGTTTGTACCTACTCAAATGACCTTTGTTTTCTTTTTCATTTTACTAATGTAATAAATTACATTGATTGATTTTCCTGTTAAACAGACTTAGCATTCCTAGGATAAATCCTACTTAGTTATGATATTGTTCTCTTATGTAGTGTTAGATTCAGTTTGCAAAAATTTTATTTTATGTTGATGTTCATGAAGGATATTTGTCTTTAGTTTTCTATTTTTTTATGATGACTTTGATTTTGGTAATGGTAGTACTGGCCTCATAAAATACAAAATGAGTCAAGAAGTGTTTCTGCCTCCTTCTTTATTTTCTGAAAGAATCTGTGTAATATTGGTATTATTTCTTTCTTTAGAGTTTGATAGAATTCATCAGCAAAACCAGTGGGCCTGGAAGGTTTATCATTATGAATGAAATTTTGATAATTGATATGGAACTGTTCCTATTTCCTCTTGCACTTGGGATCAAATTTAATCATTTATGTCTTTCAAGGATGACTCTTTTTTTAAATTTACTGAAATAAAGTTATTTCTATTACTCCATTATTATTATTTTAATGTCTGTGGGATCTGAAGTGATGGCCTTTCTTCCATTCTTCCTATTTTAAAAATGGAGGAATGCTTGCTATGTATTAGATTCAGATGTACCATGTAGTGATTCAGTGTTTATATATATTGGGAAATGATCATCACAGGAAGCCTAGTTAACATCCATCACTGTACATGATTACACATTTTTTTGTGTGTGATGAGAACTTGTGGCAAGATCTTCTGTTTTAGTAGCTTTCAAATATGTAATACAGTGTTACCATGCTATACATTACATCCTCATGACATTTATTTTTATAACTGAAAGTTTGTACTTTTTCCCCAACTTTATCCATTTGATAATTTTTGCTTTTTCTCTTTTTCTCTGATAGACTGACTGGATATTTATCAATTTTATCCATTTGATAATTTTGCTTTTTCTCTTTTTCTCTGATAGACCGACTGGATATTTATCAATTTTCTTAATTATTTCAAGAAATGAACTCTTAGTTTCACTGATTTAAAAACTTTTTTTTGTTTATTTTTTATTTCTTGAGTTTTTGGGAGGAAGATTTCTTATTTTCTACCTTATACTTTTGATTTTACTTCATCTTTTAAAATTTTGGATGGAAGTGTCACATCTTTAATTTTTAGGCTTTTTGTAATTTTTTAATTAAAAACATTTAAAGGTATAAATTCTGGTTTAGCATTGCTTTAGCTGTTTATCATGACTTTTGATCTTTTCATTATCATTTAGTTAAGATATTTTCTAGTCTCATTTTTTTGTTACATTATGGATTATTAGAAGTATGCTTTTATATTCTAAATAAAATATTTGGATTTTCCTAGTTATTGTTACTGATTTTGAATTTAATTCTATCTTGGGCAAAATAATTTTGTATGATTTCAGATATTAAGTTTATTAAGACTTGTTTTATGACAAGGCATATGGCCTATCCTGGCAAACATACCATGTACACTTGAAAAGCATATACACTTTACCATAATTGGGTACAGTAGCAGTAAACAGAAATTAAGTCAGGGTGATTAATAGTATTATGTAGGTATTCTTTGTTTTTACTTTTCTTTTTGTCTATTTCTTTTATTTACAGAAAAGTATTAAATCTCTAAATACAATTGTAGAATAGTCAATTGTTTTTAATCACTAAGTCATGTCCGACTCTTTGTGACCCCAGGAGCTATATCCTGGCAGGCTCCTCTGTCCATGGGATTTCCCAGGCAAGAATACTGGAGTGGGTTGCTATTTCTTTTTCCAGGAATAGTCCATATTATTTTTAATTTTCAATTTTTGCTTCATTTAGACTTTTACTGTCTTCTTTACTAACTGATCCTTTTACCCAGTGCTGTCTCATGCTTTCTGTCTACATGAGCTATCATTCACCATCCATTTACTTTGAGTCCGTATGTGTCTTTATTTTTAGAGTGTGTCTCTTGTAGACAGTGTATTTGTTGTTATTTGTTGTTCAGTTGCTCAGTCGTGTCTGGCTCTTTGTGACCCCATGGACTGCAGCACCAGGCTTCCTGGTCCTTCACTGTCTCCCACACTTGGTTCAAACTCATGTCCATTGAGTCGGTGATGCCATCCAACCACATCATTTTCTGTCATCCCCTTTTCTTCCTGCCTTCAATCTTTCCCAGCATCAGGATTTTTTCCAATGAGTCAGTTCTTTGCATCAGGTGGCTAAAGTATTGGAGTTTCAGCTTCACCATCAGTCCTTCCAATGAATATTCAGGACTGATTTACTTTAGGATTAACTAGCTTGATCTCCTTGCAGTCCAAGAGAATCTCAAAAGTCTTCTCCAACACCACAGTTCAAAAGCATCAGTTCTTCAGTGCTCAGCATTCTTTATGGTCCAACTCTCATATCCATACATGGCTACTGGAAAAACCATAGCTTTGACTAGATGGACCTTTGTCAGCAAACTAATGTTTCTGCTTTTTAATATGCTGTCTTGGTTGGTCATAGTGTTTCTTCAAGGAGCAAGCGTCTTTTAATTTCATGGCTGCAGTCACTCACCGTCTCCAGTAAAGTTGAAGCCCAAGAAAATAAAGTCTGTCATTGTTTCCATTGTTTCCCCATCTCTTTGCCATGAAGTGATGGGACCAGATGGGATCAGGGATCAAGTGATGGTATCAAGGCGTGACTGGGTGCCATGATCTTAGTTTTTTAAGTGTTGAGTTTTAAGCCAGCCTTTTCACTCCCCTCTTTCAGTTTCATCAAGAGGCTCTTTAGTTCCTCTTTGCTTTCTGCCATAAGGGTGGTGTCATCTGCATATTTTAGGTTATTGATTTTTCTCCCCACAATCTTGATTCCAGCTTGTGCTTCCTCCAGCCCGGCATTTCACTTGATGTTGAATAAGCAGGGTGACAATATGCAGCCTTGACATACTCCTTTCCCAAGTTCAAACCAGTCTGTTGCTCCATGTCTGGTTCTAACTGTTGCTTCTTAACCTACATACAGATTTCTCAGGAGGCAGTTTAGGTGGTCTGGTATTTCTATCTCTTTAAACATTTTCCATAGTTGTTGTGATCCACATAGTCAAAGGCTTTGGTGTAGTCAATAAAGCAGGAGCAGAAGTGTTGCTGAACTATCTTGGTTTTTCTATGATCCAACAGATGTTGACAATTTGATTTCTGGTTCCTCTGCCTTTTCTAAATCCAGCTCAAATATCTGCAGGTTCTCAGTTCATGTACTGTTGAAATCCTGTTTGGAGAATTTTGAGCATTACTTTACTAGTGTGTGAGATGAGTGCAATTGTGTGATAGTTTGAGCATTCTTTGGCATTGCCCTTCTTTGGGATTGGAATGAAAACTGACTTTTTCCAGTCCTGGCCACTGCTGAGTTTTCTTAATTTGCTGGCATATTGAGTGCAGCACTTTAACAGCATCATCTTTTAGGATTTGAAATAGCTCAACTGGAATCCATTGCCTCCACTAGCTTTGTTTCTAGTGATGCTGCCTAAGGACCACTTGACTTCACATTCCAGGATGTCTGGCTCCTGGTGAGTGAACACATGGACATATCATCATGTTTATCTGGGTCATGAAGATCTTTTTTGTATAGTTCTTCTGTGTATTCTTGCCACCTCTTCTTAATATCTTCTGCTTCTGTTAGGTCCATACCATTTCTGTCCTTTATTATGGCCATATTTGCGTGAAATGTTCCCTTGGTATCTCTAATTTTCTTGAAGAGATCTCTAGTCTTTTCCATTCTATTGTTTTCCTCTGTTTCTTTGCACTGATCACTGAGGAAGGCTTTCTTATCTCTCCTTGCTATTCTTTGGAACTCTGAATTCAGATGGTTGTATCTTTCAGTTTCTCCTTTGCCTTTTGCTTTCTCTTCTTTTCCCAGCTATTTGTGAGGCCTCCTCAGACAACCATTTTGCCCTTTTGCATTTCTTTCTCTTTGTGGTGATCTTGATTACTGCTCCTGTGCAATGTCACAAGCCTCTGTTCATGGTTCTGCAGGCACTCTGTCTATCAGACTTAATCCATTGAATCTATTGTCACTTCCACTGTATAATCGTAAGGGATTTGATTTAGGTCATACCTGAATGGTCTACTGGTTTTCCCTACTTTCTTCAATTTATGTGTGAATTTGGCAGTAAGGAGTTTGTGATCTGAGCCACAATCAGCTCCTGGTCTTGTTTTTGCTGACTATAGAGCTTCTCCATCTTTGGTTGCAAAGAATATAATCAATCTGATTTCGGTATTGACCATCTGGTGTTGTCCATGTGTAGAGTCATCTCTTGTATTGTTCAAAGAGTGTGTTTGCTTTGACCCGTGTGTTTTCTTGGTAAAACTCTGTTAATCTTTGCCTTGCTTCATTTTGTACTCTAAGACCAAGCTTGCCTATTACTCCAGGTATCTTTGACTCCCTCCTTTTGGATTACAGTTCCCTATGATGAAAAGAACATCTTTTTTGTGTGTTCTGGAAGGTCTTGTAGGTCATCGTAGAACCATTCAACTTCAGCTTCTTTGGCATTAGTGGTTGGGGCATAGACTTGGGTTACTGTGATACTGACTGGTTTGCCTTGGAAACGAACAGAGATCATTCTGTCATTTTTAAGATTGCACCCAAGTACTGCATTTTGGACTCTCTTGTTGACTGTGAGGGCTACTACATTTCTTCTAAAGGATTCTTGCCCATAGTAGTAGGTATAATGGTCATCTGAATTAAATTTGCCCATTCCAGTCCATTTTACTTCACTGATTCCTCAAATGTCGATGTTCATTCTTGCCATCTACTTTGAGCACTTTGAATTTACCTTTATACATGAACCAAACATTCCAGGTGCCCATGCAATAAATATTGGTCTTATGGCATCGGACTTTATTTCTGTCACCAGTCACAGTGACACCTGGGAGTTGTTTTCACTTTGGCTCCATCTCTTCATTCTTCCTGGAGTTATTTTTTCATTCTTTTCCAGTAGCGTGTTGTACACACCTATCTACCTCCTTAGGGGAGTTCATCTTTCAGTGGTGTATCTTTTTGCCTTTTCATACTGTTCATGGGATTCTCAAGGCAAGAATACCTAAGTGGTTTGCCATTCCCTTCTCTAGCAGCCTAGTATGGTGAATAGAGTACAGGTTGGATTTCAGACCCTGCTTGTCCCTTCAGTTAGGTATCTTTTTTTAGATATATGGTTGCCCTGTAATCATGTATTATAGTGGGTTTATTTGGTTTTTTTTTTTTTTTTGGTTTCTTTTTTTTTGCCTGATCACAGTGGCAGCCTTATATCGTTTCAGATTTGTTTTTTACATTAATTCAGATTATGTTATAATTTGGTTCATATTTATCTACCTGCATAAAAAATCCCATTTTTGGTTTTGGTTTTATATCACAATTAATGTTTACTTCTTTCAAAGTAAAGAACTGATAGTAACTTTCACTTCAGTAAGGTCAACTACATGCTCTGAAAGGCCTTTGTTTTGAACTGCATTCAAATCCTGCATTGTTTGGCTTGATATAAGTTTGGGAAAAATCTGCGGTTCTTTCTCCTCCAGTCTTCTACCCTTCATGTCTCTGTTCCACCTTCTCTGATTATCCCCTTTCAAAAGATGAACTTTAAACAGAATGAACTGGTGGGTAGCAAATAATCAATGGTGAAATTGGGGACAAAACCTTAGGCTAGTAACAAAGTCAGTGTACTAAACTTGGGATTCTTACATTAAGTTGGAACCTTGAGTAGCGATATAGTACTCTGAAACTGGTAAATCCCCTTGGCTTCCAGCTGAAAAGTAAATTAAAAATTTCTCTAAAGAATAGCATACTTTAGGGCCTTGAGAATACTGCAGATTAAGAGCAGTCAAAGAACTGTTCATGATTTTAAAAGCGACGAGCAGACAAATAAGAAAACAAGGTACCTTGACTGATTACTAACAAAAACAATGAATTGTTTATTTGATTTAGATCTCCTCAAGGAGTTAGGGCTTCCCTGGTGACTCAGAATTTTAAAAATCCACCTGCCATGTGGGAGACCTGAGTTTGATCCCTGGATTGGGAAGATCCCCTGGAGAAGGGAACAGCTACCTACCTACTCCAGTATAATAAGACACGTTTCATGGTTTTTAAAAAAAAATTGGTCAAGGAGAACAAAGCTAGGGGCATCATGCTTCTTGCTCCTGAGCTGTATTATAGAGCTATAGTGATAAAGCAGTATGGCATTAGCATAGAAACAGGTCCATAGATCAGTGGAACAGTATATAAAGCCCAGAAATAAATGCATGTTCACACGGTCATTTAATTTATGATGTCAGGCTAAGAATATACAGTGGGGAAAGGACAGTCTCTTCAATAAGTGGTGTTGGCAAATTTGTATAGTCACATGCAAAAGACTGAAACTGGACCTGTATCTTTCACAATACACAAAAAGTAACTCAAAATAAATTAAAGACTTGAACATAAGACCTGAAGCCATAAAACACCTAGAGGAAAACAGAGATAATAAGCTCCTTGACATTGATCTTGGCTTTGAATTTTTGGGTTGACACCAAAAGAAAAGGCAACAAAAGCAAAAATAAACAAGTGGGACTGCATCAAACTAAAAAGTTTCTGCACAGCAAAGGAAACCATCCACAAAATGAAGACAGTGTATGGAATAGGAGAAAATATTCATAAACATAGATAAGGGGCTAATATCTAAAATATGTAAAGAACTCATAGAGCTAATTAGCAAAAGAAAAAAAACCCAGTTTAAAAAAGAGCAGAGGATTTGAATAGCTATTTCAAAAGAAGACATACTAATGGATATTAGGTAGAAGAAAAGGTGCTCAATGTCATTGATTGTCAGGAAAATGCAAATGAAAACCACAATGAGCTATCACCTCACACCTGTTAGAATGGCTGTTATCTTAAAGACAAGGTATAACAATTGTAAGAATGTGGGAATGTAAATTGTTGTAGCCCATGTGGAAAACTGTGTGGATCACAATACACTGTGGAAAACGTTTAAAGAGATGGGAATACCAGACCACCTTACCTGCCTCCTGAGAGACCTGTGTGCAGAAGCAGCAGTTAGAACCAGTCATGGAAAAACTGACTGATTGAAAATCGGGACAGAAGTATGTCAAGGCTGTATACTGTCACCTGCTTATTTAACTTATATGCAGAGTCCATCATGAGAAACGCTGGGCTGGATGAAGTACAAGCTGGAATCAAGATTGTCGGGAGAAACATCAATAACCTCAGATATGCAGATGACACCACTCTTATGGCAGAAAGCGAAGACAAACTAAAGAGCCTCTTGATGAGGGTGAAAGAGGAGGGTGAAAAAGCTGGCTTAAAACTCAACATTCAAAAAACAAAAATCATAGTATCCAGTTCCATCATTTCATGGCAAATAGAAAGGGAAGAATTGAAAGCAGTGACATGTTTTCTTTCTTGGACTCCCAAATCACTGTGGATGATGACTGGAACCATGAAATTAAAAGTTGCTTGCTCCTTGGAAGAAAAGCAACAACAAACCTATTTCTACTCAAAAGAAGAGACTTCACTTTTCAAACATATAGTCCAAGCTATGTTTTTTTCAGTAGTCATGTACAGATGTCAGAGTTGGAATGTAAAGAAGGCTGAACACCGAAGAACTGATGCTCTCAAACTGTGGTCCTGGAAAAGAGCCTGAAGAGTCCCTTGGACAGCAAGGAGACAAATCATTTAATTCTAAAGGAAATGAACCCAGAATATTCATTGGAAGGACTGAGCTAAAACTGAAGCTCCAATACTTTGACCACCTGATGTGAAGAGACGATTCATTGAAAAGACCCTGATGCTGGGAAAGATTGAGGGCAGGAGAAGAAGGGTGACAGAGGATGAGCTGGTTGGATGGCATCACCAACTCAATAGACATAACTTTGAGCAAACTCCGGGAGATAGTGAAGGACAGGGAAGACTGGTGTGATGTAGTCTGGGGGATCATGAAGAATCCTACATGACTGAGCGACTAAACAACAACAATATGGAGGGTCCGCAAAAAGTTAAAAACGTAACGATACCATATGACCTAGCAGTTCCGTTTCTGAGTTTTTATTTGAAGAAAATAAAAACTCTAATTTGAAAGAATATCTACACCCATGTGTTCATTGAAGCCTTGTTTACAGTACTCAAGACATTGAAACAACGTAAGTATCCATTGATGGAGAGGAGTGAATAAAGAAAATGTGATTGTGTGTGTATATACATAAACATATGTATGTAAAATTATACACTGTATATATAAAAGGAATATTTTTTGACCATATATAAAGAATGACATCGTGCCCTTTGTAGCAATATGTATTGACCTTTAGGGCATTTTAAATGAACTCAGAGAAAGACAAATACTATATGATCTCATTATATGTGAAATCTGAAAAACAAGCCAAACTCATAGATACAGAGCAGAGATTCGTAGCTGTTAGAGGTGGGACTTGGGGAATGGTTGAAGTGAATAGAGATAGTCAAAAGAGAAGGAAATGGCAACCCACTCCAGTATTCTTGCCTGGAGAATCCCATGGACAAAGGAGCCTGGTGGGCTACAGTCCATGGGGTCGCAAAGAGTCGGACACAACTGAGCGACTAACACACACACATGCAGTCAAAAGTCATAAATTTCCAGTTATAAAATGAGTCATGGAGATGTAATACGCAGCACACCAGCTGTAGTTAATAATACTGTATTGCATATTTGAAAAGTTCTGAGAGAGTAGAATTTAAAAATTCTCACCACAGGAAAATGAAATTTGTGATTCTCTGGTGATGAATGTTAGCTAGACTTACTGTGGTGATCATTTCCCAGTGTATACAAATACCAAATCATTGTATTGTACACCTGAAACTAATATATATGTTAGTTCAATTATATCTCAGTTTTAATAAATTTACCAAATTCATATAACAAGTCTTAACTAAATTCAGTAATCATTGAGCCCACATTTTCTTTCAATTTGCAATTAAAACTAACCTGCAAAAATTATAAATTACATGTAGTTGGTAATTTTATAAACATACTTCTAAGTAACTATGAAGTAAAAAGAAACTGTCTTGGATAAATTTTAAAAAGAGAGAAAAATGGAAATATAACATATTTGGAACTCAGTTGGGGATTTATTTCACAAAAAGAAGAAAGGCCAAAATGTTGTAACTTAAGCCTCCAAGTTGAATGTTAGAAGGAAGCAACAGATCAAACCCAGAGAAAGGAGAAAGAAGGAAACAACAGAAATTAATAAACTAAAAGATAAAGATTCAGTGAAATAAGAAAAGCAAAAGTTGATTCTCTAAAAATACTAATAAAATTGGCAGACCTCTCATGAGATAAGAAGGAAAGTGAATTTACAAATAACACTAGGATCAAGAAGGGAAATACAGATATAACAAAGTTTTAAAAGATAAAAGTTATACATAGTATTTTTTTTTTAATTTTTTTATTAGTTGGAGGCTAATTACTTCACAACATTTCAGTGGGTTTTGTCATACATTGATATGAATCAGCCATAGATTTACACTTATTCCCCATCCCGATCCCCCCTCACATAGTATTTTTTTAAGGTCAACAAGTTAGAAAACTTGATATGAATAAATTTCTAAACCTAGAGTCAACTCAAGATTAAAAAAAAAAAAAAATACCAGTAGTGGGAGAAGATATTTGCAACATATATACACACACTGACCCAGGCAAGGTTCACCATCTAAAAGAGTCTGGAAAAATTTCCTAGAAATCAATTAAGCAGTTCTTTAGGGAAATGAAAAACAGAAACAAATGTTACTACTTGTAAGAGAAATGGAAATTAAGGCACATGAGATACCATTTTACTTCCAGTAGATTGGCAGAAATAAATGTTATAAGAGAATGTCAATCAAAAGGAATTCTTATATACCACTGGTAGGAGTATAAAGTATAGTCAGTTGGAAACAGAATGGATATCAGTTTGGTGTTATCTTGAAAAGTGAACATTTGAATTCCTGCTGACCTGGAGCTTCTACTCTTAGGTATGTCTTTTAGAAAATCTCTTCTAACCAAGAGGACATGTTTGAAAATGTTCATAGCCTAAATGTTATTAAAGGCAAAAAATGTTAAAAGTTCAAATGCCCATCAACATGAAAATGGATAAACAGATCATAAATCATAATATTTGTAATACATAATACAGTGGAATATTATATAATAGTAAAGAATGTACTTCAAGTATACTTAAAAATTAATTTCAGATATATTTAGTGAAAAAATAAACAATTTCAGAAAACTGTATATATTAATAGTATGAGGTCTTCCCCTGGATTAGGAAATGGCAACCTGATCCAGTAATCTTGCCTGGAAATATTCCATGGACGGAAGAGTCTGGTGGCTACGGTCTATGGGGGTGCAAAGAGTCAGATGCAACTGAGCACGCACATGTATATTGTATGAAACACTTAGTAGAATCCTGAAACAAGTGAGACTGAAAGTATATTGGTAGGAATATATGTAATAGTGATAAAAAGTGTCAAGGCAATATTAAGCACCACGTGCAGATCCATGGTGTCTTCTAGGGTGCAGGGTAAGGGGACAAGCCAGGGGAGGGGTGTGGCGACGATGCGGCAGCATCGGTGAAGCTGTGGCGAGACGGGGTAGGGAGTTCACTGGAGTTTGGTTTACCATACAGTCATCCACCTGTGTCTGAGGTGACCACACTTAGTAATTCAGCCAACCACAGAAAACACCCTCTCCCCTCCAGAAGACTTCGAGAACCTTCCAAAAAGCCAGACTTGAATTAGCCATGTGCCAGCAGCTATTTACCTAGCATTTATATTGTATTTACAACTGTTTACCTAGCCTTTACATTATACTAGGTTTATAAGTAATCTGGAAATGATTTAAAGCCTATGGGGGTTATAGGTTATATGCAGACACTGTGTGTGCCATTTTATGTAAGGGTCTTGAGCATCTGTAGATTTTGTTATCCATGGGGGTTCTAGAAATAATCCCTTTTGGATACTGAGAGACAAGACTGTGCTTCATATACATTACATATATTCTTTTTTTTTTCCATTTGTTTTTATATCCTTTTTATAAGTATCATATTATGTTACAATGTAAAAAGATTCATTTGTAAAGTCAAAGACTTGTTTTCCTACAAAAGGATATTGAATGAAAGTATAGCTGTTCTAGGATACATTAATAAAGTTAACTGAAATGTAATAGTTTATTGGTATTAAATAGATCTGTCTTTTGAGTAAAATAAGTCAGATGTGATTCTTGATAAATATAAATTCAAAGTTTTTACAGTATTAATAAAACATCATTTCAAAGTTTCAAATATACTGCCTGATACATAGAAAATGTTTAATATTTTTTCTATTTGAAAGGTTAGTGAGAAGTCTCTCTGCTCTTTAAAAATATCTATAGTCTGCTTGACAATAATCATTTTATATTATGAAAAGTGCGTAACGCAGTTCTAGTTTGTACTGCTATATGTAGTAGTGTTCAATTTCTTTTGTGTAGACTAAAGACTTCAGTTAGTGTTGAACAAAGAAAATTATATGCTCTTGTTATGTGTGCTTTAATTTAGATGCTTAATGGCTTTTAATGTTACAAAATAAGTTTATTATTATATTATGATCTCATTTGTATAATATTGTCTTGCTCTTCCATATTTGTGGTGATATGGTCATGGTTTACGAAAACAATAATCCCTAAGAAATAGATCATTAACAGTAGTTAACGATTACTTGTGATCTATGGTAATGACTGATTTCTTTGGGATTATTGAGGTTATAAACCATAATTACAGATTATTACAGCAATAATTATTTTGTTAGAGGAAGAAATGTTCTGTTCTTGAACAGCTGTGGAAACAAGTGCCCTGAACATTTCAGAGTAAATACAAAAATGGAAAGCTATAATGGAAATATAATCTCAGATCAGATTTTTAAAAAAAATTATAGATATGAAACTTATGTATAGGATATTTAAATTTCTAAATACAGTTTAGATTTATAGTTTTACTTGGTTCTTTAAACTTTCTGGGTATAATTATATAACCAGTGTAAATTTTTAACATCTGTTTAAAGACCATCCCTCTAAAAATTCTAGAGTTTTAGGGAAGGATATGTGTATAAGAAATATCATTCCTCATTCTGTGAAATATGAAAATTGTATATGATAGATTAATAAAAGTACCTTTATATTTCATTGTTCATGTCTAACACTGATGCTAATTTATTAGTAGTTGTCTATTTTTAGGGTTAAAAATATCTGCTTTTCTGTCTTGTACAATAAAAAATCATTGTTTGCTAAAATACGGAAAGAATAGCTGTACATTCTACTTTTCTCTGTACAAACTTCCTTTCAAAATTTGCCATAATTTTAGAAAAGAATGTTCACAGTTGATCATATGCTATCTTTGCATACCATTCTTTGATATCAAGTCTTAATTTCAAGGTCAAAGAATAAATGAATTAAAGAGTAAAAAGTTAAAATTTGAGAGCTTCATGTCCTATATTTAGTATTTATTATTAGACAATGATACTCATCACATGAATATCACATGAGGATATCACATGAGGGAATGGTAGAGGATGAGATGGTTGGATGGCACCACCAATTCAATGGACCTGAGTTTGAGCAGACTCCAGGAGATAATGAAGGACAGAGAAGGCTGGCGTGCTGCGGTCCATGGGGTCTCAAAGAGTCAGAAGTGACTGAGCAACTGAACAATAGCAACAACACCCGTCACACTGCATTGAAGAATTTTTTCGTTTTTTCCCCTCTAACTAATTTCAGACTGTTGGATATAGCCTCTCTGTCCCTTTTCACCCTGCTTCATATTTATATCCCAGTGGGCAGAACATGACATATAGCAGATACTCAGAAAATGAAGGAATGAAACAAGAAAGCAGATTGTTGCTTTGTTTTACCTAATCTTGGAATGTGCACATTGGGCAACTCAAATTATTTGCTGCTCTGCATTTGGCCATGAATGATCCACAAATACTGATTTGGGTAATTACAAATGTGTAAATTTTATCAAGAAGATGAATTTGCAAATAACAGGATAGACTATATCATAGATTGTACCTTGTATTGAATGTGTGTTGAAAAGTTGCTTTTATTTAGGCAATAGAAATGGAACTACAATTAACATTCATTTTTAATAATGACTCTACCTTTTAATGTTTACTAAATTGATAAATAAGCTGTTAACTTTTTCTTGCCAGTTTCATGCTATATTTTCTAGGTAATGATTTCTTAATTCAGTGTGTATACATGCTCAGTCATGTCTTAATTCAATAACCCATATCTATTTGATAAGTTATATATGCCAGGCACTGTTTTAGGCTCTAGATATGCAATAGACAACCAAACAAAAACAGTAATGGCTGCCATGCAATTTATGTTCTATTGGAATAGACAGATAACAAAGCAAGATAAATAATAAAATATATTTTGTTAGAAAGTGATAAGTGCTAAAATTTAAAAATGTATATATATATTAAATCAGGAAAGGGGAATATGAAATGTCAACAGATTGTGTTCTGTAAATGGGTGACAGCTATGGCTGGCATCACCTAAGTGACTCTCTACTCTGAAGTCTTCTGTCTTTGCTGGGATGTTTGATGAATGAGCTATACTTGGGCATTTCTGTCTCCATGAAGTCTCTCTACATCGCTAACCTTTTAATAGTGTGATGGTCTCAGGGTATATGGTCTTCTTACATGGTAAGTGGCTTCCCCTCAGTGAAAGTTCCCTGAGAGTCTGGAGGAAGCTGCCAGTTCTCTAAAAACTAAGCCCAGTACTGGAACAAGTGTCACTTTTGCAATATTCTTTTAGTTAAAGTCCAGCCCAGACTTACAAAGGATTGGAAAGATAGACTCACTTCTTAATGGCAATTGCATACGTGGAGGGAAGGAATTGATGATGGGTATCTTGAAGTCATGGGCTTCCCAGGTGGTGCAGTAGTAAAAAATCTGCCTGCCAAGCAGGAGACCTGGATTCGATCCCTGGATCTGAAAGATCCCCTGGAGGAAATGGCAACCCACTTCAGTATTCCTGCTTGGGAAATCCATGGGCAGAGGAGCCTGGTGGGCTACAATCGATGTGGTCACATAAAATTTGGACATGACTGAGCAACTAAGCGGCACTAGCAGCATCTTGAAGACATGCTGTCATACTCTAGGTATTGAAAATTGGCAGGATAGCTGTGTAAGGCCTGACTGAAAAGGTGAATCCAAGGTGAGACTACTCAACATGGTTGTGTCTTTTTCCAGTTATATTAAATTGGATTTAAACAATTATGGTTTTGTAAGATGAGAATGTGGAAGAAGAGAGAAATTGACCTATGCAAGACAGATTATAATGATTGACAACAGAACTGAATATAGGCAAGCAGGTTAGAGAAGACATGAGGGTATAAGGAAGTGAAAAAAGTAACAAATCCCAAAAAACTATTACAACTAATACAAGAGTAGCAAAGTTGCAGAATACAAGATCAGTAAGTAAAAATTAGCAGTGGGTTTATATATTAGCAATGAACAATCAAAATTAAGTGACGCTGACTTACAGTAGCATTAAAAAGAATAAAATACTTAGCTACAAACTTTGCAAAAGTGTTAAATCTTATACACTGTAAAATGTTATTAAAAGAAATCAAAGATCTAAATCAGTTGGAAGACATCCATGGCCATAGTTCAGAAGACGATATTGTTTAGAAGGATTCCTCAAATTGACCTACAGGGTCAATGTAATCTCTGTCAAAATTCCAGCTGTCTTCTTTGCAGGAATTGACAAGCTGATCCTTAAATTGATGTGGAAATCCAGGAGACCCAGTATATCCAAAGTAATTTTGGGGAAAAAAAAAAAAAAAGGAAGTTGAAAGACTCATACTTTCTTATTTCAAAATTTACTACAGAGCAGCAGTAATCAAGACAGCATGGTATTAGTGTAAAAGTAGACACTAGATCAGTGATATATAATTGAGAGTTCAGGTAATAAATGCTCCAGTTTGTAATCAGGTGATTTTTGATTGGGATGAGAAGACAATTCAATGACAAAGGGATTGTCTTTTCAACAAATGGTGCAGGGACAGCTGAATGTCCACACGCGAAAGAATGAAGTTGGACCCCTATGTCCCACAATAAACAAATCAAAATGAATCATAGTCCAATATGTAAGAGTTAAAGCTATGAAACTTTGAGAAGAAAATGTAGAACTAAATCTTTATGACTTTGGATTGGGCAGTGGTTCTTTAGATTTGATATCAAAAGCTGAAATATCGAAAGAAAAACTAGCAGTTTTGTCCCACGTGAACATTAAACATTTCTGTTTCAAAGGACACCATCAAGAAAATGAAAACAACCCACAGAATGGGAGAACATGTTTGCTAATCACATATCTGACAAGGAACTTGTATCAATAATATATAAAGAACTCTTGCAACTCAAAAAGATAAACAGCCCAATTTTAAAATGGGTAAAGAATTTAAATAGACATTTCTTCAGAGAAGACATAAAAAAGGCCAGTAAGCACATGGAAAAGGCTCAGCATTGTTGGTCATTAGGGGAAGGCACGTCAGAATTACAAGATACCACTTTATACCCACTAGGAGAGATACAATAAAAAGATAGGTAATACCAAGTATTGGCAAGGATTTGGAGAAGTTGGGTGTTCATACTTTGCTGGTGGGAATGTAAAATGATACAGCTTCTTTGGAAAGTAGTTTGGTAGTTCCTCAAAATGTTAAAATACAGCTTTCATATGACCCACCAATTCCAATTCTTGATATGAATCCCAACACTTGATATGAAGAGACATGAAAACATATCTACATTAAAAACTCTATGCAAATGTTCATAGAAACATTATTTACAAAGTCAAAATGTGAAAACAGCCCAAGTGTCCATCAGCTTTTGAATGGCTAAACAAAATGTGATATACGCCAAAATTGGGATGTTATTTGAACATAAAAACGATTGAAATCCCAATATAGGAAGCTAAAACATGGTTGATCCTTACACATTATACTAAGTGAAAGAAGATAGTCCCAAAGATCCCACTGTATGAGCTCATCCGTGTGAAATAGAATAGGAAGAATCTAAGGAGACATACAGTAGATTTCGTGGTTGCTTGGTTCCTTAGAGCTGCGGGGTAGGGAGTGGTACAGAATAAGATTTCAAGAGGGATGGATATGTTCTAAAGCTAGACTGTGATGGTGATTGTGTGACCCTGTGAATTCATTCAAAAACATTGAATCATATGCTTTAAGTGGATGGTATGTGAATTATATTTCAGTAAAGTTGTTTAGGTGGTCAATGTTTGTAGTTTCCTAACAGAACAAAGGATTGTTGGGAGTTGGAAAATTCATCTTTGTAGATAATTAAAATTGTTTCCAGTTATGATAAAAATAATGTTGGAAAGAGTGACAATGGACCCGCAACTAACATATTCAAAAGATAAGAAGTAATAACTCAGAGTAGATAGTTGCAATAAGAAAGATAATTTGGTACTATAATGACACAAGATGTAAAGCTGAGTGCTTTTACAATGGAGAGGGGGAATGTTCTGGAAGTAAAAATGAGGAACATCAACTGAACAGCTGGGTTTGAGGCCCAAGTTACCAGAGGTGCAAAAGAGAAATCAGCTGCCACTTGAGAGGGTCCACAGAAGTGAGGTCATCAAAGGAGAGCATTATGTTTTTAATAGGCTTTAATATTGATCATAAAACACATTTCAACTGCATATTGGTAACTTGTTATCCGTTTCCTACATGGCCCTTTTTTCTGTTAACTTTTTTTGCCCACTAATTTTACGTTTCTTGAAGCTTGAGTTTGTTTTATAAATTACTTGATCAAGGTAGTGTTCTCTTTTTACATTGCTAATATAAAGGCTGCATACTTAGTCAATTATGATTTATTCATGGTTTTGTGATAGATTAAGGGGATGTGGATACTTACCAGGTAAGATTTTCAAAAAAATTTCTTTTTTGAAAAATAATTGATTTGTTGTTAATTGCTCATAAAGATCTCAAAAATCTTGGAGAATTTGAGACATAGATGAGTGAATCTAAAGATGTAATGTGTCTTTAAAACAAAAATTACTCAATAAACACCTCCATTTCTAAAGTCAGTTTTGACCGTTCCAAAGATTGTGGAAACTGCAGGTGTTGCCGTTTGTGCCGCTCTTGTAAAGTTATTTAGTCTTTTGCTGCTACTCCCCATGAAGTTAATTTGGTCGTCAAACAGTATAATTTGCATAGTAAAAATTTTGGATTTTTAAAATGCAAAGGGAATAAATTTATTACCATCTCTTATCTTCCAAGCCTGGGCAATATTAAAAATGATGAGACTGATACTATCATGACATGGACTGTTCAAAAAAGATACTGCTCATTGGATATAGTTAGGCTTACTAATAGCCCTTGATGTTGACATTACATTTGGTGTTTTGTTATCAAATTTATGTTCATCAAGTCTTCATGGTAGATATTTTCTCCATTTTGCAAATGAAAATCCTAAAACTTAAAGAGGTAAGTAGCTTGTGTAAAATCACGTAGCATATTGGTAGAGCTTGAATTCATAGTTGTATCAGGTTCTAAAATCTCATTTAAACTGTTTTACTGCCTTGATGAACTTGATGAAAACCAACTCTTTACTCTGTGTTAGGAACTAAGTTCACAGTTTATCATTAGTTTGGAAGAAATTTTGCTCATTTTAGAATATTCTGAAAAATAAGCTTTGTTTCTATCTAAATTTTGTTTCTTTCTAAACTCTTCTTTTTATGTATTAGGACGTCTTGCCTGGCTGGTATACTTAGTTGGAACAGTTGTTGGTGGAAGATTAACATATACCAGTACAGATGAACATGATGCTATGGATGGAGAATTATCCTGTCGGTAAGTAGTAGCCATATAATTTACAGAAATTTCCTAAGTATTTAGAAATTTAGTTATTGAGCTAGTACTATGAGCTCAAGCATTTTGGACTTGGCCTTTTAGGGAAGGTATTATTTTCCTTTCTATTGATGAGAAAACCAGGGCTTAGGGCTTAAGTGATTTGTAGGAGTCATATCAATGATAAATAGTACAGTCAAATATATTCATATGAATAATATGAGTGAACTAGTTTTCCATATATTGTAATTGATTTTTGATAATATATTTCTTTTAAAAATTGATTTATTTGTGTGTTTTTGGCTCGTTGCTGCATGCACTGTTTCTGGCCGCAGCGAATGGGGGCTACTCTTTAGCCGCGGTGAGTGGCTTCTCCTGTTGCAGAGCACAGGCTCTAGGTGCGCATGCTTCAGTGGTTGTGGCCTGCAGCCAATGCAGCTCCCTGGCTCTAGCACACAGGCTCAATAGTTGTGGCTCACAGACTTAGTTGCTCTGCAGCACGTGGGATCGTCCTGGATCGGGGATCGAACCTGTGTCTCCTGCATTGGCAAGCAGATTCTTTACCACTGAGCCACAGAGAAGCCCGAATGTCTTTCTTTATAACAAAATAATACATATTTTTCTGAATGCTTTATAAAGTTTCAAATGAAAAGTTACATATTAATTTGAAGATAACGACTGTCATTTGGTTAAGATTTTTGAGTCTTTTTAATTGATATTTGAAAGTTGTGTATATTACATGTGTATTTTTCAACTTTTTTTTAACACAAATTGTATTATATTTAAATATTGTAAACTAAAATGGGGATACTAGTACTGATAATTAATAATAACCCAGGAGAAAGGAGTGGTGACCCCACAAGAGACTGACCAAGGCTTGCCTGTGAGTATCTAGGAGTCTCCAGCAGAGGCGAGGGTTGGCAGTGGCCTGCTGCAGGGTCAGGGGCACTGGGTGTGGCATTGTGTGCATGGGATGTTTTGAAGGAGGTCGCTGTTACCTTCATCCACTTCAGTTCAGTTCAGTTGCTTAGCTGTGTTCAACTTTGCGACCCCATGGACTGTAGCACACCAGGGTTCCCTATCCTTCACCAACTCCCAGAGCTTGCTCAAAACTCATGTCCATCGAGTCAGTGATGCCATCCAACCATCTCATCCTCTGTCAACCCCTTCTCCTCCTTCCTTCAATCTTCTCCCAGCATCAGGGTCTTTTCCAGTGACTCAGTTCTTCACATCAGGTGGCCAGAGTATTGGAGTTTCAGCTTCAGCATCACTCCTTCCAATGGATATTCAGGACTGATTTCCTTTAGGATTGACTAGTTTGATCTCCTTGCAGTTCAAGGGGCTTCATTACCTCCACCATAGTTTGGTCTCAGGTCAAACAGAAGGGAGGGAACAGAGCCCCACCCATCAAGAGAAATTTGAATTAGAAATTTACTGAGCATGGCCCCGGCCATCAGAACAAGACCCAGTTTCCCCCTCAGTCAGTCTCTCCCATCAGGAAGCTTCCATAAGCATCTTGTCCTTATCTATCAGAGGGCAGACAGAATGAAAACCACAATCACAGGAAACTAATCAAATTGATCACAAGGACCACAGCCTTGTCTCACTCAATGAAACTATGATCCATGCCGTATAGGGCCACCCAAGACGGATGGGTCATGGTGGAGAGTTCTGATGATCCACTAGAGAAGGGAATGGCAAACCACTTCAGTACTCTTGCCTTGAGAACAATATGAAAAGGCAAAAAGATATGACACTGAAAGATAAACTCCCCAGGTTGGTAGGTGCCCAATTTGCTACTGGGAAAGAGTGGAGAAGTAACTCCAGAAACAATGGACAGACAGAGCAAAAGTGAAAACAGTGCCCAGCTGTGGATGTGACTGGTGTTGCGAGTAAACTCCGACGCTGTAAAGAGCAATACTGCATAGGAACCTGGAATGTTAGGTACATGAATCAAGGTAAATTGGAAGTGGTCAAACAGGAGACGGCAAGAGTGAACATCGACATTTTAGGAAATCAGTGAACTAAAATGGACTAGAATGGGTGAATTTAATTCAGTTGATCATTATTTCTACTACTGTGGGCAAGAATCCCTTAAAGAAATGGAGTAGCCCTCACAGTCAACAAGAGTCCGAAATGCAGTACTTGGGTGCAATCTCAAAAATGACAGAATGATCTCTGTTCGTTTCCAAGGCAAACCAATCAATATCACAGTAATCCAAGTCTATGCCCCAACCAGTAATCCTGAAGAAGCTGAAATTAAATGGTTCTATGAAGATCTACAAGACCTTCTAGAACAACCAACCAAAGAGGATGTCCTATTCATCATAGGGAACTGGAGTACAAAAGTAGGAAGTCAAGAGATACCTGGAGTAACAGGCAGATTTGGCCTAAGAGTACAAAATTAAGCAGGGCAAAGGCTAACAAGAGTTTTGCCAAGAGAACGTAATGGTCATAGCAAACACCCTCTTCCAACAACATAAGAGATGACTCTACACATGGACATCACCAGATGCTCAATACTGAAATCAGATTTATTATATTCTTTGCAGCCAAAGATGGAGAAGCTCTATACAGTTTGCAAAAACAAGACCGGGAGCTGACTGTGCCTCCGATCATGAACTCCTTATTGCCAAATTCAGACTTAAATTGAAGAAAGTAGGGAAAATACTAGACCATTCAGATATGACCTAAATCAAATCCATCACGATTATACAGTAGAAGTGACAATAGATTCCAGGGATTAGATCTGATAGACAGAGTGCCTGAAAAACTATGGACGGAGGTTCGTAACATTGTACGGGAGGCAGTGATCAAGACCATCCCCAAGAAAAAGAAACACAAAAAGGCAAAATGGTTGGTTGAGGAGGCCTTATAAATATCTGAGAAAAGAAGAGAAGCTAAAGGCAAAGGAGAAAAGGAAAGATATACCCATTTGAATGCCAAGTTGCAAAAAATAGCGAGGAGAGATAAGAAAGCCTTCCTAAGTGATCAGTGCAAAGAAATAGAGGAAACAACAGAATGGGAAAGACTAGAGATCTCCTCAAGAAAATTAGAGATACCAAGGGAACATTTCATGCAAAGATGGGCTCCATAAAGGACAGAAATGGTATGGACCTAACAGAAGCAGGTGTGTTATATATATATATATATACATATATAATATATAATATATACACATAATGCATATAATACATGTATGTATAGTATATACATATGTTTATATTATATACTATATATTATTTATATATTATATATTTTATCATATATATTTAATTATATACTTTATATTAATAATAGTAATCAATAATAAAAACAATAAAATGTATTTTTATATATTATATATTCATTATATTATATAAAATATATAAAAATATAATATAGTAATACATTATAGTTTATTATATATAAT
This sequence comes from Cervus canadensis, assembly GCF_019320065.1. Classification (NCBI taxonomy): domain Eukaryota; kingdom Metazoa; phylum Chordata; class Mammalia; order Artiodactyla; family Cervidae; genus Cervus; species Cervus canadensis. The sequence continues at coordinate 2,593,801 of NC_057401.1, forward strand.
ATTACTATAATTATTACATTAATGTATTAAATATAATTATAACAATATATTATATAAAATAATATAATGTTATTATATATGATTAATATTGTATAATTTACTATTACATAATATAATTCTTATAATAATATATAAATATATAATAAAATATATAGAAGAAATATAATATAGGAATATATTATGTAATAATGAATTATATATATTTATATATATTATATTTATATATATTTATAAATATATAAATGTTTATATAAATTTATAAAAATTTGTATAATATAAAATTTGTATAAATATAAGTTTATGTTTATATTTATTATATATAAATATATATCTATAAAATATATAAATATATAATATAAATGTATATTTATATTATACATTATATAATGCATATATAATATTTATATTATATAAATATATTTATTTATAATATTTATATATTATATTTATATTATATAAATTAAATATATGTTTACATATATTAAGAAGAGGTGGCAAGAATATACATGAGGACTATACAAAAATGATCTTCATAACCCAGATAACCATGATGGAATGATCACTCACCTTGATCCAGATATCCTGGAATGTGAAGTCAAGTGGGCCTTAGGAAGCATCACTAGGAGCAAGCTAGTGGAGGTAATGGAATTCTAGCTGAGCTATTTCAAATCCTAAAAGATGATGCTGTGAAAGTGCTTCACTCAATATGCCAGCAAATTTGGAAAACTCAGCAGTGGCCACAGGACTGGAAAAGGTCAGTTTTTATTCCAATCCCAAACAAGGGCAATGCCAAAGAATGCTCAAACTTCCATACAATTGCATTCATCTCACATGGTAATAAAGTAATGCTCAAAATTCTCTAAGCCAGGCTTCAACAGTGTGTGAACTGTGAACTTACAGGTGTTCAAGCTGGATTTAGAAAAGGCAGAGGAATGAGAGATTAAATTGGCAACATCCATTGGATCATAGATAACGCAAGAGAATTCCAGAAAAACATCTACTTCTGCTTTATTGACTACGCCAATGCCTTTGACTTTGTGGTTCACAACAAGCTGTGGAAATTTCCTAAAGAGATGGGAATACCAGACCACTTTACCTGTCTCCTGAGAAATCTGTGTGCAAGTTAAGAAGCAACAATTAGAACTGGACATGGAACAGCAGACTGGTTCCAAATTGGGAAACGAGTACATCAAGGCTGTATATTGTCACCCTGCTTATTTAACTTATATACAGAGTACATCATGAGAAAGGCCGGACTGGATGAAGCGGAAGTTGGAATCAAGATTGCCGGGAGAAATATCAGTAACCTTAGATATGCAGATGACACCAACTTTATGGCAGAATGTGGAGAGGAACTATATAGCCTCTTGATGAAAGAGGAGGGTGAAAAGCTGGCTCAAAACTCAACATGGGTTGCATGGATGGCATCCAGCCATCACTCTATGGCAAATAGATGGGAAAACAATGGAAAGAGTGACAGACATTTTTTTCTTGGGCTCCAAAATCACTGCAGATGATGACTGCAGCCCTGAAATTAAGAGACTCTTGCTCCTTGGAAGAAAAGCTATGACCAACCTAGACAGCATATTAAAAAGCAGAGATATTACTTTGCTAACAAAGGTCTGTCTAGACAAAGCTATGGTTTTCCCAGTAGTCATGTATGGATGTGAGAGTTGGAATATAAAGAAAGCTGAGCGCCGAAGAATTGATGCTTTTGAACTGTGGTGTTGGAGAAGACTCTTGAGAGTCCCTTGGACTGCGAGGAGATCCAACCTGTCCATTCTAGAGGAGATCAGTCCTGAATATTCATTGCAAGACTTCGGTGTAGCTGAAACTCCCAACACTTTGGCCACCTGATGTGAAGAACTGACTCATTGGAAGTGACCCTCATGCTGGGAAAGATTGAAGGCAGGAGAAGAGGACGACAGAGGATGAGATGATTGGATGGCATCACTGACTTGATGGACATGAATTTGAGCAAGCTCTGGGAGCTGGTGATGGACAGGGAAGCCTGATGTGCTACGGTCTATGGGGTAGCAAAGAGTTGGACACTGAACTGAACTGAACTGAGTACTCATGATAGTATCTAATTCATTTTGGGCCAGTATAAGGACTAAATGAGTTAATAATTTTGAGGTGCTTAAGACAATACCTGGGAAATAGTAAGCGCTGTATTACCAAAAGAAACTCTAGAACAATTCTTTTTAAAAAAATCAAACATTATATTATGAACATTTTACCTGAACATTAGGTAAAAAATGAAGTAGAAATTGTTAGCTGCTCAATATTCTAAGCTATACCATAATTTAAATATGTCCTTGCTTTGGAAATTTTAGGTTGTTTCTCAATTTTTCCTTATTACAAAGGTGAATATTCCTTTAGCTGTATCTTTATATAGATCAAAATAATTTTATCAGAGTTATCCCCTAAAGCTGAGTAGCTGGTTGAATAGTATACATATAGCACTTTAAATGCTCAGTACACATCACCAAATGGCCTCTGGAAAAGTACCAGTTTATCCTCTGAACCCAAAGGCTGTGAGAAGTTATTATTTTTTCCTGCAGTTGAACACCAGGTAGTAGGATTCTTATCTTTTCCAATTTATATATAACTTATGTCTCATTTTTATTTGTATTTCTTTGTTTAGAAGTGGTATCAAACATTCTTTTCCATTCCTTTTCTTGCCACTTCTATTTTTCTTTGTGCTTTTTTATTAGATTGTATCATTCACTTGGTTTTCTTTATCTTTCCTAATTTATTCATAATTACTCAATATATATCAGTATATATCAGATTGTAATATTTTGCTATTCATTTTGAATATGTCTTCTATATATATTTTAGAGTTTTAGAAATTTCTTTTTTACTGGCTTTAAAATATTTACATTCCTGGAGAAGGCAATGGCAACCCACTCCAGTATTCTTGCCTAGAGAATTCCATGGGCACAGGAAAGCCTGGCAGGGTACAGTCCCTGAGATCGCAAAGAGTTGGACACGACTGAGCAACTAAGCACACGAAATATTTATATATTCAAATCTGAATTTTTTTTCTTTCATGTTTTTAAAACATTAATTCATTAATTTGGCTGTGTCAGGTCTTAGTTGTGGCATGAGGGACTTATAGTTGCATCATGCAAACTCTTAGTTGTAGCATGTGGGGTCTAAGTTCCCTGGTCGGGGATCAAACCCAGACCCTGTGTTGGAAGCATGGAATCTGAGCCACTGGGCCACTAAGGAAGTCCCTATCATATAGTTTTAATGCTCATATTTAGGAAGGTTGTTCCGTACCTGGATAATAAAAATATTCACCTATATTTTTTCCTGGTTCTTTAACAATTTCAGCTTTTTATATTTATTTTTTAATATATTCAACATATATTTTGTTTTATATGCTTTTTTGAAAGTTTCCAAGGTATTAACCAGTCGTTGTCAACTCCACTCTCTACCAATTTAAAATGCCATTTAAATGTTACTCAGAATTCTTTTGTCTCTTTCTAGGTGTTTCATTCTTTTCCACTGATCTTAGAAGTCTCTTAGTATATCATTATTACCCTACTAAAGTCTTTAGTGTGATATTCTCCCTCACTATTATTTTTTTAATATATTCTTAAGTGTTTAATACATTTGTTGCCATTTTGAATAGAAATTTCTCATTTCATACCATTTTTAACCTTTAAGCTATCTCATTTCAAACCATCCCAATTTGAATCTGAATAGAAATTAAATATTTTAGTTTTTCCTAAGATTCGTTATTTCCAATATGAAACCACTTTAAAATATGAATAGGGACATTCTCAAAATGATTTGTTTAATTTTAAACCAAGTGAATAATTTGCTTCTGTACCATCTTTTAATATAATATGACATATTTAGTAAAGTGAGAATTAAGTATAATTTTGGCATAATTATTTTGATTCTTTTTTTAAAGTTTTCATCATCAAATAGAAAGTTACCCAGTGGCACTATTTTCCTAAAAATATATATATATATAATAGGAAATAAAAGTGGTGTGTATTTACCAAGTAGAAAATCTTAATTTTTTTCTTTAAGCAGCAAATGCATTTATTTAGCTTTAAATAAGTTTTGTTTTGTGTTTAGTGTGTATTCTCTAGAAAACAAAGCCTTAGGTGAAGTTTATCAGCTAAAGTTTTGGGGAGAATGGGGAAAAGGATACATTTTCAGGGAAGAAAGAAGGAAGGAAAAGTGAGTGAGAAAATGAGAGAAAACAATTTTCACAGATTGCATTTTTGCAGATTTGTGTACTTGCTAAAATTTATTAACCACCAAATCAGTACTCATGCTAGTGACTGTAGCCATGAAATTAAAAGGTGCTTGCTCATTGGAAGGAAAGCTATGACAAACCTGGACAGCATATTAAAAAGCAGAGACGTCAGTGTGCTAACAAAGATCCATACAGTCAAAGCTGTGGTTTTTGTAGTAGTCATGTATGGATATGAGAGTTGGACCATAAAGAATGATGAACACCAAAAAATTGATGCTTTCAAATGGTGCTGGAGAAGACTCTTGATAGTCCCTTGGGCAGCAAGAACATCAAACCAGTCCACCCTAACGAAAATCAACTCTGGATATTCATTGAAAGGACTGATGCTGAAGCCGAAGCTCCAGTACTCTGGCCACCTGATGCGAAGAGCCGACTCATTGGAAAAGACCCTGATGCTGGTGATAGCTTACGGTACATGGTGTCGAATTTGTGATCTCCAAAGAAGATTTACCTTCGGGACCAGGGACCAGGCTTGGTCACTCAAGAGCTTTTGTGTAGCAGAGTTTTATTAAAGTGTGAAAAGGGACAGAGGAAACTTCTGACATAGACATCAGAAGGGAGAAATAGACTAGCCCCTTGCTAATCTAAGCAAGGGAGCTATATACTTTTTCAGTTGGTTATTACAGTAAATCAAAAGAATGGCTCAAGGTTGTAAAGGTCTTACCAGAGCCACTCCCACAATATACATTTTAAGAAAGCAGGATTAGTCAGAAGGTTCTCAGGAAGGATACATTGTTGTTATATAATCCTTAGTACAGAGTTTAAGCTGAGTTGTTTTGTTGTGTAATCATCAGCTCTGGGCATAAAGAGGAAAAATATTTTATGTGACTAAGACCAGGGAATGTAGGAAAAAAATATTAGTCCTTTCCTTCTTCTTGAGAATTCCCGATCCCTTATCTCCTCCTTGAGAGCCCCAAACCCCTTTCTCCTCCTTGGGGACCCTGGACTTCTTACCAACCTACCTAGGAACTGACTCTCATTTCTCCCTTTTCTTTTAGGAGAATTATGTTGTCAACGGAAAGGAGTGTCATTTTCATTCCATAACTACTTCCTGCTGTGATGGGGTGTTGTCCCTAAATTGTTGAGGCAACATATTCTCCTAACTCTCATATTGAGGGTCTCTGATCCAGGAGCCCCAAGTAATAGTTGGAGGAAGCTGTGGCACTCATAGGAGCTTGAACAACCATTTATAACTTAAAAGCTTTCAGACGATTAGAAACAAACCCCATTATACAGTTACAGATGTAAGGCAAGATAGTTCTTAAACCAAGTTAAATCATAATCAAAATTAAAAGTTACGTTATGTCCATAGTTAGATCAGTCCATCTTAGGATTGTTAGATGTCATCAGATAAAGAAGAGACGTCACATATGATTGTTGTTGGTGAAGGCATTTGCAGAGTTGAATAAAGTCCTTTCCTTGAAGTGGAAAAACCCACCATGTTAAGCCTTCAATTGATGAGGAAGTTGAAAAGCTGAAAGCTGAGTCACATAGTTAATTCCAAGGCTTCAAGATCTATGACAATATCTGTGCACAAAAACTGTCTGTCATTGAGATAATCCCATTTTGGGGGGGAGGCAGTTCAAGCCCTCATAAAAGTATGGGTTAAACTTTAAACCAGCTGTCTTGTATTTCCTGAGTTAGCTTATGCAGATATCTCTTAATAATGTCATTAGCCTTTTCTACCTTTTCTGAAGATTGGGGTCTCCAGGAACAGTGCAAGTGATATTCTATTCCTAGAGCTTTCGACACCCCTTGAGTTACAGCAGCTTTAAAGACGGAGCCAGCGGACATTGGCAATTTGATCTCTGGATCCTCTGCCTTTTCTAAAACCAGCTTGAACATCTGGAAGTTCTCGGTTCACGTATTGCTGAAGCCTGGCTTGGAGAATTTTGAGCATTACTTTACTAGTGTGTGAGATGAGTGCAATTGTGCGGTAGTTTGAGCATTCTTTGGGATTGCCTTTCTTAGGGATTGGAATGAAAACTGACCTTTTCCAGTCCTGTGGCCACTGCTGAGGTTTCCAAATTTGCTGGCATATTGAGTGCCACACTTTCACAGCATCACCTTTCAGGATTTGAAATAGCTCTAACTGGAATTCCATCACCTCCACTGCTTTGTTCTAGAGCATGCTTTCTAAGGCCGCACTTGAAACTTCACATTCCAGGATATCTGGCTTCTCAGTGAGTTATACATACACTGTGATTTGGGTGGATCACACATAAACTGGTGAAAATTCTGAAAGGATGGGAATACAGACCACCTGAAACCTCCTCTGAGAAACCTGTATGCAGGATGAGAAGCAAAAGTTAGAAATGGACATGGAAGAAGAGACTGGCTCCAAATGGGAAAAGGAGTACGTCAAGGCTGTATATTGTCACCCTGCTTATTTAACTTATATGCAGAGTACATCATGAGAAACGCTGGGCTGGAAGAAGCACAAGCTGGAATCAGATTGCCGGGAGGAACACCAATAACCTCAGATATGCAGATGACACCACCCTTCTATGGCAGAAAGTGAAGAGGAACTAAAAAGCCTCTGATGATAAGTGAAAAGGAGACAGTGAAAAAAGTTTGGCTTAAAGCTTAATATTCAGAAAACTAAGATCATGGCATCTGGTCCCATCACCTCATGGGAAATAGATGGGGAGACAGTGGAAACAGTGTCAGACTTTATTTTGGGGGGCTCCAAAATCACTGCAGATGGTGACTGCAGCCATGAAATTAAAGGACGCTTACTCCTTGGAAGGAAAGTGATGACCAACCTAGATCGCATATTAAAAAGCAGAGATATCACTTTGCCAACAAAGGTCCGTCTAGTCAAGGCTGTGGTTTTTCCAGTGGTCATGTATGGATGGGAGAGTTGAACTGTGAAGAAAGCTGAGCGCCGAAAAATTGATGCTTTTGAACTGTGGTGTGGAGAAGACTCTTGAGAGTCCCTTGGACTGCAGGGAGATCCAACCAGTCCATCCTGAAGGAGATGAGTCCTGGGTGTTCATTGGAAGGACTGATGCTGAAGCTGAAACTCCAATACTTGTCCACCTTATGCGAAGAGTTGACTCGTTGGAAAAGACCCTGATGCTGGGAGTGGTTGGGGGCAGGAGGAGAGGGGATGACAGAGGATGAGATGGCTGGATGGCATCACCGACTCGATGGGCATGAGTTTGAGTAAACTCCGGGAGTTGGTGATGGACAGGGAGGCCTGGAGTGCTGTGATTCATGGGGTTGCAAAGAGTCGGACACGACTGAGCGATTGAACTGAACTGAAAGACGGAGTCATTGTCACTCTTCACTTTAGAGTTTAAGATCCCACTTACATGATGAGAAGTAGCTACAGTAAGATTTTGTCCATTAGTAAACTTATGATTTTAGGTATTAGCGAAACAATAGTAGCAGTTAACCTTAAGGAATGTGGCCTTAGCCTTTTTTTCAGTAAGGAACTAAACTCTGATCCTGTGGGCAAGCTCAAAGTTGGAGCCTGCAGAAGAACAGCTTGAAGAGCCTTAAAAGCCCTTTGAGTCTCTGGGGACCAAACCAGCTTCTCAGTTTGGGCCTGCTGATGCTCAGTTATAAGTTTATATAAAGGCCGGGCAAGTTCCCCATAACCCGGATTCCAAATGTGGCAACAGCCTGTAATGCCGAAGAATCCTCTCAGTTGTTTTAAAGCCATAGGTAGAGGATGATTTAATACAGGTTTGACTATAGAAAGCAACCTTCAAATCAATGACTGAAAAATATTTGGCTCATTCAGGAATTTCAGATGATAAAGTATAAGGATAAGGCACTTATTATTTGTATATCTTGAACAAGTCTCCATTTATCGTTTGACTTTTTTTACACCCAAAATAGGAGTGTTCATGGACTATATAAGATTATTATTATAAATAATTAGTGGCCCTTGTTCCTTTAAATTTTCAATGATGAGTTTTAACCCTTCCTTAACCTTGAGCTTTAGTGGGTACTGCTTTTGATGTGGAAATAGGTGAGGTTCTTTGAGCTTGATAATGACAGAAACAGCATTTTGTGTTCTACCCACAGTTTTTCCATCAGAAAGATTGTGGGCAGGAGGACTAGGGGATGACAGATGATAAAATTGTTGGATGGCATCACTGAGTCAGTGGACATAATTTTGAGCAAGCCCCACGAGATAGTGAAGGATGGGGAAGCCTGGTGTGCTGCAGTCCATGGGGTTGCAAGGAGCCAGACACGACTTAGTGACTGAACAACAACAAATTGTAGTCATTCTTGGTTCTGTGCATAGTGGCTAAAAATTTGAGTTGCCCGATGTACATTTTCACAGCTGAGGTCGAACAGATGGTATGTCTTCTTGTTTCAGCTCTCATATCATAAATGTTTCCTTTCTGCTTTCTGATTTAGTGCCGTATTTTTCATATTTTGTCCTTTCTGTCGGTGCTTTTTCTGTTTAAGATGTTCCTCCAGTATAGTGCTGAGGTGCTCTTTGGTATTCCTAAGCACAAGAAGGCTGTAATGTGCCTTACACAGAAAATACGTTTGTTCGGTAGGCTTTCTTCAGGGGCAAATTTTAGTGCTCTTGGCTATGAGCTCAAAGTTAATGAATCAAAAATATATATTAAATAAGGTGTCTTTAAACAGAAACACATAAAACAGGTTATGTGTTGAGTAGTTGATGAAAATATTGTGACCAGAGTTCCTCAGGAACCTATTCCTTTATCACCTCTAGGAGCAGTGGTTTAGTATTTGCTAATTCAGTTTTTACAGCAATTTTATAGCACATAACTGCCATAAACAATGAGAATCAATTATAAAAGGTGGTGCATTCCACACCTGGTTGCTCACTTTTACAGTTTTTCCCAGAGACCACGTGGAACAGATATGTTTCAAAACAGTCCATCTTGGTGGTGGCAGGGGGATGGGGACTAAGGGCAAGCAGTTTATCTCATCACTTATTTCTGTATCCTGTTTTTTAGTGGTTGAAATCTACTCCTGGAGTGTTTAACTTTTCTATGCTTCTTCGTTTTGTTCCTTGGCCCCTTTGAGGAGATGCTGGGCATGCTTGAGCTTCTGTTGGTTCTATTGGTTGGAGGTGGAGGCTGGCTGGAGCTATGGTAGGCCTTTGCGCTCCCCTGAGTGAGGATTCATAACTTCAGGAACTGTATGAATCTGTCCTGGGGCTACAGGGCAAGAAGTTGAGCCCGGGAATGAGATGAGGTGGTGGTGGGGATGGTGGGTGTTTAAGCCAAGCAGATTCAAGGTGGGGTATGTACCAGGACTTAGATATTTTGTTTAGAAAAAACATAAATATGTGTTCTAACATACTGAGATTTTAAATTAGGTAAGAACTGTGTTTTATGTAAAAATTTAAAATATCAATTTCACATGAAGAAATTCCAAGTAACTAGAACTGTAATACTATTTGCCTTCTGTGTATTATTGTTAGGTGATAACCATTGTAACTCCTGGGAAAACACTACAAAATTAGAAGTTCAGAAGTTCTTGCTAAAAATTTATGTTATTTTATCAGGAAAAGGTTGATATTCATAAAAACTTTCAATATCATGATAATGACATTTAAGACATGTTTAAAATTTCAAAATATGCTACTTTGACTTAGCAAATAAGAATGTTTGTGCTCATGCCATACAGTTCCAATTAAATAAAGATAATATAATGGTTATTTCACTTTCACTCGTCATGACCAGAATATGAACGTTCTGAGAGATTTCCTAGAGATCTGTCTTACCCTGTGCCCTCTTTACTTTGCTTCTGTCTGCACGCTCCTCTCAGTCAGGGCACCCTCTGCTTCTCCATGCTATTCTCAGCTATTCTTCTCCCGCTCATTCCTCGTTATTCACTGAAGACTTCTGCAACTAGCTGTGTTTTGCTCTCTATGTCCCAAACCCTGCTGTGGTATAGACAAGTGTTGCTTCTTTTCCATTCAGTAGTGTTGCTTCCTCTTCTCTTGTCAGAAACTTCCAGTGGCTTTTTCTGTCCCACATGAGAGAAATTCCAAAATCTTGGCCATAATGGCCTGGAGTGTACAGTGCTACTTCTCTGACCTTATTTCATATACTTTGTCATTCAACTCAACTACATACACTGGCTTCCTTGGTATTCTTAAGAGTATTACTAATATATTTTCACTTTAGGGGCTTTGTGCTTCTCTTCTGCTTGGAATGCTTTCTCCCAGATTTTATATAGTACTCTGTCACTTTAGTCAGGTCTGTATCCAGATGTCTCTACCTCTTTTGACCTCCCTTTCCAAAATAACATCCTTATCCTACTCTATTTTTCTTCTTATTACTTACTATCTCTTAATGTTTAGTTTATACCACTAGAATAGGGAAGGAGTAAGCTTTATCTGCTTTGTTCACCCCTGTATTTTTATCTCCTCTGCGTGGCAGAACCTAAACTCAGAGTTTTCTCTTAATCTGTTGAGCAGTGTAAAAATATTACACTCTTCTGTAGATAGGTACCACTGTGTGTGTGCGCTCAGTTGCTCAGTCATGTCTGACTCTTTGTGACTCCATGGACTGTGTTAACTTCCTAAGATACATTTTTTTCTTAACCTTAACTGAACCTTCAGCATGGCTCAGTGATTCTGTGTTGTTTTAGTAATTCCTGTCTTCTGATTTCCAAACACTTATTGAGCTGGTTCTCTTGCAAGTTTTATCCCACAGTTCAGTTCAGTTCAGTTGCTCAGTCATGTCCGACTCTTTGTGACCCCATGAATCGCAGCACGCCAGGCCTCCCTGTCCATCACCAACTCCCAGAGTTTACTCAAACTCATGTCCGTCGAGTCGGTGATGCCATCCAGCCATCTCATCCTCTGTCGTCCCCTTCTCGTCCATTTCTTTATACTTGGATGGTGTGCTTATACTTGAATCAAAGTTATTTAATGTATTTTGTATTTGTATTCCCTTCATGCTCCAAAGATAGTTTAAGATAAAGGTAAAAATAAATGTAGGCCACTAAATTTAAACTGCACGTGAATATTCAATAACCTCACCTAACCTATATATAATACAAACTTTGGTATTAAGCATTTGTTATTGGTGGCCACAAATCTTTGAAGAGTACTATGGCAGAGATTACTAGTTCTCTTGTATCTCTTCTTTCCTTCTTCTGCAGTAATAGAATACCTGAAATGTTTTTCTGGGCATTGGCCATCTGAATAAAGACTAGATTTATGATAATCTCTTACATCTGGGTATGGTTAAGTGATTATATTCTGGGCAATTGAATGTAAGTAAACGTGGTATGTGTAACATATATGCACATGGGTTTATCTGAAGAATCCATCTTAGACCATAAAGTGACTGGGTGAGTGAAGGCAAGTATAACAACAGGATGGAGGGAACCTGCGTCTCTGAAACACCGTGGAACACCAGCTAGTCCTAGAACATTGCCTTGGATTTTTGCTTGAGAGAGAAATAAACATCTATGTTGTTTAAGCAGTTGTACTTTGGATATCAGTCACTTGCAGCTGAACTTCCTGTATTAATGCAGCTATCAAAGCTTATTTGACAAAAGGATCATGTACACCCCTGGGAACTTTTTCCTACTCTCCTGCTTGGGATATCATTGCCTCTTAAGCAAATGCAAATCACCAGCTTAATATGAGTTGTAAAGGCACCCCAGCAAACTTGTCTTTTGGTTTCATGTCTTCCTCAGATTTTTGGAGTGTATGCTATTTAAAGGAGATAAAAGTAAACAAGCAGTTGCACAGAATCAACAAAGAACTAGAGTAGGAAAAGGGAAGTCCTACTTGTAAGAATTTAAAAGCAGGATATGCATTTAGTAACTTAAAATCACCTGAATCCAGAGATGAGGCTTGGTGTCTGTATTTATTTAACTAAAACTACTTCAGCAGTCTATGCATTGACCAATATGTAGACTTTAAAAGCTAGCTTTGTTCCTCCTTTCAAAATCAAAGAATAAATACTTCTTTAGAAAAACAAACCTGGTTGACAATATGATTCTTAAATCTGATCTTTCTTAAGCTTTCCTTCATAAATTTTAATAACATTAAAGATATTTAGTGAGTGAAGTTACTTTTAAATAAGTAGCTTAATTTAGCTATTTAACTATAAAAATGGTTGCCAAAATATTATTTCTTAACACTTTGGCAGTAAATACCAAGATTTATAAAGAAGTTCATTTTCTGTAAATAAGATATTTTCTTCCTAGAACTCTTTGCTGGTAGGAAAAAGGACAGTAGTTGTATTTCGGAGAAATATAAGTTTATATTCAAAATGAGATTATTAAAACTTGACATAGCCTTAATTTTATGTGGCGTTTTAGAAAATTAATAATAAAAAAAATAATTGGGCAAGACATTTAGTGAGACCGATCAGTGGAATAAAATAAAATATCCAGAAAGTAATACAGATTCACAAATGGACCTAATGTATATGATAAGGGGTAATTCAAAATGGTGGGCAAAAATAGACTATACGAGAAACAAATGGGTATTGAAGCAGCTGGGCAGTCATCTGCAAAAAATGTTGAGCCATATCTCACAAGAGATGTTCAAGATTAAGTTTCAGTGTATCATAGCAGTATATATAAAAAGATGAAATATAAAAACACCTCAGATTTGGGTAAGATGTTGTTCTTATTGCAAAATCCATAAGAGTTGTCAGTAGGTTTTTCATTTATTAACTGAAAGGAAACAAGATGATTGATGGCCACAGTTTTGGAAGTTTTCTGCATGTAATCTTTTAGTAACTAAAAATTATAATGAATTATTAATAAAAGACACCTTAGTGAAACCCTAAGGAATAAAAGGGATTGAAGGAGGACCACAGATGATGGACACAAGGAGGTCTCCTGGTATGCAGAACATTAGTTGTTATGAGATTAAAAAATGATAAATATTAGAGATACCATTTTTTCAGATTCCAGTAAATTCTAAAGTTTAGTATCACTCTGAATTATCTATGTGTGTAGACACTGTCCTTTACTGGTGACAGGAGTATAAATTATTTCAGTTTCATTGGAAGGCAACTTCCTTTTTTTTTTCCATTTATTTTTATTAGTTGGAGGCTAATTACTTTACAATTTTGTAGTGGTTTTTACCATACATTGACATGAATCAGCCATGGATTTACATGGGTTCCCCATCCCGATCCCCCCTCCCGCCTCCCTCTCCATCCCATCCCTCTGGGTCTTCCCAGTGCACCAGCCCTGAGCACTTGTCTCATGCATCCAACCTGGGCTGGTGATCTGTTTCACCCTTGATAGTATACTTGTTTCAATGCTGTTCTTTAGAAAAAGAGACACAGATGTACAGAACAGACTTTTGGAAGGCAACTTCTTTGGAATAGCTGTCAGAATTATAAATTCATACTCTTTAAGCCAATAATTTGACTTTTACTCTAAGGTTTATATTATAACTGCAAATGTGTGGAATGATGTGTGAAAGATTGTGAATTGCAGCATTTTTGTAACAGCAAAATATTATAAGCAACTTTAGTGTCCATCAGTAGAGGAATGTTGAAAATAATATGGTTAATGGCAGCCCACTCCAGTATTCTTGCCTGGAAAATCCCATGGACAGAGGAGCCTGGCGGGCTACAGTCCGTGGGGTCACTAAAGAGTCAGACATGACTTAGTGACTGAGCACACATGTTCATATAATGGAATGTTAAGCAGCTGTAAAAAGAGAATAAGGAAGTTCTTTATATCTGACATGAAAAATCTATAAGGTATATTAGTAAATGAAGAAAGCTAGGTTTAACAATATAACAGTATAGTATGCTTCATATGTGTAAAGAGTTGGGAGGAGAATAATTAGTCATATTTGCCTGTACATACATTTAAAAAGTCTCTGAAACGACACAGACTGTTGGCAGTGTGTATGTGTATGTTCTTGTGTGCATACATGGATGGAAGTGGATGGGTTGGGGCTGGACCCAGTTGCCTTTGTACAATGAGAAAAAAAAGTAGATACTATTTCCTCTGGAACTTCTATTTCTGTCTCTTAAAAATTTTATTATGGTATGCTGATTTTGTTAGTACCAGGCACTTGGCAGCCGTTCTTTGAAAAATTTTAAGGAAAATAGATAATAGGAGGATTTTTTTTTTTTGCGGGGGAAGGGTGGGGGAAATCCTAGGGTAAGCTTTTTATTCTAGTAAGTTTTTCTTTAGGAAATTTAACTTAGCCTTTAGTTCATTTATGATTTTTGATATAATAATTGCATACTTATATTTAAAATGTTTAATTTTGTTAAGATCATCTTGTAATTTATTTCGGGTAAAATTTTTATTACTCGTTAAGAAAGTGATATAGCTTGATGGGTGTACCTCTTAATTATTTTTTTTTTTTGTACTTTGAACCATGTGAGCTCAAAATATATGATTTGATGAAAATATGTTGTAATGAAAAAATACACAATTACACATTCAATATCATTCTCTTTTACTAAAATGTTTTATAAATATATATGTTTTATACATATTTAAGTTAATATATATGTTTATATGATATATAATGGTAGGTGTTTAGCATATAGATGTTATATGTTTATATGTATATCACATGTATTTATATATAAAATTTAGTAAATTAATGATTGTATGTCCATGTAGGTTTCTAGACATGTATATGTATGTGTTAGGAAAAAAGGATAGAAGGAATTTGACCAGATTGTAGTATCTCTTAGTGTAGGATTTCAGATGATTTTTGAAATATTTTTTTTATAAGCATTTGTATTCTTTCACTTTTTATATTATATAAAATTGTTGGTAAATGTTTTAATATTATTTCTCTAAGAATTTTTTACTGAAGTCCTTTTTTTTTCTTCGTGAAAAGAGTTTTTCAGCTTATATCTTTAATGGATACCGGATTGCCTCAGTGTTCTAATGAGAAAATAGAACTTGCAATTCTGTGGTTCTTGGATCAGTTTCGTAAAACATATGTTGGTGATCAACTTCAAAGAACCTCAAAGGTAGGTTTTTACTAGAGATTAAAACTAGTATTATTGAAGAAAAGATGTTCACATGTAACACCTTTAAGCTGAATGATATATTTGAGCAGTTTCCATATAAAAAATTAATTGATCAATTGAAGTCAATTGATTAATTGTTATTGGAGGCAATGTGAAATTGCTTATCTTATGCTTAGATTTACTGTTGTCTTTGAAGATTGATTGGTAGGTAGTGAATATTTTTTATGTAGTTAGTCATTAAATAGTTAAGGTTAAAACACCGTACTGAATTTTGCCTTATTGTATTGTATTTCAAGGTTTAAAACTTAAGATTTACTCTTTTAGTAGTTCTGAGAGGTATTTATTTTGATATTTATTTATGTGATTTCTAGCATATTTTCCACTCATTCCTCAGCATTTTTACATGATAAATGATGAGGACAAGAAG
Source organism: Cervus canadensis (assembly GCF_019320065.1). Taxonomy (NCBI): domain Eukaryota; kingdom Metazoa; phylum Chordata; class Mammalia; order Artiodactyla; family Cervidae; genus Cervus; species Cervus canadensis. The sequence goes on from NC_057401.1 coordinate 2,609,441, forward strand.
AGTAAGAAGACAAGCCTTTGAGAGGCCACAGTTAACCTACCTTAGTGAAGGGAACACATTTACTCTGCTAGTTGAAAGTTTTAGCATGATGTTTGGGTAACTTGATCTTAAGACATTAAGGTATTATTGAAGGTGTTTATATGAACCTAACCAGATATTTAGTAGTACTGTGACGCTTGAGTAAGATCCATTAAGTGTTTTTTACCTTCCACAAATCCTTCTCTGTAGTAAGTCCTAAGAATATTCTTACTTCTTTGTAGTTTGTATTAGTAATGTTGAAAGATTAAGTTCTAGAAGAAGCTTTTTATATTGGACTGAGCTTTTTTGTCTTTGGAAAATTTAGCTTAACCTTCAGTTCATTTATGGTTTTCTCTTAACAGTAGTTGTATCAGTCAGTTCAGTTGCTCAGTTGTGTCCGACTCTTTGTGACCCCATGAATTGCAGCACGCCAGGCCTCCCTGTCCATCACCAACTCCTGGAGTTTACTTAAACTCATATCCATCGAGTCGGTGATGCCATCCAGCCATCTCATCCTCTGTCACCCCCTTCTCCTCCTGCCCCCAATCCCAGTAGTTGTATAGTAGTTTGAAAAGTCATTTGATTTTGTTAAGATCATCCTTTAGTTTATTTCAGGTTTTCTTTGCTTTTCAAAAAAGTGATGTAGCTTGATACTTTCTTTGTCCAATGTACTGTGATATTTTATTGCTGTTTCAGGATTTTTTTCGTTCAGGATTAATAAAATTTTCTTAAAATTAAGCTAATACTGAATGAGACTACTAGGGAGAAAAAAAGAGTAGCTAGATATAACTGTTTTAGGTTGACAATAAGACCAAGGAGAATCAGAGAAAAATTATGTAGTATGAAATTTATACACATGGAATTATGATAAATTGTCAGGTTTTAAATGTACCCAGAGAGTTTGTATTTTGCTTTTGCAGAAATGAATATGCTGGAAATATTACTTATCTAATATCCATTTGGTCTGGGTTTTAAGTCAAAACAGTGTAATGTAGAGTGGAAAAGCCTTCAAATTATTGTGTTTAAAGTATTTGGAAATAAATATGTAAAATGAAATTTTTTAGGGCAGTGAGATTTGAGAAATTTTTTTTCCCAAAGATTCTTGTTATGTGTATAACTATTAATACAAGGTAATTGTGGAAGAATGAGTCATAAAAGATGTGTATTTCTTTTCTGAAATTGCTCACGTGTTAGGAACAAAGTACATCAGAAACACGCCATCAGGCGGGGATGTCTTTAGTGTTCATTTTACTCTGACGTGTTGGCGCATCTTATTCTGTTTTAAAGGAGAATTAGATGATGTTATTTCTGAGGCATTCATACTACATAACCCTAAAGTGAAGCCAAAGCTTTCCACTTTCCTTTTCTTTTTGGCTTTTCTGCTGATCTGCCTTAGTGCACTGTTTTGAGAGAACCTTAATGTCTGGTCTGGCACTCTAGGAATTCTTCACATTCTCTCTAGGTCTTATAACAAGCCTGCAAAGTTGGCATTGTTGTTCACATTTTGCTCTGCATACTGTTTCTGTCAACCAACTATGGAGGACCAAATGAAAAAAAAATTTTGGTGAGAGTATTATCAAATTCCATGTTTAGTGTGTATTTATTTTGTACCAGGAACTGTACTAAGCTCTCTTAAGCATTATATCATTTAACTGGATCATATAGAGTATGACTTAAAGTTCTTTCCAGTCTCTATGTATGTCATCAGTTTCATGCTTCAGTACTCCATACTTGTACTGCATACTTCATGTATACAAAACATTTTCCACCTCCTCTAACTGTCTACATTCTCTTTACATTCTGGACCTTTGAGAAAAAATGTTTCGTCTGCCTAAGACACTGTTTTTCAAAATTCAGCTTCCATTTCCCTGCCTTACTCCACTAACTCCTGCTTATCTTTCACATCAGATACCCCATCCTTTAGGATGCTTTTCTTAACCTAAATTCTAGGGCAGTTCCTTTTCTCTTTCCCCTCTTTTAACATTATTATACTGCATTGTAACTATTTATCAGCAAAACACATATAAACTACAGTTTGGGTTAGGACTGTTCTGCCTTCTTTATTATTTTCACCTCCACATGCTTGGCATATTGCTTGTATGCTTTCTGATCATGGCTAAATATATGTATGTAGTGGAATTTTATAGGAATTGGGTCTAGATATCATGTATATTACTTCCAGGTAATAAAGGATATGTTTTTGAGTTGGAAAATGATGCCTACTTTGGTGAAATTGTTTGACAGTTTTAAGTAAGTTATACCATTACTAAGCATCTTGAAAATTTTATAAAAGCCTTTATATACAAGATAATATAATTTATAGAAGTAAATGCTCCAGGAACCAAGGTGGGAATCATTGAAATGTCTGAAGTAATGTATAGAAGTATGTCCTTTAAGTGAGAAAGAGAAATCATAAATAGTGTCTATAGGCATTAATTGACCAATTACTCTGTGCCAGAGACTTTGCTGGGCACTTAACATGCATCTAATTTCATCTCAGAAAAACTCCATGGAAATAGTTATTTTTATTAACATCTCCATCCCTTTTTACAAATGTGCAAACTGAGGCTTCAAATGGCTAATTAATATAATTAACTAGTTGAATCTAGATTTGAACCCAGGACATCTGATAGAGCCTTTGCTGCTTACCACTTTGCTGAGTTGCCCCTTGCTAAATCTTTGACTGGGGTATTGAATGGGTCCTTCAGACTCAACAGGTTCTAAGAAGAAACTTGCTGTCTTAATGGAGAAGGAAATGGCTACCCACTGCAGTATTCTTGCCTGGGATGTCCCATGGATAGAGGAGCCTGACAGGCTATAGTCCATGGGGTCACAAAAGATAGCAATTAAACAACAACAAGGTACTAATCACAAAGACTGCTGAGCACTTGAAATAAGGTATGTTATAAGCAAAAAATGCACACTGGATTTCCAAGACAAGTTTAAAAAAATTACAGAGAAATAGAGTATACAACATCTTATAATCTTTATATTGACTATGTTAAAAAGCTATCTGGAATATATTGGGCTAAATAGAATGTTGCTAACATTTTTTAAAAAGAGACTGAATAGATAGCTAATGAATGAGAACCTTCTACTGCACAGGGAACGCTACTCAGTGCCCTGTGGTGACCTAAATGGGAAGGAAATCCAAAAGAGAGAGGAGATACATATATATATGTATGTATAGCTGGTTCACTTTGCTGAGCAGCAGAAACCAACACAGCATTGTAAAGCATCTAGACTCCAGTGAAAATTTTTAATAAAAAGAAATGGACTTTGTCAGCATGAAAACAGGAACCTTTTTGTGGAAGCCCTGAACTTTATATGTCTCAGAGAAAATAGCAGGATGGCAGAGAAAAACTCTCAGCCTAATTTGGCCTAGTTGACAATAGTGGTTAATTCCACTTAAAAGAAAAATTGTTTAGCCTTGTGGGACTGATCTTATGACCTATATGTCAGGGTCTCCTATGAGCTAACCCTGATGAAAGGGTAACTGGTATGACAACTTCCAATGCTTCTAAGAACAGCTTGAGTTAAGTTTCTTTTTCCCAGGGCATGCCTCACATTCTCCAACACTGTTGATAGCTATCTCCTAAGACCTATCCAGAAGTCACAGCCCATGTGAAGTTTAATCTGGTAGGTGGATAAGCCCTGCAGGACTGTGGGCTTCCCTTGTAGCTCAGTTAGTAACGAATCTGCCTGCGATGCAGGAGACCTGGATTTGTTTCCTGGGTCGGGAAGATCCCCTGGAGAAGGAAATGGCAACCCACTCCAGTATTTTTGCCTGGAGAATCCCATGGACAGAGGAACCTGGCAGGCTACAGTCCAGGGGATCACAAGAGTCGGACACAACTTGGCCACTAAACCACCACCACCACAGGGACTAAGTGGAAAGCATAATTTGTATATTTCTTGTTGTAATGCATGACATGTTATCTTTTCTGATGTTCAAATGCATTAAGAGTTAAAGATATAAATTCTGTGTTTTGCTTTCTCACATTTTAAGTCTTAACGCTTAGTAAAGCTAACTCTGATAAATATTGTTTTACTTAGAAATCCTAAAGTATGTTTGACTATATCTTATTTAGAGAAAAAGATAGTTTTTTAAATAAATAAAGTACATAGATTTTTTAAAAACAGAATGTAGCAATACTGTGTACAGAAACATTGAGTCATAGAGAGTGTTGGAGGCTGTGGCAAGCTAGAGTTTATGTAGTTTATGTATCTATTCTGTAGGGCATACACAGATTTCATGTGACTGTAGCTCTGTGGGTTAAAGGCATACAGGAAGACCTGTGACCTTGGTCTTTACTCCTGTGACCACGGTCAGTGTCAAAACAAATAATCTGAAAGTTTCCTGGATTCCTGTATCCCTGGCTGTTGACCTTGTGACCATCGCTGTACACTCAGGAAGCCCGGGGCAGAAGAGAGTCTCTGTAGTCTTGGATGAGTCTTGTGACCCCGCCAGTGTTTAGGTGGGATGGTCTTAATTGTTCTCCAGTGTTTGCTGCTACTGTGGCAGGGTTGACCTTAGCAAGACATGAAAAGTGGGAGATGGTTGTGTTAATATACAGTTGATTGATTTTCCCAAAGAAATGGGAGATCTAGGTTTTTACGTAGAACCATTTTATCTCTTAACAGCTTTACTGGTTTATAATTGGAATAAACTGCACTTATTTAAACTGTGGGGTGTCCTTGGTAATTCAGTGCTAAAGAATCTGCCTGCCAAGCAGGGGACACAGGTTCAGTCCCTGAGTCAAGTAGATCCCTTGAAGAAGGAAATGACAACCCACTCCAGTATTCTTTCCTGGAGAATCTCATGGACAGAGGAGCCTGTTGGGTACAGTCCATGGGGTTGCATAAGAGTCAGCCTCAACTTAGTGACTAAACAACTGTCTTCTGAAATGCTCTCTACCTACTTTTCTATTTTGAGGGAAAAATGACCTTGAACTCTAAATTTCTACTTTGCTCTTACTTCCTATGTTTGTTCTGTCTCCTAATCTAATTGATTTTGTTTTCTAAATATCTCTCAGTCCACTCCTTTCTCAAGCCCCTTCTTTTTTATCCTTGTTATTACTGCCTGTCATTTTTCACTAGATTTCAGAAGTCTTTTGGTTTTACTCTGTGTTTCCTTTTTGCCTCCTTCCAAGCCATTTTCTATACTGCCACCAGAGTAATCTTTTCTTTGGTAGAAAGACAGAGAGACTAGTGTAATGAATCTTCCAGTTTTGTCGAAATGAATGCTTTGTCACATTTGCTTCAGATCTATATAATTCAAAATTAAATGTTAAAAACATATTGGTCTGATTCTGTTCTTCTCACTTCTTGCTCAGAAATAACCACTACCCTAAACTTAGTGTTACTTTCATGCATGATTTTGTTCTTTCCCATATTTCTATATATTGTTAATAAAACATAGTATTAGTAACTTTATAGAAAATTGTTAGGTAGTAACTTGCCTTTTTTGATCATTGTTTTTGAGATTTATCTATGATGATATATACAGTTTTAATTATTTTAATTAATTAAATGTACTGTAATATATTACTGTAATAAATATAGTACTGTAATATATTACTGTGCCATTATATATTCATTTTTTCTGTTATTATATGTTGGGTGTTTCCAATTTTAATGTTTACAAAAAAACTGCAGTATGTACTCTTAATACCTGTTTCCTCACGCGTATGTGTAAGTTTCTCGAAGGTAAAAATACTGGGAATGGAATTGCTAGGTTGTGGAATGTTCATTATCTTAGCTTTACAAGATAATGTCAAAGTCGTCCTCATAAGTGTCATAACAGTTTATTCTTCCTCCCCCAGCAGAGTCGGTATGTGTTGCTCTATATTGTCATAATACTTGCTTTTGTCAGTCTTTAAATTTTACCAATCATTATGAAATACATTTCTTCATGTTCCATTTCTCTGCTTAAAATGAATGATTTTCCATTATTTACAAAATAAATTTATTCTATGGTCAAACTTCACTTACCTTTGCAACTTTTTCTTTTGATACTACATTCTCCTCTAGGCATGATGTATATGTGCTGCTGAATATTTTCCACTTGTATATTTTAATTATCCAATGAATATTAATAACTGAATGCAGAGTTCTAGAGAATAGCAAGGAGATATAAGGCCTTTTTAAATGAACAATGCAGAGAAGCAGAGGAAAACAATAAAATGGGAAAGACAAAGGATCTCTTCAACAAAACTAGAGATATCGAGGGAACGTTTCATGCAAGGATGGGCACAGTAAGGGACAGAAATGGTAAAGACCTAACGGAAACAGAAAAAATTAAGAAGATGTGGCAAGAATACACAGAACTATAGAAAAGAGGCCTCAGTGACTGGTGTGGTCACTCAACTAGAGCAGACATTCTAGAGTGTGAAGTCAAGAGGACCTTAGGAGGCATTACTGCAAACAAAGCTAGTTGAGGTGATGGAATTCCATTGAGCTATTTATTTAAAGTCCTGAAAGGTGATGCTGTTGAAGAGCTGTACTCAATATTTGGAAAACTCAGCAGTGGCCACAGGGCTGGAAAAGGTCAGTTTTCATTGCAACCCCAAAGAAGAACAGTGCCAAAGAATGTTCAAACTACCGTACATTTGTACTCATTTTGCATGCTAGTAAGGTTATGCTCTCAAGCTAGGTTTCAGCAGTACATGAACCAAGAACTTCCACATGTACAAACTGGGTTTAGAATAGGCAGAGGAACCAGAGATCAGATTGCCAAAATCCATTGGTTCATAGAAGAAGCAAGGCAATTTAAAAAAACACCCACTTCTGCTTCATTGACTACGTTAAAGCCTTTGACTGTGTGGATCACAACAAACTGTGGTAAATTCTTAAAAGAGCTGGGAATCTCTTAAAAGAGATCTGTATGCGATCAAGAATCATCAGTTAAAACTGGATGTGGAACAGTGGACTGGTTCCAAACTGGGGAGGAAGTATGACAAGGCTGTATACTGTCACCCTGCTTATTTAACTTATATGCACAGTACATTATGTGAAATGCTGGGCTGGATGAAGCACAAGCTGGAATCAAGATTGCCAGGAGAAATATCAACAACCTCAGATGTGCAGATGATACCACTTCAATGGCAGATAGTGAAACTAGAAAGCCTCTTGATAAGGGTGAAAGAGAATGAAAAAACTGGCTTAAAACTCAACATTCAGAAAACTACAATCATGGCATCTGGTCCCATCACTTCATGGCAAGTAAAGGGGGGAAAAAGTGGAAGAGTGACAGATTTTATTTTCTTGGGCTCCAGAATCACTGCGGACAGTGACTGTATCCGTGGCTTCTCCTTGGAAGAAAAGCCATGACAAACCTAGACAGTGTTTTAAAAAGCAAAGACATCACTTTGCCGACAAGGGTCCATATGGTCAAAGCTATTGTTTTTCCAGTAATCATGTATGGATTGAGAGTTGGACCGTAAAGAAGGCTAAGTGCCGAAGAATTGGTGCTTTTAAACTGTGGTGCTGGAGAAGACTCTTGAGAGCCCTGTAGACAGCAAGGAGATCAAAGCAGTCAATCCTAAAGGGAATGAACCCTGACTGTTCATCAGAAAGGGCTGATGGTGAGGCTGAAGCTCCAGTACTTTGGCCGCCTGCTGCAAAGAGCCGACTCATTGGAAAAGACCCTGATGCTGGGAAAGACTGAGGGCAGGAGGAGAAGGGGGCGACAGGGTGGGACGGTTCTATGGCATCACTGACTCAATAGATAGGAGTTTGAGCAAACTCCATGAGATAGTGAAGGACAGGGAAGCCTGGCATGCTGCAGTTCATGGGGTTGCAGAGAGTCAGACATGACTTAGTGACTGAACAACAATTTATTCAAGCCACCCCTACCCATAAACATCAATTTTACTTTTGTTGGTTACAAAATTGCACCAAAAGTTGAATTCAGAGTGTTAGTTAAAATGTGGTCATTTAATCTTGGAATGTATTTTCCTTTAAAAATAGATCTACAAAGAATTATTATTTAACCAATGACACTGATGAGCTCTCTTTTTAACAGAAAGTTCCTGAATTCTGGCCTCCTAAACTAGGACACCAGAAATTGAGGAGGGAGCAAGTTCCCTTTCCCTCTTTGGATTTAAATTTTCAAATTGGCAAGTTAGTCTTAAGAGTTTTTCTCTCCCTTTCTTTACTCCCAGTTTTGACATCCTATACAGTCAGTCACCACCAGAGGGATTTTCTTCTCTAAAATGATCTGTACCTCTCTTTTCTCCATCACCACACTACATGCAGCAACACACATGCACACAGCAACAAGCAAGCGCACACCTCACAAATTTGCTTTTCCCCCCAGATATTTGGCATCTGCTAGGTGTCAAGAGGGAAGAATCTCAATTAATGTATGGGTGAATTATCCTTGAAAGGATTTGCCATTTCTAAAGAAGATATTTATTAGTGCTAAAAAATTTCTAGTAGTATAACAAAGTGAAGTAAGTGAAAAATCAGGCTGTTTGAGATAGTTACTTAGACTGAGGCATTATATGGTCTGGAAATCGGTTTCTTGTTATTTCTGCTTCCATCTCCCTTTTTTGCCTTCATCCTCCTGAATTAGCTGTTTACTAAAAAAATTCAAATTGCTTTTCAGGAAGGTTCTCAGGGCATTGTTATGAAGCTAAAGGGAATGAGGGCAGCATAGTAATTTGTAAATAGGTGACCATACATTCAGGTTTGCTTGGGATTGTCCCAGTTCACACTTACGTGCATGCCAAATTGCTTTAGTTGTGTTTGACTGTTTGCGACCCTATGGAGTGTGGCCTGCCAGGCTCCTCTGTCCGTGGAATTGTCCAGGCAGGAATATTGGAGTGGGTTGCCATGCCCTTCTCCAGGGAATCTTCCCGACTCAGGGATTGAACCCCTCTCCTATGTCTCACTGCAGTGGCAAGCGGACTCTTGACCACTGTCGCCATCTGAGAAAGGCTCACACTTGTTGCACTGGCAAAACTGATAGTTAGTTAATTGATCCACCTTTCATTCCCCAAAGTGTCCCTGTTTGGATAAGTTATATGGCCACTTTATTTATAAGTCATATGTTCACAGACAAGATATTGTAGTTATTCATAAATGGGAAATAACTTCATTAAGGTCAGCCAGGTGATCCTCTTCTTTTGATCCTCTCACTCTCCATACCTGAGTAAAAGCCTTTTTTATAATCATTGTGATATATAAGCACATTGTATCCTTGTAATTCTATGGAATAACTTGGAATTTGCACTAAGACAGTAAGTGCCTATTGATGTATTTTCAAGTTATCTAAAATAGAAATAAGAACATTTAAACTTTTGGGTATTATCTTTCTTTTTGGATTTTGAAATTATTTTTTGTAATTGCTCTACCTGTTATCAAGCTTTTTTCTTGTTGAGTACCACATGAAGCAGCAGATGGCATTCTCTCTCTACAATTGTTAGATCCTTCTGTGTAGAATGTTACTAACAGCTAAGGGTAAATTGAGTAGGAAAGCACTTGAATAATGAAACAGAAAAACATATTGTAATAGTAACTTAAGTTGACTGCTGTAAGCGCAATCCAGTGTTAAAATAATGTACTTGCTGCTTTTCCAGGTAACTTGGATATATTTTTCAGTTTTTTGTAAAACAGTGTTTGTGTTTATATTTAACAACATAGTTTTAAGGAAAGGTATTTAAGAAATCACAGAAAACTTTTGTATATAGGATTTTTACTTTGGTGAAAAATAAGAAGCAGCTTTAAAACATTTAGACAGTAGGCATTTAACATTAAAAAGTATTCTCTAGTGTAACAGGTATATCATCATGCAGGTTATAGGGGAGAGAAAGTACCTTCAAAAGTTAAGATTGTCTTTTGAAGTTTGAATGTTAGCGAATAATGATCACTGACTTAAGGGATTTTTTTTTTTTTCTGTTAAGTGTTTTAAAAGACTTTTTAAAAAGTTTTTGAGCTTTTCATTTTGAGCTACTTTCACATTTCCTGTATAAATATATCATACTTTGTCCTTGTTATAGAGTGTTATTAGAGCTAGCTACATTTTCCTTCTTGGATAATGGTTAGTACTTAGAGTTGTAGTTAATGCTTATACTGCTGGGTTGTTTTATTGCTCACGGATTTGTTCTTTGAATTGTCATATATGTCTAATACATATATATCAGAATTCAGATGGACACTTTAAAAAATATATGGTTTCTCTACATCCATTCCTACTTAATTCAACTTACATGATGATATTTATTAACTATTGAAAAACACGTCCTGTGTCTCTGCTTAACAGAAACTTGAGCAAAGTACCCTAAGGCTTAATTATTTTTTTTAACGTTTTTGCTTTATAAATGGGTTTGCCAAGTTATACTTGGCACCCTACTCCCTAAGTACATTTAAGTGTTGATTCAAGAGCATTAAGTACTAGACAGGGAAGTTTGCAGCACAAAAATCTGAAGTTAAAATCTTAGCAGCTGTTAATAATTGAAATTATGATGTAATTTGGAGAAGTATAGGATTTAAATTGGAAAAATAATGGGCTTGGTTTATTATTTTTAAACTGACTCCTATGTGTTATTTTAAGGCTTCCAAGGTGGTGCTAGTGGTAAAGAACCCACCTGCCAGTGCAGGAGATTTAAGAGACGCGGGTTCAATCGCTGGGTCAGGAAGATCCCCTGGAGGAGGAAATGGCAACCCACTCCAGTATCCTTGCCTGGAGCATCCCATGGACAGAGGCGCCTGGCGGGCTACAGTCCATGGGGTTGCAAAGAGTCAGACGTGACTGAAGCGACTTAGCATGCCATGTATTATTTATCATACCTGATCAAATATACCATTATTTGACATACGTAATCATGTAATTCTTTTTACATACATTCCATATCCAAATCCTTATTGTCTTCCTTGTGCTGTATATTATACAACACCCTGTAATATAATAATATAGTATAATATAATAATATAGTATAATATAATATGATAATAACAAAGATAATGATTATTTGTAAAAACTTATTAAAAGTATGTGGTTACACACAGAGTATCTTAAACCTTTATTTTTTCCATTTATTTTAAATGGTTATAAATTCTGAAGCATTTATAGAATTTAATATTTGTGGACAAAATGCATGAAGTGAGATTCTATGTGCATTTGGATTATGAATTGGATTATTTTGGCTTGTTCTCCTCATTAATTTTTTACAAGTAAGGCAGAAGGTAGTACTTTCTTTTGGTGTTGATTTTTCTGCCTCAGGTACATTTATCCTCTCATCTTTTGATGTTTGAAATTCTTCTAGTGATTCTAAGAAATTGTTGTGATAAAAATAACAAATGAAATATGTGGATGTGATTAAGATGTATCTTTGAAGAGTTTTCAGCGCTAAAGAACACTCAGTTTAAAAACGTTTTAGTTTTTAAATTTTACAACTCAAAAATTTCTCTCCTCCCCACATCAGTCTGTAGTTTTTCTAAGTAGGCGTTGGGTCTTGTGGAAATCATACACAAGATGATCTTTTCCTACAAATCAAAAGGTGAGGCATGCCAGTCTACTGCATTTATATTAGAAATGTATTCACCTGTGATAATATTGCTAAAATTGGTTATCTTCTTTATTATTTAGTCAAAGTAGTTATCAGTGGGAATCTCCTCTTCATTCCAGAAGGTATCTTCTTCTGTTGATAATTGCTTCAAGTAGCTTGCTTAAAGGGAGTCCAAATGAGAGGGGATCCATCCTACTCCTGATGCATAAATCCTGAAGCTGTGTAATATTTGTAAATCATCCACCCCACATCTTTGTTTCTTTTAGCTTCAAGGAATGCTTAGCACCTTTTATCTATCATAATGACTTAATAATTGGAATGATAAAAAAAAGTCATCTTAGCTACAAGTTTGTGAATAAATATGGTTAAAAATATTTCCAAAAGAGTCTTAGGCTTTAAGACGGTGATTCTATATTGTCAGATGTTTTCTACAAATTTAAATGAGGAATACTGTGAATTATTTTTGATCATTTTTAAAATAATTTTTAAAGTTCTTTATATTAATCATTTACTGACATGTTATGCTTTTTTGGTAGCATAAATCTGAGAAAGTATTTTGAAGATATGTTAGTATTTGAAGAACAGATATGTTTAGCCTGAGAATGAGCCTAATATTAAGTGGTCAAACCTTTTAATAATATATTCACGTGTGGTTTATATTTTTCTTCCTCAAATATATTGTTTTCTGCTAATTCATATTCTTATATGATTAACAGGATGGAAAATTTACAAAGAAGGCTTATTAAAAAACATACATGAATGATAAGCCAGAAAAGCAGGCTGTTTATTAATTTATACATATATAGTGTGATTAAAATGATGTAAAACAATAAAAAATAAATATTAGAAGACAGAAGAAATATAATAAAAATGGCTGTCTATTAATATTTAAATAACAGGAAGTGTTTTTTTTTTTTAATAGTTTCAGATTTTTCCTACTGATTGTATTATATATATTTGGGAAATCTCATAATGTTCAGTTGAACATGCTTAAATATGCTTGTCTATGTCTAACTGACACTGTCTTTTTTCAAATAATAGTTTTAGGCAACACTTTAATGCAGAGCATTATAGGCAATTTATTGGATGAATTTATTTAAATGTGTTGTCAAAAATTATTCTCTCTATATTCTAAGTCATATAAATTTAGTTTCTACTATATATAGATGGATGGAGTGTGCATTTACTAGATTCCTACTAATTTTAGAGAATATGTGTGCTTACATTCCTGCTTAATTCTGTCAAATTAGCTGCCTCCAAGTTATGTGATGTTAAGCCTCTTACTACATGTGGCAGTAAAGCAGATAAATAGAAGTGTCAGTAGCATGGATTATAAGAGTTAATGTTTATATTTCATCTGGTACATTTATTTTTTCTTTCTATGGAAAGGCCAAAAAAAATTTTTTTAGCTTAAACAAAGGATAAATGATCATTCTGAATAAGGCTCCTTTACTGTCCTCATGATTAATGATCACTGAACACTTTTGAAAGATTAGCATTTTTCAGAGCTGCTAAAAAAATATACTGTTTTATTTAATTACAAGAAAGTAAAGGCTCTTCACACTGACAGGTGGTGGAAATTAGCAGGCAGTTTTGAAATTGTGCTGTGCACAAGAAATTAGATCTCATTTTAATTCTGCTTTTCTCAACTAGCAAATGAGGTTAATGCCATACATATTCAGCTGATATGGATGAAGAAATTGATATAAAGTAGATCAACATAGCTACAGGGCTAGATTAATTTATAGGTAAAGAGGCAGTGATAAATGAAAGTAATGTAGTAGTGGTCACTAAACTCCTCTGCCATGAGGGATTCAATAGCGTTTCTTGCTCATTAAAGGCATTGTCGGGGTGCATCAAATAGAAATTTGAAAAGGAATAGCCAACTAACCCCTAATTATCAAAATACAGAAAATACTAATTATACCTTAATTAGCTTTTCTTTTAATGTACTGAAATTTGTTACTTTTTGTGTGGCACAAATGGATAGTTATATCAACAATAAATAGGTTGTTTTAATAACTTTCTTTTACCGCTGGGAAAACTACACTCCAATTTTTAATATGCAATAATGCTTCTCTCTAGCCTGTAGGAGATGAAAATTATTAAGTAGCTTTATTTTTTTGAAGATTTTACAGCAGCTTTGGGAAGAATTATTTCACTATGCATCAATTACTTTTAATTGAACTGAATATTTTTCACATTGTACCAAATGCCTCTCATTTAAGTTTAGCAGTTAGAGTTTAAGAAAGCATCATAATGAGAGCTATATACGTCCTTTGTCACATGTTGTAATAAGATAAAGATGATTATTTATTTTGAATTTTTAAAAAGCAACTCAATTAGAAATTATAAGGTAGTCAGTCACCTTATTTATTTCTGGTATTCAGTGTTAGAGAAATAGAACTAAATGTATTTAGAAACTTGACTTATGATTTGTTTTCTTACCCAAAATAAGGTAGCTATCAAACAATCCAGTTGAGAACGGATTTTTCTATTGAGAATAAAGATGCAGTGTTGTAGTGGGAAGCAGCTTAGACTTTTAGTCAAATAGACCTTGAGCCTGATCTGTGCCCCTCATACTACCCTTGAAAAACACATTAACTTTTCTACCTATCAGTTTCCTCACCTAATCACGAGGATGAAGTAAGATACATGAGAAGAATTTGGATAGAATTTAATACAGTGCAGATACTTGAAAGAAAAAATGTCTATTGTTATATATAAAAAGATAGGGCTAAGTTTTTAAAGAATTATCTCTATAAATTTATATAATGGGAAAGTTCTCCTTGAAAGAATTCAATGTAATCAAGTCTTTAGAATATCTAATTTCTGATCTTTTTTTGGAATTTGACTGACCTTATCGCAGATTTATTTTGTGTGTGTGGAGAATTTGGAAATAATTTGGCTTTGGGGCAAATTGTTACAGTCATTACAATATTGGCAAACAATCTAAGTTCATGGTTTTTTTCCTAATGCTGGGCAGAACTGGGAACTAAAACTGAACGGTCTGATTCTGAAACCCTCTAGAAGGAGACAAAAGTGTAACTTCTGGCCTAAATCAAATCTATAATTTGTCCAGAAATCTCTATTTCCTATCTTCTTGCTTTTGATACTTGTGTTGGATTTGTGTTTCCTCCTCCTCCTTTGCTTTTCCTCTTTTTGGGTCATAGTCATTCAGTATACTGACCGTTAACTAGGTCTGTGACACTAAACTTCTCCAGTTTTGTTTTCATTATATGTAAAATGAAAAATAATATTCATTGGTCTTTTGGGTAATGAATTATATCAGTATGTTATGCCAATATCAATTATGTTGTCTCTTTTTTAAAAAAAAATCAGAGAAATGATTGAAATAGGAATAAAAGAATGGATCATCAGAAGAGAAGAGCAAGAGGAGCATTTTACAGTTGATCCAGATACGGATCCTAGTACTGCCTTAAACCCAAGAACTGTCAGCCTGTATTTTAGAATTATGAATGGTCCCTAAATTACTGTATGTGAAAGTAAGTGGTAAACTGTGAAGCGTTGTATATGTCGCCATGTTACATGAAAAATGACAGTACTGCCTTTCACTTGCTCAGTTGTGTCTGTTTGCAACCCCATGGATTGGAGTCCAGCAGGCTTCTTTTCACCTGCTTACCTGCTTTCAAACTAACCAAAAAAAATAAAAAATTCAAGTGTGATTGTGATGAGAAGGAAAATGGATGGCTTTGTTTTCATGCAGGGTTTAAGACAGCGAGAAAGAATGTCAGAATGGAAGAAAGGAGGTAAGATTTTTATGTTCATCAGGAGAGGAAAGGATTTTAGGGATTAAAAATAGGGAATTAAGCAGTGGTCTCAAACTGAGACCCCAAATCAAGGGCAATAGTCTACCTGAAAACCTGTTGGAAATGCAAATTTGGGGGCCTTTCTCTGCCTGCCCTACTGAATATGATGCTCTGGGGGTGGACTCAAGCAATCTTTGAGTCCAAAGAACTCAAGCAAAGAACCACTCAAACTTCTTTGTTTGAAGACAGATGATAATTTTTTTATCATCATAAGGACCTTGATTGTAACTCATCCCCATCCCAGCCCCTTTCATCCTCATGTACTCTTTTCTTACTTTTATTTTAACCCAAGCTCTAAAGAAGGGTTAGGCGAAAATGACTGCCAGTCCATTATCTGTTACACACTGTGCTAAAGTAATCTAGGGGAGTGTGTAAGTTAATAGAACCTACTTTCTCCTCTCCTGAGAACTAAAATGTATGCTTTGTTACTCAAGGTACATGTGTAATAAACTATGAGTAGTCCTAATCTTATTCCTATTTTCAACATTTGTTTTAATATTGTAATTAATGCTAAAATGAACATTTTTCTTAAAGGATACATTTTTAAAGATAAAGTTATTTTTAAATAAAGTTTCTCTTAATATACTTATTTTTTTAAAAGGAGAAAACTACAATATGAATTAATGGCTTGAACATAGTTCTCTCAAGTGTTGTGACTCTTCCTGCTTCTTGGCATTTTTTATATATTATATTGTTGGTGACCTATGGGCTCATTAATTTTAAGAAATGTTCTTCAGATACCGTAGCAAGATTAGGTCAGAAGTCACACTCTTTTCTGTTTCTAGAATCACATAGTTTAGACTTAATTCCCAGTCCTGTCTCATAATATTCTTGTGATTTTTGTTGAATACATAAACTTTAAGTTGTTCTTTCTTCATCTAGAAAATGATAATAGTACTTACCTCTTAGGAAAGTTTTGAGATTAAATGAAAGTGCATGGTGCCTAATACATGGTGGTGGTGGCTTAGTCGCTAAGACGTGTCTGGCTCTTGCAACCCCATGGACTGTGGTCTACCAGGCTCCTCTGTCCATGGGATTCTCCAAGCAAGAATACTGGAGTGGGTTGCCATTTCCTTCTCCAGGGGATCTTCCCGACCCAGGAATTGAACCCTGGTCCCCTAATACATAGTACCCAGTAAATAGTAACTGCTGTGATGATGGTGATGATGACAACTATAACAACAGTATGACTCTCTTATTTTCTACTTCAATTTAAACAGTACACAGTTTTTCTAGAGTTAACAAAATGTTAAGAGTCTAAAAGAGACTACAGATAAAATTTAAAGGAGTACTTTCTAAGATGTTTTCTTAGAAAACAGATCACAAGGCTGTTGGTAATAGAACTTAACAAGTTAATAGCACTTCAGAGGATTTTTGCCATATAAATTTAGAAATTTGGAAAAACCCATGTACTATACATTTCTCTCTTGGAAATTTATAATGCATATTAGCATATTACAAGTTTTATGAAGGCCTTGTCTTAAATAATCCTCAACATTTATCAGAATTACTAAACCATAGAAACCTTTTCTATGGAGAATACTTAGTTAGGTTTTACAAAATACAATCTGGGAAATGCTTTCTAGATCATTTACAAAGAAGCGTCTCCTCAACCCCATTGCATAGGAATTGGTGACTTAGCTAAAGTCACGCAGCTATAGATTGAGTTTGGAATCCAAAGCTCTTTCTAGTCATGTTCACTTGTTTTTCTAACCAGATTTTGATGTAGAAAGGAACATATTTTGAGTAGAAAATTGGAGATTATTCTATTATATAGGGTGGCAAGGCAAGAGGAATGGGACATAATTCTATTATACTGCTTCTCATATGTCTCTGATTTTAAGGGAATTCAGGATAGTTGTTAAAATATAGATTCTCATACTCTTGGGCATTTTGATTTATAGGTATGAGGTAGGTTATCATTGCTAAGTAATGTATTAATAGATTTAGAATTTCCAGACATGAAAATTTACAGATTTGTAAGAATCTTCAGATTCTAAATGTTATCTTTCTATATTGGCAGAAAGATGATTAAAATAGACCAGATTCTATGACAAGAAAGGCACATAAACCTCATTTCATGTCCCCTTAATCTTAAAATTATGTCTGAGAAGAGTGTTGCTGATTTATTTGTTCTTTCCCTTTAAATACTCTGTAGTAGTCATTACACTAAGGAGTTACAGAAATCTGTTTCTTAAGGTAGCTGTAGAGTCATTCAAAGCCTAATTGGTTATCAGTAAGCCATATTAAGTTATCTGTAATAAACTGGTGATTCATTAAATTTAGTTTTTGCTTTTTAACCACAACTCTGTTGGATTCAGCTCAAAGAGATGGAGTGCCTATAATTTAAAGTTAAATCTAGGTCTTCTTATGTCAGAAAACATTTAAAACTTTGGAAAAACATGGATGATATTTACAGTAATAGCACAGCCTTTATAGCTGATACCTAGTTAAGTCCTATAAAGACAGTAAGAATTCTTAATGAAACAAGAATTAGTTCTGTTATCTATTAAAATGTCTGCTTTCTGGTAAATAATCATAGTTAAATTAGCCTATTTCAGGAAGTCAGAGTGGCATTATTTGGGAGAAATAAATATATTTAAGCTGTATACTGTCATAAAGATTTTTATGACCTTTTGTGGGGATTTTGTGTGTTACAGGTTAAATGTTTCTGAAATCTGTTATATGCATATCGTTTCTTTAAGACCTTGAAGTTTATGACCAAGTTACCTAAACATTTTTGCATTTAGCATTTTTGTTACAAGTTGTCAGTTAGTATAGATTCTTGAGGTATTAAACTGAAGATATGTTTGTGAATTTTGACTTTCATAATAATAACACTGTTATCTTATTCTCCAGCTTGTTTTGTAACCCACTTTTCCTTCATGTTTTCTTCCGAGAAACCAAACCAAATAAAATATAGTTATAATATCAAGGTCTTTAAAAATGTTCACATCTAAAAAAAAAAAAGTTCACATCTGTTGACCCAGTGTTTTATGTAATAAATAATTTGAGGAAACAATTTGAAATGCTGGGAGAATTTTGTGTTCATCTAAGTAATGTTTAAGAGTCGAAGATTGATTATATAAGTTATGATATGGCATTTGATGGAATTTTTGGGCAGACAATGAAATTATTTAGGCTGAAAGTAAAAAGTTTTTGTAGACTGTTGTATTCCCTCTTTCTCGGCATAACCGCTGCATATCGTTCCATACTTTTTTCTTTTCTGAAAAATTTTATTGACATGGTATGATGCTTTTGATAAAGTGTTGAGTTTTTTTAAAAGAGAACAAATTATAAATATTTTAAAAATTTATCCAAAAGTATAGAAAAAGATATATTAGAATGTTAATGAACATTGCTTATCTCTGGGTCTATCTTATATTTTCAATTACCTTCCAAAGCCCCTCAAGTTCTTTTTAAAAACTTACGGATAAAGGATAATCTTTCATGTATTACCATATGTGAAATAGATGACCAGTCCAAGTTCAATGAATGAAACAGGGCACTCAAAGGCGGTGCACTGGGACAACCCAGAGGGATGGGATGGGGAGAGAGGTGGGAGAGGGGTTTGGGATGGGGGGACACATGTACACCCATGGCTGATTCACGTCAGTGTATGGCCAAAACCACCACAAGATTGTAAAGTAATTAGCCTCCAATTAAAATACATAAATACATTTTTAAAAAAGGATAATCTTTTTATCTCAAATGGCTGGAACTCTAAAAGTCGGAAAGATAGGATGCTTGAAGTACCCTCTTTCTCATTCTTACTGAATTTAAATGTTAGTTGAAGCTATTTGCTCCTATAAAGCAAGGCAGTGAATGACAAGAATATCACTGGCAGATGTGATGACAATGAAAGAAAGATAAATGGAAAAATTGTTTATGGAAATGTGAATTGATGGAGTGATTGTATTAATACCTGAACTTGACTTCAGAAAAAGAAACAGTGATTTTCATGACATTGGTTATTTTGGTCATTTGAAATTAGGAATTTATTTCATTGATGCTCTGCTAAACAGCTTTCAATACTGGACTAAGTGAATATGAAGAAAAATTTCTAGAGGCTTTCGATGTCATAATTATAACATGTCAAAGGTTTTCACAAATAGAAAGTGGTGAAACAGAATTCTGACCTAGGTTGGTCTAACTTCAGATTACTTTCTCTATAAATGCATCATGTTTAGGAGTCTAATTCCCACCTAGACATACTGTCTGATTGTGGAACTAAAAGATGTATCTCAAATTACTTTGTCTTTATTACTACTTTTCTGATTGGAAAGGGAGAATTTATCTTTTGCTAGTTTTACTAAACAGAGTTAAGATTTCTCTGCATTCCTATTTGGAATGCTGTGGTTTGTAAAAAAAAAAAAAAAATTGAAAAGTGAACTGCTAAGCATAAGAAAAAAAATTTTCATTTGAGTCCAGAAAGCGTTATGATGACTCCAAATCCTCATCATGATGTTTCTGGAAAGGTGCTTCCTCAGATTGTGGTGTACATAATAACCCTGTTGCAGGAGTTTGTTAAATGCAGACCCCTCTGCCTTTTATAGATTCTGATACAGCAGACTTGGGGCGGAATCCAGAAATCTCTGTTTTAATAAGTACTCCTGCTAATCTTGATGTTGGTGATCCTGAACTGCACTTTAAACAACTCTCATCCAAAAGTTCTACCTCCTAGTCCATATACTGGATATAATATCAAAGAGTGAGGAATGACTCTTCACACACAAGTATTTCCAGCTTGCTTGATTACTTCTCACAGACATGTTTCTACCATGCGTGATTTAAAAAATTTTTTTTAATTTATTAATTTTATTCATTTATTTTCGGCTGTGCTGGGTCTTCATTGCTGTTTGCAGTCTTTCTTTAGTCATGGTGAGTGGGGGCTACTCCCTGGTTGTGGTGCAAAGGCTTCTCACCGGGTGGCTTCTTGCTGGGGAGCACAGGCTCTAAGGCTCACGGTCTCAGTAGTTGTGGTGCTCGGGACCAGTAGTTGTGGCGTGGGGCTTAGACACCCTGTGGCATGTGGAGTCCTCTCTGGCCAGGGGTCAAACCCTGCAGGGATTGTCTCCTGCACTGGCAGGCATGTTCTTTAACACTGGACCTCTAATAAAGTCCTACTTTGTTTGATTTAGATTGCTGATTTGTCTGTTTGGCTAAGTGAAGTCTGTTTATAATTTCCTAGTTCCTCATTTACTTTGGAGAATTTTATTGCTGTGTGCACTTATTTTTGAATACAGAATTTTGAACATAGTTGTCAGGTTGGAGAAATTGCCGTTTCAAACAATTAGGAACTCTCAGACCATTTTGCGGTGGAGCCCATGTATAAACCATGAGCTTTTTGCCTTTTTATGTTAGGCATATCTTTGTAAAATTACCAAAATGATTACGATTAGTCTTTACATTGTCATGGTATTTAAATGTTGTATGTGTGTTCATATAATGTAAAAAGTGTGTATTCACCTAAAAATAGCATCAGTGCTAAAAGTAGTACAGGATTTTGATAGCATTATTAATTTAGTGTTAAGCCCTTCTCCTTCAACAGTTTAATAGTCTTGTTGAGGTCCTTGAGGCATTTTAACCACTGCTAATTAAAAATGGACCTGCTGACTGGTCTGTTTTATTGTGCTTTTACTTGTGTCTTGGATGTCTATCCAGATGCTTTTGCTGATGAGAAATTAAATCATCTATTACAGTTTCAATGAAAAAAATAGTGTCAGATGGGCACAGGTCTTTGGGCTGTGGTTTTTAATTTGTATAAAATATTTTTTATTTAGGATTGGACATTCCAGGGTTTTTTTTTTTTTCAATTTATTATTTGTATTTTTTCAAGTATAGAAATGTTTATGAACCTGGATAGAATATAATGTTTTAAAATACTTCACTTTCAGATTTTTATTTTATATATTATATTTATATACTGTAACAGCACTGTAAAGTTTAGAACTGAACAGTTTCTTGATAATTATCTGAAGCATTACCTTGAAGCAGTTAAATTTTTTCAACCCTATTTTAATAGTGAGGCCCTGTGAGAGTAAATGACTTACTCAAGTTCTCATAAGTAGCATAGCAATGCATTTTCATGACTTTAGCTTGTGTCATTGTTCACCGTAATTAAGTTTTTAAATAAACTTCTATAATTGTAAATAAAATGCTAGTATTTGTCGTAGGTTTACTTTTTACCATTTTATAATATTTTTCAATAAAAAAGTAAGCAATTACAAAAATAAATAGCCTATTTTTTTCAGTTGAATAAGCTGGCTTTATTTTATACTGCTAGTAAAGGCACATTACGTTCAGGCATTGCAATTATCACTGAAATGCACATCCATTAACTGAAACATTAGGCTGAGTATATAATTACTGTCTAGAGCCAATATCTCTGAAGCTGAATCTACACAATGCTATTAAGCTATAAGCAATATTTGTAAACTAATATTTAAATGATTCAGAATTGATACCATCTTTTGTAAACATAAAAATGAATACTATATGTTCAGCTTGATTGGCTTCTTGTGTGTTTAGGAAAATATGGGAATTGTTAAAGATTATTGAAATATGTGACTTTAGATAGGTGAATTTTAATATAATTGTAGTAACATGAAAATATTTTTTTTACTGACATCATCTTTTTCCCAAGTTTTTTTTTTGTGGTAAATACACATAACATAAAATTACTCTTAACCATTTTAAGTGTACAGTGATATTAAATACATTCATATTATTGTGCAAACATCACCACAGTCTATCTCCAGATATTTTCTCAGCTTGCAGAACTGAAATTCTGTACCCATTAAACAATAACTTTTCATTATCCTCTACCCCTACACCTGGCAGCAGCTTTTCTACTTTCTGTCCATGTGATTTTAGCTGTTCTAATTATTCAAATAAGTGGAGTCATACAGCATTGTTTTTTTTTTTTTTTGGTAACTGGCTTATTTTTACTTGTTGTTCTTCAGTTGCTAAGTTGTGTCCGATTCTTTGTGACCCCATGGACTGCAGCATGCCAGGCTTCTCTGTCCTTCACTAACTCCTGGAGTTTGCTCAAATTTGTGTCCTTTGATTCGGTGATGCCATCCAACCATCTCATCCTCTGTATTTTTACTTAGTGTCCTCAGTGTTCATCAGTGTTACAGCATGTGTCAGAATTTCCTTCCTTTTTAAGGCTGAATAATATTCCATTTTGAGTGTTATTATGTATCATATTTTCATTATATATTCATCTATCAATGGACACTTGGATTGGTTCCACATTTTAGCTATTTTGAAGATTGCTGCTATGCACATGGGTATACAAATACCTCTTCTAGACCTTTCTTTAAATTCGTTTGAGTGTATACTCAGAAGTGCAATGGCTGGATCAGATGGTAATTCTATTTTTAATCTTTTGAGGAACTGCCATTCTGTTTTCCACAGTGACTCTACCATTTTATACAAGATTGGGTGCATTCAGGGTGGTATGGCTGTAGACTGACTTAGCCATTTTACAATCCTAGCACCAGGGCACAAGAGTTTCCTTTTCTACACATCTTTGCCAACAGTAGTTATTTTTTTTTTAATTGAAGTCTTTTATTCATATGAAATAAAATATATATATAGTCTATTCATAGTAAAACTGAAATGTCTATATAATCAAGCTTTTTAACTCAGAAGGTCTTTGGAGGCTTATCATTGCAAAGTTGCTTTTAAATTTGAATATTTATGTTTACTATTGAAATCTGCCTGGACTTGTATTTACAATAATAAGTACCACTTTTCTTTACTGTTACCACATTTATTAATAGAAAGGTGTTTTGACAGCTGTTACATATAGATGCTTCACAATTTCCCACAATGTACCTTTACAGTTGTATAATTAGTATGTTGCAATATAACATTATTTAACTTATTTGGCCCTACTAAGTTCTCCTGTCAGTCTCCTGGCTTAGATATACATACATCTAAGCCATACAGTGTGGAAGATAGAGTCGAGAGACTTGCTGCCTAGTTTTGTTTCTACCGTTAATCCCACATTTTGTGGCAAAAAATACTTAGTTTTAGAATGTGATTAAGTTGGTTTCTGTTCCTGTCTTAATTGTTTAGTAGGTCTGTGGCCTTTAAGCAATTTACTAAGTTCTTTGGATACCAGTTTTCCTAAATAAAACACTGGAAAGCATTCTGCAGGGTTTGTTTTGAAGGTTAGAGATAATGAATAGAGGTTCACACAGAATTTGTTGTTTAAGTTGCTAAGTCATGTCCGACTCTTTTGTGACCCCATGGACTGTAGCCTGCCTGGCTCTTCTGTCTCCATGAGATTTCCCGATCAACTGGAGTGGGTTGCCATTTCCTTCTCCAGGGGAGTCTTCCCAACCCAGGTGTTGAACCTCTGTCTCCTACACTGACAGGTGGGTTCTTTACCACTGAGCCATCAGGGTGTTCCCGGAGTCATGCCTGTTAGCATTGGTGTCGTTGGGGAAGTCATTTACAGCCTAAGTCTAAACTTAGCCCACGTAAAATGAAAGGATTTGAACTAGATTAAGAGAAATGAGTCCTAAGGTGTAAGATCCTTGAAATCATATGCTAGTATTTTCATTTTGTATACTCTTGTGGAAACATTCATAGTGTTCATCAGGTTATTAAAGTGGTTTATGAATCTTCTGAAAGGATAAATATGAAAGTAGGTGAATTCCAAATTATTTCCTAGTGATAAAATTTTGATTATATGCTACACACTGAACCTCAATGTGTCCAGAGTTAGGCAAATTCTTTCTGAAAAAAAATTTTACTCAAGACCTTTGTTGTCAGAGATAATCATTTTTGTTTACCTTAGGTTAGCAAATTATACCCAAAGTAAGTAGAAGAAAGGAAATCATTAAAATATGAGTAGAAATCATTGAAATATAAAACAATCAGTGAGTCTCCAATCACATGGCAACGTGGTTATTTGAAAAGATTAGTAAATTAAATTATGCACGACAGATGAGTATAAAAAAGAGAAAAAACATGTCAGAAATGAAGAAAGAAGCATCATCACGGAGCCTACACACATTGAAAGGACGAATAGGTGCTCTCTGATGACCCAGAGGGGAGCTAATGAGGGCTGAGTGGGAGGGAGGCTTGGGAGGGTGGGGACACGTATATAACTGATTCACAGCAGATAAATTGTTATACAGCAGAGACTAACACAACCTTGTAAAGCATTGTACTCTAGTTTTTTTTAAAAAAACGGAAAATTAGGGAACCTTACAAGTAAGTTTACACCAATAAAATTGACAGCTGAGAGAAAATGACAAATTCTTTTAAAAGCAGAGCTTATCAAAACTAACAAAAGACATATGAAATTTAAATAGCCTAGTATCTAATGAAGTAAATTAAATTTATCGTTAAAAATCTATTCACAAAGGGAATTTCAGGCACAGTTGGTGACCTCTGTCAAATATTGGGGAAGGAAATAAAACACAAACTTTAAGGAAAGAGAAAAGGAGAATAAATTCCCGATTTCTTTTATGAGTCCTAATTTCAAAATCCAACAAGGAAATTTCAGAAAAAGATCACCGGCCAACATGCATCATGAATATGGATACAAGACCCCAGTAATTTCAAACTTTATACCAATTACTATACCTGAAAGAAAAGAGTTTAATCAGTTTAAGGTTAATTCAAATAGCAGATAATATACTGCTTATGTTTGTTTCCTTCATTTGCCACTACATAGGACTGTGAAGAACTGTTGATATTATCACCCAGTCTATAATCAGAAATGACCAGGGTGTCATATTAGGACGGCTGCTTAGTACAGGTTATGGCCTCTGTTGTCTCCCTTACTACTGCTCTATTAGGCAGTCACTCCTGTTTCTTTTTATATTATTCATCAAAAAGGAATTTAATTTCAACAGATTTTTTTCGTGATAATTATGGAAAATTATTTTTTAATTGCACTTTTAAAACATCTCAAATCTACAGAAAAGTTTAAAGGATACTGTAACAGGTACCTTTATACCATACACTTTGTCACATTTGTTTCATCTCTCATTCTTTCCATATAATACATTTACACATATGTATTACATATAGACATTTTGCTGAACCATTTGAATATTATACGCATCATGATGATTAACCCCTAAGAATACTTTTCGTGAATCTCCTAAGAACAGGAATGTTCTTATATGTAAAAATATCATTATCACAATCAAATATATATACAAGAACATCATTTAACATATGGTCCATATTTAAGTTTTTCCAGTTGTCCCAATAATTTCCTATATATTAATAAATTTTTTAATGCTAGAGATAATGATCATATGTTGAATTTACTTATTTCTCTTTAACATAAAGTCTTTCTACCACCTTTTTTTCATGATATTGACATTTTTGAGAACTTCAAGCCAGCTGTTTTTTAGAAAGTCCTATAATTTGTATATTTCTTGTTATTGCCTTAGTATTAGATTTGTTTAAATAAGATTGCCAAGAATATTACATAGCTGAAGAAATATAGTTTTTAGTAGAATATTTGCAAAAAGAGTATGTTAGACCAACAGTGAATTGTGGAGCAAATAGATAAAATGATAGAAACATCAAAGTTTCCAAGATTTTTCTGCAGATACCAATTGTGCATTACAGTGTTTTGGCCTGCCTTCACTTACCTTATAAATATTCCAGTTACTCCACGTGTTTGCCAACATAGTCAATCTGGTATTGTCAACCTTTTAAATTTTAGTCATTGTACTGTATGGTGAGATTTTACTATAGTACTAATTTGTATTTTCCTAATGACTAATGATTTGGAACATCTTTTCATGGACTTGTTGGCCTTTCATGTATCTCACTTTGTAAAGTATTTGTTTACCTCTTTTGCCTATATCTATTTGAGATATCTATTTTTTATTATAAAGGGTTCTTTATAAATTCTGTGTAGCTTCCCTGATAGCTCAGCTGGTATAAATTCTGTATTCCAGTAGTCCTTTGTCAGATGTATTTATTGCATTTTCTTCCTATCTGTGATTTGTGTTTGTGATTTACTGTTTATTTTCTTAATGGTGTTCTTTGAAGAATAAAATTTTTTAACTCTGGTGAAGTTCAGTTTATCTTTCTTTATTTCTTTTTTGTTTCTTTTTGTGTCCTAAGAAATCTTTACCTTTGCAAGGTCACAACTCTTTTCTCCTGTGTCTTCTTT
Organism: Cervus canadensis; assembly: GCF_019320065.1. NCBI lineage: Eukaryota > Metazoa > Chordata > Mammalia > Artiodactyla > Cervidae > Cervus > Cervus canadensis. Next base: position 2,635,966 of record NC_057401.1, read on the forward strand.
TAGAAGTACTGTATTTGTAGTTTTTTGCATTTGTATCTCTAATACATTTTAAGTTAATTTTTGTCTGTGATGTGAGATAGTGGTTCATTTGTTTCCCCCATGTGGACATTAGATCATTTCAGCACCAGTTGCTGAAAAGACTGTCCTTTTCTTCCATTGAATAATCTTGTTCCCTTAGTAGAAAAACTAATTTTTTTGTCCCCTTTAGAAAACTAAAAATATGTGTAACATCTATTTATGAAATCTCTATTCTGTCCTGTGGTGATCTGTAAGGCTATTATATGCCATTATTATAGTGTTTTGATTACTGTTACTTTTATTGTCTGAAAATCACATAGTATAAGTACTCTAAATTTGGTATTCTTTTAAAAAAAATTACCTTGGCTATTCTGGTTTTTGTCTGTCTTTACAAATTTTACAATCAGCTTATCTATCACTTTAAAAAATACTAGACTATTTATTGCAGTTACATAACATGTATAGATCTTTTCAAAGGGAACTAACATTTTAATCATATTGAGATATTCTATATTCTTCCTTACTTTCTGGTTCCTTGGTTTTATTGGTTATTGAGGGAGAAGTGTTGAAATCTCTGGCATAATATCTATCTCCTCTTACAGTTCTATCTGTTTTGACTCATGTATTTTGAAATTCTGTTATTTAGTCTGTAAACTTTTAGAATTGTTATGTTGTATTAATGAATTGACTACCCCTTTTTCATTATTGACCTCTTTGCTCATTGCAGTATTCTTTGCTTTGAAATCCAATTAATTTTATATTAATATGGTTGCTTTTACTTTCTTTTGATTACTAATACTGTTCTTTTACTTTTAACCTTACTATGTCTTTATTTGAATAGAGGAAAGAAAGGCAAAGAATGTTCAAACTACCATACAGTTATACTCATTTCACATGCTAGCAAGATTAGGCTCATGCTCTTTCAAGCTAGGCTTCAGCAGTACTGTGAACCGAGAACTTCCCAGTGTACAAGCTGGATTTAGAAGACCCAAAGGAACCAGAGATCAAATTGCCAACATCTGCTGGATCATAGAAAAAGCAAGGTAATTCCAGAAAAAGCATCCATTTTTGCTTCATTGACTATGCTAAAGCCTTTGACTGTGTGGATCACAACAAACTGTGGAAAATTCTTAAAGAGATAGGAATACCAGACCACCTTACCTGCCTCCTGAGAAATCTGTAGCAGGACAAGAAGCAATAGTTAGAACCAGACATGGAATAAAGGATTGGTTCAAAATTGGGAAAGGAGTACGTCAATCTGCTTATTTAACTTACATACAGAGAATATTAGGTGAAATGCCAGCCTGGATGAAGCACAAGCTGAAATCAAGATTGCTGGGAGAAAAATCAACAACCTCAGATATGCAGATGATACCAGTTTAATGGCAGAAAGTGAAGAGGAACTAAAGAGCTTCTTGAAGGTGAAAGAAGAGAGTGAAAAGGCTGGCTTGAAATTCAGCATTCAAAAAACTAAGATCATGGCATCCATTCTCATCACCTCATGCCAAGTAGATGGGGGAAAAGTGGAAACAGTGACAGATTTTATTTTCTTGGTCTGCCAAATCACTGTGAACGGTAACTGCAGCCACAAAATTAAAAGACGTTTGCTTCTTGGAAGAAAAGCTATGAAAAACCTAAAACCATATTAAAGAGCAGAGACATTTCTTTGCCAACAAAGGTCCATCTAGTCAAAGCTATGGTTTTTCCAGTAGTCATGTGTGGATGTGAGAATTGGACTGTAAAGAAAGCTGAGTGCTGAAGAATTGATGCTTCCAACTGTGGTGTTAGAGAAGACTCTTGACAGTCCCTTGGACAGGAAGTCAATCCTAAAGGAAATTCAAGCCTAAATAGTCATTGAAAGAACTGATGCTGAACCTGAATCTCCCAATACTTTGGCCACCTGATGCAAAGAGCCGAATCATTGGGAAAGACCTTGATGCTGGTAAAGCCTGAGGGCAACAGAGGATGAGATAGTTGAATGCCATTACTGACTCAATGGACAGTAGTTTGAGCAAACTCCAGGAGATGGTGAAGGACAGGGGAGCCTGGCATGCTGCAATTCATGGCATCACAAAGAGTGGGACACAACTTAGCAACTGAACAACACCACTGATGTCTTTATTTATATATAAATAGGATTGTAGGGAGCATATGGTTCAATTTTTTTTAAAAATCCCAGATAGGAAGACCATTTACATTTAATATAACTGTTGATATGATTGGATTTATTCAGTTATCTTGCTGTTTTTCCTGTTTGCTTCAACTGATTTTTTTCACACCTTTTGTTTTCTCTTTGTTTTACTTTTTTGGCCTTCTTTTGGATTGAGTACTTTTTTATTATTCCATGTTATCTCCTTTTTTTACTTGTTATCTATAACTTCTGTTTATTGATAGTAATAACTCATTGGGATTTTATAGTACACATAGTATACACCTTTAGTTCATTGTAGTTCCCTTTCAAGTTATATCATACAACAGTGTACTTCCATTTTCCCCCTTTTGGCCTTGTGCTGTTTGTCATAGAGTTTTGGTGTTGTTTGGTTGCTAAGTCAATCCAACTCTTGTGCAACCCCGTGGACTGTGGCCCTCCAGAATTCTCTGTCCAGGAAATTTCCCAGACAAGAATACTGGAGTTGGTTGCCATTTTCTTCTTCAGGGATCTTTCCAACCCAGGGATTGAACCTGTGTCTCCTGCATTAGCAGGCGATTCTTTACCACTGAGCCACCAGGAAAACCCTGTCATACATTTTACCTCTGCTTATATTATAAGCCCCACAATACCTTCATATTATCTTTGCTTTAACCAATCAATTATCTTTTAAAGAGATTTAAATAATAAGAAAAAAGTCTTCTATATTTATCCATGTAGTTGCCATTTTCAGTGCTTTTGAGTCGTTTGTGTTAATCCAGATTTCCATGTGACATCGTTTTCTTTTTGTTTGAAAGACTTCTCATAAAAGTTTATGTAGCACAGAAATCATGATTACAAATTCTTTCAGTCCTTTGTATTTCTGTAAAAGCATTTATTTTGTTTTCTGTTATGAAAGATATTTCTACTGGAGTTATCATTCTAGGTTGATAGTTTTTTCCTTTTAATACATTGAAGTTATACTGCTGCCATCTCACTTGTGTTTGTAATAAGGAATAATCTGTGATCCTTTTCTCTATTCCTGTGAATGCAATGCCCTTTTTCTCTGCCTTCTTTTAAGATTTTATCTTTATCACTGGTTTGAAGCAATTTGATTATTATATGACTTGGTGTTTGTTGTTTCTTCGTGTTTTGGGGGATTTATTGAGCGTCTTAAACTTGTGAAGTTTTAGTTTCTTAGGATTGGGAAAACTTTTGGCTTTTATTTCTTTAGGTATATTTTTCTGTCTCTCCCCTTTCTCTATTTTGGGAAGTTAGAGTTGTCCAACAGCTTTGACTGATGTCTTTTTTCCTTCTATATTATTTTGAATATTTTCTGTTACTGTCTTCAAGTTTACTAATATTTCCTTCCACAACGTCTGATCTGTTATTAATCACAGCCAGTGTATTTTTCAGCTTAGACATTTCAGTGTGCTTCTCTGTCTGGGTTGGGCCCTTTGTGTATTTTCTTTGTCTCTACTTAACATCTTTATCTTTTTGAACATAGGCAGTTCATGTTATCATAACACATTTTTGTCTTTGTTTGCTGATTCTGTCATTTATAGAATTTTCTTGTTTGCATTCCTAATAATTTTTAATTGCATGGCCAGTTTTTTTTTTTTTTTTTTTTTTTTATTTCAATGAATACTCTTGGGTTTTGTTCTGGGAAGCAATTAAAGTACTTGGAAACAATGTGATTCTTTCAGATATTGCTTTTAAGCTTTGCTCTGTGGAGTCAGAAAAGGTTGTCCAGGACAAATTTTGCCTCAGTGCTAAAACAAAAGCTTTCTAAGTATTCTACTCAATGTGCCATGAATGATAAAGTTTTCAGCTGTGGCTATTGAGTACAGGAAATATTTGGTGGCCCTCTGTGAACCCAAAGTACTGTTCTCTCTAGTCCCTTTAGTGCTTTTTTTCCTTTTTACATTGGATAGTTTCCTCAAATGCATGTAAGGATTGATAAATACTCAGCTGAAGATTCAGTCCTCTATATATCTCTGGAATTCTCTCGCTTTATAATTTTCTCTTTTCCAGTACTCTTTCCTGCAAACTATAGCTGCTCTCAGCTCTGGACTATGATTTTCTCCTTCAAATTGAGGAGTCTTCTGGGTTTCACCAAGCTTCCACTTCCCTGGGCTAGTCCCAGGGATCCCTGTTTTTTGTTGCCTGACTCTTGAAAATTATTGTTCTGTATGTTTAAATTGTTTGGATTTTTAGTTATTTCAGGTAGGAAGGTAAATATAATCCCTATAACTTTGTTTTGGCAGAAGTCCTGGCTTTTATTTTTTTAGCTTTTTCTTTTAATCTACTTATTAATATCTTTATATTTAGAGTGATTTTCTCACAGACAGTATCCTGTCACACAATCACTGCATTATAATTGATACGTTTAGACTAGATATCAGTAAACCTTTTCTGTAAGGTGCCAGACAGTAAATATTTCAGGCCTTGAAGGGAATTTGTGTCACAACTACTCCACTATGTTATTCAGTGCAAAAGCAGCCATAGGCAGTATATAAATGATTTGACATGGTTGTGTTCCAGTAAAGCTATGTTTGTGAATATTGAAATTTGTATTTTAAAAAATTGTCACGTGTCATGAAATACTATTAATAAAAATATTTTTCAACCATTTATAAGTGTAAATGCCACTCCTAGCTCACATAAAAAAATAGATGGCAAGCTGGATTTGGCCTCTGGTCTATAGATCACTGACCCTAGTTTAGACCATTTCTCTTTAAAATATTTATTGATATTGCATCCATCTGGCTGTTTGTTTTCTATTTGTCTCATCAGTTATTTATTTCTTCCCCTTTCCCACCAGTTTTAGATTATTTTTAATTATTCCATTTTATTTTTGCTGTTGGTGGGTTAGATATACTTCTTTGTTTATTTGTTAGCAGTTTTTCCTGTGGCTTATAAAATGCATCTCCAACTTATCTACCCAGAAATGATATTCTAGCCCTTCATATGCTACATAAGAACTTTATAATAATATTCTTATATTTTGAACCTCTGTTCTTTATGAAAACCTTGTTCTCATAGATTTAACTTCTATGTTTTATAAACCTCTCAATACATTGTTATTAGTTTTTAGTTGTCAGTTGTCTTAGAGAAATTGAAGAATGAAGGGGAAAGTTTTTACATGTTCTTATGTATGCTATTTGATACTTCATTTTTTGTGTATAGATTTCTTTATGGTATCATATTTATTTTCCATGTGAAAACGTTTTTTGTCTTGTTTTGTTTTGTTTTTTGGTTAACATTTCTTGTAGCTCCAGTCTGGTGGAAACTAATTCTCTCAGCTTCTTTTCTTTTGGCTGAAAGATTCTTCTTCTTTGCTTTTGCCTTTGAAAGATATTTATACTGGGTATAGAATTCTGGTTTGACATTATTTTAAAAATATGTTTCATTGTCTTCTGGCTATTGTGGTCTCTGACATAAAGTCTGTGAACATTCTGAAACTCCTTCTGGAAGTCTGCCTTGAAAGTTCAGGTTACCTCAGATTCTGAACTCTTATATTTGTCTCCTGAACTCAGTGAGAGTGCTATACTATGCTTAGGATGCACCCTCCTTCTCTACAGTCCAGAACATTCACCTTGTTTGTTTCCTTCTTACAGGAATCTCAGTCCTGCATTGCCTGTTTTCCATTTTCTCAAAACTGTTGCTTACTATATTTTATCCAATTCTCTTGTTGCTTAAGGTAGAAAGGTGAGCAGGGTGTGTGTTACTGCATCATAGGTGAAAGACCAAGAAAATAAAAAAATAAGTGTTCGTTGAATTATTAGGAACAACATCTCTGCTTTGAATACTAGAGATTTTAAAATATGAACTGTGTAGTCTTGATCTCTATTTTCATGAAACTTATATTCCAGAGGAAACAGAGAAATAAACAACTAAGCAAATCCAAAAGGTAATCTAAGATAAGTGCTGTGAAAATAGTAATGCAGGCTGGTATGATAGAGAAATGGAAAGAAGAGTCTAAATTGAAAGGACATGAACGGCCTTGTTGAGGTAATCAATATTTGATGTGAGACTTGACTGATAAAAGAACTGTCACACTATGGTCTGAGGGCCACTGCATGTTTTGTAAATAAAGCTTTATTGGAAAACAGCCACACCTATTCCTTTATGTATTGTCTATAGGTCCTTTTGGCCTACAGTGACAAAGCTGAGTAGTTGGCCCATAAGTCTGCCCATATCCATTCTTGCACCTCAAAATTGTTCATCACAGATCACAGCCAAAGTGATTGTTTTACAGTGAAAATGAGTGATTCCCATTGCTGTTTTGATAAAGACCACATCTTTTCCATGGTATAGCACCTGCTGAAGAAACTCTTCTGTCTCCCTCTCCAGCCCTATCCTATACCTTTTTTTTTTTTTCCTTTCTTTTCTTTAGGTACATTCTCAGTTCGTAAATTCTTCAAATACTTTACCAGGGCCTCTGCAAGTATTGTTTCTTCTACGTGGAATGATCTTTCTCTTTTACTTTTTTGCCTCACTAATTCCTATACTGTTTTTGGTGAATGGCCTTCCTTCCTGTCTTAGGGCATCCAGTTATATGAAGTCATATTATTTAGTCTTTAGTCTTCAAAGCACTTATCACACTGTGATTATTCACAACTATCAATATAGTTAATGTAATTATGTATCTGTCTTGTTCACCATTGTGTCCCTAGCACCAGGCATATTTTCTGACAGTGTTTGTGGAATGAAATGAAATAATAAATGAGTGTATAACATATTTCAGTTATCACAAACCCCCTGAAATTTATAATTTCTCTTTGGGAGGCTATTAAATTCCTTGAGAAAAATTTAGTAAAGAATAATGATAATAGTTAAATTTATTGAGCAACTTCCATGTGCTTGCTACTCACTATGCTACATGTACAACCTTACTTTAAGCCTCACAGCAACTGTACAATGTCGTTAGCCTTATCCTAATTTTATGTGGGGAAACTGAAGCTCATAAGGGCTACTTCACTTGCCAAGAGGCATACAGCTAGTACGTGGAAGAGCCATGATTCAAGCCCAATTAATCTTTCTCTAGAGGCTATTATATTCTTACACTTTGTATTGTACTCTCCAGATTATTACTGGGAAAACTGCAATTTCTAACTTTATCACAGGCCTCCAATTAATTTTTCCCTTTTACTCCAAAGAGATTAAAGTATCTATACATACTAGCTCATATATTCATTATTAGTTAATATTTGCATGATGATTGTGAAAATACAGGTACTTCTTAGATTAGCAAGCATCTGTAAAATACTGTACCTCTTTTCTGGAATTGTCTATGTTTTAAAAATTCCCTTTATAAAAAAAAACTCATCTGTTTGTACATTCAGTATGAGTCTGTAACACAGAAGGACAAAAATCACATTATATCCGTTATTTGTGGGATCTAAGAAACAGTATACAAATAACATATTTACAAAACAGAAATAGACCCACAGACATAGAAAACAAATTCATGGTTACCAAAGGGGAAAGGGAGGGAGGGATAAATTAGTATGGTGGGATTAGTACATACACGTCTACTATTCATTAAATAGATACCCAATAAGGACCTAACGTATTGCACAGGGAAACATACTCAATATTTTGTAATAACCTATAAAGGAAAAGAACCTAAAGAATGTAGGTATATATATATAGCTGACTCACTGCTGCACACCTGAAGCTCACATGGCTTTGTAAATCAACTCTACTTCAATTAAGTCTTTTCTAAATAAAACATTAAAAAGACAGCAAAAAAACCCCTTGGAATCAGAAATAAAAATGAATCTAAAGCATTTGAACTAATCCCAGTAAGATCATATTATGGTTAATAATAATAATGTTTTGGTCATCAAGCCTTGCTTCATAATTTCTTTTCACACTTAAGTTTAAATCCTAAACTTTGTAGCTTCATATAGTGATTTTCATACAGAGATCAACCTTTTGAACTATATAGAAGTATAGACTACTAGACCTAGTAATTCCTGTTTGTTTTATAGAATGGGAGGTGAAAACTAGAATTGAGGAAGGGATTTTTATTCCTTATAAATTTATCAGCTATTAATTAGTTAATCTATTAGATTTTTATAGTAGCTATTGAACTTTTGCAACCAGTTTTATTCTGAGAACTTTATTAAGGTAGCATTAATTAGCTTCTGTATCATCTCACCATATCATTTCCTTCATGTGAAATGAAAGTTTTTACTTACTGATTTTATTAAAATAAAACCTAAGTGATATCCATAAATGGAGAACATTGAAATTCTAGAGTTGCCCATGAAGAAAGATAGTTAAATTATTATTACACATTTATGGTACATATATTATGTATATGACCCATACATGTATGGTACACATAGCATAGACACATATGGGGAAAAAAACAACTTTTGTAAATAAAAAATAAAAATTTACTGTGTTTAGTAGGGCAAAATAGACGTAAAATCCTGTGTTTGCTAATTATCTAAAATAAAATTTTTTATATCTATAAAAAAGACTAACATATTTCTGACTATAGATTCTTAAAAGAAGTAAATCATTAGTTTTGGAGGAAAAAAACAGTATTTTTAGAATTCTTTTTTGAAAACTTCAGTAAAGATTTTAATACCTATGGAAAACCTGATTGGAACATGTTAGAGACATATCAAATCCTGGTCTTTGGAATGCCAGATAATTTGAACTCTAGAAAGCTATTTTCTTTTAAATCACCATTAGAATATAATATCTAAAGGTAATTTAATCATTTGGATTGACACTGCATTGTTGACATCTTTCTTATCTACTCTTAAGCATTTTTAGGGACTTCCTTTGTGGCTCAGTGGTTAAGAACCCACCTGCTAACGCAGAAAACGTACGTTTAGTATCTGGGTCAGGAAGAGCCCCTAGAGAAGGAAATGCAGCCCATTCCAATATTCTTGCTTGGGAAGTCCGTGGACAGAGGGGCCTGGGGGGCTGCAGCCCATGGGGTTGCAGAAGAGTTGGACACAACTTAACCAAACAACAAAAAGCATTTTTAAAAAGAAATATTCTAGGACTAAGTACTTTACCCATGAGAACAAACTTTTGATCATTAATCTTCCCAAAATCAAACTCAAAACGGCCATGAAAATGATCAGTTGTAACTAGCATCTTTATTACTATAATAGCCATTCCAAAAATGTAGACTTTTGATGCGTTTGTCTCTCCCAGCTTCTGCAGAGACTTTCTTTGCCTTGTGTACAGAAAGTTAGTTAGTTAGTCAGTTCAGTCGCTCAGTCGTGTCCGACTCTCTGCAACCCCATGAATCGCAGCACGCCAGGCCTCCCTGTCCATCACCAACTCCCGGAGTTTACTCAAACTCATGCCCATTGAGTTGGTGATGCCATCCAGCCATCTCATCCCCTGTTGTCCCCTTCTCCTCCTGCCCCCAATCCCTCCCAGCATCAGGGTCTTTTCAAGAGGTAGCTAAATAGAGAATATGCATACCTGACTTTTTTTTCCCTCTCCTAAGAAAGGAGAATTCATCCACTGCCACTGTACCTTTTTTTTCTTTTCTTTTTTGTCTTGCACAGAAGACTGACATCTTCATGTGAAGGGCTTGTGGCAAACCTATCCAACTCGGGTTTCTTCCTCCTTGAGAACGATCTGATCCATCATCATCTGAACCAGGGATCACACTCTAAGGGTCCAGGTGAGGGCAAGTCAGTCTCAATGTTAAGTCAGTTTCTTTTCTGGTCAGGTAAGTCACACTCAGGCATAATCTCACTCAGCATCAGTCAGCCGTAGTTTTTTAAAGCTTCATAGTCCCCAGAGAGAGATACAGTTCCTCTATCCACTAATTCTAGGACCCACCTAAACTATTAATGATTGATCACATCATTTAAAAATTCTCTTTGCTGAATAATGTAATCATTCCAGCATATGTATTCATTTTAAATTCTAGAAATCTTGAAAGGAGTATGTGTCTATGGGAAGAAAAACATTGAAGCAGATAGATAGGTATTTCTAGTTACAATTTTAGTGTTGATACTTTTTTTTTATTTTTGTTGAACTTGTAAAAGTTTGAAAGTAAAAGTGTTCAGTTGCTCAGTGTTGTCTGACTCTTTGTGACCTCATGGACTATAGCCCACCAGGCTCTTCTGTCCATGAAATTTTCCAAGTAAGAATACTGGAGTGGGTTGCCATTTCCTTCTTTAGGAGATCTTCCCAACCCAGGGATCGAACCCAGGTCTCCCACATTGCAGGCAGGTTCTTTACCATCTGAGCCACCAGGAAAGCCCCTGTAAGAGTTTAGAGCAACTTAAAATCAATCAGGCAGATATAATCTTGTACCCTTGTAGCTTTAATAGGTTTTAATTGTGTTTGTAGACATCTTGAAATCAAAGGTGGATTCAGAATATTAGAGCTAATAATATTTACATGCATGGTCATCATGAAGGTCCTTGTTGGTTTGCCATGGATTCATTTGTTTAATGTCACAGTGAGTCTATAGCCATACCACTCTGAATGCTCTGGATCTCATCTAATGTCACAATGATTAGACACGATTAGACAACAAAATTAGACAACAAAATTGTTCTGTACCCAATTTCCATAAGCTAGTTGTAAGAGGAAATTTATGATTGCTCCTCAAGCAAGTCATCTTAGCTATTTGAAGTCTGCCTTTATACCTTGATGCTATCTTTTTAAGTTAGGTGAATTAGGTCTGTGGCTATGGGACTATTTTCAAGACACTTATTTTTCAAAGGCTTTTTTTAATTGGGGGAAAATCTTACCTATATTTTGACATTGATAATCTATCCTTTAAAATGCAGTTGTACATTACATGTAGTTTGTTTTATAGGTGATCCTTTATATACCATAATAAATTAGTTATCAATCTTGTAAAACTTGAATTTGTTTCATCTTGATGATGACAGTATATGCATTTAATTGTGAGGAAAACAAAAGTAGCTCTACTCTGATATACTTTGTCTCTGCCATTTGCCAACATATAGATAGGAATAAATTGGGCTTTTATCTCCTTCCGTTGGCTTATTCTCCAGATGACTCATAAGTTATGAATTAAAGTTAATATACTTCAGTCAAGTTAATATAATTCAGTTTGCTATAGTAAAGAATGACTCCTGCTTATGGGAAAAAGCAGTTGTCTTTCTCTCTGAAGTTTTGCCAACCATGGAGCTAAATGATTGTATTTTACACTTCAGTATTGGCTTTTAGAGATGCTTTTTTTTTTTGGTGTTTATTATTCAAAAATGTCAGTACTTGTTCTGAGCAAGAGAACTTGTTTTGACTTGGAAAGCAACTTTTTCAAGGGTTTATTATTTGAAATCACCTCATATTTTACCACTAGAACCAAAATAAAGTAGTTGTTTACTTGATTCTACATCAGTACAATTAAATTAGTATGGACTTAGACACAGAATTTGTTGAATATAGATCCTGTTTTTTAATCCCCTTATGTTTAGTGTAACATGTGTAGAAGAACTGAAAATGTTCATTTGGTACTAAAAAATATTTCCAAGATACTTTCTCTTGAACAAGAAAGGTATTTATTTAGCTCTGCTTCAGATTGTAATAGGAACTTATTTCCCACTAAGATCATAACTATTTTAATATGATTAGGTTCCTGTATGTGCACTATACGAGTCTGTGAACATATCCTTACCCAAGCATATAAATCTGTACAAATATAAATCTGTAAAGTAACTTAAATATTTAGAAGTCTGAATTACATTGCTTACCCAGGAATGCCATGCACATTAAAATATTTATTAAATATTAGAATCTGCATTGTCATGAATTCAGTGGCCATATTTCAAAGGCTTAGGACGTAGCACAGATTTCTCATCGTGCTCTTGGGCTGGGGTAATCAGCAGTGTTGTTGCGGGATTGTAATTTTGAAGAAATAAGCAAACTATGAATGAAGCAAACTTGAATAATCTCCTTGCTCATACTCTCTTCCTTCTGTCATCAGTAGTTTTTTATGTAGATGCATATGTAAATTTTAGACATTTTCATTTTTATAGCAGTGAAATCATTGTAACATATGTTTTAATAGACAAATGACCTGAAATTTAGAAATTTAAAAGATTAGGTTTTTAGTCCTTAAAATATCCTAATAGGATCAACTCTTAATTACCTACACAGAGATTTAAAGAATTAAGTATATATATTTAGATTACCTATGATAATGTTTCCATTATCTACACCAGTTACCATATTTCAGAAACACCTGGTATGTGTAATAAGGCACACGTTAGCCAATTTCCCATTTATAAGCAAGACAAAATTAGAAAGGCAGATTTGCTATGAAAAATAAGTAATTGATGAATTCCAAAACCATATATGTGACTTTTGAACTCTTCCATGCATTATTGATAGGATTGTTTTGCCGTTTCTGAGAAAAAGGCATGCTAGACTCCATCATAAGCTTCAAGTTATCTTTTGAGTAAAGTATGTTAAATTTGAAATAAAAATATCTTAGACCTAGGCATTATAGAAATTACATACTGAAATCGGGGATTCTTTTCCTTATTCTCCCTTCCCAGTCAAGATTTGATTGCATTACTCAAATAAGCTTTTATGTTAAAATTATGTTTTGTGTTTCTTTGTTTCCATTTTCTGTGTCCTCTGTAGGACCAAAAAACAAAAACAAATAAAACAAACAAAGCCAGTGAATGTCTTTCTTCTAAGAAACCCTTTTACTACATCCAAGATGCCAGAAACAGTCCTTTCGTGCCTCCTAAGAGTGGCAGCATGCAATTATATAGGAATGTTCTACCTGGCTTTTCTTTTGGTGATATCTTGCTATTAACCCATAGAAATATATATTGTACTATTATTTCTACTGTACCTTCAAGTAATTGATTGGATTGCTTGTCAGCTACTAGTATCTCATAATAATAACCAGAGAATATTTTAGATAGGTGGTGCCTGCTTCATAAAATGTGTCAGTGGTTCCTTAAATCGTATTTGGCTTGAAACAACTAAATTTAGTAGACTCTAAAATTGTATATTGTTAGAATATGATACTTCAAACAAACAAACTATGATTTACTTTTAGTTCTGAAAATATTCAGAAGGGTTTGTTATCTCTTGCAGACCTTTCTGCAAACTACTAATGGGATGAACACAATATATCACTTTTATAATAGTGAGCTATTAAAGGCAAGCATAAAGCAGTCTGAAGCCCATAAGTGCTGCCAACAGCTCCTGCTTTAATGAATTCCCTTTTAGATGTCCATTAAATGCTCATGGCAAATGTACTCATAATGGAAATGGCAAATCTAAATGGGTAGATATGAATAATCCATGGAGTTTAAATTCTGTTTATGATCATCTTCACATTTAGTTTTCAAGACAACGCAGTTTAGTTTTCATTACAGTTTGGAATAAAGAGGACAGGGAGTAATTGATTGCTTCAAGCAGATTAAAATCAATGGTTTTCTTTTCAAAGAACCAGTTCAATGCAGTAATTCCAACTTTAAACGTTGATTTAGGGTATGTAACACAAAATGTTTTGTGCTGTGTGAACTTTTATATAGAAAGACTGGTATTAATTTTATTTCCCTATATATCTATACAGTGAAATATAGAGGTTGTTAGTAGCATGTGCATGACTTAATAGTGATCTATATTAAGTCATTTTGATATTATTGCAGTCATATAATGAATCAATGAGATTCCCGTCATCACTGTAATATTGTTTGTAACCCATTAGCACAGAGAAATTACAGCCCATCATACATCATTACTGTGATTGAGGCTTTATTACCATATTCTCAAATTGCTTGCTTGCTATAAAACTAAATAGACACAAGACAACTATAGGTGGATATACACTATGCATTATTGTGCTATAGTAATGAGGGATTATTGTACAATAAATGGATGAAACTTAGAGGAAAATAAACTTAGCAGTAATAGAAAACTGGAGACTCTTTTTGCATTTTTTATTACTTTAAAGGTCAAATATATTTGTTATGCTTAAGTTATTGTTTATATGCTACACAAATCATAGTTGCTAAATATTTTGTAAAGTTATTTTTTCCAGATGTATCTTTTCAAACTGTGCAGTCTAATGCACTTTCAGTGCTCAGGGCTGGATTTGGAATCTGTATTTTGCCACTTGTGAGAATAGACACTTTACTGCTGCTAAGCTTGACGTTTTTGTGGGTGGGTAATACCTTTAAACTTCAGGCTATTTTTCAGTACCCTGTATATTAGCAGTGTGAATAGGTCAGCAGTCTTCTGGCTCTTCAGTTGAAATAATAAATGTATGAATGCAACAATATTCTAAGCCATGAAGAGAGGTAAAATATGGAACAATTGCCTGGGGCCTGATTGTAAAAGACTTTCGATGTCTCAAAGAGGAAAATGAAAGAAATATATTGCCTCTGTATTAAAGGAAAAAAATCCCACGACACTAAAGCTTGTTAGTTAAATTGTGCATATGTTCATCCTCTCTCTGTTGAATCTTGTTTATGAGTTATAACATTGAGAGCATTATTTTGAACGATAAAAAGCCCAATGCATTGACTTTTGAGCTAAGATCATTGCTTGGATTGAAAGCTCTGCTCAGTGCAGAGTGGCTTTCTGATCTCGGCTTCATTGTGTTTTGGCACTGTGACAATTTAAATGGCAAATTGTAATATAATACAAAAAAACAGAAGCTGGTATAAATATATTTATGATTATAAAGGGCTGTGTATATATAAAGTCTTAACTGAAGCAATAATAACTACCTGCAGAGTTAGAAATGACAACATATTCTTTCAAGAGAGCTGACTGCTCTCAGGCTGTAATGTTCTCTCTCGCCACTGAGGCACTGCTCTCGTGCTTACACTGCTGTAGTTACTGCCTCTTCATCAGTCACAGTTTTTATTTAAAACACACACAATGGTTGCAGTGGTAGAAAACCAGACCACTTAAAAGTACGTCTTAACAAAATGAGAGATGCCGCATGAAAATTCAGAATTGGCTAAGGAGACATTCACCTAAACTATGCCTCACCTCAACTCTACTACATTCTTAAAATGTAAGAAATTGTAAAGTCTCCTAACTAACTGACTTTATTCCATGCTTGCCAGATTACACAGCCACTTTGAACTACATAAATATTTTTGTGCCTTTCTATTGATTCATGTTTTCACTTCTTGGGAGCTCTTTCCATGTTAAAAACAAAGAGAAGAAGCAATGCAAAAGCAAAATGCCAGAAATAATAAAGTTTAGAGATGTTAGGTGTATTTCAGATCCTTAAAATCATCTACCCATGACTCATTTTACACTTAATATAATTTCATATGAAGTTGTATTAAATTTGTTACCCGCTTCAGAATATTTTGGGGGATATGGGGGAACATGAATAAAATACATTATTTTTTTGTTGTCTAGTTGGATAGATACTAATAAATTAAAAATTATAAAAATAATAATAAACAATAAAAATAAGCAATAAGTGCTAAGAAGAAAAAGTGAGATATGGAGGATAGGGGTCCTAGGTGGGGTTGTTTTTTATAAAATGGAATGTTTATAGAAGGCCTTCTTTCCCTGGTAGCTCAGACAGTAAAGAGTCTGCCTGCAGTGCAGGAGACCCGGGTTCGATCCCTGTGTCGGGGAGATCCCCTGGAGAAGGAAAGGGCAACCCACTCCGGTATTCTTGCCTGGAAGTCCCGTGGACGGAGGAGCCTGACAGGCTACAGTCCACGGGGTTGCAAAGAGTCAGAAGTGGATGAGTGACTTCACTTTCTTTCTTTTCTTTCTTTCTAATGAGATGACATTTTGGCCAAAATCTCAAGAAAGTGCAGAACTAGCCATAATGGTATATGTGATAAAATGTATCAAGACAGTAAGCACAGGAATTCTAAGATAGAAGCATGTTTGCTGTGTTTACAGAATAGCAAGGCCAGTGTCGCTCAGCGAAGTAAGGAACAAATCTTGAGAAATTAAAAATAATGTCTTATTAATTTTGAGACTTATAATAATAAATTTATTACCATTACTGTTTTTGTATGGCATTTCCCAAAAACATAAAGAAGCCAAACTACCACCACTCCTTTATAATCAAACTTATGATAAATTATGAGAATATATTTTTAATTGTTGAAGGAAGTCCTATATATCCAATTGAAATCATTTTTGAAGTACATCATTATAGACAGATGCTATACTTAAAAATATTTGTTGTTTCCAGTATTATTGATATATCTATGGTAAAAGAGATGATTAATTAATGCTGACGAGTTGTTTGGATCAAAAAGGAGTTCTCCCATTGCTGATACTTTGAGAATGAAAAGGAACATCAAGAATGATTTTACTTCAGTAGCACTCACATTTGAATCATCTTGGGATTAAAAGATTCTAACTAGTGTATTTTTTGCATTGCTTTTCTTAATTATAACTATAAATCACAAACATATAAAATTATAGAGAGCTAAATGTTTTCTAAGAACCATTTAATGATTGTAATAACCCACTCTAGAGGGAGGCATCATATTTTGTCAGGGAAACCAAAGTCATAGAAAGACTCCTACTCTTAAATTTGTACTTTGAAGGGAGTATATATTAAGCTATTTGGAGAAATAGTTACATAAAGTCTTTTCTGCAGTATTTAAAAGAGGATATAGCATTTTGCTTAAAATAAACTAATAATAAGATGGTACTTAATGGACGTAAAAGTGGATGAATATGGGATGACTGCAAAAAAGAGATATAGCTGATATTATGTATTGACTGATGACTACTTTCCTGTACTTAACATTAAACAGTTTGTACCATGCAAACATTGACCTCTATCAGATGAATGACTGCAGTTTTTTCATGCAGATATTCCTATAATTATTTTGGAATAAGTAAATCTTTTTGAAGCAAATATGTAAAACGAATACTCTTCCTTAAAAAAAAAACAAAGCTAAAGTCACTCTCTTCTTACCTAAAACATTTTATTCTGAAGATGTCAGGAATATACATAGGATGAGACAATGGTTTCAAACTGTGTTATAATCAACTGTTCTTTAAATCTTACATAGAAGCAAATGGCTCTGACTGAAATGAGGACACGGTGATTTCAGGGAGCCAGATGTTCCAGTGGCTCAGTTCTTCCTCTCTCTGTGGTGACCCTGAGGAATCTCTCTGACATTCTGAACCTCTAAGGAGTACATTTTGAGAACTGTAGACGTATGTAGGAATTTGTAATTCATAGGCCATATGTTATCCGTTTGGTTATTGAACGATTCTACCTCAGTGTCACCTATTAGATTACATAGGCTAGCCACTAGCAGCTGTAATTGTTCAACAAGAATTATTACATAAACAAATAAAAAATATTGCATAAACAAGTTATTGTTAGCAGGTTTGTCTAATTAGTACTAATAATTAGGTATGTCATTTGGGATCAGACATTTCTGATTCTCAATGTCTTTATATGTATGTAGTGAGAGAGAGTTGGATTAAGACAAATCAGAAGCTCCTTTTAAGCACCTACCCTTCTATCATTTGATAGAGAGCCTAGAGCTTCCCTTACATGAGGTACAGAATAAATCTTAGCCATAGACCATAACTCTGAGGGATTTAAACTTGGATTGGTAAGAGAAAACTATGTGACATAAAATGATTGTTGTTATTGTTCAGTTGCTAAGTCACTAAGTCATGTTCGACTGTTTGCGACCACATGGACTGCAGCATACCAGGCTTCCCTGCCCTTCACTGTCTCCCAGAGTTTGCTCAGACTCATGTCCGTGGAGCTGGTGATGCCTTCCAAATAATTAGTGACATCTATTAACAAAGTGTTAATAAATTGTTTTGGATTTTAAAAGCCAAAATTATAGAGAAATATGTGTATAGAAAAGATCTATTTTAAAATTCTTAGATTAAAAAAGTCCTGCTTGATTCAGATTTCATATAATTTAGGTAAACTAGCAAATTATATACTTAGGTATTGCCTACTAAGAAATCAATGCTGTTTCTCTATTATGATCTTAAAAATGGCCTTCCAAGCAGGTGTAAAAGGTGTTATTTTTTTCTCATACTGTCTATGAATATTATGACACTTTTACTTTAATGCCTCCTGTGAAACATATATTCTTAGACTTTAATGAGCCAAAAGTGAAAATGAGGTCGCTCAGTCATGTCCGACTCTTGGCGACCCCATGGACTATAGCCTCCCAGGCTCCTCTGTCTGTGGGATTTTCCAGGCAAGAATACTGGAGTGGGTTGCCCCTTTTTTCTCCAGGAGATCTTCTCGACTCAGGGATTGAACCTGGGTCTCCTGCATGGTAGGCAGATGCTTTACCGTCTGAGCCACCAAAGAAGTCCTGGTATAGTCCAAACTATAGCGTGAATAGCTTATATAAATTCAATTGGCATCTGACTTGAACATCAAGATCAGAGTGACAAATTTTTCCTAATTGTGAGTACAAATTAGTATTTTCCTAAGTCCATTCTTAAAATGTATTTTTCTTACAAGATCATATAGAGATATTTCAGCATACTAAAGAAATATTTTAGTAATTACTTTTTATGTTGATATTTTATTTTACTTTACTTTACTAGAAGTTTTAATTCATTAAGTCTTACTTGTCCTTGCAATAATAATGTATTTCCAAACCACTATAAAATTTGTGGAGACTCTTACATTTAATATTTTACTATAATACCCAAATTGGTTTTACTTTGCTCACAAAGGTAGAGAGAAATCCAAATTTACTCATAATAAAAGTATTAGAGAAACTGTCAATAAATTTGCTGTTATAATTGAATCATATGATATCTAAATTGTTGATAATATGATCTGCTCGTTAAACAATAGTGTCTGGAGAAAATGATGGATTAATTGACTGATGGCTAAAGTTTCCTTCAAATATAATGGTTTACCCAGTTTGATTTGATTTGTGTAAAATAACTTTCTCTAATAAACAATTTGCTCAGAGGCAATAGAAGAAATGAATGGTTATCAAACCAAACTTAATTAGTCTATCCTAGATTGATATTACTTGGGGAGTCTTCGTTTTAATTGTGGAGGGCTGGATACAAAGAGTTTGGTTCATTATTTTTTCCTGTATAAACACTATTGTGTAACTACCTATGGAATAATAACATGTGAATTCATTTTAATAAATGCTTGTAAAGTGAATTAGCTAATTATGCCAGGCTAAAAATGATTCCTTTAATTATTTTGGATATTTAACTGGTACTTCAATTTTATTATTGTTAGTCTGTAAATGTGATTTGTATTAGCTCTGCCAAACTAATTATAATGTATAACTTAACAATTTGAACAGTTTTGTAATGCTTATAATGTTCTCTTCTCTTGTGTAAGAGAAAACATTATTTCTAGTTTACATGATGATAAAGGTTTAGCACGAATGTAGACCAAAAGAATGGCAGTTTATGTGTAAATAGAGAATTAAAAAGCCCTCAATATCCAATATAGTGATTGACATCATTGTATGTATGAGAAGAGTAGCATATATCATTCAGGAGAAGATAAAACCAGTGAAACCAGTGACTCAGTTTATCTTAAGATGGTATTAGCTTGGCACTTGAAGACATGATACAGAGTAAGAGATTTGATTGATTATTGTTTTACAAAGTAGAAGCATGTTCTTCATGATCTTACCATAGAAGCATGTTCTTCATGATCTTACCATAGAAGAACTCTATCCACATGCTCAGAAAGATTTATACTGATAACTCATTATGTATATTAAAAGCAGTACACTTTTTAAATTTAATTATATATTGGAGTGTATTGATTTACCATGTCGTGTTAGTTTCAGGTGTGCAGCAAGGCACATATCCCTTGTTTTTCAGATTCTTTTCCCGGATGGGTTATAGAATATTGAGTAGAGTTCCCTGTGCTATACATTAAGTCCTTGTTGATCCTTTCTGTTTTGTATATAGTAGTGTGCATGTTAATCCCAAACTCCTATTTATCCCTGCCCCTACCTTTTCCTTGGTAACCATAAGTTTGTTTTCAAAAAAACAATATACTTAATCACTTCCACTTAGCAAGCTAATTCTAATTGCTTTTGAATGAGAAGTGAATGAGAGTTTTTAAGAAGATTTTAGTAGTGAAAAATGTAGCATTTCATTTAGTCTTTCTGGGAGAGTAAGCAACTGCCACAGTCAGGACACAGATTTAGTTCCATCACCTAAGAAAAACCTTCCTCATGCTGATGCACCCTCCTCCATCCCTGACCCCTGACAGCTACTGGTAAGTTTTCACTCACTATTAGTTTTACCTTTTTCCAGAATGTCATATGTGTGTGTTTAGTTGTTCAGTCATGTCCGACTCTTTGCGACAGCATGGACTGTAGCCTGCCAGGCTCCTCTGTTGGAAGGAATGGAATTCCTTCCAGGCATTGGAATTCTGGAATTCTCCAGGCAAGACTACTGGAATGCGTAGCCATTCCCTTCCCCAGGGGATCTTTCCGCAACTCAGGGATTGAACCCCAATCTCCTGCATTGCAGGTGGCTTCTTTACCATCTGAGCAACCAGGGAAGCCCAGAATATCATATAAGTGAAATGAGACAGTGTTTGATCTTTTGAAACTGGTTTCTTTCACTTAGCATAATGCCTTTGAGATTCATTCATGTTTTTGTAATATCAATAGTTTGTTTCCTTTCTGCCCCTCCCCAAATTAAAAATATTAATATCAGTTTGTCAAGTTAATATGAATGATCTACTTATAATATGGAAGCTTGGTTTTTCCTTCAGAACATCCTCATCGTAACTAGAACTTGATTTTTGCCCTTATTCATGCATATATAGTTGTCTTTTTAATGTCTGCAATGTTGTTTTATGGATTCATTATATTTTGTTTAACCTGTCTCCAACATAAATGCATGGATTTTTTTAAAAATATTCAAAGCTGCAGTAAGCAAATCTGCATTATTTTTTCTGCATGTGTATCTTCCAATAATTCCTAGAAATAAAATTTCTGGGTAAAAGAATAAACACAGGAATTTGTATGGATCACAGTTTGCCTTCCCAGGAATGCTGAACCAATTTATACATGCTTGTATTTTGTTCTGTCATTATCTTTCTTTTTAATGTTTGCAAGTCTAGTAATTAATAGTATCTCATTTTAAATTGTATTTCATTAAATATTAGTACATGTGAACTCAATGTTGTTTAAATGTCAGTTGTATCCAATTTGATCTGTATTTGATTCAGTCACATCCTAATTTTAAAAAGCAAAATTTTTTTTGTTTGGGGATTGTAGTGTTTTTTTAGGGTTTGTGTTGTTATTGTTCGCCATGTTAATAGGATTATAGAGGTATCTCACTGTAGTTTTAATTTGTATTTTCTTAATAGGTAGTGATGCTGAACATTATTTCTTGTACTTTGTCTTCCATATGTCCTCTTTGGAAAAATGTCTGTTCAGGCTTTTTGCCTATTTTAAAACAAATAGATTATTATTTGTTTTCATACTATTAAATTTTGAGGGGACTTTATAAATTTTGGATAGATTTTGTTGGATATGTGATTAACAAATGTTCTTAGTATATAGCTTGTTTTTCATATTTTTAACTGTCCATTAAAGAGCAAACATTTTAAATTTTGGTGAAGACTAATTTACCATTTTCTTATGGATTATGTTTTTGGTGTCATACATCGCTAATAAGCTTGTGTAAGAATTCTTTGCCTAATCCCAGGGCATGAAGATAGTCTCCCAGAAGGTATATAGCTTTGTATGTCTTTGGGGGTATCTTTTTTCCATCCTTTTACTTTACCCTATATTTAAATGTAAGTGTATTTTACCTGAATATGGGTTTCTGGTGGATAACATCTTTGAATCTTGATTTTTTTTTGGCCCATTCTCTGAAGCTCTGTCTTCTAATAGGTATATTTAAACCATGTACATTTAATTATTATTGATATTTGGATTTAGGTCTACCCCTCTGCTTTTACTTTCTTTCTTCTTTCCTACCTCCTTTCAGATTATTTATAGTATTCCATTTTATTTTTTTATATGAAAACATAGTTTTTTTTTTAACTACATTTACTAAAAATGAGTTTCCTGTGATATCTTTTCAGATTTTTTCATGATTACTCTAGGGATTATAATATATGCATATTTAACTTCACAATCTATTTAGAATTAATATTTTACTGTTTAAAGTTGAACATAGATTCTTTTATCCTCCACTGTTTATGTTGTAGTTACACTATGTATTACATCTATGTACATGAAAAACCCCTCAGAAAATGTTATAATTTTTGCTTTGAACCATTATATATATTTTATAGACTAGAAGAGGAAAATTAAATTTATCCAGATATTTACTCTGTTTCTCTTCTTTTGTTCTTGATGCTCCACGTTTCTTTCATATCATTTCCCTTTAATCTGAGGAACTTACATTAACTTTTTCTTACGGAGTAGTTCTACTGACAATAAATTCTCTTAGTTTTCTATCATTTTCACCTTTATTCATGAAGGACTTTTTTTTTCTGGACATAGAATTCTCGGTTGACAGTTTTAGCATTTTAAAAATGTTTCACTTTCATCAGACTGCATAGTTTCTGAGGAAAATTCCACAGTTATTTAAATTGCCATTTTCCATCATTCTGTGGTGCTATTTTTCTTTGGTTACTTTCAAGACTTGGCCTTCAGTTTTTGCAGTTCGGTTATAATGTATATGCGTGGGTGTCTTTAGTTTATTCTTTGTGAATCTGTAGTTCTGTGTTTTTTGCCAAATTTGGGAAGTTATCAACTGTTATTTTGTTTTTTTCTTTGTTTTTTCATTGAGGTAAAATTCACATCACGTACAGTTGAGCATTTTAAAGTGTACAGTTCAGTGACATTTAGTGCATTCAAGTGTATAAAGTGTTAGTTGCTTATTCATGTCCAACTCTTTGCAACTTTATGGATTGTAACCTGCCAGGCTCCTCTGTCCATGGAATTCTCTAGGCAAGAATACTGTAGTGAGTTGCCATTCCCCTCTCCATGGGATCTTCCCAACCCAGGGACTGACCCCAGGTCTCCTGCATTGCAGGCAGATATTTTACCATCTGAGCCATATTGTGCAAATACCAACTTTGTGTAATTTCAAATATTTTTCATTACTTTAGAAGAATACTGTGTACCCTTTAAGTAATCATTCTGCATTCTCCCCTCTCCCATGCTATGGGGATAGCTCGAATCTGGTTTCTGTCTCTGGATTTGACTATTCTGATTATTTCATATGAAAAGAACCATGCACTACGTGATCTTTTATAGCTGGCTTCTTTCACTTAGTATAATGTTTTCAAGGTTCTTCCAAGCCGTAGGAAGTATCAGTACTTTGTTTCTTTTTATGGCTAAATAATATTCCATTTTGTGGAGATATATATGTGTGTGTGTATATATACACACGTATATATATATATACTGTATTTTATTTATCTTTTTATTAGTTGACAAACATTTTCGTTGTTTCCTCCTTTTGACTCTTCTGCATAGCACTAGTATAAACAAAGTATACAATCTTTTTGTGGATATCTCAGAGAAATAAAGTATAAAACATATATAATATAAAATAAATATGTATGTGGAGTTGCTAAGTCATATGGTAATTTTATTTTTAACATTGATTTACCACCAAACTATATTGCACAATGTCTGCACCATTTTATATTTCCAATAGCAATGTACAAGAGTTTCTATTTCTCCATATACTTATTAACTCTTTTAACTTTCTGGGGTGTTTTTTTTTTTTTTTTTTTTTTGGTAGACATACATATTTGGATTACATATATATATATACATATATGTATATATGTATGTAGGTATGTATGTATGTAATTATAGCCATCCTAGTGTGTGTGAAGTGACATCTCATTGTGGTTTTGATTTTCAGGTTTTTTTTTTTTGACATCTAAATATTGTCTGTCTTTATTTTTTTTTCATTTATTTTTATTAGTTGGAGGCTAATTACTTTACAGTATTGCAGTTTCTTAGTGACAAATCACATTGGACATAATGTGCTTGTATATTTTCTTTGGAAAAGAATATTCAAGTCTTTGCCTATTTTTTTATTAGTTTATCTTTTTCTTGCTGAGTTGTGAAAATTCTTTAATCTAGATACTAAACTCTTATCAGATATGTGATTTGCAAATATTTTCTCTTTATGTAGATTGTCTTTTCAGTTTCTTTATGATGTCCTTTGAAGCACAAGTTCTTAGTTTTGTTGATGTTCAGTTTATTTGTTCTTTTGTTGTTGTTTCTCTTGTGTTAAATCTCACAATTCATTGCCAAATTCTGAGGTCATGAATATTTATTTCCATATTTTCTTCTAATAATTTTATAGTTTAGCTCTTATATTTAGCTTGTTGCTCCATTTTGACATAATGATGTAAAGTAGGGGATCCAAGTGCAGTTGATTAACCATTTATCCCAGCACTATTTGTTGCAGGTATTATTTTTTCTCCTTTGGATGATCTTGGCGCCCATGTCAAAAAATCATCTATCCTTAGAATTTTGGGTATGTTCTAAATACTATTCCATTGCTCTATGCTATGATCCAAATATTTGTGTCTCTCCCAGTTTCATATATTGAAATCCTCATCTCCAAAGGTGATAGTTTTGGTGGGTGGGACTTTTGCAAAGTACTGAGGTTATTATGAAAGCAGAGCCATCATGAATGGGATTCTAAGACAACCTCCACAGAGATCCTTTGTCCCTTCTGCTAAATGAGGATCTGGGAGAGAAGCCTCACCAACCCTTTCTTTTGCACTGATCTTAGAATCCTACCTGGAAGGCTTTAGAACTGTGAAAAATAAATTTCTGTTGATTATAAGCTACCCAACCTGTGGTGAAAGCCCAAACAGACTTTGACAATCTATAAGTCTCTATGGCAGTACTACATTGTTTTGATTACTGTAGCTTTGGGGTAAGTTTTAAATCAGGAAGTGTGAGTCCTCCAAATTTGTTTTTCAGTATTGTTTTGGCTATTCAGAGTCTTTTGCAATATCATATGAATTTAAAGATTACATTCTATTTCTGCAAAAGAAAGCTATTGAAAACTGTGTTGAATCTAGATCATTTGGGGAAGTATTGCCATCGTAACAGTAATAAGTCTGTTAATCCATTAGTATGGAATGTCTTTCCATTGAATTCAGTTCAGTTCAGTTGCTCAGTCATGTCCAACTCTTTGCGACCGCATGAACTCCAGGCCTCCCTGTCCATCACCAATTCCTGGAGTTTACCCAAACTCATATCCATTGAGTTGGTGATGCTTGAATTAGGTACCTAATTTCTCTCAGCATTATCTTATAATTTTTCAGTGTCCACATCTTTCACTTCCTTGGTTAAATTTATTCCAAGATATTGTATTCTTTCGTAAATGGACTCATTATCTTTATTTCCTCTTTGCATTGTTCATTCTTGGTGTATAGAAACTTAACTGATTTTTGTGTGTTGATTCTGTACCCCCACAACGTTGCTGAATTTGTTTAATAGCTACTGCATGTTTTCTGGACTTTTTGATATATTCTTTGTGTAGAATCATGTCATCTATAGAGATAGTTTTATTTTTTTCCTTTGCAGTTTGTATATTTTATATTTTTTTCTCTCACCTAATTTCTCTAGGTAGAACTTTTAGTACAGTGGTCAATAGCAGTGGTAAAACTGGAATCCTTCAGTCTTTCCTGATCTTAGGGCAAAAGCTTTTAGCCTTTTACCATTGAGTATGTTAACTATTTTCCCCTTTTATTCTGTCAGTGTTTGCTTTATATATTTTGAAGCTGTTGTTATGGTACATATGTGTTTATGGGTTTTGTATCTTTTTGTTGATTTGACCTCTCTAATCAGTATATAATGTCTCTCTGTCTCTTGTAACAGTGTTTTGATTTAGAATCTGTGTGATCTAATATTGGTACAGCCACTCCAGTGCTCTCTTGGTTACTTGGTGTGGAATATCTTTTTCCATCCTTTCACTTTGTGTCTTTGTGTCTGAAGTGAATCACTTGCAAGCAGCATGTAGTTGTATCAGTTTTTAAACTCGATTCTGGCAATCTCAGTCTTTTAGGTGAGTTTAATCTATTGACATTTAAAGTTGTTACTAATCATGAAAGAATTAGTTCTGGCACTTTGCTGTTTATTTTCCACATACCTTAAATATTTTTTTCTTGTTGTTCCTCAGTTCCTTACATACTGCCTTCTTGTACATTTGATTGATTTTTTTCCTACTGTCAATTTTTACTTTCTCTTCAAATATTTTTCTGTAAGATTTTAATTTTCTTAGTGATTGCCATGAGGATTATAGTTAACATCCTGAATTTATAACAATGTGGTATGAACTGATACCAAGTTAAGTTTAGTATGGTACATGATCTCTTCTCCTGTTCATCAGTTCCAGCCTTTTATGTTGTTGTTGTCATAAAATACACAAAATCTGTATAGAATATCCCCATTCATGTAGATTTATAATTATTTTTCAGATTTTGTCTTTTATATAGGCAAGAAAAAGAAGTTGCAAACTGAAAATAAAGTAATACTAGCTTTTACTTACACCTATGTGATTGTCTTTACCAGGGATCTCTGTTTCTTTAAATCTCTTTAAATTGTGGTCTAGTATCCTTTCATTTAAGCCTGGAGGAATTCCTTTAGTCTTTACTGTAGGGCAGGTCTACTAGTGATGGACCCTCTTAGCTTTAATTTTTTTAAATCTGGGAATGTTTTAATTCTTCCTGAATTTTTGGAAGACAGTTTTGCTGGATATAGAATTCTTGGTTGACAGCTTTTTTCCCCCAACATTTTTAAAATATTGGGTTGGGTAAGAAGTTCATCCAGGTTTTACCATAAGATGTTACAGAAAAATCTGACTCTGTCTTTCTGACAGAAACAATCCCTGAGGGAAGCCCATTCTTTGGGCTTATTTGATAAAGACTTAAATTAACTGTCTTAAATATGTTCAAAGAACTAAAAGAAAGCATGGATAAAAAAATTAAGAGAAATCAGGAGAAGGCTCTGTAAGTACTGAGATTCTGTTAATTTAAAAAATGGAGATTGTAGAAATTTGGATTTGCGAATTAAATTCTGAAAAGCCACAGAAGAAAATGGAAATAAAGCCAAATATAAAGTAATTCTGAAAAAGTATCAAGGTGATCGAGAGATTAGAAAGAAAAATAGATAAGAATAGGCAGATTTACCATGATGCTGTTGAAGCTTAAGCTTTCAAAAAGGGCCTACTGAACCTGTATCTGCCCCTCCTTATAAGAGATAAGTAACAATATTTTTGTCAGGGATATTAAATAAAAGAGAGGAAAAATCTTGCAACTTGGTAAAATTTCTAAAAGATCACTTGAAAAGCTGAAGCATATTGTTATTCCTCCTTTTTGCCTTTACAAAGACAAAAAACTTAGCTCTTCTTAGCCCTTGCCAAAGCAGGCAAATTCTATTTATTAGAAAACCAAATTTCAGTAAGATTCATTATTATAGAATGTTCATATTTGTAGGTGACTTTAAATGAAATTTGGCTAGTTCAGTCTTATTTTGCAGGTGGATAAACCAAGATCCAACAAGATTAATTAAAACAAATCTGATTGCCAGTTTTGTTCTTTATTCAATATACTCACCATCCCTCTCTCTTGGATATTTCAAAAGAAGCCTATTAGGGCAAAATATAGTCTCTTCTTTGGGATTACCTCTACTGTTTGTTTTTATCTGTAGTCTGAATAAATATAATGTTAAAGCTGGGAAAAGTTATAGAGATCAGCTATTCTTAAACTTTTGAGAAGTAGAAATCATTTTGAAGATTGGGTAAAATTCATCCCCTGTGCCCTGTTCATTGCCCTTGGACTTAGGTGTGTAAATGATTCCTAACATAGACAGAGAAACCCAAGATTCAGAAACAGGGGGTGATTTTTTTTTGAAGATCCCAAAGTGGCCAGTAGTAGACAAAGTTCTTATGTTCTACCCATTTATTACCCCTAACAGTTAAGTGATCAGCTTCCCTCATAGCTCAGTTGGTAAAGAATCCGCCTGCAATGCCAGAGACCCCAGTTCGATTCCTGGGGCAGGAAGATTCACCGGAGAAGGGATAGGCTACCCACTCCAGTATTCTTGGGCTTCCCTTGTGGCTCAGCTGGTAAAGAATCTGCCTGCAGTGCGGGAGACCTGTGTTCGATCCCTGGGTTGGGAAGATCCCCTGGAGAAGGGAAAGGCTACTCCAGCATTCTGACTTGGAGAATTCCATGGACTGTATAGTCGATTGGATCCCAAAGAGTTGGACACGACTGAGCGACTTTCACTTCACTTTCACAGTTAAGTTCTTCAAATTGTAATAAATTAATGAAATAATAGTTTCTTTCCTTTCTGTCTCCCCGACAGATTGAATGTACAAATACTATTATACCTATTCAGAGAGTTAGTTACTTCTTCAGAATCTCTCCATCCTAAGTAAAACTTGATTTTCACTCTTACTAATACATGTACTTCTGCCTTTTTAGTGGATCCATTGTATTCAAGTTTATGGATGCGTCATACAACTTCACCTGTCTCTAATATAGACAGTTAAATTTTTTAATATTGCATTCAGTGCTGCAGTGAACAATCTTGTGCCTATCTGTTCTATAAGTATTTCTTTAACAATTTCTAGATGTTAAATTGCTGAATGAAAGAATAAGCATGAAAAAATTTGTATGGACTACAGTTTGCCTTCCAAGAAGATATAACCAGTTTGTACCTCACCAAAAAAAAATAGTGACTGTTTTTCTATAATGCTACCATTTTTATACTTCTTTGTAATCTTTGCAAATCTAGTAATTAAAAACATTTGACTTTTAAATACTTTATTATTAATGCACTGGAACTCTATATATGTCAAACACCTCAGTGTGACATTTGCCCAATGCAGTCATGGGCAAAATCTTCCCAAGGTTTCTTTGTAGTTATTGACAAGCTGATTCTAAAATTTTGTGGAAAGGCAAATGAACCTTTTCAGGTTCAAAAAATTTTTAAAGAGAAAAAGTTGAGAGTTCATGCTACCCAGTTTTAAGACTTAATATAAAGCTGCAAATGGTAAGCCAGTGTATATTGGCTAAAGGATAAACACATAGTTCAATGGGATAGAACAGAGAGTCCAGAAATTGACCCACATAAATATTGCCAACTGATTTTTTTGTCAGTTTAAAAAGAAATTTAATAGAAGTCATTAAATGGTGCTGGAACAGTTGGACAGCCATATGCAAAAAGAACCCTGATATGTACCTCACACCTTATACAATAATTAATTCAGAATCGATCATGGACCTAAATGTAAAATGTTAAACTATGAAACTTCTAGAAGAAAACATCAGAGAAAATTTGTGTGACTTTGAGTTAGGTGATGAATGCTTAAAATTGACACCAAAAACGCAATCCGTGGAAGAAGAGAAAGTCGATAAATTGTACTTTAAAATGTTTGCTCTGTGAAAGACACTGTTATAAGGATACAGAGAGAGCCACAGGACAGAAAATATTTAGAAATTGAACATCAGACAAAGGACTTGTATGCAGAATATAAGAATTCAACCATAAGTATAGGAGACAGAATAATGGCCACCCTCTACTATGATCTACATTCCTAATCCCTGAAACCTTTGAATATATTATTTTATATGACAGAGAATTAAGATTGCAGATGGAGATAAGTTTGATCATCTCCTGTAAGATAGGCAGAAGACCCTGGATTATCTGTGTGGGCCCAATGTAATCATAAGGGTTCTTGGGTTCTTAAAAGTGAAATGATGATGCAGAAGAAATAGAGTGATGTGATATGTAAAGGACTCAATTCATTGGTGCTGCTTTTGAAAATGAGGGATGAGGCCTTTGAGCCAAGGACAGCGTGATGTCCTTAGAATATACAGAAGGCAAGGAAATTATTTTTTCTCTAGAATCTCCAGAAAGGAATGTAGGACTAGTGAGTGATTCATTGACTTTAGCCCAGTGAGACCTGTATTAGACGTCTACAGAAATTTAAGCCATCGAGTGTGGATATTTTGATACAGCAGTAGAAAACTAATACAGTTTGAAAAAGTCAGTTAAAAAATGGGCAATAGATCTGAATAGATAATTCACCAGAGAAGATATATGGATGGCAAATAAGGATATGAAAAGATACTCAACATCATTTATCATTAGAGAATGCAAATTGAAACCATAATAAGATACTACTACAAACTTATTAGAATTATTAAAAATAAACAAAAAATTGACAATACTGAATACAAAGATAATACTAAATGGCAAGGATCTGGAGCAAAAGAAACTCGCATTCATTGCCAGTGGAAATGCAAAATGGTATAGCCACTTTGGAAGATAGTTCGACAATTTCTTATTTATCACTCCCAGGTTTTTATCCAAGTAGATTGAAAACTTATGTTCCTTTAGAAACCAGTATGCTTATGTTTATAGCAGCTTTTTTCATGATTACCATAAACTGAGAATGACCAAGATATCCTTCATTAGGTGAATGAATAAACAACCAGTAAGTGGCACATCATATGGTGGAATGGTGCATGCATATGTGCTAAGTCGCTTCAGTGGTGTCTGACTCTTTGCGACACCATGGACTGTAGCCCACCAGGCTCCTCTATCCATGGGATTCTCCATTGCCATGCCCTCTTCCAGGAAACCTTCCCAACCCAGGGATTGTACTCCTATCTCTTATGTCTCCAGAATTGGCAGGCAGGTTCTTTACTACGGGGCTTCCCTTGTGGCTCAGCTGGTAAAGAATTCCCCTGCAATGCAGGGGACCTGGGTTCAATCCCTGGGTTAGGAGGATCCCCTGGAGAAGGGAAAGGCTACCCACTCCAGTATTCCGCCCTGGAGAATTCCATGGACTAGTCCATGAGATTGCAAAGAGTTGGACACTTCTGAGCGACTTTCATTTTCACTTTTCACTTCTTTACCTAGACTAGCGCCGCCTGGGAAGCCCACAGTGGAATGGTACTCAACTTTACTCAACAATAAAATGGAATGAACTGCTTATTCTTGCAGCAACATGGATGAATAGTACATGCATTTTGCTGAGAACAAAGCCAGAACTTAAAGATTGTGTAATATGATTCCATTTATATGACATTCTGGAAAAGGTAAAGCTAATAAGATATAAAATAGATCAGAGGAATACCAAGAGGCAGGGAAAAGGAGGGGTGGTTGACTACAAAAGGGACACAGAGAGGAATTTTTCAAGTGATGGAACTGTTGTATGTGGTACTAAAGATGTTGGATATGTGGCTATGCATTTGTTAAAAGTTACTGAACTTTAACTGATATAAATTTAAAAAACAACCAAGGTGTCAGAGGATCCCAGAATAGAATGGATACTTTCTAGTGAACTTTATTTACAGTGAAGAAACTGGGTCAACTTTACCTTACTCAGATGATCAAGGTTGAAGTCAACAGTGATAAGTCAAGTCACAGTGCATTTATGCTATTCTTTTCAAAGCCCATAACCCCTGTCTAATAATAAGAAAACATCAGATAAACCCAAAATGAAGGAAATTCTACAAAATACCTGACTAGTGCTCTTCCAAAGTGTCAAGGACATGAAAAACAAAGGAAGTCTTGTAACACACTGGAGAGGCCACAGAAATATGACAACTCAATGCAAGTGGAGTTGTGGAACGGTTCCTGTAGCAGATTATTGTTTTCATTAGTGGGAACACTCATGAAATCAAGTCTGTAGTTTAGCTGATAGTGTTACTGTAACAGTGATAAGTTTTTCATTTTGACAAATGTATCTTGTTTATATCAGATGCTACCATTTGAAACTGGATGAAGGATATCTAGGAATTCTATTATATTTACAACTTTACAGTGGATTAAAAAATAAATTGCAGGTTGCTCTAAGGACCTAGCTTAGGTAACATTGCACTAATGAAAACACTCAAGCCTATTTTAGAGCTGAGTGTTTGAGTAATAATGTAAGAAAATATTAGAATAATTATTATTGCTGTGTACCTCAGGAGACTCTATGTCTTTTACTATCCAGCATAACATTTCATGTTTTGTAAATTGTAGTAATTGTATAAAAATTATATTTTTATTATTTTTGTAAGTAACAATCTTCTTTCCTTGAAAGTAATCCTACTGATAGTGATGCTATCTCTGTGAAAATATGACTGATGAGATATATCTAAGCAACATTACCCATGTGGTCCATAAAGCTCACCTATGGATGATTGTTTGCTTCATGGTTATGAAGCCTTTACTGTGATTTAGGGTTCATCACTCGGCATGTACTACCTACACACTATGTGTCTGGCACTGGCTTAGTTACACAATGCTGAACCTCCAGAACTAACAGTCTAGTGAGGAAGAGAAAATACATAAAAGGTTACAATATTATCTGAGAAGACCCTTCAGGTAGTATTTTATTTTAAAAGCCTGTGAGGCCTAACCCAAAGCATTGAATTTCTACTGCTTGAATGCCAAGAGTTCAGAAAGTGCTGCTGGACAACTCGGAGGAGGTGGGGAAAGCTTTAACAAATGAAAATTTTCATCTTCAAAGCCTAGTTTACCAGGGGAACCTGGGAGAGAAGGGATTATATACCAGTATTTCTTAGCCTTTTAAAATCCATGACCCTCCTTTGATTAAAAAAAGAAAGTTTATGTCTGTTTTCCACATTATTTTGAAATTTCAACTTAAATGAAATATGGTTAAAAGTAAGCCAAAATAAGGAGTAAATAGTTGAACAAAAATGTTCAAACTATGAATTCGCTTCCCCTCTCCCTACTCTTCCTGTGTTACCCATCCTTTAGTTGAAAGTGACAGTAGTCTGTCGGTCATGTCTGTGACCCCATGGACTGTAGCCCACCAGGCTCCTCTGTCCATGGAATTCTCCAGGCAAGTATACTGGAGTGGGTTTCCATTTCCTTCTCCAGGATGCTTTAATGGGATGGAGGTTATTGATTCATCTGTTGATATAATTATTTGATAAACAGGTCTGACACCTCTGAGGTGTAAATGTTATTATTACATGATCAGAAGGTTTCTCTTAAAAGGCAGAGATTTAAATACCATAATGGGCATATGAAGGCTAGTTGTGTATGTGAGTTCCTTGTCATGCAGGATCACAGAGTGTTGCTTTCCATTCTGCTTTTGACCAAAGTGGGTTTTGAGTGGCCTGTGACATTTTACATTAAACCTGCCTTGACTACTCCTTCCTGTGCCCGGGTTGGTTCAACTTCCCTTTTATGTGCCTTCTTTGAACCTTTTGCTGTGGATTGGGCACTTAGCATTTTGACTAACAATTGCCTTTTTCATGCATGTGTGTCCCTAAAAGCTTGCAAACCCACAGAGAGCAGAAATTGTGTTTTTTTGTGTACTAGAGTTTATTTCCCAGAATACTGTCATTTCCAAGTAGGCAATGAATATATATTTGTTAAATGAGTAAATTTAATTATAAGTCATATTAGCATTAAACAAAATTATACAAGTGGCAAGTTTGTAGTTTTTCTTTCCCACCTCTATTACTCTGGCATATCTGAGTTTTTCCTCCCACTTTTTTTCCTTCTGGGAACCTACATATTACCTTGAGCCCCCTGGTATCAAGGCAAGTGTGGAAGAGTGAGGATTTGATTAACATTCTAGTACAGAATAAAAGTTTGCATCTATATTTTAAATATGTTATAGTGTTTTCAGGTGTCTTTTAAAACATATTTGTTTACAGAAAAAGTAATACGTCACTCAGTACAAAAATGCAAAATACAGAGAGAAATGCACCTTGACAAGTAATTTCCCTTTTTGCTGTGCCCCTCAGCCATCAAATTCTGACTTAATTGTCAAATAGTATATACATACTACTTATTTCCCATTGTACAGATAAATTGTTTAACCAGTTATATTTAATTATCCATTTAATTAATGGGTAATGGATAATCAAGTTGTTTATTTCTTTTTGCTTACAAATATTTCTGCATGATCACCCTTATATATTTATGCTATTTGCTCATTACATACATGCTGTAAGATAACTATTACTTAAGAAGAATTGCTATGTCAAACAGTATGTACAATTAAAATTTTGATAGAAATTACCAAATTGCTCTCCAAAAATGTTGTATTAAATCTCACCAACATTGGCCTTTCTATCCCTAATATAGCACTTAAGGACTGTTTTTCATATGTGATTCTAGAGACTTTCATCTGTTTAGTTTATTTATGTAACAATTATTGAAGATCACCAACAGTTTTTGTTCCCAAACAACTTGCAAATATCAGGTCATGTTTATCTTGCCAGTCTTAAGCAGGTGAAAAATATTATCTCACAGATAATTTAATTCTGTAATTATGTATGTTCTTTCATATCTTTATTTTCCATATAGTTGTCTTTACATGTAAATTACCTCATTTGTATCCTTTGTCCATTTTTTTATTTGATTTTTGTCCTTTTTCGTACTAATATATAAGAGTTCTTTGTTATATGTTACAGTTTTTCCTAGTTTGTTTGTGTCTTGACTTTGTTTCTGGTGGTTTTTTAAAACAAAATATCCTGTTTTTCCTTGATGGTGTTTATATTTTAAAGTAAAATGTTGTTTAACCCAAAAGGATAGTTGTTTAAGGGAAATTTATGGCAACATAGCAGTTGAGTAAGAAAACAGTTTTGGTTGGTGGAACAGATACCAAAGAAATCTGGGAATTTCATCTCTCTAAATGAACTTTTCCTTCAAAGACCTGTCCCTACAAAAGGGGGGTATTTGATATACCATCACTTTTTATGTTGTGAGGATAAAATTTGTCTTCACTTTAGTTCTAAATATCTGACAATATGTTACATGTAAATGTCAGTATATATACATTTTTCTGAAATGGTGCAGTTGGTTATTTTGTCATTTGTGATACTGCAAATCCGTCACTCACCTCTACTGACTTTATTCTTTGTTTGGGTAATGACTTCAGAGAAATTTAATATCCTAGAACTGTAGCAGTGGAAGGATTCTCATCATAGATTTCAGGATAACTAAAGTTATGAGTCATACCTTAATGAAACTATGAGCCATGCCGGATAGGGTCACCCAAAACGGACAGGTCATGGTGGAGAGTTCTGACAAAACATGGTCCACTGGAGAAGGGAAAGGCAAACCACTTCAGTATTCTTGCCTTGAGAACCCCATAAACAGTATGAAAAGGCAAAAATATAGGACACTGAGAGATGAACTCCCCAGGTCGGTAGGTGCCCAATATGCTACTGGAGATCAGAGGAGCGATAACTCCAGAAAGAATGAAGAGACGGAGCCAAAGAAAAAACAACACCTAGCTGTGAATGCGACTGATGATGGAAGAAAAGTCTGATGCTATAAAGAGCAATATTGCATAGGAACCTGGAATGTTAGGTCCATGAATCAAGGTAAATTGGAAGTGGTCAAACAAGAGATGGCAAGAGTGAACATCGACATTTTAAGAATCAGCGAACTAAAATGAACTGAAATGGGCGAATTTAACTCAGATGACCATTATATCTACTACTGTGGGCAAGAATCCCTTAATAGGGATTAGCTACTCCATGTAGCTCAACTAGCTACGTGGAGTAGCCTTTATAGTCAAGGAGAGTCTGAAATGTAGTACTTGAATGCAATCTCAAAAATGACAGAATGATATGTTTGTTTCCAAATCAAACTATTCAGTGTCACAGTAATTCAAATCTGTGCCCCAACCAGTAATCCTGAAGAAGCTGAAGTTGAATGGATCTATGAAGACCTAAAAGACCTTCTAAAACTAAAACCAAAAAAGATGTTCTTTTCATTATAGGGGACTGGAATGCAAAATTAAGAGGTCAAGAGATACCTGGAGTAACAGGCAAGTTTGGCCTTGGAGTACAGAATGAAGCAGGGCAAAGGCTAACAGAGTTTTGCCAAGAGAACGCACTGGTCATAGCAAACACCCTCTTCCAACAACACAAGAGACGACTCTACACATGGACATCACCAGATGGTCAACACCAAAATCAGATTGATTATGTTCTTTTAGCCAAAGATGAAGAAGCTCTATACAGCCAGCAAAAACATGGCCGAGAGCTGATAGTGGCTCAGATCATGAACTCCTTATTGCCAAATTCAGACTTAAATTGAAGAAAGTAGGAAAAGCCGCTAGACCATTCAGGTATAATTTAGATCCCTTACCATTATACAGTGGAAGTGACAAACAGATTCAAGGGATTAGATCTGATAGAGAGAGTGCCTGAAGAACTATGGATGGAGGTTTGTAACATTGTACAGGAGGCAGTGATCAATACCATCCCCAAGAAAAAGAAATGCAAAAAAAGTAAAATGGCTGTCTGAGGAGGCCTTACAAATAGCTGAGAAAAGAAGAGATGGTAAAGACAAAGAGGAAAAGGAAAGATATACCCATTTGAGTGCAGAGTTCCAAAGAATAGCAAGGAGAGGTAAGAAAGACTTCCTAAGTAATCAATGTAAAAAAATAGAGGAAAACAGTAGAATAGGAAAGACTAGAGATCTCTTCAAGGAAATTAGAGATACCAAGGGAACATTTCATGCAAAGTTGGGCACAATAAAGGACAGAAATGATATGGACCTAACAAAATCAGGAGGTATTAAGAAGAGGTGGCAAGAATCCACAGAAGAGCTATACAAAAAAGATCTTCACGACCCAGATAATAACAATGGTGTGATCAGTCACCTAGAGCCAGACATCCTGGAATGCGGTCAGGTGGTCCTTAGGAAGCATCACTACGAACAAAGCTAGTGGAGGTGATGGAACAGTTGAACTATTTTAAATCCTAAAAGATAATTCTGTGAAAGCACTGCACTCAATATGCCAGCAGATTTGGAAACTCAGCAGTGACCACAGGACTGGAAAGGTCGGTTTTCATTCCAACCCCAAAGAAAGGCAATCCCAAAGAATGCTCAAACTACCGCTCAATTGCACTCATCTCACACACTAGCAAAGTAATGCTCAAAATTCTCCAAGCCAGGCTTCAACAGTGTGTGAACTGTGAACTTCCAGATGTTCAAGCTGGTTTTAGAAAAGGCAGAGGAATCAGAAATCAAACTGCCAACATCCATTGGATTATCAAAAAAGCAAGGGAGTTCCAAAAAAAAAAATATCTACTTATGCTTTATTGACTATGCTAAAGCTTTTGACTATGTGGATCACAGCAAACTGGAAAATTCTTCAAGAGATGAGAATACCAGACCACCTGACCTGCCTCCTGAGAAATCTGTATGCAGGTCAAGAGCAACAGTTGGAACCAGACATGGAACAACAGACTGGTTACAATTTGGGAAAGGAGTAGGTCAAGGCTGTATATTGTCACCCTGCTTATTTAACTTATATGCGGAGTGCATCATGAGAAATGCTGGGCTGGGTGAAGCACAAGCTGGAATCAGGATTGCCGGGAGAATTATCAGTAACCTCAGATATGCAGATGACACTACCCTTATGGCAGAAAGCAAAGAAGAACTAAAGAGCCTCTTGATGAAAGTGAAACAGAAGAGTGAAAAAGTTGGCTTAAAACTCAACATTCAGAAAACTAAGATCTGGCATCCAGTCCCATCACTTCATGGCAAATAGATGGGGAAACAATGGAAACAGTGACAGACTTTATTTTTTGATCTTCAAAATCACTGCAGATGGTGATTGCAGCCATGAAATTAAAAGACCCTTGCTCCTTGGAAGACAGGTTATGACCAACCTAGACAGCATATTAAAAAGCAGAGACATTACTTTGCCAACAAAGGTCTGTCTAGTCAAAGCTATGGTTTTTCTAGTAGTCATGTGTGGATGTGAGAGTTGGACTATAAAGAAAGCTGAGCACCGAAGAAATGATGCTTTTGAACTGTGGTGTTGGAGAAGACTCTTTAGAGTCCCTTGGATAGCAGGGAGATCCAACCAGTCCACCCTAAGGGAAATCAGTCCTGAATATTCATTTGAAGGACTCATGCTAAAGCTGAAACTCCAATACTTTGGCCACCTGGTATGAAGGGCCAACTCCTTGGAAAAGACCCTGATGCTGGGAAAGATTGAAGGCAGGAGGGGAGGGGGCCAACAGAAGATGAGATGGTTGGATGGCATCACCAACTCGATGGACATGAGTTTGAGTAAGCTCCGGGAGTTGGTGATGGACAGGGAAGACTGGAATGCTGCAGTCCATGGGGTTGCAAAGAGTCGGAATGACTGAGTTACTGAACTGAACTGAACTGAAAGTTATATGCATCACCCCATCAGAGCTCATAAATAGAGACTTTTGCTTAATTCATATGTAGAATAAATTCAGGTATTGTCAATGGTTTATTTTCTTATCTTAAAAACTTATTGAGACTCTGGCTCAGATCTTATATGACGGAACATGGAAATAAAAAACCTGAAAGACCTGCCTCTGAAAGATCGTGGGTACTCATCATGTAACAGACATGACACTGAGTTGCTAATATCTTCTAGTCAGTCCAGTTGTACATAGAAAATGAGTACTTTTGTATGTGAGTTAGACAGAAAAGGTAAGTACTTTACCTTTGTATTATCGACTGAAAAAAAGATGTAAAACTTGAGAGTTTGGAGTTAAGTTTTATTTGGGGCAAAATGAGGACTGTAGCCCGGGAGGCAGTGTCTCAGATAGCTGTGAGAGACTGCTCCAAAGCAGCAGTGGGGGAAGGTCAATATATAAAGTTTTGGTGAAGGGGGAGTTCAATATCGTGAAGCACTCAATTTACAAAAGGTTTTTTGTAGTCTCGAAGAATCTGATGTCAGGATGAAGGAATTTAGTGCTTCTCTAGATGTGAGGAGATCAGATCATAAAATCTGTTCCTAAAAACATCCAACTATATAAAGACCTGTCCCACCAGCTTCCCTGGAGCACAGAGCGCCTCACTCCACCCTGAACTCCCTCAGGGATTGTTGAAGGTCAACAGCTATGGCAGCTGGGGGTTCACTCTCCATAGAGGCAGATGGCAGATGCCTTTGTTGTTCAGTCTTTGACAGTGCTCTTCAGTTCAGTCGCTCAGTCATGTCTGACTCTTTGCAACCCCATGGACTGCAGCACGCCAGGCCTCCCTGTCTATCACCAACTCCTGGAGTTTACTCAAACTCATGTCCATCTAGTCGGTGATGCCATCCAGCCATCTCATCCTCTATCATCCCTTTTTCCTCCTGCCTTCAATCTTTCCCAGCATCAGGGTCTTTTCCAATGAGTCACTTCTTCACATCAGGTGACCAAAATATTGGAGTTTCAGCTTCAGCATGAGTCCTTCCAATGCATATTCAGGACTTATTTCCTTTAGGATGGACTGGTTGGATCTCCCAGTTGGATCTGAGGTTATTGATATTTCTCCTGACAGTCGTGATTCCAGGTTGTGCTTCATCCAGCCCAGCATTTCTCATGATGTACTCTGCATATAAGTTAAATAAGCAGGGTGACAATATACAACCTTGACATACTCCACTTGGTAAGTGCCAATTTGTAGTTGACAGTATTTAAATCTCTGAAAGCAGAGCCTGTCATCCCTACTTTAAAGTTGAAGAATCTTGAGCTTCCAAGAACTAAAATATCTTGCCACAGTAACTGCTGGATAACTAAAGCCTCCTGTTGGTCCCATCAGAAACTTTAGGGTTGTACACTGGCTTCTTTTATTAAGTAAGTTCCATGCTGTCTCTGCTACTTTAGTCCATGGGGAACTGATCTGATTTCCTGGCCTCAGGAATGTAGACTTGACATAGTCCTGGCCAGTCAGATCACCCTATTCCCCTGGCCACAATTATTGGTTTAATATGAGCATATTGAATCAAGCCCCATCCAAAATCAATGAGGTTTAATTTCTGAGAACTTTTGAAACTATTTGGAAAGAGAAATTCACTTTCCACTGAATTTATAGCTAGGAAAATGTAAGTCTTAAGCTGTTAAGAGCTGCTGTGTTAAAAAAAAAAAAACAGTTTGAGAGTGAAAGAAAGGAGTGAAAAGAAACACTGAGAGATGGAGAGAGACCAGATTCTGATGCTGTCTGTTTACCTCCTGAATCCAAGAATCCAACTGTGCTGAAATTTGTAGAACCAATTAGTTCCTAATGATTTGAAATGATCCGATGTTGATAATATTCTTTCTTTCTCTGTCTCTCCCTCTCCCCCTCCCCTTCCCTTTTTCTCTCTCTCACACCCTTCACCTCCTTCTTCTTCCCATCTCTCTTCTGCTCTCCTCACTCTCCCTCCTTCTTCCCCCTCTTTCCTGTCCCTTTCTCCCTCCCTCCCACCTTCTCTGTGTGTGTGTGTGTGTGTGCATGCATGTCTCTCTCTCTCACACACACACGCACACACACACAGCGCTATGTCCAACTTGCCCACTAATTCTCAAAGAGGAAATGACAATGAATATGCCACAAGGAAGGGGGAGTATTCTGACCTGTTGCCAGATCTTTTTTTCTCATGTCTACATTGCACCTATATTCTGTAATGGTCACTGCAACCCGTTTTTTAAACTGTTTACATGTCTGACTTCTTGTTTGGATTTTACTTGGTGATTTGATATGAATTTTTAATGTAAAAGCACTTAGCATTAGGAGTTTGACATTTTGTCTGACCTTAATCACCAGGAGGATCATGAGAGGTTTATTCAGTGGGAAGAGAACTGTTACAGCTCTGACAGAAATGATGGGAAATAAGTAAACAGCCTTTTAAATCTTCACCAGAAATCAATAGGGTTTAAAGATGATAGACGTTGGTGTTTTTTGCTGCTTAAGGACTTCAACCTTTTACGGGAAAATATCTTCTCAACATGTCAGCAGTTTTTTCCATGTACACAATGAATCACTGCTCCAAATAGAACATTCTGCATAGCATACTCTTCATCATTATTATAAGGAAGAAATTGTATATGACTGCCCATGGTAATATAGAACCTTTGGGGGCATTTTTGTATGAAAAAAGAGGGCCATTTCTCACCATTTTGGTTTTTGTCTTATGTGTAATTTATACTCCAAACTTTTTCCTCAGCACAGTAATAGAAGTTTTTACTTATTGAGCACCTTCATTCTACTGGGCATTAACTGTGTGATGTATTAACGTAGATGATATGATTCCATTTTATAGATGATGAAATTGAGGTCCAAAGGTTCTGCCTAAAGTCATCTAACTGGTGTTATAACTGGTATCGACAGTCCTGGCCCATAGTGTTTGAAGCTTATGCTTTTACCACTCTTTGAAGTGCATCTCTGAGGATAGGCACTCAGTAGGTGTTCTCACCTTTGACTCTATTTCTTTAGCAGTGGTATCCCTTATTTCTTTCTTTCATCTTTTCCCTCAGTCAGTAAAACTGACATAGGTGACAGATCTCCACATCGTTTAATAAGAGGATAAGAGCTACACCATGGTCATTGAATAAAGAGAGATGGCTTGAGAACTGCTTCCCAATATACTCTGTAGATTTGTTTTTCATGAATGATTTATAAGATATTAGATTGATGTAGCATTTAGCAGTATATTCACAATAAACAGAATCCAATGCAAGTGTTCAAATATTAACCAAACATGTCATGCAGTAGCCTTTGTTTCAAGGTATAGAATTATGAATTTCACTTTTTAAATATTTTTATTCTAAATACTTTAAAACATGGAAAACTTGCCATTATAGAACAGTTGACTTTCCAGGTATTCAAGAAAGTAAGATTTATTTTATAGTTTGAAAATATTCTTTCTAATGCAGACTGATAATACCAACTCAGTTTTTTAATACTAAGTAATCATGAAATATATATCGGGAAATAAAAATTTCCACTTAAAATTCTCTGATTTGATCTGAATTTAGATTTAAAGGCACAGTAATTTAGTTAATTGGAATTTTAAAAAGAAAAGATGAGACAGCTCTTTACCAGTTTATTGTAATAACATGTTAGATACATTGGATGCAAACACTATCATATGAAGTGTGGATTCTCTACTCTTTCATTAGACATTCAAGCAGCAGTCTCTTAACCTTCAGAATCCTCCATTTCCTTATTTAGAAGCTGAAATAAACTAAAATTTTCAAGGATCCATCCAACTTTAAAGTTCTATAACTCCTTAGGTTTAAATATAGATTTGAAGTCTTTTTTTCTGTCACATATTTTTAAGTAATATATGATTTTAACAATCCTAAAAGTAATTTTTGCTGTAGCATTTTAAAATGTTCCACCTCTCACCCCTTAGAAGCTGAGCTTTTTCTAATACCCAGTGATCTTCTCTGAATTGGTATACTGTGTTGCTCACCTGGCTTGTGCTTACCTCAAGCCGAATGACTTAGAACTTTTATTTCTCATATGAAAAAAACATAAAATGTTGTTATTCCAGGCATTCTTAAGGTGCTAATCAAGAAATAACTGAACAACTATTTTCTTTTGTTCTCTGGGAGCCTAAAGTTTTCAGGTACATGGTGATTAATTCTCTGTTCGGTAGATCAATTTAATTGGGTAACTGACTGCTGAGCTTGTAGGAATTAGTGACGAAAGGATGATTCTCAGGCATCTCAGTATTGAAAAGGCTGTATGAAACAAATACGTCTCAGAATCAAAGTTGTGGTCGTGTATCCCTTTGCTCAAGTTGACACTGACTTGGGATCTCAAAAAAGATTGTTAATAGAAATCAGGAACCGTTCATTCTAGTCTTACTCTTATCCCCAATTTTTTTGTCACATAAATTCTTGAGTTCCCAGTTTTCTTGTCTGCAAACTGGGGATAACAGGACCTACTAAACAGGATTAATGTGGGAATTATTTGAATTAACATATACAGGAGCATTTAAGCTCCTAATAGTTGCTGCTTTGTCGGACAGTCATTTATTTTAAGTGCCTTGCTAATACAAGTTCTTATTACCTGGGTTTGATATATAACCTCAAATTCTTGTACTTCAGTTTTTGGGGTATGACCAGATGTAACTTCTAAAAAAAACAATACTGCTGAGTTTATTTTTTCCTTTACTGTCTGACAATTTTATCTTTGCCACTGTTATCAAGTAAACATGTCCATTTTTTAAAAGCCTAAAACTTCCTTAATATGACAAGGATTACAGAGTAAACAAATGAAGAGAGGGCTTTTCGGTATAGGGTGTTCTGTTTATCGAGTTCCTTTTCTTGTTTGTCTTTGAACTTTTAGTCTTCTCATTAAAGTCATTTACTTTGCATTTATAGTTTGTGTTGGTTACTATCGGCTTTTATGTTTAAATATTTTGATGAGGTCATTTTTTTAAACATTCGTTTTGGGGACCAGAAATTTTCCCAAGAAGAGAACATGCTTTAAATTTATTCAAGTCAGTGGGGAAGTTATAATTTGATACCTAAAAAAGTAAAGCAAAACCAATTTTTTTGCTCCAAAGTCTTACTTAATATTTATTACTGGTCAACCATGATTACATCTATGTTGGTCCTACCTACATACATTTGTTCCTTTTAAAGAACATATATGATTCCTCTTTTCTAATATTTCAATCTTAAGTTATGTAAAAATAGTTTTCATCCCTTATTAAATGACTTAATAACAGTCATAAATTTCTATCAAAACAAAAGTTATTATCCCCAGAGTTAGTATCACTTTTTTTCTCTTTTCACAATTCATTGTACATTCTTTTATTGCAACAATTATATTACATATTTATATGTCTGACCTAAACACCATCAGGAGTTTCTTACTTTGTGAAATCTTATTTATATTTGGTTTCTAGTCATTAGTCTATGTGTTGGGCATTTAGTGAACTCCCAATAATATATTGAATGACTTCAAATTTTGTTAAAGATCCAAAAATGCTTATCCAGATTGATCTCTGACTGCATAAACAAGTTATGTTACCATGATTCTTAAAAACATTCCAAACTTGTGACTGATGGTCTTTAATGTCATATTTACTTCCAAAATAAATTGTCACCTTTCATATTAGTGTCACCATAATAAAAATTTAAAAATTTCTCCCAACCATTAAACCATATATAAGGTTCTACTTTTCTTAGCTATGTGACCTTCTCCTGTTAAGGTTTATTTATAAAACAACAGCTTATATTGGTTTATTGCTAAAGTCTGGCTAGCTGAAGAAATTCTAAACCAGAAGAGCTTAACAGTATTAACAGTCACCTACATTTATTTTTGCTAGGAGATTTTTTACCAAAATAGTGACACAATTATTCTGAAACTCATCCAGCTTCCGAAAAAACTTAGGAAGCCAAGCTTGTTCTTAACCCTACAATAGGAGTACTTGAGGAACTTGAACTGTACTACCAGATGCTTCTTATATCCTGAGAAAAACTATTATTCACTTTTAATCTCAGTCCTTAAAC
Organism: Cervus canadensis; assembly: GCF_019320065.1. NCBI lineage: Eukaryota > Metazoa > Chordata > Mammalia > Artiodactyla > Cervidae > Cervus > Cervus canadensis. The sequence goes on from NC_057401.1 coordinate 2,680,302, forward strand.
TCAGGCAATGACTATTAATGCTTAGTTTGGTTTGGTTCCATATAATGGAAAGTACTCATCTAAAAAGCAGAGACACTACTTTGCCAACAAAGGCCCATATAGTCAGAGCTACAGTTTTTCCACTAGTCCTGTATGGGTGTGAGAGTTGGACCAAAAAGAAGGCTGAGCATCGAAGAATTGATACTTTTGAACTGTGGTGTTGGAGAAGAGAGTTGAAGCAACTGAGAGTGGCTTGGACTGCGAGGAGATCCAACCAGTCAGTCCTAAAGGAAATCAATCCTGAATAGTCATCGGAAGGACAGTGATACTAAAGCTGAAGCTTCAATACTTTGGCCATCTGATGGGAAGAGCTCATTAGAAAAGACTCTGATGCTGGGGAAGATTGAAGGCAGGAGGAGAAGGGGACGGCAAAGGATGAGATGGTTGAATGGTATCACCAACTCAGTGGACATGAGATTGAGCAAGCTCCAGGTGATGGTGAAGGACAGAGGAGCCTGGTGTGCTGCAGTCCATGGGGTCACAAAGAGTCAGACACAACTGAGCAGCTGAAAAATAGCAGCTCATCTTTATGTAATATCTGAACTTCTGTCTGAGTTAGTGGGAAAGCAAGTGTACTGTAATGTCAGCTTCCTGCCATCTCTAGTTGCAAGCACCATCTAAGTCCTTGCCACTGAGGTTTAGTCTCCAAAATTTGTTATAAATGGTGTAAACGCATTTTTAATAACATCATAAACAGTCAGTATGTATTCATATATGGCCTTCTCCATGAAGGACTGTTAACCTACTTGAGGTCAGAAGCTCTACTTTATTCATTTTTTTATCTCCTTCTAGAGTTTATTACTATTTAGCACATACTGGTCAATTATGTTTACTAACTTGGTGATTATACAGAATTCCAGAATTATACAGAATTTTCAGAATTATTACTGGAGAAAAAAATTTATGGCCTTTGTAATGACCCCTTTCAACAAAAAGGAACATCAAGAACTCAGTTTTGTGTGATAGCTTATGTAAGAGTCCCCTCTTACATAAGTCCCCTCTTACAACTTCTGGAAAAGCATCTGCTGATTGTCATTGTCTATTATGTTATTTCAGGGATAAAGGACAATTATAGTCATAATTGCTGCTATGCTTTTCATGAAGCCTAAACAGTTCTACATTTTTTATATGACTATAGAAATTATTTTGTTATTTTCAGTTTAGTTTTTATCCAGTCTAGCAATGTAGTACGATTAAGTGTGTGTGTCATGCACTTTTTCACTTGTAGCAATAATCACCTATTTGCATCAGTCTAATATAGTGCTTTGGGCAGTGAAGTAATGCAGACTAAATCAAAGCTGGGCTTGAGCCAAGATGATTCCTGGTTTGAAATCATATAGACCTGCCACTGCTGCTGCTAAGTCACTTCAGTCATGTCCGACTCCATGTGATCCCATAGACGTCAGCCCACTAGGCTCCCCCATCCCTGGGATTCTCCAGGCAAGAACACTGGAGTGGGTTGCCATTTCCTTCTCCAATGTGTGAAAGTGAAGTTGCTCAGTCATGTCCGGCTCTTAGCGACCCCATTGACTGCAGCCTACCAGGCTCCTCCATCCATGGGATTTTCCAGGCAAGAGTACTGGAGTGGGGTGCCATTGCCTTCTTCCATATAGACCTGGATATCCCCTAATTGAGATATAACATGCATAAAACACTAAACATGGTGCTGGATCATAATAAGTTGCTCCATAAATGATAGGTAATGTTATTTTAGTTTAAAAAGTATATTGTTAAAAATAGTCATTAGGTGTGAAAACTATTTTAAAGATGTGAAGTTCACTGCCTTCAAAGTACAGATTCCTAGCATGTAATGTATCTTGGTGGCTTCCCTGGTATCTCTGCTGGTAAAGAATCTACCTGCAACCAGGAGACCCTGGTTCAGTTTCTGGGTCAGAAAGATCCCCTGGAGAAGGGGCAGGCTGCCCACTCTAGTATTCTTGAGCTTCCCTGGTGACCCAAATGATAAAGAATCCACCTGCAATGCGGGAGGCCTGGGTTCAGTCCTTAGGTTGGCAGGATCCCCTGGCGGAGGTCCAGTGTTGGCTGGAGAATCCCCGCGGACAGAGGAGCCTGACGGACCACAGTCCCCGGGGTCACACAGAGGCAGACACTGAGTGACAGCACAGCACAGCACGCAGTGGGTCTTCCTGACGTGTGTGTGTGTGTGTTCCACGGTAGGTCCTGGAGGAGACCAGCTCTACTGAAGGCCCTGTGCTGTTTTATTCAGTGGGAGGCGATCATCAACAGCTGCCAGTCTAGATGGTGGCAACCAGTATGTATGTGGTTTTTAACTGTGTGTGTGAGGTGATGAGAGATTCTGCCTCACGTGAGTCACTGAGTACTAGATGAATTCAGTTCAGTTCAGTCTCTCAGTCATGTCCGACTCTTTCCAACCCCATGGACTGCAGCACACCAGGCCTCCCTGTCCATCACCAACTCCTGGAGTTTACTCAAGCTCCAGTCCATTGAGTCGGTGATGTCATCCCACCATTCTTCCCTCTGTCGTTCCCTTCTCCTTCCGCTTTCAATGTTTCCCAACACCAGGGTCTTTTCCAGTGAGTCAGTTCTTTGCATCAAGTGTCCAAAGTATTGGACTTTCAGCTTCAACATCAGTCCTTCCAATGAATTTTCAGGACTGATTTCCTTAGGATGGACTGGTTGGATCTCCTTCTGTCCAAGGGACTCCCAAATCTTCTCCAACACCACAGTTCAAAAACATCAATTCTTCAGCACTCACCTTTCTTTATAGTCCAACTCTCACATCGATACATGACCACTGGAAGAACCATACTTTGACTAGATGGACCTTTGTTGGCAAAGTAATATCTCTGCTTTTTAATATGCTGTCTAGGTTGGTCATAACTTGTCTTCCAAGGAGCAAGTGTCTTTTAATTTCATGTCCGCAATCACCATCTGCAGTGATTTTGGAGCCCAAAATTACCAAGTCTGTTTTCACTGTTTCCCCATCTATTTGCCATGAAGTGATAGGACCAGATGCCATGATCTTAGTTTTCTGAATGTTGAATTTCAAGCCAACTTTTTCACTCTTCTCTTTCACTTTCATCAAGAGGCTCTTTAGTTCTTCTTCACTTTCTGCCATGAGGGTGGTGTCATCTGCGTATCTGAGGTTATTGATATTTCTCCTGGCAACCTTGATTCCAGCTTGTGCTTCCTCCAGCCCAGCATTTTTCGTGATGTACTCTGCTTGTAAGTTAAATAAGCAGGGTGACAATATGCAGTCTTGACATACTCCTTTCCTAATTTGTAACCAGTCTGTTTGTTCCATGTCTGGTTCTAACTGTAGCTTCTTGACCTGCATACAGATTTCTCAGGAGACAGGTCAGGTGGTCATCTCTTTAAGAATTCCCATCTCTTGAAGAATTTTCCACAGTTTGTTGTGATCCACACAGTCAAAGGCTTTGGCATAGTCAATAAAGCAGAAGTAGATGTTTTTCTGGAACACTCTTGCTTTTACGATGATCCAACGGATGTTGGCAATTTGATCTCTGGTTTTCTGCCTTTTCTAAAACCAGCTTGAACATCTGGAAGCTCACAGTTCACATACTGTTGAAGCCTGGCTTGGAGAATTTTGAGCATTACTTTGCTAGTGTGTGAGATGAGTGCAATTGTGTGGTAGTTTGAGCATGCTTTGGGATTGCCTTTCTTTGGAATTGGAATGAAAACTGACCTTTTCCAGTCCTGTAGCCACTGCTGAGTTTTCCAAATTTGCTGGCATATTGAGTGCAGTGCTTTCACAGCATCATCCTTTAGGGTTTGAAATAGCTCAACTGGAATTCCATCCTTTCCTCTAACTTTGTTCATAGTGATGCTTCCTAAGGCCCACTTTAGACTTTAGACCATTCTGCCTAAACCTGTGTTCCAGCAGTGATTGTTCTGATCTTTCAGAACTATGCTCTCTTGATTGTAGAGGAATTATGGAAGTTTACTATTTGCCTAATCTTGGTATATAGTACTACCTGCAATTTACCAAAGAGAAATACATTAAGTTTGTGCAGTCTTTATCCGATTTTCAATTCTATTTTACTCATATTCAGTTCCGTTCAGTACAGTTGCTCATTCGTGTCCGACTCTATGCGACCCCATGAATCGCAGCACGCCAGGCCTCCCTGTCCATCACCAACTCCCGGGGTCCACCCAAACCCATGTCCATTGAGTTGGTGATGCCATCCAACCATCTCATCCTCTGTCGTCCCCGTCTCCTCCTGCCCTCAATCTTTCCCAGCATCAGGGTCTTTTCAGATGAATCAGCTCTTCACATCAGGCGGCCAAAGTACTGGAGTTTCAGCTTCAGCATCAGTCCTTCCAATGAACACCCAGGACTGATCTCCTTTAGGATGGACTGGTTGGATCTCCTTGCAGTCCAAGGGACTCTCAAGAGTCTTCTTCAACACCGCAGTTCAAAAGCATCAATTCTTCAGCGCTTTATAGTTTCAGCTTTCTTTATAGTCCAACTCTCACATCCATACCTGACTACTGGAAAAACCATAGCTTTGACTAGACGGACCTCTGTTGGCTAAGTAATATCTCTGCTTTTTAATATGTTGTCTAGGTTGGTCATCACTTTCCTTCCAAGGAGTAAGTGTCTTTTAATTTCGTGGCTGCAGTCACCATCTGCAGTGATTTTGGAGCCCCCAAAAATTAAGTCAGCCACTGTTTCCACTGTTTCCCCATCTATTTGCCATGAAGTGATGGGACTGGATGCCATGATCTTAGTTTTCTGAATGTTGAGCGTTAAGCCAACTTTTTCACTCTCCTCTTTCACTTCCATCAAGAGACTCTTTAGTTCTTCTTCACTTTCTGCCATAAGGGTGGTGTCATCTGCATATCTGAGGTTACTGATATTTCTCCTGACAATCTTGATTCCAGCTTGTGCTTCCTCCAGCCCAGTGTTTCTCATGATATACTCTGCATATAAGTTAAATAAACAGGGTGACAATACGCAGACTTGACATACTCCTTTTCCTATTTGGAACCAGTCTGTTGTTCCATGTCTGTTCTAACTGTTGCTTCCTGACCTGCATACAGATTTCTCAAGAGGCAGGTCAGGTGGTCTGGTATTCCCATCTCTTGAAGAATTTTCCACAGTTTGTTGTGATCCACACAGTCAAAGGCTTTGGCATAGTAAATAAAGCAGAAATAGATGTTTTTCTGGAACTCCCTGGCTTTTTCAATGATCCAACGGATGTTGGCAATTTGATCTCTGGTTCTCTGCCTTTTCTAAAACCAGCTTGAACATCTGGAAGTTCATGGTTCACGTATTACTGAAGCCTGGCTTGGAGAATTTTGAGCATTACTTTACTAGCGTGTGAGATGAGTGCAATTGTGTGGTAGTTTGAGCATTCTTTGGCATTGCCTTTCTTTGGGATTGGAATGAAAACTGACCTTTTCCGGTCCTGTGGCCACTGCTGAGTTTCCCAAATTTGTTGGCATATTGAGTACAGCACTTTCACAGCATCATCTTTCAGGATTTGAAATAGCTCAACTGGAATTCCATCACCTCCACTAGCCTTGTTCGTGGTGATGCTTCCTAAGGCCCACCTGACTTCACATTCCAGGATATCTGGGTCTAGGTGAGTGATCACACCATCGTGATTATCTGGTCATGAAGATCTTTTTTGTACAGTTCTTTTGTGTATTCTTGCCACCTCTTCTTAATGTCTTCTGCTTCTGTTAGATCCATACCATTTCTGTCCTTTATTGAGCCCATCTTTGCATGAAATATTCCCTTGGTATCTCTAATTTTCTTGAAGAGATCTCTAGTCTTTCCCATTCTGTTGTTTTCCTCTATTTCTTTGCATCGATTACTTAGGAAGTCTTTCTTATCTCTCCTTGCTTTTCTTTGTAACTCTGCATTTACATGGGTTTATCTTCCTTTTCCTCTTTGTCTTAACATCTCTTCTTTTCACAGCTGTATGTAACGCCTCTTCAGACAGGCATTTTGCTTTTTTACTCATATTAGTGATTTTTTTTTGTATTCTGCCTCTACTTTCCTTATAATAATTTCATTTAATTTCATGTTCCTTTATTATTTTTTCCAAAATTCATTAACACCTATTCAGATAAGTTGTGTGAATTACAGGTCTCACTAAGTTTATAATTCTGTGGAGATTTGTTATTTACTCCATCTTGTGCTCTTTATATTCTCTCTATGTGCTTGTTGTGATGACCTTAATCATGTTTAGAATGGTTCATGGAAAAGAGGGGATTATGAATGGAACTGGCCATAGAGCTTATTTATATGTTTGTGTGAGCCTTTTCTATTTTATCATCTTGGAGCTAAATTTACTTAAGACATTGCTAGCTATAAATAAAATGTACAGTCCTTTTCATCTAGTAGGTTTGTAGTCCATCAAAGGAAACCCATTTTTGATGCTGATAAAGAACTGCGTAGAAATTGAGAAGGGTTTTGGTAGTCCAGTTATAAAGAAATACGTAGAAATATCGAAGGGTTTTTGTAGTCTAGTTACTTTTGACTAGTCCTAAGCTTTCTAAGCCTTAGATTTCTCCAGTCCAAAATGGACATGTTAACTGCCCTTTCTGTTTCAGCAGATTGTGTAAAGATCAGATGAAATAATGTGAAATGCATGTGAAAGGATTTAGTCATCCATGAACAGTGCTAAACTTTACATGACTATACAGCACTAGAGTCATTAATACTTTGAGGAACCAGGCTAAGTGTTGATATATTTATTAGCTTGTTTTTGCCTCTCTTCTTCCCAAAAGGATTTGAAACAGAGGTCACTAATAAAGTCATGGAACTGAAGATAGTATTATTGGAAAGAGGCATGAAGTGAAAGGAAATATGAGGAGGAAAGTGTTTTGTAAATTTGTTGACTTAGTTTGCTGCATAGGCAAACTAGTTTGTCTAGTTTACCAACAAAAAACAGTTCCTGGTGGAGGAGAGAGAAGAGGAATGTTTATAGTTTCTGAGAGCTAGTAGAATTTTTAAATATGTGGTTGAACTTTTTGAAGTTCATACCCTAGTACTGTACAAAGGGTATTATGATGATTTTGGATAATGTTTTGAAACATTAAGTGTGAATATGATTCTTGACCTCATATCTTATTTTGTAAACTGATGTTTTATAAAAGAGTTTATTACCCTCTTCTTCAAGTTGCTGCTGAATCATGTTAACTCCTTTTTAAGTTTCTATTTCTTTGCTCTCATACTTACCCAAGAAACTAAGTTCCTACACTACTGCTTCCTAGCGCTTTTTCTTTAGGCAAGTTTCTGAGCTCTCTGAGCTTGAGTTTTGTCATGCAATGTGGATAATAATACCTACTTTATAGAGTTGGTGCGAGGATTGAGATAATATTCTTAGCATGATAGCTGACACATAGAAAGTATTTTTTAAGAATTAGATGTTTCCGTTGTTGGTGTCATTATTGCTACAATTTTGACAACGGTTCTTATTTTCATTGTTGAATACAAGTATTTTTTACAGTCATTTTTAGTGGTCTACTAAGTCAAAGAAAAATCACTGGGAAATAATCACGGGGGATATGTTTATATAAGTGGTGGCCATGTATTGTATTTTATAGGTTAGTAAGCTTTGCTTCTTAGCATGTTGTGGGTATCTTTAAACTAGAACATTTAGAAAGGAAAGAATGATTTTCTTTATTTGGAAACATCCCTCTGTTTTACATCTTAGAATAGCAGAAAACTTGTATGTACTTTTTAGAATCATTCCCTCTAAGTGATAGCATGATTCAGAAACTAGGTTCTCTGCAGCAGGCCATTCTGAGGTTGGAGGTATTGTTGGAAAAAATGTAATTAGGATTCATCACAAATTCTTTTGTTTTCAGTATTTTGACTATTAAGTGGTCACCCTGCTTGCTGCCCTTTAAGCAATCAGTTGAGGTGCATTAGTAGTTGGGTGAGCTAACTTGAGCGTATCTAATTGGGCTGCTAGAGAAAATGACTGACCAGCAGTTTTGAATACTCAAGCATTCACATATTGAATGCCTGCCGAGGACCAGATCTGTTAAGAAATCATCATAACCCTTAAGAATCTTGTGTTTAGTGATGAGACCGGTAGGAAATGGTACGTGGAGTTAAACCTGTGACTGAGGTAAAGACAGGGCTGGAGGGACAGCTTCTTAGGCTTGAGGAGGGCAGGACACGGGAGAGAGGAGCCAGAAGACTATCTGGGCTTTGAGGCCAAGTGGGAGGTGACTGGGTAAAGGTGCTGAGAGGCCAGGAAGGGGGTAAATTTTCCATTTGGGGAACTGTTAAATGGTGGAATAAAAATGAAAATATAGGGCATGAAGAGACAAATGAGATTTTTCTGCTGTGGCCTTGGAGGGTTTGTTTCATGAAAGAACCAGTCAATTCAAAGCAGGAAATGTTAAAATGGTATTCACTAACTGTTGAGTTAGTCCGTTTTCAGTAAAAAATTCTTGAGCCTAATATAATCCATTTGGGCATGGATTTGTTTTTATTGTCACTGTTTTTATTATGGAAAGTATTTTCAGAATTTTCATGTGGTTCTCAATACTGGCTGTACAATATAATCACACGGGGAATTTTGTAGATTTGTTGTGGATTTGCCAGGTGGCGCTAATGGTAAAGAACCCACCTGCCAATGCAGGAGACCTAAGAGACATGGTTTGATCCCTGGGTCAGGAAGATCCCCTGGAGGAGGGCATGACAGCTCACTCCAGTATTCCTGCCTGGAGAATCCCATGGACAGAGGAGCTTGGTGGGCTACAGTCCACAGGGTTGCAGAGTCAGACACGACAGAAGCAACCTAGCACGTAACACATAGATTTGTTGTAGAAGATTCCAACAGAAATTTTTGAATGTTGGGGGGTGGGAAAATAGATTATACAAGACTAGCAAAGTACTGATAATCATTAAAGCTTGGTGATGGGTACCTGGGGTTCATTAAAGTATGCATTCTGTTGGTTTGAATATTTCCATACTGAAAGATTTTAAAAGTAAATTTAGAAGAAGCTTTTCTCAAAACTACTACTAGAAAATATTCATGCCTGGGCCCCTCCCTAAACTATTTAAGAATTAATTGGGATAGGGCTAGGATATCTTTTTTTTAATTGAAATATAGTTGATTCACAATGTTGTGTTAGTTTCAGGTTTAGCAAAGTGCTTCAGTTATATATTATATATCTATGTTCTTTTTTTATTCTTTTCGTTATACTTTTATTACAGAATGTTGAATATAGTTCCATGTGCTGTGCATTAAATCCTTTGTATTTACCTGTTTTATATATAGTAGTGTGTGTCTGTTAATCCCACGTTCCTCATTTATCCCTCTCTCTACCTTCCCCTTTGGTAAGCATAAGTTTATTTTCTGTGTCTGTGAGTCTGTTTCTGTTTTGTAAGTTCATTTGTACTGTTAATTCCACTTTTAAGTGACATCATGTTTGCTTTTCTCTGTCTGACTTTCTTAATATGGTAAGTCTCTAAGTCCATCCCTGATGCTGCAAATGCCATTCTTTTATTCTTTTGTTTTTTTAAGTTCAGTATGATTCTAGTATATAGCTGTGGTTGAAAAGCCTCTGCTTTATGAGATAAACTAAGCAGGAATTATTGTTCTTATTTTACAGGAAGAGAAATTGAGACCCAGAAAAGTTAAATGTTTTGTTAAAAGGCCACATAGATGGTAAAGAATACAACAACTGCATTGCCAGCCTCATACATTCTAGTGCTCATTTTATTATAGCCCTCTGCTTCTACATTACCCATCAAAGAAATGATTTCCTTACTTAGTAGGTGTCATGCGATCTGTTCAGAACCTGTGCTATAGAGAGATATCTTAGTCCCTAAGCTCTGTTTTAGAACTAGAACTAGTTCTTCTTCTTCAGACTGGCAGTGAATATTGGATGCAAGCAATGAAGGTTGCTGAATTGTTTTTATTTGTGAGCAGGTGCTCATAATTCAGCTTGCCATTTTCTTTGCCTGCAAATACGAAGACAGTGTAAGTACCTCTTGGAAAGAAAAGATGCTGATATTTTTCTAATGCCCTATGTGCTGGGGCAGTAAATCTACATGCAAATTAAAGATTTTGGTGACAAATGATAACTCTCATCATCACTCTAATCTTTTCTTGACTTTCCTGAGTATTGTTAATTCATAACATAGTTTGAATTGACTTACCAGTATTGATTTCTGTATTCATTAGAATGAAAAGAGAAATCTTGCCTTTGCAAGGGAAATACAGTTATCAGACAACTTTCTTTCTCAGAGAATAAAAGGACCTGGCGGGATATAAACTGTGAGAATGACAGCTGAATTGACATGAAGGTTAATGCTTGCTTGCAACATTGATGTTGGAGGTTCTAGTCACTTGTCAGTATGCTGCTATAATATATGCAGTACATCTTCATTAGGAAGACATAGAGCAATCAGTTTCAGATTTCCAGATGAGCCTGTGGCCAGGCCATAATTAACCTTTTGAACCTGGAATTGTAACAGAATGTACTATTGGCTTAGGTTATCAATTATGGTCAGAGTCAATTGATACTTACTCAAGGAAGGCTTACTGGTGATGGATATTATAATCTACCAATTTTCCATTGTTTGACTAAAAAATAAAATTTACATGGCAGAGTATTCCATTTTTAGACTTTTGGAGAGAGGAATTTTTATAAGCCAGATGCTGTGCCAAATAAGCAATTATATTTGGATTTTCTTGGTTTTGATTTGTTTTTTGGTCTCAATTTTCAGTATTGTTTTCAGTTTCTTAAGTATAAGCTGTATAAGTGCTGAGGGGGACTTTTAAAATTACATGATATGTCAAATTGTAATAGAAAATACTCAGGTAGCAGATCATCATACTTTAAACATAAGTTTAAAAGATTAAAATTTCAGGTACAGTCCTGTTAAATATTTTGTGTCTTATATTTTTTCAATATTTCACTCAAATCAAATAATATTATCAGAAAGACAGAGTTTCACTTGTTTTAGAAAAACTCAACAGAGTATTTGTTAATCAAATAAAACTGAAAATAATGTTTGCCAATCCAAATCAAGGAAACATTACTAGTTTAATGTTATTCAAATTGTCTATTACAGATTAAAGATAACTGCTCATATTCTATTACAGATTAAAGATAACTGCTCATATTAAAAAGCTGTTTGCTTTTTAGCTATATTTCTGTTGACTATATGTTATCTTTTTAAAAATATTTTCTTTGCTTTGTATTTTAAAATTTCTATTTCTGTATTTATTTTTGGCTGTGCTGAGTCATTGTTGCTGTGTGGATTTTTCTCTGTTCGTGGAGAGCAGGTGCTATTCTCTAGTTGCAGCATGAGACTTCTCATTGCAATGGCTCCTCTTGTTGAGGATCATGGGCTCTAGGGAATGTGGGCTTTCATAGTCACGGTTCCCAGGCTCTAGAGCATAGGCTCAATAGTTGTGGCACATGGACTTCGTTGCTCCATGGCATGTGCGATCTTCCCCGATCAGGTGTCGAACCTGTCTCCTGCATAGGCAGTCAGATTCTTTATCACTGAGCCAGCAGACAAGCACTGTATGTTATCAGTATTGTATAATTTTTTAAACAATTTTCTATTAAAGTTACATGATGCTAATATGTTTGAGAAGTTGTTTCTATAAAAAAGTTTGAGAGCTATTATCCTACACTGTTATCTCCATTTTTCAGGACCTTCTTTTTAGTGTATATTTTGAGTCTTTTAAGTTGATCTTCCAATTTCAGAGAATCCTACAATTCTGGTCAAGAAGAAGAATTCCTTAGTTTATGGGAACTTGAATAGAATTTGTATCCTACTGTTGTGTGAAATTGTATGAATCTTAATTGTGTTGAATTCGTTCATAGTGCTTTCAGACCTACTGTGTCCTTCTACTTTTCTGTCTATTCATTCTATCAATTTTTGAGAGTTTGATATTGCAACTCCAACTAAAAATCTTAATTTACCTACTTAAAAATTGTAATATATAGTAGAACTACATATAACTTTGTTCTGTATTTTCCAAGTCTCCTATAAATGTATCATACATTAAAAAATTTTTTTAAATATTTATTTAAAAGAAAGAATAGGGACTTCTCTGGTAGCTTAATGGTAAAGAATCTGCCTGCCAGTGCAGTGTACATGGGTTTGATCCCTGATCCAGGAAGATCTCACATGCCGTGGAGCAACTAAGCCCACATGCCACAACTACTGCGCTTGTGCTCTAGAGTCCAGAGCCACAGCTGCTGAGCCCACACACCCTAGTGCCCGTGCTTCACAACAGGAGGAGCCATGGCAGTGAGAAGCCCTCACACCGAGCACAGAGAGAGCCTCCACTCTCGACAGCTAGAGAAAAGCCCACACAGCAACAGAGACCCAGCACATCCAAAAATTAAAGAATGAAAGAAATTTTTTAAAAGGACAATACTTTCTTATAAGTTGTCAAAATTGCTAGCAGTAATATTTCTTTGACCTTTTGTTATTCTTTGACACTGTTTGCCTTCTCAAAAACAAGATAGGACTATATGGGAAAAGGTGAGGGTGGGATGATCTGAGAGAACAGCATCAAAACATGTATATTATCAAGTGTGAAACAGATCACCAGCCCAGGTTGGATGCATGAGACAAGTGCTTGGGCCTGGTGCACTGGGAAGACCCAGAGGGATCGGGTAGAGAGGGAGGTGGGAGGGGGGATCGGGATGGGGAACACATGTAACTCCATGGCTGATTCATGTCAATGTATGACAAAAACTACTACAATATTGTAAAGTAATTAGCCTCCAACTAATAAAAAAAAAGTTTATTTTTCCATGTTTAATTTTTATTGGAGTATAGTTGCTTTACAGTGTTGTGTTAGTTTCTGCTGTGCAGCAAAGTGAGTCAGTTAAACGTATACATATTTCCTCTCTCTTTGAGATTTCCTTCCCATTCAGTTACCACAGACCACTGAGTAGAGTTTCTTGTGCTATATACACTAGGTTCTCATTAGTTACCTATTTTATACATTGTTGTTCAGTCACCAAGTCGTGTCCAACTCTTTGCGACCCCATGAACTGAAGCATGCCAAGCCTCCCTGTCCCTCACCATCTCCCAGAGTTTGCCCACGTTCATGTCCATTGAATTGGTGGTGCCATCCGACCGTCTCATCCTCTGTCATCCTCTTTTCCTTCTGTCTTCAGTCTTTCCCACCATCAGGGCCTTTTCCAATGAGTCCGCTCTTTGCATCAGGTGGCCAAACTATTGGAGCTTCAGCTTCAGCATCAGTGCTTCCAATGAGTATTCGGTGTTGATTTCCTTTAAGATTGACTGGTTTGATCTCCTTACTGCCCAACAGACTCTCATGAGTATATACATACATATATATGTATATATATGTATGTATACACATCAGTCAGTTCAGTTGCTCAGTTGTGTCCGACTCAGTGACCCCATGGACTGCAGCACACCAGGCTTCCATGTCCATCACCAACTCGCAGAGCTTGCTCAAACTCACGTCCACTGCTTTGGTGATGCCATCCAAACATCTCATCCTCTGTTGACCCCTTCTCCTCCTGCCTTCAATCTTTCCCAGCTTCAGGGTCTTTTCCAATGAGTCAATTCTTTGCATCAGGTGGCCAAAGTATTGGAGTTTCAGCTTCAACATCAGTACTTCCAATGAATATTCAGGATTGATTTCCTTTAGGATTAACAGGTTGAATCTCCTTGCAGTCCAAGAGACTCTCAAGAGTCTTCTCCTACACCATAGTTCAAAAGCATCAATTCTTCAGTGCTCAGCTTTCTTTATAGTCCAGCTCTCACATCCATACATAGCTACTGGAAAAACCATAGCTTTGACTAGACGGACCTCTGTTGGCAAAGTAATGTCTCTGCTTTTTAATATGCTGTCTAGGTTGGTCATAACTTGTCTTCCAAGGAGCAAGCATCTTTTAATTTCATGGCTTCATTCACCATCTGTGGTGATTTTGGAGCCCAAAAATATAAAGTCTGTCACTGTTTCCACTGTTTCCCCGTCTATTTGCCATGAAGTGATGGGACCAGATGCCATGATCTTAGTTTTCTGAGTGTTGAGTTTTAAGCCAGCCTTTTCACTCTTCTCTTTCACTTTCATCAAGAGGCTCTTTAGTTCTTTGCTTTCTGCCATAAGGGTGGTATCATCTGCATATCTGAGGTTATTGATATTTCTCCTGACAATCTTGATTCCAGCTTGTGCTTCCTCCAGCCCAGCGTTTCTCATGATATACTCTGCATATAAGTTAAATAAGCAGGGTGACAATATACAGCCTTGATGTACTCCTATACTACTATGTATATATACACATAATAGTATATATATGTATGTGTCAATCCCAGTTCATCCTACCCCCTCTTCCCTCCTTGGTATCCATAGTTTGTTCTCTATATCTGTGTCTCTATTTCTGCTTTGCAGATATGTTCATCTGTACCATTTTTCTAGATTCCACATATAAGCCATATTATGAAAAATTTGTTTTTCTTTTTCTGACTTCCTTGACTCTGTGTGACAGTCTCTAGGTCCATCCACATCTCTACAAATGGCACTATTTCATTCCTCTTTATGACTGAGTAATATTCCATTATACATACGTAGCGTATCTTCTTTATCCATTCCTCTGTTGAGTAACACTTCAATTGCTTCCATGTCCTGGCTGTTGTTTACAGTGGTGAATATGGGGTACATGTGTCTTTTTCATTTATGGTTTTTCAGTGTATGTACCCAGTAGTGGGGTTGCTGAGTCATGTGGTAGTTTTATTCTTAGCGTTTAAGGATTCTCTGTGGTGTTCTACATAGTGGCTGTATCAGTTTACATTCCCACCCACAGTGCAGAAGAGGTCCCTTTTGTCTACATCCTCTCCAGCATTTTTATTGTTTGTAGATTTTTCGATGATGGCCATTCTGGTCAGTGTGAGGTGTTAATTCATTTTAGTTTTGATTTGCATTTCTCTAATAATTAGTGATGTTGAGCATCTTTTCATGTGTTTGTTGGGCATGTGTATGTCTTCTTTGGACAAATGTCTATTTAGAGCTTTCACCCATTTTTCACTGGGTTGTTTGCCTTTAAATACTGAGCTGCATGAGCTGTTTATGTATTTTGGAGATCAATCCCTTGTCAACTGCTTCATGTGCATATTTTCTCCATTCTAAGGATTGTCATTTTGTTTATGGTTTCCTTTGCTGTACAAAAACTTTTAATTAGGTACGGTTTGTTTGTTTTTATTTTCATTACTCTAGGAGGTCAAAAAAGATCTTATTGCAATTTATGTCAGAGAATGTTCTGCCTATGTTTTCCTCTAAAGAGTTTTATAGTATCTGGCCTTACATTTAGGTCTTTAATCCATTTTGAGTTTTTTGTTTATGTTGTTAGGAAGTGTCCTAATTTCATTCTTCTACAAGTAGCTGTCCAGTTTTCTCAGTCTTTATTGACAAGACTGTCTTTTCTCCATTGTATATTCTTTCCTCCTTTGTCATAGATTTAGTTACCGTAGATGAGTGGTTTATCTCTGGGCTTTCTGTCCTATTCTGTGGATCTATGTTTATGTTTTTGTGCCAGTACCATACTTTCTTGATTCCTGTAGCTTTGTAGTATAGTCTGAAGTCAGGGAGCCTGATTCCTCTAGCTCCATTTTTCTTTCTCCTGATTACTTTGGCTATTCAGGGTCTTTTGTGTTTCCATACAAACTAAGAATTTTTGTTCTAATTCTGTGAAAAATGGATTGGTAATGTGATAGGGATTGTATTGAATCTGTAGATTGCTTTGGGTAGTATAGTAATTTTCACAGTATTGATTCTTCCAGTCCAAGAACTTGCTATGTATCTCCATCTATTTGTGGTGCCATTGATTTCTTTCATCTGTATCCTATAGTTTTCTGAGTCCAGATCTTTTGCCTCCTTAAGTAGGTTTATTCCTAGGTGCTTTATTTTTTTGTTGCACTGGTAAATGGGATTGTTTTCTTAATTTCTCTTTCTGCTCCTCTGTTGTTAGTATATAGGAATGCAAGAGATTTATGTGCATTAATTTTTTTCCCCTGTGCATTAATTTTGTACCCTGCAACTTTACCAGATTCACTGATGAGCACCAGTAGTTTTCTGGTGGCCTCTTGCAGTTTTTTTGTATCATGTCATCAGCAAGCAGTGACAATTTTACTTTTCCAATTTGCATTCTTTTTATTTCTTTCTCTTCTATGATTGCCATGGCTAGGACTTCCAAAACTATGTTGAATAATAGTGACAAGGGAGGACATCCTTTTCTTGTTCCTGATCTTAGGAGAAATGTTTCGGTTCTTCACCACTGAGAATGATGTTTGCTGTGAGTTTGTCATAGATGATCTTTATTAAGTTGAGGTAGGTTCATTCCCTTTAGGCCTACTTTCTGGAAAGTTTTTTTCATAAATAAGTGTTTAATTTTGTCAGAAACTTTTTCTGTGTCTATTGAGATGGTCATACGGTTTTTATTCTTTAGTTTGTTAGTATGGTGTATCATCTTGATTGATTTGCGTGCATTGAAGAATCATTGCATTCCTGGAGTAAATCCTGCTTGATCATGATGTGTGATTCTTTTGATGTATTGTTGGATTATATTTGCTATTATTTTCTTGAGGATTTTTGCTTCTATTAGCTTGTGACATCTTTTTTTTATGACATCTTTGCCTAGTTTTGGTATCAAGGTGGTGGTGGCCTCACAGAATAGCTTAGGCGTTTTCCTCTCTTTGCAGTTTTTTGGAAGAGTTTGAGAAGGGTAGATGTTAGCTCTTCTCTAAATGCTTCATAACATTTGTCTCTGAAGCAATTTGGTCCTGGACTTTTGCTTTATGGAAGATTTTTAATCACAGTTTCAATTTCATGACTTGTGATTGGTTTGTTCATATTTTCTATTTCATCATGGTTCAGTCTTGAAAGGCTGTACCTTTCTTAGAATTTGTCAGTTTCTTCCAGGTTGTCCATTTTATTGGCATACTATTGGCTTGTAGTAGTCTCTTATGATTCTTTTTTGTTCGTGTGGTGTCAGTTGTAACTCGAAGAAGGCAACGGCAACCCACTCCAGTACTCTTGCCTGGAAAATCCCATGAACAGAGGAGCCTGGTAGGCTGTAGTCCATGGGGTCGTGAAGAGTCGGACATGACTGAACGACTTCACTTTCACTTTTCACTTTCACGCATTGGAGTAGGAAATGGCAACCCACTCCGGTGTTCTTGCCAGGAGAATCCCAGAGATGGGGAAGCCTGGTGGGCTGCCGTCTATGGGATCACACAGGGTCAGACACGACTGAAGCGACTTAGCAGCAGCAGCAGCAGTTATAACTTCTCCTTTTTCATTTCTAATTTTGTTAACGAGTCCTCTCCCTTTTTTTATTTATGAGTCTGGATAAAAGTTTATCAATTTTGTTTATCTTCTCAAAGAATCAGCTTTTAATTTCATTGATCTTTTTTATTGTTTTCTTTGTTTCTATTCATTTATTTCTGCTCTTACGATGTTTATGATTTCTTTTTTTCTACTAACTTTGGGTTTTGTTTATTCTTTCTCTAATTGCTGTAGGTCTAAAGTTAGATTTGGGGTTATTTTGGGGATTTTATTTGGGGATTTTTCTCGTTTCATGAGGTAAGATTGTATTGCTATAAATTTTCCTCTTAGAAATGTTTTTGCTGCATCCCATAGGTTTGGTTCACCATGTTTTCATTGCCATTCGTTTCTAGGTATTTTTTATTTCCTCTTTGATTTTTTTCAGTGATCCATTGGTTATTTAGTAGCATATTGTTTAGCCTCCATGTGTTTGTGTTTTTTACAGTTTTTCCTGGTAATTGATTTCAAATCTCATAGCACTGTGGAAGAAAAGATGCTTGATATGATTTCAGTTTTCTTAAATTTACTAAGGCTTGATTTGTGACCTGGAATGTGAGCTATTCTAGAGACTATTCTGTGTAAACTTGAGAAGAACATGTATTCTGCTGCTTTCAGAGGGAATGTCCTATAAATATCAATTAAGTCTGTCTGGTCTGATGTTTCATTTAAAGTTTGTGTTTCCTTATTATTTTCTGTCTTGATAATCTAGCCATTGGTATAAGTAGGGTGTTAAATCCCCCACTATTACTGTGTTACTTTTGATTTTCCCTTTTATGGCTGTTAGCATTTGCCTTGTGTATTGAGGTACTCCTATCTTGGGTGCATAGATATTTACAATTGTTAAATCTTCTTGGATTGGTCCCTTGATGTAGTGTCCTTCCTGTCTCTTTTAGCCATCTTTATTTTAAAGTCTATTTTGTATTTCTTTGTATTCTCAGAATTGGATTAGAAGTTTCAAGCCTCATTCAAATTTTTTAAAAAATCACTGAGATAATAAATTTTCTAGATTTTTATCAGTAATACTAGATGCCAAAATACATGAAACTATATCAAAGTTTTGAGTGAATATAAATTAGAAATAACATGTTATTAAAAAACCAGGAAATTAACAAGTGATATAGTATTATTAACTAAATACAGATTTTGTTCAAATTTCACAAAATTTTATGCTAGCATCCATTATTTGTTTTCATACCTTATTAAAGACTCCACATGGTATTTACTTGCATTGATCAACTTCAGCTACATGCAACAAATTCTCATAAATTCTCTTTTCATATTTATTCTATTACAAATCTTTTCTAATTTTCCTTGTTATGGCTTCTTAGATACATTCATCATTTAAAAATGGACATTTAATTTCCAAATACATGGAATTTTGTTTTAAAATGTCTTTAATATCAATTTCTCATTTTGCTATACTAATTTCTCATTTAAATTCTTTCTTCTCTGCAATCACCCTCTGTTTTTTTAGTCTAACTTTGCTGAGGCTTTTGATGGCCAAATCAAAGATCTCTCTTGGTAAATGTCACATTACACTTGAAAATATGTAGATTATTTTCAAAAATCTTTTGATATTGATTTCTAACATAACTCTACAGTGATAGAACAGATTCTGTATGATTTTAATACTTTTAGACAATAAAATTTTTGCACCTTGTTTTATGTCTCTGGATATATTCCAGTGTCTCCTAGGTTACAGTCTGTGGGAACTTCAATAGAATTTGTATCCTACCATTGTATGAAAATTGTGTAAATCTTAATTATATTGAATTGGTTCACAATGTTTTTCAGGTCTGCTAGATCATTCTGCTTCTCTGTATATTCATTCTGTTAATTTTTGAGAGTTTGATATTGAGACTCCATCTAAAAATCTTAATTTATCTACTGTAAAAATAATTGTATTATAAATATATCATGAAACTATATGTAACCTTGTTCTGTATTTTCTAAGTCTCCTGTAAATGTGTTATCATACTTGCATAATTTAAAAAATAAAATAGAAAAGAAACATAAAAAGCATATAGCTACTCTTAAAAGTCTGAAAAAAGTATAGCTACTCCAGCTTTCTTTTGATTTCTGTTTGCATGGAATATCTTTCCATCCCCTCACTTTCAATCTGTATATATCCTTAGGTCTGAAGATGGTCTCTTGTAGACAGCATATATATACAGGTCTTGTTTTTGTATCCATTCAGTCAGTCTGTATCTTTTGATTGGAACATTTAATCCATTTACATTTAAGATAATTATCGATATATGTTCCTATTGCCATTTTCTTAATTTTGGAAGGTTTGTTTTTGTATGTATTGTTTTGTTTTTTCCTTCCCTTTGTCTTTTGTTCTCTTTTCTTGTGTTTTATGCCTAGAGAAGTTCCTTTAGCAGTTGCTGAAAGCTGGTTTGATTGTGCTAAATTCTCTTAGCTTTTGCTTACCTGTAAAACTTTTGATTTCTCTGCCAAATCTGAATGAGACCCTTGCTGAGTAGATATTCTATAGGTTGTAGATTTTTCCCTTTCATCACTTTCCTGCTACTTCCTTCTGGCCTGCAGAGTTTAGGCTGAAAAATCAGCATAAACTTTATGATAACTTTATGTGGTTTCCCTTGTATGTTATTTGTTACTTTTCCCTAGTTGTTTTTAATATTTTTTCTTTGTATTTAACTTTTGTTAGTTTGACTAATATGTATCTTTGTGTATTTCTCCTTGGGTTTATCCTCTACGGGACTCTCTGCACTTCCTGGACCTTGGTGACTATTTCCTTTCCCATGTTAGGGAAGTTCTCAACTATGATCTCTTCAAATATTTTTCAATCCCTTTCCGTTTTCCTTTTTTCTTTTTTCTAGAACCCCTGTAATTTAAATGTTGGCATGTTTAATGTTGTTCCAGATGTCTCTGAAACTGTTCTCATTTCTTTTCATTCTTTTTGCTTTATTCTGTTCTGCAGTAGAGATTTCCACCATTCTGTCTTCCAGGTCATTTATCCATTCTTCTGCCTCAGTTATTCTACTATAGATTCCTTATAGTGTCTTTTCTCATTTTAGTTGTTATTCTCTTCTGTTTGTGTGTTCTTTAGTTCTTGTAAGTCTTCGCTAACTTTTTCTTGTATCTTCTCAACGCATGCCTTTATTCTGTTTCTGAGATCTTAGGTCATCTTTTCTATCATTACTCTGAATTCTTTTTCAGATAGATTGCTTATCTTCTCTTCATTCAGTTGTTCTTACAGGTTTTTATCGTGCTCCTTTGTCTGAAACATATTTCTTTGTCATCTCATTTTGTCAGACTTTTTGAGTTTGTGGCCTTCTTTCCACCAGCTGCAAGATCTTTGTTGCTCTTGCTGACATTGTCTGCCCACTGGTGGGTGAGGTTAGCCCAGAGGCCTGTGCTGTCACCCCCTTGATAGGCAGTTTGATTGGTGCTGTGTTGCTCAGAGCCTGCCCTAGTCGTTGAGTGGGGCCTCACCTTTGCTCTCCGGTTGTTGCTGCCTGGTCAGGGGCAGGATATGCCCCCTAGTTGTTGCAGTAGGGGCCCCCAGATCTGTTACTTAGCTGTGACTGTGGTCTGTAGTGTGAGGTGAGTGAGATTGGGCCACTCCCGCTTGGAGATCAGCCACTGAGTCTTCCTCCATTGGAGCATTTCACCTGTGGTTATGTTCCCTTGTGTCCCCTGCTGCCCGTTGTGTAGGCTCATAACGTACACTGCTGCTGGGACTGTTCTCAGTTCCACCTTAACTGTAAATGTGCCAGCAGTTGGCCTTGGTGACTCTCAGGTATTGTTATCATCTGGTCACCAGCCCCAGTGCACTGAGCTTAGGTCCCAGTAATGCAGTAATTGTCCACCTGCACCCTCCGTGGTAACTATGTAGGCAGCTTGAACTCTGGTCCGGCCCTGCCCCTACTTGCACATCCCCACAGAGCCCACAGCTACTAAATCCAGACTTGTGATAGGGTGTTTGTCTGGTTTGTCTCTGCAGTGACCAGAGCCTGCCCTGGACGGTCACCAGGGCCTCTCCTTTGCTCTCTGGTAGTCACTGCCCTGTCAGGGGCAGGGGCTGCTCCCTAGTTGTTGGATTTGTTGTTCAGTTGCTAAGTTATGTCCAACTCTTTGCAACCCCATAGACTATAGCCCACCAGGCTCCTCTGTCCATGGAATTTTCCAGGCAAGAATACTGGAGTGTGTTGTCATTGCCTTCTCCAGTCTTGTTGGATGAAGGGCCCCCAGATCTGCTTCTCAGCTGTGTTCCTGATCTGTGATGTGAGGCAGGCAGGGTTGGGGCACTCCCGCTGGAGGGAAGCTACTGGTGTTCCTTCTTTGGAGCTGTTCACCCGCAGATGTGCTCGGTTGTGTCACCTTTCACCTGTTATGCAAGGGAAAGGTGCACATCAGCATCGTTTTCAGATTGTGTTCATGCTGGTACTGCTCTTGGCCCCACCTTAACTGTGAGGAGCTCAGCAGTTGGCCCTGGTATCTCTTAGGCACTGCTTTCACCAGGCCACCAGAGCAGATCCACTGAAGTCAGGTGATGAGGTCTGCAGAGAAGTGGCCACGAGTGGGAGAGATCCAGCCCTGGTGGGAGCTTTTCATAGCTCCTGGCCACCCTCAAGAAATGGCCAGCCATGGCCATGGCCTTTCTGGTGGCAGGCACATGGACCAGCCCCAACAAGGGTCTTCCCTGGCATTTGGCAACCAGGCACTCATGGGTCAGCCCCGATGGGATCCTTTCCTAGTGCCCAGCGACAGGGGCATGAGGGCTTTTTCCAGTATTTGGGGACGAGCATTAGAGGACCAGCCCCAATAGAGTCCTTTCCTATTTTTCGACTGCAGGTGCGAGATCCAATGAAATGAGAGCAAAGACTAGCTAACATCTTTTGAGATGTACAATGTCCGGCTAACATAGGATAGCATCTGAACCCTGGAAGTTATCATTCAGGCTATATAGTTTTGATAAGATAACATTAATATACTGACGAGAGTGAATTCCAGTCCTAAACATTAGCCTATGAATTTCAAGAAAAACATTGAAAGTGAACTGAAATAATGAGAACTCTGCATTCTAAACTCATAAATGTAACAGTGAATATACTTGCAGGCTTAGTCTCTTAATGTATATTTATTGGATCTTTATATTAATTAGCCCTGGCCCTGCTTTCAGTGACTTTATAACCTAGTTTGAAGAGATTAGATTCTTACACGAGTGAATGAAGTCTCAAAAGCAGCTGTGTCTTATCTCTCTATCCCTCTTGTCTAGCACAGAGCCTATCCTGTGTTATAGAGGTGTGTGTTTTTTTAATCACATGGTGATGGAAAGGGGGAAGAGGGTGGAATTGATAGAGAAACATAAAGCTACAAGCCTCGCAGTCAGTCCTTCTTTCTGAAAAATAAAGCGAAAATGGAGTTTTATCAATCTCATCTCTGAAATGACAGTATCAGTCAGTAGAAATCAATCATAATTCTCTTGCCACACATTTCTGGGAAAAATGAGATACAGCTCTGCTTGTGCCTGGGTTATATAGCTGGATTATAATTAAGGAAAGCTGTGTGGACTTTTAACCTAAAGGAGAGTTTCTCTCCCTTCTACTTCAACCTCCTCTTGCCCCAAACCTGTCTCCACCATTTACTTCAGCCCGGCACTGCTGTTGAACCCATAGCACCATCTAGGGGTCAGGTGAGGTGATGGAGAGCAGTATTTCTGTGCACTGGTCACTGGGTCCTACTCTTTTGCGACCCAATGGACTATTGCCCCCCAGGCTCCTCTGTCTGTGGGATGTCCCAGGCAGGAATACTGGAGCCGATTACCATTTCCTTTACCAGGGGATCTTCCTGACCCAGGGATTGAACCTGCGTTTCCTGCATTGGCAGGCAGATTCTTTACCACTGAGCCATCAGGGAAGCATTCCCCAAAACTTACAGCTTTAGTACTTTCAGAAGTCTTCTCCCCATTTCCAGTTACCAGTTCTGTAAAATTGTCTCTGAAATAGATGAGATTTATAGAGTTTTCTCCCCATGGCAATCTAAGAAAAAAGTTTACACACATGGCAGAAGACAGTATTATGCCATGAATAGTATCATACAAGCTTTATTCCAAATGACTTGAGTTCAGAGAAGGCAATGGCAACCCACTCCAGTACTCTTGCCTGGAGAATCCGAGGGACGGGGGAGCCTGGTGGGCTGCCATCTATGGGGTCGCACAGAGTTGGACATGACTGAAGCGACTTAGGCAGCAGCAGCAGACTTGAGTTCAGATCCGCCATCTGGTCTTGTAAGGTTTTTCTGTTAGAATGTGTAAAGTGGTTGGGATATAGTAGGTCCCTAAAAGTGAGTCATATTATCATGTTTCAGAATCATATGAATGGAATTAGGTTTAACCAAAAAGAAAGATCGAACTCTACAAAAATAACATGCAACATAAGGAAAGAAAATGAACATTAAGCAAATGTATTTTGTGTCAGGGCTCTAATTTAAAAAAAAGAATCACAGGTTATGGTGTATATTTAAATCAGGAAAGGTCATCAAATCACTTAATAAGTATTCTGGTTACACCATAGTAGAACTATATTCTCATCAAAGTAAAACTGACTGAGGCTTCAATATGTAATTAAATTGCCGTTTGCATTAAGGGCAGCAAGAGCATTAAGCCAACAGTTCTTGTAACACTCCACTCCTTCATCATCTGTCTTCTACCAAAAACACAAGAAGCCAATAAGAAACATCATTCCCTTTTTGGAATAAATACAAGAGAACCTGCAAACAGATTATAGGAAAATATCATTCATCATTTTCATTTTCTTTAGAAATTGTGCTTTTCTTCCTGAATATACCATAATTTTTATTTTGCTTTCCTTGCATTTTTATGCTCAATCAAAATACTTTAAAATGCTGATTTTTGTTGTTGTTGTTTTTAAGAAAAAAACATTTTATTTATACTTAAACATATCTTGTGTATTCCCAGTTGGGGAGTACAACAGATACGTTAACGTAAGCAACTGTTACCTTGGCACAGTTTTATTACAATGATGTTGTGAAGTTGAAAACCTAGTTTCCCTACTAACCGTTTCTTTTGATGAATGGAAATTTGCAATTTGATAAGGCTCAGGAGTAAAGAATCCACCTGCCAATACATGAGATGCAGGTGTCATCCGTGGGTTGGGAAGATTCCTTGGAGAAGGAGATGCCAACCCACTCTAGTATTCGTGCCTAGAAATCCCACGGACAGAAGGAGCCTGACAGTCTATAGTCCGTGGGGTTGCAAAGACTCAGGCATGACTTAGCGACTAAACAGCAACAGCAACAGCCATTTTGTTTACACTGGAGATATAGTATGCGTATTTTTATAGTATGCATACAGCTTTTTTGAGAAATCCACAATGTTTCATATGGTTTTAGACTTTTATCTCAAAAATATTTTTGCTAACTCTACTAGTTATTGTTCAGTCACTAAGTCATATCCAATTTGTTACTCCATGCACTGCAGCACGCCAGGCTCCTCTGTCTTCCACTATCTCCTGGAGTTTGCTCAAACTCATGTCCATTGAGTTGGTGATATCATCCAACCATCTCATGCTCTGTCACCCCCTTCTCCTCCTGCCCTCAATCTTTCCCAGCATCAGGGTCTTTTCCAGTGAGTCAGCTCTTTGCATCAGGTGGCCAAAGTACTGGAGCTTCAGCTTCAGCCTCAGTCCTTCCAATGAATATGCAGGGTTCATTTCCTTTAGGATTGACTGGTTTGACCTTGCAGTCCAAGGGACTCTCAAGAGTCTTCTCCAGAACCACAATTTGAAAGCATCAGTTCTTTGGCACTCAGCCTTCTTTATGGTTCAGCTCTCACATTCATGCATGACTACTAGAAAAGCCATAGCTTTGACTGTTTGAACCTTTATCAGCAAAGTGATATATCTGCTTTTTAATATGCTTAGTGACTAAGCACACAGCGCAGCACAGGTTTGTCATAGCTTTTTTTCCAAGGAGTGAAATCTTTTAGTTTCATGGCTGCAGTCACCATCCACAGTGATCTTGGAGCCCAAGAAAATAAAATCTGTCACTGTTTCCACTTTTTCCCATCTATTTGCCATGAAGTGATGGCACTGGATGCCGTAATCTTAGTTTTTTGAATGTTGAGTTTTAAGCAAGCTTTTTCACTCTCTTCTTTCACCCTCAAGAAGCTCGTAAGTTCCTCTCTGCTTTCTGTCAGTAGGGTGGTATCATTTGCATATCTGAGGTTATTGGTATTTCTCCCAGCAATCTTGATTCCAGTTTGTGATTCATCCAGTCCAACCTTTCACACTTCTGAAGTGTGAAAGTGTGACTCTGTATATAAGTTAAATAAGCAGAGTGACAGTATACAGCCTTGACGTACTCCTTTCCCAATTTTGAACCAATCTGTTGTTCCATGTCCGGTTCTAACTGTTGCTGCTTGTCCTGCATAGAGGTTTCTCTGGAGACAGGTAAGGTGGTCTGGTATTCCCATCTCTTGAAGAATTTTCCACGGTTTCTTGTGATCCACACAGTCAAAGGCTTTAGCGTAGTAAAGGAAGCAGATGATTTTTTCTAATTCCCTTGCTTTTTCTATGATCCATCCAACGAACATTGACAGATTTGATCTGTGGTTTCTCGTCCTTTTCTGGTTATAAGGGCATGCAATTTTTAGCTGTATAGTCTTGGATTCTACCATTTAGTGGTCTTTGAGCAAATTTCTCACACTCTTAGACCCTCCTTCAGCTTTCTTGGCTCTGAAGTTACAATAATGATAGGTAATTTGTAAGACTGTTGTAAGGATTCAAGGAGATTACATGTAATAAGCTTTCAAAAAATTAGATGTCTTTCCCTATAAAACAAAACTTTCCCCTAAAAAATATTAAGATTCTGTCCTTTTATTTTCGTGACCACCTTCCCCGTTTTGCCCACCTTCATCCTGTCCCCCACCTTTGGCAACCACCAATTTGTTTTCTACATGTTCGTTTTTTGTTTTAGATTTTACATATATGTGAGAGCCGTCATGCAGTATTTGTCTTTTTCTGTTTGACTTACTTCGCTTAGCATAGTGCCCTCAAGATCCACCCATGTTGCTGCGAATGGCAAAATTTCATTCTCTTTATGACTGAATAATATTTCACTATGTGTATATACCACATTTGCTTTATCCATTTATCTCTATGAACACTTAGCTTGTTTCCATGTCTTGCTGCTGCTACTGCTGCTAAGTCGCTTCAGTCGTGTCCGACTCTGCGACCCCATAGACAGCAGCCCACCAGGCTCCCTCCCCCGTCCCTGGGATTCTCCAGGCAAGAACACCGGAGTGGGTCGCCATTTCCTTCTTCTATGCATGAAAGTGAAGTCGCTCAGTCATGTCCAACTCTTAGCAACCCCATGGACTGCAGCCCACCAGGCTCCCTCCCCTGTCCCTGGGATTGTCCAGGCAAGAACACCGGAGTAGGTCACCATTTCCTTCTTCTATGCATGACAGTGAAGTCGCTCAGTCGTGTCCGACTCTTAGCAACCCCATGGACTGCAGCCCACCAGGGTCCTCTGTCCATGGGATTTTCCAGGCAAGCATACTGGAGTGGGGTGCCATTGCCTTCTCCGATTCCATGTCTTAGCTATTGTAAATAATGCTACAGTGAACATTGGGAGGTGTGTGTGTGTAGTTTTTTTTTTCCTTCAGAGAGATGCCTGAATTGGTGGGTCATGTGGTGGTGCTATTTCTAATTTTTTGAGGAACCTCTGTGCTGTTTTCCCTGGTGGCTGCACCAGTTTACATTCCCACATAGTGCACAGCAAACACGGCAGTGCAACTTTTCCCCACATCCTCACCAAGGCTTGTTGCTTCTTGTCTTATTGATAATAGTAATTCTAACAGGTATGAAGTGATACCTCAGTGCCGTTTTAACTTGCACTCGCCTGTGGTTTAGTGATGTTGAGCACCTTTGTGTCTTCTTTGGAAAAATGTCTATTTGGATCCTCTGCCATTTTTCATTTCTGGTTTTGTTTTCTACTGATTTGTGTAAGTTCTTTATGTATATTGGATATTAGCCCCTCATCAGATATGATTTGAAAATATTCTCTCTCATTCTGTGTGCTGCCTTTTCATTTTGTGGGTGGCTTCCTTAAACATTGCTAGGCCTTTGAAGTGATTCTGATTTGTCTCTCATGCTTTTGTTTTTTAGATCCAGGAATGGCTTTCAAACAATACTCCTTTAAGTGGAATGATGTTAATTTATCTAACTCATTGCTACTATTGAATATATCATACATGTACACCTTGGGAAAATGTGCTGGTTTTGCAGTCTGTTCATTCAGATGGTTTATGAATCAAAAACAGAGGTCTATTATGTTCTCAGATTCTCTAATTATTGCAAAATAAAGTATCCATTTATTAGGCAAAAATTGTCTACAGTGTCTGCAAGAGTAAACAGACCTATAAGTGTTGCCTTCAAATTTATACCGAAGTATGCTGAAAAGCATGTACACTATAGCTGTGATAATGAGCAGTACAGTAGAGAGAGGTGATTTATGATACCTGTTTCTGACAACTATAGTGCTGAGATTCCCAGGGTATCTGATCATGGCATTAGCATGCTGACAGCTCAGCGTTTAGAACATTATGGTAATTTATCCTGCCTATGCTGTCACCTGCACTGTCAGAGTTTCTTTTTAATGATGGTATAACTATTTTGTTTGTTTGTACTGCATTCTTTTCATTTGGCTAATGCTTTCTCATTAGATTGAACCTAGTAAATGAGAGTAATTAAGTGCTTCCTATAGCTCAGATGCAATGATTAAGTTGTAGAGCTGCTACTGATTATGTTTTGTCATTTATCTCTATTAATCTGAGAATAATCCAGATGATAAACACATGTAATTTTTTGCTAATGTTCAATAGATGAAATTTATAGTTTCTCAATGGAGCCAAGCAGTAAGTGTATATTCATATATAAATAGTAAATTGTTATGTGTGAACTTGCTTTAAATCAGCACGCAAGATACAACTAGAAAAGGAAAAGTTACCTTCCTTGTCGCACTGAGTTTACTTTCCCTGAAATGTCTTTATTCCAAAAAGAAGAAAGAAGAAAACAGGCTTAAATCTTTGTTACAAAGCAAGTTATTTCTAACTTTTCCTTTGTTTAAGATATATGCAGGGGCAAGACTGAAGTTTGTTATAATAAAATGTATATGAAGTTCTTTAAATCACACAATTCTGACAGTTTTTCAACTCTTCTCTCTGATTGTCTAAACTATAATTATCTGTAATGATTTTAGAAGAAAATGGCTCAACTAAATTGTTCATTAAATAAGTTGGGATTAATCAGTTTCTGCCTTTTAATGAGTTTAAGCTATAATGTGGAGTTATGTATATATTTTGAAAGATAATATACAGTTATATATTAATTGTTTCTATCTGACAATACTTACTGTAAGGAGCTGTATAGTGTTCATAACTCTGATTATAAGTTATTAATCCTACCAGCTTTTTAAAGTTTCTGTAGATAATGCTAAGCCAACTGATATTTTGTGTAATTAGAGATAGTATATGCCAGATTCATGCATTTTAATATGATAATTTGCAAAAATTATTCCTAATTCTTTACAGCTCACTTATAAAATGATAGTTCCAACAAACTTTCAAATGTTCAAACTAAGAGAATTTCTTTTTAGGAAATTATATTTTGTGACACTATTTTCATAAATGCTTTAAAACATTGTAGAATTGCTTAATCTGTGAATATCTGTGTGCTTAGGCTACCCCTAATCTTCAGTTCGTATACAGATGGTAGGAAACCTAGTTATTATATTTAATAGTTTGTGCTTCTGTATATGACCACAATCTGATTGGACTGTGATTTATCATACATTGGAAAAGAACATTAACAGTTCTTTTTTTAAAAAAGAACATTGTTGTTCTTGAGCTTTCAGCATGTTCTCATGCCCTGAAGTGCCTTAACAACATTCTTATAATTCACTTAAGAAAAAGGTCTTTTAAGCATCCATACACTTAATACCTACACATTTAGATCATCTGCAGAATTTCATTTTATGAGCAAATGGTATCCTCTAAAATTAAATTCCTAAAACACTGATGTTAAGCCTCCTTCAGTGAGCTAATTTTAATAGAATATTATTTTTTTTAAATAAAGACATTGCATAATTCTTAAGTGGAGTTTGATATCTTTAATGATTAGTAATGTATTCTTTGGATTCCTTTTTAAAAGAATAAATGATTTTTAAAAAGTAGATTTCGGCTAAACAGTGAACCTTTCCTCACCTTCAGGTATAGAAGTGGCTTCTATGAAGACTAATTGGAAATTGAGGCTATCATAAATATTGGGCATTTATTAAGTTCTCTAGCCATCTGTTCATATTGGTTTTCCCTCAATTTTAGAAGATTTAATATTTAGCCTAATAGAGATGGTCACCTTTAAAGATCAAATTTTTTATTCTACGAAGCAAAAGGCAAAGGAGGAAAGGAAAGATATACCCATCTGAATGCAGAGTTCCGAGGAATAGCAAGCAGAGATAAGAAAGTCTCCTAAGTGATCAGTGCATAGAAATAGAGGAAAACAATAGAATGGGGAATACTAGAGATTTCTTCAAGAAAATTAGAGACACCAAGGGAACATTTCATGCACAGATGGGCACAATAAAGGACAGGAATAGTATGGACCTAACAGAAGCAGAAGATACTAAGAACAAGGCTAGATGGTTTGTTAATGTTCATATAATAGAGGCATCTTTATTTTTAAAGTTGTAGAAAATATCTCTGATAGACATTGTCATTTAAGTAAAGGACCAAAGGTAGAAAGTCCAAAATTCTTTCCAACTCAGGTGATGTTCCCTAGTAGCTATTTCATCAGATAAATCTTTTTTTCTTCTGCACACTGAAGTGTTAGGATGAATAATGGTAAGTATATTAGGCCAATGAAATGTTCTTTAAATGTTGAATTATAAAATAATAGGCCCAAGGAAAATGAGCTTTAAAAGTCATGATAGGTTTCCCATCACTTTGTACTTACTTTTTTAAAAAAAGCATAAATTGGTAATATTTATGGTGGATCATTTACTAATTTAGAATATATTTCTTTTTCAGTAAAAGCATAATGGTTTTTATATAAGAATCTTTTTATTGAATTGAATATATTCAGTTCACTAATACAAGTCGAATATCTATTTGCTCTTTCTGTATCCCTGATGTTTGTCCTTTCTTTAAGATTCTGGTTTTTAAAATTGTAATTCTTAATCATTCCCCACCGCCACCCCATGTCCCCACGGCAAACAACAAAAAAGTCTGTTTGAGTTGTTAATGTTAAAATCATAAGTTGTAACTGTTTCTTTGTCCTTGGTTAAAAAATAATTATAAAAATCGGGTAAAGAGAAAACTGCTTTCCTCCCCTTGTTGGTCAGTTCTATAGAAGTAATTTAAAAACTGTATATTGAATTCTTTGATCATTTCTCCTGGGTGGATAGGGAAAGGAGTCAAAGCTGAGGCAATTGCTTCTGGGCTCTCTTTCTGTGTGCCTGGTAAATGAAACACAAGGAACCTCACCAAACTACATGACTAATGGCAACCTCCAGTGCCGCCTGCAATCAAAGATTAATTTGCTTTATCAAGTTTAAAGAATACTGGGTGATAAATCATGTCAAAAAGAAATAATCACTCAAAGGCTGATGTTCTTTTCTACATGTGAGGACAGGTGCTATGAGGCATGCATTTGCCATAAACAGTTAATTTTGTTCTTGTGCATTTATGTTCATTTTAATTTCTATTTAGTTGACTCTTGAATCAAATTATTTCTCTCATTAAGATCAACTTGCATTCCAACTGAAAGGCCACAGGATTATAGATCAAAATAACATTCTTTTTCTTTAATTTCTGTAAATATTTTCTCGTGAGGAGTATTAATAAATGTTACTTTTTTCAAACATGAGTTAACTAATGCCAAATGGGAAGTGAAATTATATTCTTCTTGTCAAGATGCCTAAGAATATTAATTGAGTGTTCATAATAGATATCTGTATATAACAAATCTATATATTTATATAGAATTTTCATTTTGCTGAAATCTCTGCATCCTTTCCTTTTCTTTTTTTAAAGAGAGAGAGAAAGAGCTGGAGTCTCTCTTTAATTCTGTCCCCTGGGTCCATAATGTAGGATCCATTTTAGGTAAGATTGTATTAATGAGGTGGTCTTCCTAGCACTTTCAGCAAACGCATTTTGAACAGTATCTAAAACCAATCTTGTTTATTTAGAGGTTGCCAGGACTCTTCTTAAAGTGAGACTCAGAGTATCATTTTAGAAGTTACAGTCATGTTCAATTGGAGTCACTTTAAAGCTTGGTGTATGTATTAATAGATATATATTAGTATGACTTCCTACCTTGGGTCTTTTCTACTTACTCTATGTTCAGTGACTAATCAGAAATTGAGAAATTATTAATTTTCCTTTTGATGTCTATAAAATAGAAATGTAAAATAGACTTGAAACTTGAATCTGTGAAGTTATATCGTTCGAGCAGTTATAGGAAATCTTATTCCTGATGTGACTCTTCATTTTTTTCCCTTATGGTTTCTCCCAGTCTTTCTGTCTAGATTTCAATTCTTTTTCTCACCAATGAACTCTTGGCAGTGCAAGGGGACTTAAGAATTTGTTTTTATTTCCTTTGGTTTCTGATTCCTAGGAATTGTTTTAAAATACTTTGTATCAATAGTATCCTAAAGAGAAAATACCTTGTCAGCTTATTGGGGATTCTTAGAACTTTTTTAAAACAAAAAAAAACTTAATTAGAAGATGATTGCTCTACAATGTTGTTTTGGTTTCTGCCATACAACAGTATTGACACTTCTTTTTAAACTCAGTAGGAATTTAACTTGTCTATACTTAAGATTTTTTATGAGAAAGTATTTATCATGACCTATTTTATATCTGAAATGAGAATGAGACAAGGTAACAAGGACCCTTCTAATTTGAAAGAATTTTGTAACCCAGGACATACCTATTTTGATGTTAACTGAGTCACTGATGATCATTAGTGGTTCGTATAATAACACTCTGCTAGTGAATTCCTATAGAATAAGCTCCATAGCAGAGTAAAAATAGGTTTAGTGAATTTCCCAGTGGTCCAGTGGTTAAGACTCCATGCTTTCATTACCAAGAGTGGGAGTTTGATCCCTCGTCGGGGAACTAAGATCCCACAAGCCTCGTCTTTCAGCCGAAAAAGAAAAGCATTTAGATTTGAAGACTGAATACAGCTAGCTATGGTCTAGCTTCAGCATTTGTATAAAAGTTGATAACTGTATTTGCTTTAGGGGTACTGTTGAAACGAAGGATCATATTTCTCAGTGGTTCCTGTATGAAACCACATGACAAGTTTCTTTTAAAATTTAGCATTAGGTTATGATTCTGTTTGCTTAAGAAACATATGTGCATGTGAAGAGAATGTATTTTCTGCTGTTGTTAAATGAAGTGTTCTATAAATAATTAGGTCAAGTTTGTTGACAGTATTATTCATGACAAAATTTAAAGAACAACCATTCAAAAGCTATGACTTGTTCTTTTAATGTGTTAAAGTTTCTATGATAAGGTGAACAGCATGCAAGATCAGATGGGTAACTTCAGAAGAGCTGAAATTTTTAAGAAAAAATTAAATATAAATGCTAAAAATGGAAGAAAAATCTTTAGCAGAGATAAAGAATGTCTTCAAAGGCCTCATCAACATACTTGACACAATGGAGGAAAGAATCAGTGAACTTGAAGACTGGTCAAGAGACATTACCCAAACTGAAACACAAATAGAAAAAAGAATAGAAAAAAATTAAAAGAGTAAGTCATAGCTTTTGAATGGGTGTTTTTAAATTTTTTTTCATGCATAATACTGTCAACCAACCTGACCTAATTGCTATTTATAAAACACTTCATCTAACAGCAGTTGATTATATATTCTCTTCACTTACACATGATATATTTGCCAAGATAGAGTGTATTTTGGGTCATTAGACAAACGTTAACACTTTTAAAGGATTAGGAATCCTCAAAGTATGTTTTCAGACCATAAAACAAAACTAAACTTCAAGTTAATGACAGAAAGGTATCTGGAAGATTACCACATATTTAGAAATAAAATAACCACTTCTAAGTAGTCTATAGGTCAAAGAGGAACTCAGTGTAAAAAATATTTTGAACTGAATGAAAATGAAAATATAGTCTAAAATACTATAACTTGTACAATACTGCTAAAGAAGTACTTAGACTGAAATTTATAGCACTGAATGATCACATTAAAAAGAGAAGAAAGGGTTCAAATCAGTAAGCTAGAATAAGAGTTAGTACATTTTCTGTCAAATCCAGATAGTAAACATGTTAGGCTTTGATACATGAATTCTGACACATGTCCTTTTTTTTCTTGTTTTGTTTTTACAACTTTTTAAAAATGTGAAAGCCATTTTTAGTTTGAGGGTCATTAAGAAAAAAGATCACAGGCTAGATTTGGCCCTTGGACCATAGATTACATACCTCTGATTTAGAAAATGAGGAAATTAAATTCAAAGCAAGGAGAAGAAAGAATATAATAAAGAGCTTAAATCAGTTAAATTGAGAGAAAAATCACTGAAACCAAAATCTAGTTGAAAAGGTAAGGTTAATAAATATCATTCTAAACTGGCTGGCTGAGAGGGTAGCAAAAAAGACAAATTAACATCAAGAATGAAAGCATGAGAGAATTCCCTGAAAGTCCGGTGGTCAGGACTTGACACTTTAACTGTTGTGGCCCAGGTTCAGTCCCTGATTGGGGAACTAAAATCCCACAAGTGCAAGGCATGGCAAAAAAAAAAAAAAAAATGAAAGCATGAATATCAATGCAGATTCCACAGATATTTAAAGAGTAATAAAGTAAAGCAGTTTGACAACTTACATTAAATGGGCCATTTCTGTGAAACACACAAGCTACCAAAATTTATTCAAGAAGAAATAGATAACCAGAATAGCTTTATATCTATTAAAGAAACTAAGTTAATTGCTTAAAACCTTCTAATAAAACTCCAAACACGGACTGTTTTACTGGAGAATTCTACCTAACATGTAAGGAAAAAAATAATCCTAATTGTATACCATCTCTTCCAGAAAATAGAAGAGAAAGAAGTACTTACCAACTTATTTTATGAGGCCCAATTCCAAAATCAGATACTAAGTAAGATACTACAAAAAAAAAGAAAACAATGCTCTTCATGATCATAAATGCAAAAATTCTCAAAAAAACATTTTTAAATCAATATATAAAGTGTATATATATATATATATATATAAAGTAGATAAAAAAGTTAATACAGCACATCTAAATGGAATCATCCCAGGAGTTCACAACTGTTTCAATATTTAAAAGTCAAGGTAATTCACCTTCTTAAACCATATGATCATCTCAGCAGATGCAGAAGAAGTTTTTAACACCCATTCTTAGTGAAAATTCAGTAATTCAGGAATAGAAGGGACCTTTCTTAATCTGATCAAGGCAGCCTATGATAAACCAATATCATACTCAATATTAAAAGACTGAATTTTTCCAGTAGTCATGTGCGGATGTGAGAGTTGTACCATAAAGAAGACTGAGCACCCAAGAATTGATGCCTTCAAATTGTGGTGCTGGAGAAGACCTTGAGTGTCCCTTGCACTGCAAAAAGATCAAATCAGTCAATCCTAAAGGAAATCAATCCTGAATTTTCATTGGAAGGACTGATGCTGAAGCTGAAGCTCCAAAACTTTGGCCTCCTGATGCGAAGAGCTGACTCATTGGAAAAAACCCTGATGCTGGGAAAGATAGAAGGCAAAAGAAGAAGAGGATGGCAAAGAATGAGATGGTTAGACAGCATCACCAACTCAATAGACATGAGTTTGAGCAAACTCCAGGAGATAGTGGAGGACAGAGGAGCCTGGTGTGCTGCAGTCCATGGGGTCAGAAAGAGTTAGAGACTACTTAGTAACTGAACAACAAAAGACTAAATGCTTTCCCTCTAAGATCAGTAACAAGCACTGCTCCTTATCAGAATCATACCAGAGGTCTTGTCCAGTTCAGTGAGACAGGGAAATTATAAATGCATATATTGGAAAGGAAGAAATACAACTGTCTCTATTCCCAGATGACATGGTTATAGAGAAAACGCCCAGAAATCTATGAAAAAGATCCTGAAACTAAAAAATGAGTTTAGCAAAGTTAGTGTACAAAACTCAATTGCATTTTTATATACTAGCAGTGAACAATTGAAATTTTATTTTTTTGAAGTGTTATATACCCCCCCCAAAAACTAACAAAATATATGTAGGATCTGTATTGTAAAACTGTGAAGCATTGATAAAGGGAAATACACACAGCATTCATGATAAGAAGATTCAGTATTATTAAGTTTATAAGTTAAGTTTATAAGTTCATGATAAGAAGATTCAGTATTATTCAGTATTATTAAGATGTTAATTTTCTCCCAGATTAATCTGTAGATTTATTACATTTCCAGTCAGAAATCTATCAGAATTTGTTGTGAATATCAGCAAAGCGACTCTGAAAACCTGGGAACCCTCAGGAAGAATATGGAGAGAGCACTTTGGGGACAGAACAGAACTGGCGGATGCACACACCCGACTTTGAGACTCAGCATAAAAAAAGCTGCAATCACCAGGCAGAACGCAGACTCTCTAGGTCAGGGGACATAATGGAAGGTCAGAAACAGAACCACACATATCACATCATGTATGTCACTGGTGTTTACAAAGATGTAAAGGAAGATCACTGGAGAAAGAGATTTGTCTTTTTCAACAAACAGTTCTAGGTCAAATGTGAATTGTTCTCCATAACTCACACCTTAAACAAAAATTATGTTTAACTCAAAATTTTTGAGTTAAACAAAAATTAACTCAAAATTTTTGAGTTAAACAAAAATTAACTCAAAATGAAATCAAAGGCAAGTAACAGATTGGGGAAAAAATTTGCAAGTTACAT
Source organism: Cervus canadensis (assembly GCF_019320065.1). NCBI lineage: Eukaryota > Metazoa > Chordata > Mammalia > Artiodactyla > Cervidae > Cervus > Cervus canadensis. The sequence continues at coordinate 2,716,612 of NC_057401.1, forward strand.
TTCTAATGATTTACATCTAAAATATATAAAGAAGTCTTGAAACTCAACTGTGTGAAAAACTGCAGTGTGCAGTGCTCAGTCACTCGAGTCATGTCCATCTCTTTGCTTCCCCGTGGTTTGCAGCCCGTCAGTCTCCTCTGTCCATGGGGATTCTCCAGGCAAGAACACTGGACTGGATTGCCATGCCCTCCTCCAGGGGATCTTCCCAACCCAGGGATCAAACCCAGGTTTCTCACATTGCGGGCTGATTCTTTTACCATCTGAGCCACCATGGAAGCCCAAGAATACTGGAATGAGTAGCCTATCCCTTTTCCAGGGGATCTTCCTGACCCAGAGATCAAACTGGGGTGTCTTGCATTGCAGGCAGATTCTTTACCAGCTGAGTTGCCAGGGAAGCCCAAAACACTGCAATACTAGGGTGCTAAGGCATGAAAGTTAAAACTCTTTTTAAAAGAATCTTGTGTATTTGCTGGCTATAGAAAGTCTCCAGTGATCTCTTCCCTACCCTTTCCACTGTTGACTTGGGCATCCTTTCTGTCTGTGCTTACCTATGTCGTGGCGTTTTATCCCATTGTATGAGATTCATTTGCATGCTTATCTTGAATTGGAATCTCCATCCCTGGTAGATATCCAATAATATTTATGGAAATAAACCTGATTTCTTCCACTGTTAGACTTCTTTTGGTGATTGGCACCATTCTGCCATAAGTCAGAAAGTTAGGAATTATTTTTATTTCATTTCTTTCTCACTCACTCTCAACAAATTCTGATTTTTTTTAACCTCATAAATCTCTCACCAACCTATTCATTTCTGTCTCCTCTACAGCCTTCGTCCAAGTTACTATCTATCTGTTTGCTTGGGCTCTTACATTACCTTCCTAACTTGGATCCTCACTCTGTTCTTGTTCTCACACCCAGTGGTTTCAGCCCTTTTTATACATTGTATCCAGAGTAATCTTTTCCAAAAAATTAATCTAATTCTATCTTTCCATCTATTCAGGTAGCTTCATACTTGGTGCTAGTGGTAAAGAACCTCCCTGCCAGTGCAGGAGACATAAGAGACATGGATTCAATCCCTGGGTCGGGACGATCTGAGGAAGGGCTGGGCAGCCACTCCAGTATTCTTGGCTGGAGAATCCCATGGATAGAGGAGCCTGGTGGGCTGTAGTCCATAGGGTCTCCAAGAGTTGGACATGACTGACACGACTTGGTGCACACACACACTGTTTTAGGATAAAAGCCAACTCCACGTTGCTACAAGCTTTTGTTCATCTAGCCCCAGCCTGCCTTTTGTGCTGTGCTTGCGCTCAGTCGCTCAGTCGTGCCTGACTCTGCAACCCCACGGACTGCAGCCTGCCAGGCTCCTCTGTCCATGGGGATTCTCCAGGCAAGAGTGCTGGAGTGGATTGCCATGTCTCCTGCAGGGGATCTTCCCCACCCAGGGATCAAGCCCAGGTTTCCCGCATTGCAGACAGATTCTTTACCATCTGAGCCAACATGGAAACTCAGCCTACCTTTTTAACTTCATGTAATCCCTGCTTTCCTAGACAGCCTAATGACCTTCTTTAAGATCCTCAGAAGTTCTGTACTCTCATATAACTCCAAGCCTTTGCACATGTCACTTCTTTTCTCTGAAACACTTTTCTGTTTCTCCCAACCTCATTTTCACCCAGTTAATGCTTACTCACTCGTTGGCGCTCACCTTAAAAATCACTTCATCATGTAAATCCTCCCTCATCTCCTAGACCAGGTCTTTAACCTTTTTATGTACTGACAGAACATCTTACACTTCCATTGCAGCAGCTCTCACATTTTGTAATAATGTTTATATGTATGATTATTTAATTATTGTGTGAGTCTTTCAGTAGAACTGTAACCTCAGTGAGGATGAGGGTGTTTGATTTTGTTTATGCAAGCATCTAGCACAGTGCCTGACACATGTTGGAATATTTATTAAGCTCTTATTTGCCAAATTTAGTTGAACATTTATTAAATGAATAAAAGAATAAGCTATGTATGCTATGCTAACTAATGGAACTGGAACTGTAGCTGAATACATGTGCCCAACTATATATTACTTGTTTCTTTTGTGAGCAGAGTGTGGGCTATAAAGAGCAGATTCATATGTCCTTGGTTAAGAAACTCTAATCCAAATCCCTTTTGATGATCAGTCCTCTGTTCCTCTGTTGGATACAAGTCCTGTTGGACTCAAGAGTCCCTCAGCAGAGGTGTTAGAGGGAGGTTGACTACATTGAGGGCCAGATGAATTTTTTGGAGTGATGGAAATGATTGACATAGATATACTGATATATATATACATATATCTCAATTGAGATAGCAGTAATGCAACTGTTTGTTGCATTTGTCAAAACTCATAAAACTATGTTTTTGAAAAGGATATATTTTATTGTATGTAAATAATACACCATTGAAAAAAATTCCTGAATATTTTGAGGAAAGTATCTGCTCTGTACAAAAGAACCTCTTCATCATATCTTAACTTACTGTGGAAGTTGCATTGATGTGTCACAAAGACACGAAAACCTATTCCAAGTCCAGAATGTTCCTCACTGTCTGTGTCTTCCCCCTGCCTTCTATCCCAGTCTAGTTTGATAAAAACTGAATGAATGAATGAAAAGCAGAAATTACCGTTGGCTACTTGGTTGTATTACGGCAGATCTGGTGCCATTCTCTTCCCATAACAGACTCAATTTCCTCCTCTCAACTTGATTCTTCCTTCTATCATTCATGTAAGAAATATTTGCAGAGTTTCCCAAAAGTGTTTCTTTTCTTTCCCTCCTATTTTCTCTATTGAAACAGCTACTTACTGAAAATGAGTATATCAGAGAGGCCCTTTTATTGATGTTTTTCCTTAATGAAGGCCAAGACAAGATCCTTTCCCAGTGAAAAGAGATATTCAGACACAGTTCAACCAAGAAAGGTTGTGTTTAAAGGTGATTTATCAAGGATAAAGGCAAAAAGTACAAAGATATATCTTTTGATCTAGTAAAAAGTCTAACCTTGGATTCGGTTTAATTAATTTAGAGAAGACTAAACTCAAAATGATTATTTTGCAGAACTGATTTGCAAGGAATATCTATTTCAACTTTTGCTACTGCCACCCTTGAATCCAGTTACCCAGTTTTTTAAAGATTGCTTATTCAAGAATTTGTTTTAATTATGAATGAAGACCTAATTCTGAATAATACCTGGTCATAAATAGTTGGCGTATTCATCATGTTTTACTGGGTTGGTCCAAAAGTTACATCTTACAGAAAAACCTGAACTAACTTTTTGGCCAACCAAATGTATGTACTTGCATTTTTTTGCTAACTCTTTAGTTTCTTTTCTATCTAGTATACATTGTGTAAAAATGTATAATATATTTTGCTTTGGAGTAAAATCAAGACTAAAAGTTTCTAATTTATTAGTGAAATATCAAAAGAATCTAAATTGTTTTAAATATACAAGGTCTTACTATTAGTACAGAATCTTTTTTACATTTTGATATTGGAAATAGAGTTGATGAATTCCTCCTTGATATGGCCATTAGTTTGTTTCTGGTTTTTAACTATAATAGAAGTTCCATTTTGGGTTTCTGTGTTCTCTCTCTCTATTAGAATGTTTGTAGAGACCCTCTTTTATAAAAGGTAATAAGTGATTCTTGAAATTAAAACTGATCTCTTTTTTCATGTAATTCTTTGTTAAAAAGTAGTTTCCATTGTTCAAACTGTAATTGAGGAAAAATATTGTTAGAGGTCAGCCATACATTCACTAACTGAATGTCTAGCAAATATATGCTTCTATTACGTGATGAGGCCTTGGAGTCCAAGTCATGATCACTGTTGGTGGAATTAGAACCAAATATTCTATCTGTCCTTTATAGAAAAAGATAATGTTTCACGCTCATCATGGATATGGAATTATTTTGAATTTGCTTTTACAGTTACAATCCAAACTTTGGGTGTATTCCGTTATAGTCTTTTCATATTAATAAACTGTCAGTGACAAGATGGGTGGTTCTGAGTGTGACCAAATAAGTGACTTTTTTCTTAGTAATACTCTAGAAAAACTTGTCTTTTTTTTAGTTTATTAGAATTCATTAGGGAATGAAATATAGACTGTTTTCAGAGGCCTGCCATGTGCCAGTCAGTGTGCTGGTTACTTTATTTACTTTGGCTCTTTTAACAAGTAGGTGAAGCAAGTATTGTACTTGATGAGAAAATTAAGGCTCAGAATAAATGACTGATAGCTAATGAATCATATAGCAGTGTTTCAGGCCTCTTAACTACAAATAGGGCCATGACTGAAATTTTCAGAGGTGTTTACCTTGTCTTTCCATGCATAAGTAATAAAGGCCTGGTTTCTTAAAAGATTATTCAGTTCAGTCACCAGGCCTTCCTATCGATTACCACCTCCTGGAGTTTACTCAAACTCATGTCCATTGAGTCGGTGATGCCATCCAACCATCTCATCCTCTGTCGGCCCCTTCTCCTCCTGCCCTCAATCTTTCCCAGCATCAGGGTTTTTTCAACTGAGTCAGCTCTTCGCATCAGGCGGCCAAAGTATTGGAGTTTCAGTTTCAACATCAGTCCTTCCATTGAACACCCAGGACTGATCTCCTTTAGGATGGACTGGTTGGATCTCCTTGCAGTCCAAGGGACTCTCAAAAGTCGTCTCCAACACCACAGTTCAAAAGCATCAATTATTCAGCACTCAGCTTTCTTTATAGTCTAACTCTCACATCCATACCTGACTACTGGAAAAACCATAGTCTTGACTGGACGGACCTTTGTTGGCAAAGTAAATGTCTCTGCTTTTTAATATGCTATCCAGGTTGGTTATAACTTTCCTTCCAAGGAGTAAGCGTCTTTTAATTTCATGGCTGCAATCACCATCTGCAGTGATTTTGGAGCCCCCAAAAATTAAGTCAGCCACTGTTTCCACTGTTTCCCCATCTATTTGCCATGAAGTGATGGGACCAGATGCCATGATCTTAGTTTTCTGAATGTTGAGTTTCAAGCCAACTTTTTCACTCTCCTCTTTCACTTCCATCAAGAGGCTCTTTAGTTCTTCCTCACTTTCTGCCATAAGGGTGGTGTCATCTGCATATCTGGGGTTATTGATATTTCTCCTGACAATCTTGATTCCAGCTTGTGCTTCTTCCAGCCCAGCATTTCTCATGATGTACTCTGCATATAAGTTAAATAAGCAAGGTGACAGTATGCAGCCTTGGCGTACTCCTTTTCCTATTTGGAACCAGTCTGTTGTTCCATGTCCAGTTATTATTAGACAGTTTATTTTTAAAGTCTATTTGATCAGTTGCAACATTTTGGGTTTAAAATGGGTGATTGTCACAAGTAATGTGATTTTATCTGATAAGCTAATAGAATAAGTGAAGTGAAGTGAAGTGTTAGTTGCTTAGCCATGTCCAACTCTTTGCACCCCATGGATGTGGGTTCACCAGGCTCTTCTGTCCATGGGATTCTCCAGGCAAGAATACTGGAGTGGGTTGCCATTTCTTTCTCCAAGTAGAGTAAATGAGTCCATAATCAGTGCAGTTTTGTAGCACAGCTAGTGAGTCCAGATCTGATACACCTACAGAATAATTCACTATGGGAAAATACGGTTCCAAATTTTGGTTTTGTTCCTAAAGGAGACTAGAAAAATGGAGTTTTTCCACTAAATAATCTTTGTATACAGTGCTTTGAAATACTGAATAACATCATAGCATTATAGAATATTAAAACTGGAAGAAAATGTAAAATGTGTAGTCCATAAGTTTTCCAGCTTGCTGTGTGGTTTCTAACAAGGGGAGGAGGAGCTCAGCAAGTCATCTTCCCCTTCCATGAAACAGCACTCTACTTTAATCTGTCTCTCATGTTAGTCTTCTAGGTAGACTCTTATTTCACGTCTTTAAGCAATTTTTTTTTTTGCCATTTCCTAATTTTACAGATGGAAATTTCAGGCCCAGAGGTGCAAATTGTCTTTCCAAGGTCATCTCCCTTGCTAGACTAGTTTATTCATTCCTTCAGTAATCATTTATTGAATATCTTCTGTGTTCCAATCACTATTCTTAGAACTCACAGAACAGTGGAAGAAAGAGATAGACAGATAATTGACAGCACAGTATGACAAAAGAAGTTTATGAAAGAAGTCAAGAGAAGCATCCCATGAAAAATTACATTGGGACTGGGTCTTGGTGGAGATAATTTTGCCAGGTTGAAAGAGGGAGAGATGACTATTCCTCACTGAGGCAACAGTGTATACAAAGCCACAGAGATGTGAAGCATGGTATGTTCAGCCCATTTCGCAAGGTTTGGTGGGGTAAAATTCTGTGCCATACAGTAGAAGTTTTGTTGTTTTTAGTCACTAAGTTATGTCTGACTCTTTTGTGATCCCATGGACTGAAGATCGCCAGGCTCTTCAGTCCATAGGATTTCCTGGCAAGAATACTGGTTGTTGTTCAGTCTCTGAGTTGTGTCCAATTTTTTGTGATCAAATGGACTGCAGTGTACCAGGCTCCTTTGTCCTCAAATTCATGTTCATTGAGTCTGTGATGCTTTGTGACCAACTCATCCTCTGCAGCCCTCTTCTCATTTTGCCTTCAGTCTTGCCCAGCATCAGGGTCTTTTCCAGTGAGTCAGCTCTTCCCATCAGGTGGCCAAAGTATTGGAGCTTCAGCATCAGTCCTTCCAATTGAATATTCAGGATTAATTTCCTTTAGGATTGACTGGTTTGATCTCCTTGCAGTCCAAGGGACTCTTCAAGAGTCTTCTCTAGCACCACAGTTTGGCATTGCCCTTCTTTGGGATTGAAATGAAAATGATCCTTTTCCAGTACTATGGCCACTGTCGAGTTTTCCCAATTTGCTGACATATTGAGTGCAGAACTTTAAAAGCATCATCTTTTAGAATTTTAAATAGCTCAACTGGAATTCCATCACCTTCACTAGCTTTGTTCATAGTGAGCCACCTGACTGGCTGTGGATGGCTGACCACACCATCGTGGTTATCTGGGTCATTAAGACCTTTTTTGTATAGTTCTTCTGTGATTTCTTGCCACCTCTTCTTAATCTCTTCCGTTTCTATTAGGTCCTTGCTGTTTCTGTCCTATATTGTGGCCATCTTTGCATGAATACTGGAGTAGGTTGCCATTTCCTTCTCTACGGGATCTCCCTGACCCAAGGATCAAACCCACATCTCCTGCATTGGTAGGCAGATTCTTTACCACTCAGCCACCAGGGAAGCCCTGTAGTTGAAGTAAGGGGAAGTGTTATTACTGTAGTTGGGAAGGGCCAGGTGAGGAAGAGTGCTCCACAGCAAGTTAAGAAAAGAAAGTTTTTTCTTGTGAGAAAGGGTGCCATTGACAGCTTTTTTTGTAATTTTATTTACCTATTTATTTTTGACTGTAATGGGTCTTTGTTGCTGTGTGGGCTCTTTTTTAGTTGCAGCGAGTGGGGGCTACTGTTCATGGCAGTGCAAGGGCTTCTCACTGTGGTAGTTTCTTTTTGTGGCAGAGCATGGGTTCTAGGGCACATGGGCTTCAGTAGTCGGAGCTCATGCGCTGGGTCATTGCGGCTCACTGGCTCTAGAGCCGTGGGCTCTGTAGTTGTGGTGCAGGGGCTTAGTTGTTCCACAGCATGTGGGCTCTTCCCAAGTCAGGGATCAAGCCCACATCTCCTGCATTGGCAAGTGGATTCTTTACTGCCGAGCCACCAGGCCGTCCCATTGAAAACTCTTAATTAGGTAATAGGAGTGATTGATAGTTTATATATTTCAAAAACGTTATTCTGGTGGCTGTTTCTTAATTCTTGAGAGAAACCGACACAAACTATATGTTACCTTTCAACTATCTCAGACTCTTTAACTTACTGGTGTCTGCAAATGGTGCCCCTGGCCTCTTCCCCAGTGACAACAAGAGTTCATTATATGTTTTGTTAAAGATGTTTTATCCTTCAGAGTATCTGTCTGCCACAACACAGCATAGATCAGATTTGGAAGACCTTTTCTGAGTGAAATCACTTTTTATGTTTTTGCTTCACTTCAAAATGACATTATGACTTACTGTGAGACAGGATAGTTTGTAGTTTTCTTTGTCATTTTCTTTTTTGGATGTCACAGAGCATGGAGTGCTGCATTGGTTCATAGAAACTGAGAATGAGAAGAACACATGATTTTTATATTATTACTTCTCTTGAGCATTCTCACTTGTGATGGATTTTGGCTCCAGGCGTAGATGGAGAAGCGGCCTGTTGGGAGAACATTTCATGTTTCACTTGACTTTTTTGTGACTAAGTACACTATTAAATGATTTTTGTTGTGCTTGCATAGTATTAAATCAGAGGGGCTATTGTTTTATCAAGAAGTGCTTTAGCATATACTGTGAAGGCTGGACATTAAATACCAGGGTCTGCTGCATTGCAGGCAGATTCTTTACTGTCTGCGCCAACAGCGAAGCCCATGATAGTAATGCAATTGTAAATGAGATGGACCCAAAGTGCCTTTCACATTTATTCTTCTGAAAGCCACATGGTGGACTCTATACTTCATTCGCTAGAAATAGTGTTTCTAGACTGAATAGTGCCATACCTTTCCTTTAAAAACTAACACCAAAAAAGTAGGGGAAAGCATTATTTTAATTACTAAGGTGGATTTTTAGGTACTCAAAGGACATTTCAGAGGGGCCTTCATATAGTGTCTAATAGGCCCCACATGGAAGAATTTGTGGAAGAATTTATCAGTCACCTGTAGTATTCAGTGCCAAACATTTCACAAAGATTGTCTTTATTTCTTGCAACAATCTTATGAGGTTCTGCCTCTAACATTGGTGAGGAAATGCATTCACAGAGGTTTCCTTCTGTTTCTTCCCTTGTTCCCTGGCGGCTCAGATGGTAGAGTCTGTCTGCAGTGCTGGAGATCCAGGTTCAATCCCTGGGTTGGGAAGATCCCCTGGAGAAGAAAATGGCAATCCACTCCAGTATTCTTGACTGGAAAATCCCATGGATGGAGGAGCCTGGCAGGCTACAATCCATGGGTCACACAGAGTCAGATACAGCTGAGTGACTGAAACACACACACACACAGCCCTTTTATCTTGGGCATTGGGGTAAGGTGGATGAGTAGTAAGAACAAATAAGACTAAAGACTACATTTGTATGATGTGTATAAAATAATTGAAGGACGGCATAGATGATGAGCAATATGCACCTCAAAATCTAGAGCATATTGAAAAGTGGATGAGGCTTTCTTTGATAGAACAGGGCAAGAAACTAGAATTATCAAGAGGAGGAATGCCATTTATTATATAACTTCTAGGTGCCAGTACTCTGCTCACTGCTTCAAACAGATAATCAGCTTAAGCCTCACAACAATCATGTAGGGTAAGTGATCTTTTCCTCATTTTACAGAAGGAAACCTGGGGAGCAGCATGGTTAAATAACTTCATTCAGATCATATAGCTAGTAAGTTTGGGACAGGGATTAAACTTAGGTTCTATATGTAAAGTCCTCTAACACTATAAAGTATGTAAAATATTGTACAGGTACACTTTCCTGGGAGATGGTATCTTTAACAGATTCCTAAAGGAATTCATACCCCTCCCCCCAAGTTGAGAACTTATTCTAAATTATGCCACCTTAAAGAGCAGGCTGAGGAAATTGGAGCTGTGTGAGCCTTGTTTTATATATATATTCCCCATTTAAACATTTTCCCAGGTGATAGTAGTAAGTTAAACCAGAGGGAAAAAAGCTTCACAATTCTTTAGGGCTGAGAAACCTATTTTGCTAGAGAAGTAATGTAGTGTGCGAGGTAAGAGTACAGATTCTGGAGTCCCATTGCTTAACTTTAAACTAACTCTACCATTTCTCAATTTCACGTTGAAAAACTGGACTATTTAGTACTAGTATACCTACCTCATGGTAAGTGGGAGAATTAAATTACTAAATATATATTAAGTGCTTACTACCACGGTGGTTCTTCTAGAAAGTCTCCTAGAGGATGTTTGACAGTGTTAAAGTCATTGTTGGGAAAAAAAAGATATTGTTGGTTGCCACGATTGCGGGAGAGGTGCTCCTGGCTCCTAGTAAGTAGAGGCCAGAGCTGCATTTTACCATGCACAAGCCAGTCCTCCACAACAAAAATGCCAGTAGTGCTGAGGCTGAGAACCCTGGCGAGCACAGTAACTGACATACACCTTCCAGTAAATGTTGATGTTTGCTCTTATTTTGTGTTAACATCTAAGAAAAACAGGGAAGGACAAGTAAATTACAATTCATTCACCTTTTCTGAGCAGCTAAAGAAAAGTAAAAAATTAATGTCAGGTAATAAACTATCTTATCCAATTAATAGTCATAAATTCAGTATTATGTGGATAAAACCACTTAAAGAATGTGATTTTATGATAACATAAGTGAATATGAAGACATGTAGGAGGCTCTCATGTGTTCTTTGTAAAAAGTTTTATAGTTTAGTGTTTGGTATTGATGTAACTATTTTTAGCACATTTCATGATCATATATAAAAAGTAACTGGTTAAGAGTGTCGTCTTTGGTGTTATTCTTACTTGGGTTCAAATCCCAACTCTGTCATAAACAAACTGTCTGACTCAATAGACACATCACCTAACTTCTTTGAGCCTGTTTCTCTAGTGGTAAAATTATTATATTAATACTATGAGCTTCATTGAGTTATCATTATTGATTAAATGAGATAAAGCATGTAAAGTACTTGACATAGTACCTAACAAATGATAAACACTCAGTAAGTGATAGCTGCTCATACTGTCTGCATCATCACTGACATTAACCCTCTCCCGGGAACTTTAGTACCTACCAGTGGTGAGGTAAGAACTAGAGTGACCGACTAGGAGGCTGTTAGCAAAGGAAACGTGACCGTGGCTTCTGTAACTAGCATGCACAAGACATCCTACTTGACATGCTATCTTTAACAGTTCCATAAAATTACCCTCACCTTCCCTTGCCACTCAACGAGGCCTCTCTCCTAGTCTGATTCCTGCCGACCTCTGTTCCCAGCGTCCCTGGGCCCTTTGGGAGATACTCTAAATCTTTACGCTACTCCTTTTTATTTACGTCTGAATTGTCATATTTTTCACAAGTATCTATTAAAGTGCCAAATAGTTACATAGTTTTAATTTGGGTTTTTTTTGTTTTTTTTTTAATCCCACACCCCGCATCACACCATTAAGGAAACCTGAAAGGAAAGGACTATATTTCTTGTCTTGGTCCTCTCACAGTATGACTGCTCATTTTATTCTTTTAACTTACGGTGTTTTTAGCCTTCTTCTAAATTATATCACATTCTTCTTTGAAGTTTCTAGTTTGTTTAGAAGCAAAGCACTAAGTGATATTTTCTGAAAAATAATGTGTAGTTTGGTTCTGCATGTGATAAAGAGACATTGTGATTGCTTTCTGTCTGTTTCTAGAAGCTAATTTATGGCAATTTCTTCTTTTAGTGTACTTGGGCAGCAGAAAGGATAGTCTGAAAACATGGTTTAAGATTTGAGTTAAATATCTATATTAATGTGCTCCATAAGCTAGGTTTTAATACCTCTTTATTGTACTGTTGTTAAAAGAATTTTCCTAAATCTAAGGAATGTGTCTTTAATTTGAAGAAAGATAAATTTTCCACCTAAGTTTAAAATAGAGAAACCTACCTACAAAGAAAATGAAATTCCGTTTTCATGTAACAGATCTCAGTAGTCTCTTGATTCACAAGTTGCTGCTCTTCATCCTCTTAGTCAATAGAATGTATCACATGGGCACCAGTGAGCAGATGTGGGGAGGAACGCAAGCAGGATGTGGAAGCAGGAGCCAGCAGCGCTGGCAAACTGGCAAATGCTTCTGTTTTGCTAAGCACCTGCTTTTTTGTATTCAGACTATCCAAACCATCTGCTTTTATATTCTGTTTACTTACCGTCAGGCATTTTGGAGTTTTTAAAAAGCTTTAAAAGTGATTGGGAATTTTTCACAGCAAGCTGGGAATCCATACCACTCTTTTAAAAACTTGTGCTTTTAGAATATTTCTATTTAATTCAAAAGACAGTAGTTGCTTTTTAACTTAGGTACAGTGTGTTATTATGTTATCTAATTAACATGTTTTTCTCTTTTCCCAATTACTTATTCTCAGACATCAGAATAAAAATTGCTTTAGGCAGATAGTTGACCATCATATCAACAACAGATACGTAGTGACTGAATGTAAATGATTGTTACGTACCCCTTCTCATTAAAAAAACAAAGAAGTATTGTACAATTTAATGAAAATTCATAATTCTTTATAAGATTAGCTGTTTTCAAATATGCAACTAATGTTCTCACTAGAAATAGGACTTATAGAGTACCTATTATGCACCAGATACTGTGCTAGGCATTTTGTTCAAATTGGTGCTAATCCTCTCTACAACCTTACAAGATAAATATTATTACCTTCATTTTGTGAATGAAGAAATTGATTCTTAGAGAAGTTGGGAATATTCTTTAGGGTCATACTTGAGACTGGGGATTTGAGCTCTAGTTTCTCTACTTTTCTGCAGTGTTTTTCAAAAATGTTCTCTTATCGGAGAGGTGATACAGTATGTGATAGGGAGTCTCTGCATAAGGAATCACAGATGGAGTCATAGATGGCACATTTTGTTTAGCTGCAGGTGAGCATACTGCATTTGGTCTGTGAAGTTCAGAAGCTCCTTCCAGCCTCTGATAGTCTGTAAGCGTTTTATTTTCTTCTTAGTTGTTAAGAAGTACTGTTGGCACTTGGTCCTCCACTTCTACTTTTTTTTTTTTAACATCGTTTAAATATGCTTTTCAGTTCAGTTCAGTACCTCAGTTGTGTCCAACTCATCGTAACCCCATGGACTGCAGCACAGCAGGCCTCCCTGTCCATCAACAACTCCCGGAGTTTACCCAAACTCATGTCCATTGAGTCAGGATGGATGATGCCATTCAACCATCTCTTCCTCAGTCAACCACTTCTCCTCCTGCCTTCAATCTTTCCCAGCATCAGGGTCTTTACCAATGAGTCAGTTCTTCGAATCAGGTGGCCAAAGTATTGGAGTTTCAGCTTCAGCATCAGTCCCTCCATTGAACACCCAGGTTGATCTCCTTTAGGATGGACTGGTTGGATCTCCTTGCAGTCCAGAACTCTCAAGCGTCTTCTCCAACACCACAGTTCAAAAGCATCAATTCTTTGGTGCTCAGCTTTCTTTATAGTCCAACTCTCACATCCATACATGACTACTGGGAAAACCATAGCCTTGACTAGACGGACCTCTGTTGGCAAAGTAATGTCTCTGCTTTTTAATATGCTGTCTAGGTTGGTTATAACTTGTCTTCCAAGGAGCAAGCGTCTTTTAATTTCATGGCTGCAGTCACCATCTGCAGTGATTTTGGAGCCCCAAAAAATAAAGTCTGCCACTGTTGCCACCGTTTCCCCATCTATTTGCGATCAAGTGATGGGACCAGATGCCATGATCTTAGTTTTCTGAATGTTGAGCTTTAAGCCAACTTTTTCACTCTTCTCTTTCACTTTCATCAAGAGGCTCTTTAGTTCTTCTTCACTTTCTATCGTAAGTGTGGTGTCATCTGCATATCTGAGGTTATTGATATTTCTCCTGACAATCTTGATTCCAGCTTGTGCTTCTTCCAGCCCAGCGTTTCTCATGATGTACTCTGCATATAAGTTAAATAAGTAGGGTGTCAATATACAGCCTTGACATACTCCTTTTCTTATTTGGAACCAGTCTGTTGTTCCATGTCCAGTTCTAACTGTTGCTTCCTGACCTGCATACAGATTTCTCAACAGGCAGGTCAGGTGGTCTGGTATTCCCATCTCTTTCAGAATTTCCCACAGTTTGTTGTGATCCACACAGTCAAAGGCTTTGGCATAGTCAATAAAGCAGAAATAGATGTTTTTCTGGAAATCTCTTGCTTTTTCGATGGTCCAGCGGATATTGGCAATTTGATCGATCTCTGGTTCCTCTGCTTTTTCTAAATTCAGCTTGAACATCTGGAAGTTCACGGTTCACGTTTTGCTGAAGCCTGGCTTGGAGAATTTTGAGCATTACTTTACTAGTGTGTGAGATGAGTGCAACTGTGCGGTAGTTTGAACATTCTTTGGCATTACCTTTCTTTGGTATTGGAATGAAAAATGCTTTTACTTAGAAAAGTAACAAGCATAGCCTATTCCTAAAAATTTACAATAGCTCATTTGTTTTTTCCTTGAACTTTCCGCCTGTCAACATTAAGTCATCTAGTAGCCTTTCAAGATGGTAGTCAGAACTAAATGGCAATGTCTTTTGACCTTTGTCACTATTCAAAAATGTGGTCTATGCATAATGGACCCCAATGATGCAACAGTTCAAACGATATAAAAGCACAGTTAATAGATATAATATCTATTTATGTTTCGATTTTTTTAGAGCACAACTCATATCTACACAGTAGAAATCATCAGGATGAATATTAGGCCTCTTCAGCCAAGAAAGTTAAACATTTAAGAGAAAAGATCATATTTCTGGGTTTTTAAATCAGGATGTTGGTAGAGCTTGAAAATGTCTTAAATATTTAAATTCAGGAGTATCTTTAGCCTTACATTAAGTTCAGGGAAAATAAGAACAAATTCTACTTTCTTTGGTGGATAATGACATTTATGGGTCTTATTTTTCTAAGGAGTGCCACAAAATGAAAATACAAATAGATTGATAAGTCCATGAATGAAAGATTCTCAACTACTTAAGGAAAGATAGAAATATCTGAGCTGCATCTCTAACCTTTTGAGGTTAATGGTCAAGGTTGGAGGGTAGGTCATTGGAGTCATAATCAGTAGGGAACCAAATGAATGATTCAGCTGACATGTTGTGTTCTTATATAATTAACAAAGGCAGTTAATTAGTTAACAAAGGCCTTTCTGGCCTACCTCAGACTTCCCTCTTGTTCAAGGAAATAGAGCCTAAATTGTCACAATTTTGCCATCTTGGCATTTCTTTTCAATTCCCAACTTTGGCTACATTTTTTAGTAATATAGCTGTACTTTTGGAACTATGGATTTAGAGTTTTGAGGGATACATGTTTAATTGAAATCATATGAGCAGACGGACCTCCCCCAAGGAACTAGGTGTATAAGGATGAAGGGTACTCTCAGCTCAAAGATGTGGGAAATAAAAATTTCTGACTGAAAATAAAGAATTGAAAATCTGAGAAACTCGAGAATACTGTGTCCATGAAGGTAAAAATATCAAGAAGAGGGAACACAACAACATAACAAAAGGTTCAAGAAGAGTAAAAGCTTGACTTCCCTGGCTGCAGTCCATCACACACACTGCGGTCAGGCGGATCTTCAATACCCCTTTCTTCATAGGGCCCTGCCCATTCAGAGACCTGTCTGTCGCCTTCATCCAGCCACAGTCCTCAGCTTCTAAGGTCCCCCAGGCTCTAGCTCCACCTACTACCCAATGTTAGTTTCCACAGACCCCCTCTATCAAGCTGTCTCTCTCTATCTTTATCTAAGATTACGCTGTTCTCTTTTTTCCCTGCTGGTTCCCCCTCCTCCCCTGCTCCTGCAGCAATCTCCATCCTTCAGTATTCTGTTCCAGTTTGCGCTCTTACAGTTCTTAATATCTGGATCATATTCATTAAAGCTAGTTAAATAATAACGATAACGGCAATTCTAACACTCATTTTTTGTTTATTTTATGCCATTCACTATGATAATATGCATTTATAATACATTATATCTTATAGGCCTTAAAATACTCTTATGATGAAAGTGTTCTTAACCTGTTCTGCCATAACTTGGCTAAGAACACAGTGGTAGGAAGTGACTTGCACGAGATTTGACCTTTAAATCTGTCTAAATTCGCTAAATGACTAACTTTAATTCCTAGTCTTGATCCTAAGAGTTCTGCTCTGTCCACTTATTTTCTTAACAAAGTTAGAGATTCTTGAGGACAGAGTCAATATCCTAGCTATATGTGTCATCTGTCTGTCACTATTTATTGAATACGGGCTAGGTAGAGTGAGATGGTCTGATTTCATAGTGACAAAAAACAGAGAAATTCTATTCTGATTCTAGTCATTTTTTTGTGGTAGAATTGTTCATTAGAGCAGGGTTTTCTTAAGAGATAGTGGATTGTAACTAGCTAATGGTCACTTTTTAAAGATTGTGAATTAGAAAAGGATATGCATCCCTATCCACATACCTTGCTCTAAGCATCACTTTCTATCTGGATTTCTCTGAGTTACTTCCTTTAAACTGTACCAATAATCTAGGAAGTAAAATGTTTCTCTGAGTTCTATGAGGCACTCTAGCAAATTAAACCCAAAGAGAAAGGTCACTGGAACCTTCCATCTATAGCTAGTTGGTCAGAACACAGGTGACAACCTGAATTGACTTGGTTTTTGAGGGGGACTTTCAATTAGTGTTTGAAATTAGGGGCAGTCTTTAGTGACTGGGCCGTTAATTGGATGTGAGACATCCAATTAAGTGTCCCCTGAGAAAATAACAGAGACATTACTTTGCCGACAAAGGGCCATATAGGCAAAGCTATGGTTTTTCCAGTAGTCATGTATGGATGTGAGAGCTGGACCATAAAGAAAGATGAGGGCTGAAGAGTTGATGCTTTTGAACTGTTGGAGAAGACTCTTGAGAGTCCCTTGGACTACAAGGAGATCAAACCAGTCAATCCTAAAGAAAATCAGTCCTGAAGATTCATTGAAAGGACTGGTGCTGAAGCTGAAGCTCCAGTACTTTGTCCACTTGATGCGAAGAACTGACTCATTGGAAAAGACCCTGATGCTGGGAAAGATTGAAGGCAGGAGGAGAAGGGGCCAACAGAGGATAAGATGGTTGGCTGGCATCATCGACTCCATGGACATGAGTTTGAGCAAGCTCCAGGAGTTGATGATGGATAAGGAAGCCCTGACACGCTGCAGTCCATGGGGTCATCAAGAGTCGGACACGACTGAGCAGCTGAACTGAGCTGAGCTGAGAATTGCTTGGTGGTATTAGGAAAAACACGTAGACATTAGAAACCCATGTCATTGCCTGTGGGAGAAACTGTGGGGTGTGATATGGACTAAAGAGAGACAGTCCTGCCATCATAGTCAGGTAGATAACACAGAGAAAGCAGACAGCCATCATCGTTTGTTATGATAAAGTCATGTTTGGTATGCAGAACAGCAGTGGGAACATATAGGAAGACACCTAATGTAATCTTGGGGAAGTCCAAGAAGGATTCTTGAGGGTGGGGCTTGAGGTACTTGGGATTTACTTCAGTGTTGTTTAGTACTGTGTATTACATAAGCAGATCAGTAAACTAGAGCTAGGAGTTGCATCAGTTTAGTTCAGTTCTGTCGCTCAGTCGTGTCCAACTCTTGGTGACCCCATGAACCGCAGCACGCCAGGCCTCCCTGTCCATCACCAACTCCCGGAGTTCACCCAGACTCTTGTCCATTGTGTCGATGATGCCATCCAACCATCTCATCTCCTGTCATCCCCTTCTCCTCCTGCCCTCAATCTTTCCCAGCATCAGGGTCTTTTCAAATGAATCACCTCTTCGCATCAGGTGGCCAAAGTATTGAAGTTTCAGCTTCAACATCCTGGTACAAAAAGAGGCTGGAAGTGTCCAACTTAGTATTTTCCACTTTCCTGTTCAAGATTGCGTAACAAAACCAAGAAATCTAAGTATCAGTACACTGCAGGTTGTTTAACAAATTGGTGACAATATGAATGTTCCATCCTTTGTAAGATGGTAGCTAGTAAAACAAATGAATTCTTCTGCCCCTCTCAATTGGCACCATTAAACACTGACCACTCCTACTCTTGTCAGATAGGTGCCAGATATAAGGCAAGGTTATTTTCTATGCATTGAATAAAATAGCACCTAAGAGAAAGCTTAATTTGGATATTCTATAATAAATGTCTGTGAATACATTTTTTTTTTCCTAGTGGCAAGGAAGCAGTGTTGTCAAATAGTGAAAACTGACTGGTAACCATTTCACTGTGTAATCTTGAGCAGTCTTCTAAACCCCATCTAAAAAAAATGGAATTCATGATACACCTGCGCTACCTGCTTTAAATGCACAATCTTAGTGATCTAAGGGAAACAATTCGAGTAACTAAAGATTAAAATATTTTCAGTGAGATATAGGAGGGAGAGAGTAGGACCATAGAGAAATAAAGTTCATATTTTGTCAGCTATTTTTCTTGGTTGCTAATTAAGGATTTTATCATTTTAAGTCAGCTACAGTGTAGAGAAAGCTCATGATTTCAGTAATGTGAATACTACTACTGAAAAGAAGCAAAAGATAAATTAGGAAATATACCTAGATCAGTTCAGTTAGGTTCAGTCACTCAGTCAAGTCCAACTCTTTGCGACCCCATGGACTGAAACACGCCAGGCCTCCCTGTCCATCACCACCTCCTGGAGTTTAATCAAACTCATGTCCATTGAGTCGGTGATGCCTTCCAACCATCTCATCCTCTGTCGGCCCCTTCTCCTCCTGCGCTCAATCTTTCCCAGCATCAGGGTCTTTTCCAACGAGTCAGTTCTTCGCATCAGGTGGCCAAAATATTGAAGTTTCAGCTTCAGCATCAGTCCTTCCAGTGAACACCCAGGACTGATCTCCTTTAGGATGGACTGGTTGGATCTCCTTGCAGTCCAAGAGACTCTCAAGAGTTTTCTCCAACACCTCAGTTCAAAAGCATCCGTTCTTCAGTGCTCAGCTTTCTTTATCGTCCAACTTTCACACCCATTCATGGCTAGTGGAAAAACCATAGCTTTGACTAGACAGACCTTTGTTCTTTTTAATATGCTGTCTAGGTTGGTCATAACTTGTCTTCCAAGGAGCAAGCGTCTTTTAATTTCATGGCTGCAGTCACCATCTGCAGTGATTTTGGAGCCCCAAAAAATAAAGTCTGCCACTGTTGCCACCGTTTCCCCATCTATTTGCGATCAAGTGATGGGACCAGATGCCATGATCTTAGTTTTCTGAGTGTTGAGTTTTAAGCCAACTTTTTCACTTTCCTCTTTCACTTCCATCAAGAGGCTCTTTAGTTCTTCTTTGCTTTCTGCCATAAGTGTGGTGTCATCTGCATATCTGAGGTTATTGATATTTCTCCTGGCAATCTTGATTCAACTGTGCTTCATCCAGCCCAGCGTTTCTCATGATGTACTCTGCATATAAGTTAAATAAGCAGGGTGACAATATACAGCCTTGATGTACTCTTTGCCCGATTTGGAACCAGTCTGTTGTTCCATGTCCAGTTCTTACTGTTGCTTCTTGACCTGCATACAGATTTCTCAGGAGGCAGGTAAAGTGGTCTGGTATTCCCATCTCTTTCAGAATTTCCCACAGTTTGTTGTGATCCACACAGTCAAAGGCTTTGGCGTAGTCAATAAACAGAAGTAGGTGTTTTTCTGGAACTCCAATGGATGTTGGCAATTTGATCTCTGGATCCTCTGCCTTTTCTAAATCCAGTTTGAACATCTGGAAGTTCATGGTTCATGTATTATTGAAACCTGGCTTGGAGAATTTTGAGCATTACTTTACTAGCGTGTGAGATGGATACAATTGTGTGGTAGTTTGAGCATTCTTTTGGGATTGCCTTTCTTTGGGATTGGAATGAAAACTGACCTTTTCCAGTCCTGTTGCCACTGCTGAGGTTTCCAAATTTGCTGGCATATTGAGTGCCACACTTTCACAGCATCATCTTTCAGGATTTGAAATAGCTCAACTGGAATTCCATCACCTCCACTAGCTTTGTTCATAGTGATGCTTCCGAAGCCCTATTTGACTTCGCATTCCAGGATGTCTGGCTCTAGGTGAGTGATCACACCATCATGATTATTTGGGTAGTGAAGATCTATTTTGTATAGTTCTTCTGTGTATTCTTGCCTCCTCTTCTTAATATCTTCTGCTTCTGTCAGGTCCATACCATTTCTGTCCATACCTATGTCCATACCTAGGTTCTCTCCCTGTAGAGATAATATGGTTTAGAGAATATTGTTATTTATGGTGATAATGATTCCCCTCTAAAAAGCCTATGAAATGAGACAAGATTCTCATTGAACCTTTCAGAAAAGGTATCTTCCATGGATTCCTAATTGTTAATCATCATTATCAAGCTAATTTCAAAAGAAAGGGAGAAAAAGTGGATTTGAATGGAGAAATGAGTGCTAGAGAATATAGAATTTTACTTCATTTGTATAGTAGAGCATCATCTTGGAGTATATATGAAATGGATCTAAGTTGTTTGTGCTTTGAAAATTGAAACAGTGTTCATCATACATAATTGAACAAAGTTGAAATTTTGTAGGTATGAAATAAACCAGAAAAAAAAGCCACAGCTATGATAGCTATTACAGGAAATGGAGGAAATTAATAATAAAATACAATACACTACCTCATAAATACATGCCCATGATGAGATTTAGAGGATGAGAGCATTAAGCAAATACCCTGATTAATTTAACAATTTAATCCTGGAATTAGAGTACAGATAGTTCAAAATTCATTTGTACCAACCAGAAAAACAGCTTACTTTCATAAAGTAGGGTTTTTAGGCAGTTCTTTGTAGGTATACGAAGATAATATTCTCTTAAAATTTATTACTTAGCAAGACATGTTTGATGTGACTATTTCTTAAATAACCAAGTTTCTGTATCTTTTTTAAAGAAAATATATTAAGGAACAAACAGATTGGGGGCATTTTTGCCTTATATACAGTGATCTTCATCTTGCCTTTTATTACTTGTCCTAAGTAACTCCTGGGAGCTATGATTTTTAAGACTGCATGATAACTAGGTACATAGATTAGTGGGGGAAAGGGTACTTTAGTAGGTCTCTCTATTCATACTCAGTAAGATTTAGGTTAACCTTAAGTAGAACATCTTTGAATACCTTTTTGATGCATAAAATAGTGTATCAAAACATTTTCAAATAAATTTTGGAGGATTTTTAGCAAGTATAAATAGGAAAAGAGTAGTTTACTAGAAAGGCTTTTATTTTATATCAAGTCAACATTTGTGAATCACTATTTTTCCTATCAGTTATTTGGTAAAAATCCACAATTTACCAAAGTGGTTAATAGGACCCAAATATAGACATTTCATGTGATGTACCATGTAAATGTAAACCTTTGTAGTTACATGTTTTTGTAGCAAGAGAATTGTTTTAAAAGGCACGTAATTTATTAGCTATCGGTAGCTTCTTTATTGCCTTGCCGCGCTGCAGTAATAAATAAAAGAAAGTGAACTGATTTTACAAATGGCACACAAGGTGCACATTTTGTGGGAAAAAAAAGTCTTTTTTTAAAGAATTGGCATTAAATCCTTTTTTTGTGATGACAAAGAGGCTAAGAGTGCAAACTGTATTTTCTGTTTATCGAAAACAGTCTTTTTTTCTCGGGGGCATTTTTTCCTATGATCATCAAGGGATTTCAAAAGCAATAAAGTGTGGAATCATTGTTCGACTTGAACAGTATTAAAACTTAGGTTTTAATTTCAGTGAAGTAATAAGATTTGAACCTGTCTCACATTACAGCACTGTAAGGCATTTAGCAATTGTATTTTAAAAGAGGTTTTTAAGATGCAGCTCACTTGTAAGCTCACTGTCTGTCAGTAATTAATAGTTTTTCTTCAGCATAGGCTGTTGTGATCAAACCAAGAAATATCTGAGTTTTTAGTAATACATTATGATAATTGTGAGTGTTTATTCCTAATTAGTTTAAATGTCTAATAATTTTCAGCTTGTGTCTCTGGCTACTTAAAAAAAAAAGAGTGACTTTTAAAGCTACAGTGTGTCTTTAGGCTTTTAAATATATGAATGTAGGTATGCATGTATATTTCAATAAGCTTTAGTTCACTTTCAGCAAAATTATATGTCAGTTGACTCATTCTTTAACCAAGTATTGTATCCTTCAATATAATTTCCTAGTTTTTAGACATTACATCATTTGTGTATGTAGAAACAAGTGTTTTCAGATACGGTTATATGTACAGCTAAACCCAAACTGACAGTCTGGATTCTTTAGTACTCATTACTAAAACTTACTTTACTTCTCAAAAAAGGTTTTAAAATATGAGCATTTCTATTAGATCAATGTGGCAACATACTTGCTGATGAAAGATTGTAGTTACCATTTTGAATTGCTATTGAAAATAATTGCCTCTACAAAAGGAAACATCTGTATGATAGCACGTGGTTAAAGCTGCCATCAATTTTTAACATTTGAGGGTTGAGCTATGACCTTTTATGATGACTGTGAACAGTAACTGCCTCCATTAGCCATAAGTTTTGTTTCTTTATTTTAGTAGATGGCCTAGGCTGTAAATATTAGAGAATCTAAAATAAATCAACGTATTATCCTAAGGATACAAAATGTAAGAGCTATTTGTGGTTGGGAACCTTTGACAGATAGTTTGGATGAAGCAGATGATTGCCTGCCTAGCGTATCTGGTCTGCATTGCTATGCCTGCAGGCAGTTTAGTGCTATGGTTGTATATTGATGTCAGGGTTAGTACTGAGTGGCTAGCAGTGACAGATGTCTATAATTACAGGCAATGCTTCCAGTATTTCTGAAAAGCCAGCCTATGTTGAACAATTATCTTATTTCTGCCTTGCCAAAGAGCATGTTCCAATTGCTAGTATTAGAAATGGTGAATATAGCGCTTCATCTGCTGCCTTGGGACAAATGTGGGAAAAGCACTTGGTTATAAAACGTCAATGCAAAATATTTTTTTAACATTTTGAATTAGTTCAGTTTGGTGTTTTCCTAATTTTTATCTTCCCATAATGTTTCTGTTGAAGTAATCTTGAAATAATAGAAGCACATTTGGCTACTTATTGGGATTTTGTTTTCCCTTAGGCCTGTGTATCTCCCAAGTGCCAGTATCCCTTGCTTTGCTGAATAGATTTGTTTAAGCAAAGTTGGTTTTGAAACAACTTTCTTGAATGTGAATTACATTTTTTTGACTGACTTCCTTTACAAAATTGGAAATACATTTCTGTGGACAATCTCCCACACCTTCTGATAAGGAAAATTGCAAAAGGATAGACAGTGCTAAAATGTGCAAAAATACCTTAGTGCACTGGTGTCTTTACTGAGAAATTGCAATTCTCAATTTTTGCTTTAATCCTTTTTTTTTTTTAAGCCTTCAACCACTTATTGTCCTCTCCTGTCTCCACACAACCACTTCATTCCATGCTACCACTTAGCCCACTTTCATGATTCATTAGAAATGTTTTCATGCCTGATGGTCCCAGTTCCCAGCCATCTATTTTTTCCTTGTTATTTGCATTTCTGAGACACAGACAAGACACTAATACCACAGTCTCCAGCAGATACAGCTGCATCCTTACACAATACCCTCCAACGTTACATTCCTGAGGTTCCTAAAGTTCATGACACTGGGTATTAAAACATTATCCATGCTGTAAGTGATACATTCTGTATTTTCAGGTAACGTAGACTGAGAAATACTTAGGAAATAGCATTTGAGATATGTTTATCTCCAACCTTAATCTAACCTTTATTGGGTTTCTGCTTAACTCCGCTATGTGGCATTATTTATTACATTTTCTCCTTTAGTCTTCTCAGCAAAATTCCCTTTATTAGGTACAATTTTGTACCTAATCTTCCATTTTGCAGAATTTAAAAAAGGTTTTAGAAAGGTTAAAAACTTGTTCAGTGTCAGTTCCTGAGTTTTCAAGCAAATCATTATACTCTAAATTCAAGTTTGCTTTCCAGCACATCCTATTACCTTTATATGTATTTAGGCATGAGGTGGCGCTAGTGGTAAAGAGTTCACGTGCCAGTGCGGGAGATGTAAGAGACACAGGTTCGATCCCTGGGTTGGGAAGATTCCCTGGAGGAGGGCATGGCATCCCACTCCAGTATTCTTGTCTGGAGAATCCCCATGGACAGAGGAGCCTGGTGGGCTACAGTCCATTGGGTCGCAAAGAGTCAGACATGACTGAAGTGACTTAACATGCCTGCACCAGGCATGATCAGATTTAAGTGTAATGATTGATGAGACCATTATCAGAAGTTTCATCCCCATATCTGCTGTTTTACTTCCCAAGGAAAAATCTCATCCCTACAACCATAGATTGTACCTCTAGTTCTGGCTAGCCGTCCGTCAGCATTTCAACCCATGGTCTAGTATGAGAGGTCAATCTTATATTCATAAATGAATGGCAGACCCTTTCTGTTCTTACTGGGCCTATCACACAAAAACTCGTTTGGTAATTTAAAACTAATGATGTTCTGGAACCCCTTGTCTGTGTGCATTTAATTTAACAAAGAAAACTCAGAGAATTGGATGAATTTGTTTACCTGAATTGGGAAGACTTTGATAATTTATTGAATACAGGGATGTAAATCATCACTTAGCCCGTTAGATGAGAACTCACCCTGGAGACAAGAAACAGGAACTTGTAATGATTCAAAAAAAGGAAGATGAGGGCTCTGAAATCAGGAGCCTAAGTTGCACAATGAACCCTTGGGACAGAACATCACCTGCTGCCACAGAGCATTCTGTTTTCCTCCTGTCTCCTTTCTCATCACATTTCCTTTTCCTTCTCTGTAAAGTAGACATTATAGGTGGAAGACACAAGAGTAGGAATTAGGCTGTCTTTCATTGGGACTCTCTTCCCTCTTATCACTCTTCTTCAAACACTACTAAGGCTGCTCATGTACTAGTTTAGAACAAATATCTATTTTCCAGCAGCTAATCTAGATAAAGCGCAAATAAAAGGGACTGTCATCTTGGTGTATGGCTCATGACCTTAATGTCAGACTAATGTTTGACTGTATCTTATTTAATAGTAGCGGCCATTTACTGACCACCTAGTCTAATGGCTAGTAGCTAATGTTTATTTGGTGCACGCTGTGTACTGAAAATTTTCCAAGTGCTCCTGCCAGTGCGCTGCCAGTGCTGTATGTGATACAGCGTTTGGTGACGATAGTAATAATAGCCACTCCTTTATGGAAATTTTACCATGTGCCCAGACTGTTGTAAGTGCTTTACATATGTTAAGTACTTTAACCCTCTCAAAAATTCTGTAAATTATGTCCTACTATATCATCCTTCTTTTATATTTGAGAAAACTGAGTTGTAGAGGATAAGCAACTTGTTCAAAATCATTCAGTAATTCATAGAATCCAACTAGTCTTGGCCTTCAGAATCACTCTTTAACCACTTTATTGGACTGCTCTCTAATTTGTGATATTTTCGTTGTGATATTCTTTCCATTTATATATAAAGAAACAGGCTCTTAGAGGCTAACTAATTTTACTAGAATCATAGGCTTGATTCATTAAATCAAAATATTTATTGAATGCCTTTTACCTGCCAAGCACTGTGCTAGACTCGCAAGGAGCAGTCTCATGCAGAGTCCCATGTGCATTGCACTACATATGCATTCTGTTTCCTCCTGGTTGAAGTTACCTAAAATATGTACTGGGTTAGCTTGTTCATTTCTGTCTTCTTACTGAGAGAAGAATATTCTTCCTGGGCAGCTGCTTGGTTGGTTCTTGGTTCACCAGTTAGACTTCTGCATACATTATAGCTAATTTTCACCATAAAAGTATTCAGTAGGAAGGCTAGGATGGAAGCAGTACTTAGCCTATTGCTGCAGATATTGCCTCTTCAGAGAAACCGCGATATTAGTGTTTGAAGACATCAGAAGTCCATCAGAAGGTGAACTCTGATCCGTTGCATTTAGGGTAAGCTGAAGTTTTCACTAACTAGGCTAGGGAGAGAGACAGAAAGTAAAAGATACAAAGGACTATAGGATCAATGTTTTTGAGTAAAGTTTGAGAATGTAATAAAAAGATGAAAATAGCTGATTTGAAAGAGTAATAAAAAATATAGATAGTCATTGGTAGCCTGTTTTGTTCTTTGAGCTGTTATTCCTTTACTCTTTGTATCCGGTTTTACTTCCCAGAGGGATAGAGAGTTGAGTGGGAGGAACATACAGAAGTTGTTTTGAATGTAGGAAATGGGACATATTTCGGAGAGGCAATATGGAAGCAGTGTGTGTGTGCAAGAGTTGCATTAAGTGGTGGAAAACTCAGTATGATTTAAATGACTACTGAAGTAAGTTTCACTCATTAAACATGTACTTTTACCCATCAGAAGGTGACTTGGCCTGCTTACATCATTAGCCCCATTGCCACACTTGCATAATGAGAGCGCCTCATGGGGAACAACAGTACTAAGAGATCCTTAAAAATAGTTCTGTCAGTTATTATTTATAATTTGTTCTTCTTTAGGGCTATACTTTAATAATTGGTTTCTTAAATTATTTCATAGAAGCAAACCCATTGTAATCCATATAACCACATCCAGGCTTTGAACAGCACTTCACCGTGCCTCTGCTCATAGCCTCCAGAATAAAATCAAAGTCCCATGAATATTTTAAGTGACAGCCACAAAGATCCTGAGCCACATTCTCCTTGTATCTGAAGTTGGGAAGGCCTTCTGCTCTTCCCTTATCCCTGAAATCAGGTGGCAGGTCCCTAAACTCTGTGCTTTTTAGGTTGTACGCCTGAGGAGTGATGTGTCCAGAGTTCCAGAGAAGGCTTGGAAAGTAGTTAAGGTGAGTTGAGCTGCTGGTTCTTGTGGTAGATCACCAGTCTTTATGCTTATCTCACCACACCCCTAGATTCTTTTTATTAAAATGGGCACATTCACAGTGATAAGTGTAGGGGAACATGGTCTTGATTCTTTTTGTTTTCCCACTGTGTAATCCTACAATGTGCATGTTTTATAACCGAATGTTTAATAGTCAGCTAATAAGCAGTATTAACTGTGAGGCCTCTGTTTGGTGTGATAGTGTGAAAGCAGCCTAGGTTTCTTGATTATAACATTTCTGAAGTGGCCAATTCTAGCCAGTTATCCATGGACAGAGGAGCCTGGTCAGCTACAGTCCACAGGGTCACAAAGAGTCAGACACAACTAAGCAACTAATACACACTTTCTATTCACACCTGAAAGGATTAAGTTGTATTAGTTTACACTGAATAGCATCTCTTAATTGCATGGTATCTAAAGCACATGTGTCTCTTGTGCCAGAATATGTTTCTGAACACCACCTTTGAAAGGTATAAAGGATTAAACAAAATCATTTACTTCCCAATTCCGCACCCTCTAACAGACTTTATCTAGCATCAGTTCTTTGCTCCAGAATGTAATCATGTCATCTTATAAATTTGCTATTGCCAAGAATTCTAAATCTTGAAATGCCCCCTTTAAATTACGATCTCAAAGCCTTCTACCAAAATTAATCAAGCTTTCTTCTCATAGCCTTGTGCCATAGGCATGGTTAGCCTCTTATTGTATGCACTTGGAAAGATAATATATTTACCCTAGACTCTACCATGGCTTTAGCCACAGAGACTAGTTTAACAGAAGCTTGGCCCCAGACATGGAGCGAGTTGGCAGCCATCAGGAGCAAAGCTGTGTCAGGACGAATGTACACTCCCCGTCTTCTCTGGTTGGCTTTCAGCTGGTTGCACCGCAGGAGTCTTTCTATGGACTGTGTGTCCTGTGACCAGTAACTGGTGCTCTCGACCCAGCTCCCTCTTGGCTAGTGAAGGCCTGTCGGGAGACATTAGGTTCCTGCTGGTGGAGATCCTTAGTCATTGGCTCCCTGAAGGAAAATGAGGCAAACAGCCAGCTTCTGTTGAACAGGTGGTAGTTAGACCTTAGATCTGGTCATGGCTGGGAAGAAAAGAATCTCTCCAAAATTACCAGCATTACTGGCTTTCGCACTGTACCTGTACCCCTCCTTGTAATAAATGATTGTTTAGAAACTAATCCAAAATTCTCTCTGGCAGCATCTGGGGCCCTTCCTTAGCTGTCTGGATTTGGGCCCAAGTTAGGAATGGAAACCCCACTGGGGTGCAAGCAAAAGAGGAAGCATGTTCTTAGGCATGCATCAGTGGAGGCCCCTACTGGGAGAGGGGATTATCACAAGGCAGCAGGCAGCCCTGCACCCCAGCCTGCTGAGCTCATGCTTTGTGCCACAGGATGTGGAGCGAAGGAAACGTGAGGCCAAAGTGACCGCTCCAAGTTTTCTTATACAATAGCTTATTCAAGCAGATTGGGAACGCCTCTTAAGAGATTTGTTAGGTACATGTCCCCTTAGCAAGATGGCCACCACAGATGGTAGGTTCAGATATTCTAACTGAAATAAATTCTTAACATTCATATTTATTTTATTTTTCCATAACCAGCTTTTGTTTATCAGATGTCATTCTGTATTCAAACTGAATGAGGCAAGCAGATTCCTAATCTTTTATTACTTGGTTTCCAATATAAATTATGGTTTTAAAATTAACTTTTGGCAAGAGATTGTTCTACCTAGTTTTGGTCCTGTATCTTGTGCTGTTGTTTTAAATGATATGGAAAAATTAGCCAAGATTAACGTGGCTCTATTCAGTATCACTAAGTTTATGTATTTAATATACAACAGTTGATTCTTGTACCATTAATTCTCTTGGTCACAAGTTAATTGTGATGATCATGTTTTATTCTGCTTCAGACATTAACAAGGGAGCTCAATATCTTTAGTTCCAAGCTGCTTAGATCCAAGTCATTAAATGCTCTGTTAGTTTCCTCTTATACCTTTCCTTTTATTCCCTCCCTTCCCTTTCTGTTTAATGGGTCTCATATAGAGAGCACTGCATTAGCCTTAAGGGCACTTGAAGCCTGAGAAAAATTGTGGAAATTGGTTTCTTACTCATAAGAAGTGAGTTCATACTCAGTTCCAAAATTATTTTCTAAGGAACGTTAATGTTTTTATTATATTGAATCCTCTCCAGTGACAGATTGTTCAGTTAAAAATCTTGATTTATAAGTCATTTCAATAGATTAAAACTATAC
Organism: Cervus canadensis; assembly: GCF_019320065.1. Lineage (NCBI taxonomy): Eukaryota > Metazoa > Chordata > Mammalia > Artiodactyla > Cervidae > Cervus > Cervus canadensis. The sequence goes on from NC_057401.1 coordinate 2,745,517, forward strand.
TTTAAAATTTATAATTGAGTTTTTAAAATTTTATGGTATCAATTTTGTATTAATGGATGTGAATTCTTTTATACTAAATTGGTTCAGGAAATATGTCATTTGGTGGCAAAATATTTTGTTGATTTCCACAGCACTACTAATTTTCTACACTGAGCCTGCTTATAAAAGCTCTTTGAGAAGTTATAACATCTTGAGCATTTATAGAAGGCCCAAGGGTATTAACTTATTGTAATTTTCTGAAGATTCATTATCCAAAATCTTAATTCATTATAACAGCTCTTATGAAAACCTATAGAACCAGTGTTTTCTCTTATTTTCTTATTTGTGCAGGATGAGAGATTCATTGTTCTTTTTAATTTGTTTCATGTGGTGCTTTTGAGTACATTTCATAGAGGGCTGTTATTGAATTTCTGTGACTGTCATTATATATCCATACAACCTTTAGGAACTAATATTCTGGGTTTCCCAGTCCTGTAATCTACTTCAAATTTAAGGATTGACATAATTAGTTTCTTCAAAGTTATAACCAGAATGTTAGAGACAACTCTGCAGATACCCAAGACCAAGGATTAGGATTGGAAAAAAAGGCAATTTAAAAAATTATCACAGCGCATGCTTTTGTTCTTTATTAAATTTATAGCTCAAAATCTTATTGCTGTTTGTGTGTGTATTCCCTTGTCTGGTTTTCTTATCTTGTCTGGCTTCTTTTTTAAAAACCAGATTAAGATCATTTCAACTACCTGCATATGCTCACACGATATTTGTCACTTGGTTAGTTTAGAAATTAAAGAACGTATTGGGTCACTGAAGCATTATACATGTATCCAAATGTTCTTTTCTGAAGTTTAAAAGAAGCTCTACAGTAAAATGAATAGAGATAAGAAAACATATTAAGATGGTGTTTTAGGAGCATGCCTTCTTATGTCTGCAATAATGGTAATTTCTTATATTTCTAATGACTTCCTGTATTTCAAGAACCAACGAAATGGGTGACTGGTTAAAATGTGTAATATTCCTAGCTTCTAAGATAATGACTATCTAGAAGTAGAAAGAATTTGGGTTTGTATCATGAAAATTTGAAGCCTTATGCTCTTAAATGCCATTTCTAACCATGATTAGAATGTGTTAATTGGGACTTCCCTGGTGGTCCAGTGGTTAATAATCTGCCTTGCAATGCAGAGGACCCAGGTTCAATCCCTGGTCTGGGAACAAAGATTACACATGCTGTGAAGCAACTCAGCCCGTGTACCAGAACAGAGATCCCTGTGCTGCAGCTAAGACCTGAAGCAGCCAGATAAACAAATACGAAAACATAATGGACTGAACATACATAAAGATTTCGAAGTTAATACAAATTGTAGGGGGTTTTTTGGTTTGTTTTTACCTTTTTTCTGTGTGAAAGTCTTCAAGGTAAGCACTTACCCTTCTGCTGCTTTTTATGTAATCGCTTTTCTCTTGGAAAGGTAGTAGCTGACAATACTAGCATATACTAGAAAGGGTTTGGAGAAGGAAATGGCCACCCACTCCAGTACTCTTGCCTGGAAAATTCCATGGACAGAGGAGCCTAGTGGGCTACAGTCCATGGGATTGCAGAGTTGGACACGACTGAGCACATGCATACATTAGAAGGGGCCCCTGAAAGGGGTTGGGAAGGGAAGCAGCATTTGTTGAATAGTACTAAATGCCAGGTTCTGTTAGGTACCATCATTTAATCTTCCCCAAAGCCCATAAAGTAGGTCTTATTATCATTCTTGTTTTTCAGATAGGAAACCAAGATTCAGAGACTTTAATACCTAATTAATGGCAGAACTCAAATCCAGTTATCTTTGGGGCCAAAACCTATGCTTTTCTGTGTTGCTAAGTTTATCAAGACAGTGTACTAAGTACTTCTGGAAATGTAAAAAGAAAATAGACATTTTCCCTGGCCTCAGGCAGCATTTGCTTGAAGTAATGGAGGAAACACATATTAACATGGAAAATTATTAGTACAGCAAGGTCATACTCTGTTATGTGAAAAGTGACACTAATCGGCCTGCAACAATGGATGCTCGGAGTATCCAGAGGAGGAGAGAGAGCTCTTCTTAGTGAATCTACAAGGAGAGCTGCTTCCTGAAGTATTATTCAAGCATTGAAATTACTTCTTTCTATAGTAAACAACAAGGATCTACTATATAAGCATAGGGAACCATGTTCAATATCTTGTAATTATCTATAAAAGAATCTGTATAACTGGATCACTTTGCTATATACCTGAAACTAACACAGCTTTGTAAATCAAGTATATCTCAATTGAAAAATGATAATGATTTTTGAAAACTACATCTTTTTAAATAATGAAACTTTGCAAGTGGTCACCTGAGTGGAATTTGGAATGTTATTTTTGCAGAAAAAAAAGTGTTTTGTGTAAAAACACACCTTTTTTTGTTTGTTTGTTTTTTCCTTTTGTTAAAATAATTATGAATGAAATGGAATCGGCCAAAATGTGCATTTTTGTTACACATTCAACAGTTATTGAGTAATAGGGATGCAAGATGAAAGAGTATTATGTCTGTCCTCAAGGAGTTTGTAGTCTAATGGGAAAAGCAGCCGTCTTTAAAAAAGAGAGAAAGACACAGATTGACAGGCAAAAACTAGATTACAATGTGTGCATCTCTGACTGTGTGAAATATGTAACCAAAGGCATAACAATTTATTCAACTCAATTGTATCCTTCAGAGAAAGATAGGCAACACAAATGGGCTTATTAGTCTTTTATTTCTTAGGTATTTGCTTATTTTTCACTATGATCAAATTATCTTAATTGATTATGAAATAAAAGATTAGGAATCTATGAACTGAAAGTGAGCCTTTTTCCTTTTCTTTCATTCCTATGCCAACTCCTGTATATTTCCTTAAAATGAGTATGTATTGTGATGTAGTTTCTTGTTGCTGTCATAAAAATTATTTTGGGTGAAGTGATAGAAGTTTTAGAAAATGTTGAAAACACCTAAATACTGTGTTAGAATTTTTCAGTAGAAAACTTTCATTGAATTGTGCTTTATGATAAACAATTTTATAGATATTTGCTCACTGGACAAATTAGTCCTCACCCCCAAATTATGTGTATGTATGGTATAACTGCATTTCAAATGTTTAAAGACATTTTCATATTATCTGCATGCTCTCTGAATTCATGATAAGGTACCTTGGAAAATGTGAGATGGTCTTTTAACAGAAATGCAGTAATCATACATTGATTTTAAATGACCCTGTCACACGTGAAAACAAATCAGATTGTTGCTCTTAATGAGCTTTTCAATTTACTATTCAGTAGATCAGATAAGTGGATTTAAGAGGTAATGATCCTGTTTAGTACTCAAGCTTGACTGTCAGATCCTAGTAGTGGAGAGTAATCCCTAGGGACAAAAGCGTTGACACAGTTCTAGATGGGATAATGGGAATCAAAGCTAATGGATGATAAAAGGAATGGTGCAAGTTACAAGGATAATTGTGGATTAAAGCTCTGCCATGTGTCAATGTTGACTGTTTTTTTAGCATCTTATTGGGTCATATCTGATGCTTTGAGAAGCTGTTTTGACAACAGAGCACAATAGACCAGCCTGCTTAGATTCTTTCTTTCTTGAATGCCAGAGACACAACAGAAAACTTCCTTATAGAAACTAGCAATTTAAAAATATTTTTAACATGTTTAAATGTTTAAAATCACATTTTTGTTATTTTTATTATTCAATGTAGCATGGGGCAAAATCAAATTAATTTGATCTTTGCCATAAAAAAGAGCATTTGTAAAATCTTGAAAATGTAAAATTTTATTTTACAAAAATAGAATGTAGTAGGCGATATGGACACCCAAACAATTACAGTGTGAAAAGCACCATGCTAGAGAAATGGACCAGATACTATAGGAACATAAAGGAGAATGCAACTTATCCTACCTGGAAATGGAAGGAGAATTCAGAGATGACTTCTCAGTGAGAATCAGAGGAACAGGAAGAAGAAGGCTGGTTCAGAAAAAATAAACAGCTTGTGAACATATAGAGCTCTGTAATTGCATGACAAGCCTCAGCGTTTCGAAAGTATTTCATTGTGACTTTAAGTTGCGGGAAATGATAGAAGATGAGGTAGGTTGGGGCCAAGTTGTGAAGGGCCCTGTGTGCCATAATCATATCAATATCAGGTTTTCCAAGGGATCAAATTATTCCCATTCACCAGAGATTTTAGATCATGTTGAGATAAGGGAAACTTCCCTTTTTACAACCATTCTTCTTTTGAGCCTTCTATGTGCTGAAAGGTTTCTGTTGATTGAGGATTTGATGGTAACTAACTTCTGTAGGTTCTTTCTCCCTAGCTCCCTCTTTCCAGCAGACATCTTTCAAAAACAGTGATAGCTTTGATCATACAAGAGATAAAGGCCTATTCTCATGAGCAAAGTCACAGATAGTAGAATTGAAGTGCTTTTTAATCAGGGCTCAGAAGTTAGCAGAAGTTAACAGGAATCTGAGTCTCCATCTTCCTTTCTTTCTTTCTCCCCCAGCTTCTCTCCACCTTTCTGCCCCGTCTTTCACCTGCCCACTTCCTTTCCATCTTTTTCTTCCCCTGATTCACTCTACTGGCCTGAGGAGCTTCTGGTCATAGGACTTAAGTCAAAAGCTTGGAACACAAACTTCTGGTTAAATAATGTTTAAAATCCAAACATGAGATCTCTGCAATTGGACCGCTTTCCTCCCCTATATTACCATGTAACTCTGGATGATGTGTAGTGTCCTGTGATCTCACCTTCACAACCAATGACATATATCAAGGTAGTGTTTACATATGAAAAGCAAAAGGCAGAATAAGTGAAAGCTAAGTTGCCATACCATAGGAAAAAGGCAGATCAGGAGAAAGTAAGAGAACAGAATCACAGGGGGTCAAATCAGAGATGAGAAATCCCGTACAGCTGGTGTCTGTCAGAGAGAACCTGGAATCACACCAGAGCATCAGGGAGTGTGAAGGTGTCAACCCACCTCTCAGCTTTGCCAGGCTGTTAGGGAATATTCCATTGGCTGCCAGTGGCATTTTCCCACTTGCACTGGGATATGTATTTATAAGCTCAAGTTGGCTGCGGTTGGGACTGAAATGTTACACTCCAAACTCTGCAACCAGCACCCCCTAATGGGAAGCTTAGTGGGTTATCAGGCCCCAGTGTGTTCAACAGAGAATCCCTGAGTCTGGGGTTTCAGTCTCAGCATGGAAAGTAAGACCTATCTCTATATTTGGGGGAACTTGTTGAGAGAGATTTGAGGAGAATTTCTATAAATTCTTCAACTTCCTCTTATTTTTGTAATCCTTATTTTTATAACTGCCTAACATAATCCTAAATTATTTGATGGCTTGGCAAAACCTGGAATAGATGTAAATTTTTTAAATGTTGGAATCTTTTATTGAGGCACTCTACTTTCCAGCCCATCTTTGAGATGACTTTGTTACCACTTTGAGAAAAAAGAAATCATGTGGTATGCTGAGACTAAAATTAGTAGGTGAATGTGGGTTTTTGTGGGTGTCTATATATTTCAAATAAGGGAAGTGCTTCCTGGAGGAAAAAGAGGAGTTAGAAAAATTTTTTTTAATCTCTTATTCTGTTCTCCCCACTTGTTCCCTGCATCATTGTGAATATAATAGCATATTAAATCTTTACATTTATTCAGTTTGAATAGTCTGTAGAAAATATACATTAATGATAAACTTTTGACAATTAAATGTTTTCATGCAGGTATATGCCCGTATGTCAGAAGTCTTAGGAATAACAGATGACAACCATGTTCTAGAAACATTCATGACGAAAATGTGAGTCCCTGCTTGATTCTTCGATTTTTCTTTTGCTGTATTGCTTTGATCTTCTTACTATGCTTAAATATCTTCATAAATATTAATTTTTAATAATAGACTTTTAAAATTATGCTTTAATTTTAGAATGGTAGCATTATTCTTATCTGAAATTTAATTTCACGTATTTAAAATTCACCATCCAAAAGACATTGTTATTTGTCAAGGTAACCATACAACTGCAGTATGCAGTATCAAAACAGTTTTGAGAAGTTTACAGACTTTGTTGAACTTCAGTTCAATGGGCAGCCTTTTTAAAATTAAAAACAAAGTACTCAATTTTAAAGACCAACTCAAGAGATTATTACAAATTGGAATCATTGAGAGAGATTTGGTTGCCTTCAAACAGGGCATTCATTGATTCCAGTAGAAACCTATGGCTATCAGAGACATGTTCTTGGAAACTGTCCTTAAATTATCCTTGTAATATTAGTAGAATTAACTAGTTTCTTGTCAAGAAATAACATTGTACACTTAGCCTAAGGTTCTATGCCTCCACTTGACACCTTACTTCCTCTGTGTAACAGATAGATAGCACTGTCTTACTTGCAGAGAACAAAGCAAGATAAACAAACATGATCATAAGAAGTAAGTTTTGGAACCCCAAATTTGATGGTTCGTTTCTTGGCAGTGAGTGTATGTCTCTACTTGACTTCCTTTGAAACTCCTATTGTCACTCCCTACTGTGTTTGTTTTGGATACAAACTTAATGTTTCTTTTGTGAAACATCTAGGCAAGTTTAATTTACAAAAATAAGTTTATAGAATAATAGACCATTTGGAGAACAGTGTTTCTTGTGCATCGATTGTGTATAATTTTGAACATGAAATGAAAAGAATAGAAAATGTTCCATTGGTATTTAAACCCACTTCATGAGATATTTGTGTTGTAGGTCAACTTGAATGATGTGTATTTCCATGTTCTCCCTACACAAACAAATAACTTAATTATAATTAAAAATTTTTTTTTCATATTTAGTGTTACAAACCTTAAATACTGGGGAAGATGTGAGCCTGTAATTTCAAGGACGCTTCAGTTCCTAAATGACCTTTCTGTTGGATATCCTTTTTACTATACCTGATAATGTATATAAACAAACCTAACTGGTGCATTCTGTTGGCCAGGTTATTTTCCTTATTTGTAATTTTTCAAGTGTTTTTCCTACGTAAAAAGCCTTTCATTTAGCCTTATCTATAAATGCATAATTTTGAAAGATTTATATTAGCTACATAATATGAAACATTTTATTCAGAATCACAATTGAATTTATATGGATATATAGATTTCCAACTAGCAAAAGTTACATTTATACCCACCCAGGTTTATAAATGGATACGTTAGAAAGTAGGCAACCACATGTGTTTTAATCCATGATTTTTCATAACTGTCAGGATGGTGTTGTTTTAAAATAACACATATAACTAATCCTAAGAAGATCAATATATTCTAAAAACTTATTTTATAAAAACTGAATTCCTAAGAGTCAGTATTTCTTCAGTGTTCATTTCAATTGAAATGAATTTTATTTTCTCTAGTTAGTAGGCACAAAGGAGTAACAGAAAGGGAATTATAAGGCTTTTGACCACTTCCTTGATTGTTTCCTCTACCAAATCAACATCTTGTTTACTCTAAAATAAGATTTCCCATTACACATTAAATGTTTAGGTCTCTCTTTACCAGATTTTTAAAATCTAAAACCAGAATCATCCTTTCTTATTAGATCATAGTTGATAGTGTTGTAATGTTTCTACCAGTGAGAGAGAAGCATGTTGATTATCTTTTATATGTTAACTATCAAATATATAGGAGTTATGAAAAATAAGTGTTAGTTTAGTTAACCACTAAGATTAGCTGATATTTTAATATGAAGACAGCATTCTGAAAATGGGTGGCATTGGATGGAAATCTTTAACGTGGGTTCACTCCAGGAATATGTTTATATTAGTTAAGTTTAAAATTGTGTTCCTTTGCAAACCATAAAAGATTTCCAAAGTATTAGACACCCACTTTTGTGCTGGAATTTAATATGCAACTTTTTATTGGAAAATAATCGTCCTTGTCTGGCAAAATCCACCATGCAATATTTCTGTTAGTAGGTATAATGCAATAAAGACAGGGAGGGCTATTTATCACTACAAATTTTGAGGATTTCAGGATTCTTTTTATTATTTTAATATATTTCTTTGATATTAAATCAGAAAAATGATAAATTACACCTGTCCGGGCTGCTTTTCCTTTTTACTGGAAAGTGATGTACAACCCAATTCCAGTGGTCATTTTGGCTTTTTAAGATATGTATTTTTTCTTATTAAAAAAAAAAACTCATCCTGTATTTTTTTAATAATAATGCTGAAATACTCTTTATTTCTAACATATGAAGTGGTTTATAAGTACTTCCTAGTATTGCAAACTCTGGCCTTTTCACAATGTATTACTTTGAGAGCATATTATCTGGAAAGAAGCCTATGTTATTTTATGGCACATATCTGTGTTTAGATTTACCCTATTTTTTAGGTTGAAATTGAAATCTAATATAAAATTAATTTGATTTGTATTCTTTTTTGTTTAATTTACATAAGGCCTAATTTATTTGTACCTGCCATTTAAGATCCTTTCCTATCATTTACATCTTTTATATATTCTTTAATCCTGACTATAATCTTTTATTTTACAAGTCACTTATTGCTTTTGAACACTCCTTTTTGAAGTTAATAAAAAATCACATTTTCCAAAAGCTTATTAGATAAAAGTTTAAAAGCTGTAGCATTTTAAACCAAGGGATGGGCATAATTTCAACTTGGGTGCATTGATTTATATTTTTTAACAATTATTTCAGGTTTGCATATTTAGAAATATATATTAACTCAATTTGATTTCAGTGCTCAGTTATTTGAATTATAAATCATTATGTCCCTTCTAGCTGATCAGTCATGAAATATCTTTGAATTCATTTACATAATGGAATATGTGAGTGGTGTATCTATTTCAGTGCAGTTGCTGGTTACCTAATGCATGTTTTGTTGTTTCTAATCGATTTCTTTATTGTAATGTGGTTTTAAATCCTGATTTTAAAACAATACGTTATTTCTGTGTTAAAAATAAGATGGCTCAGCGATAGAAGCAGTTATGCAAGATAAAAATCATCACCAACTGACCTTTATAAATGGAAATCTGTTTATATATTAATATTCAAAATATTTGTATTGAAAATACTAGTAACAAATAAATGAAAAGCATGTTATCTTACTGTAAAATTTTTTAATGTTTCTTATTACTTTTATAATGCATGTTTTCAAATAATTATTGCTTTGTTTTTTGTATTTTGATCTTCTTCAGCATGAATCTTACTCATTATTTATGGTCCTCAAAGCCAGTCTCTGAATTTTGGTGTTCTTCTATCTGACTGCTTGTTTAGGAATTGAAATCACAAAGGTCCTCATTTTTAGGAAGTACTAAAAAGCCTCATGTTTATTTACTTAAGGCAGTCTTCTCAAACTTTAGTGATAGAATTTCTGGAGTTCTTGTTAAAATACAAATTACTGGGCCCCACTACCCCCAGAGTTTCTGTTTTAAGACGTGTTAGACCGAGGCCTGAGAATTTGCATTTTCATTAGTTCTCAGCTGATGCTGGTGGCTCACAGACCATATTTTGAAGACTTCTGCCTTAAGTTAATTAGAAAATAGAACTGAATGCCCTCAACAGAAAATCTGAATATTTCTCCTAAAGAATTCTCTGAGGGAATTTGCCTTCACTTAGAAAAGGCAGATTTGACATTTTTAGAAATAGTCTAGTTTTCTAAATAATAATGTGTGTGAGGAGGCTACCATTTTGTTAAGTCCCCAGATTTTAACTGGAAAGCCATTGTTGCATTTTTTCCCAAGGTTTCTGTTGGTAAATATGAAGCTTTCTAAATTGGCAAGTTTGTTGTAACTTTAAAATCCATTGGCCTTTTTGAGAAAAAGTTTGTTCTCCCAGCAGATTCATTATATGTGGCGTATACGACAAATTTAGCAAACATATCTAGTAACTTTTTAATGTACTTTTTCATTTTCCAAGATTAAATTTCAAGAATTCCAGATTCTAAATAGCTTTTTCTAAGAGACACAAGATTGAAATGACTCTTTCCTGGGATAACCCTTCACAGTAAGATTTAATACTTGGGTATCCTTTTCCTGCTTTGATATGTTTTCCAGTCGTAAATTCTGGTTTCTGTCTAATTGGGAAAGATGTAAGATTGTTTAAGTGATTAGGACAAGGAAGCTGCCAGGAAGACTGGAGTGAGAATAAGGGTCATAGAGAGCCATCAAATAAACTTATTTTTTTTAAATGCTGAGAGAGAGGGAAGTGTCACATTTCATTCATAATTCTGTTTGGTTTTTAATCATTATTTCAAGTTTTTCTTCCTTTAAAAAATAATTGATCGACATTTCTATTGCAATTCATTGTTTACTCAGATTTATAGCAGTTAACATGTCTCTGAGTTTCAGATAGACATTAATGAGAAAGGAAATTTCATTTTCTGTTAGGCCCTCTGTTGGTAGCTGCCCTTATTACATCATCCTCAAAGGTTTGAGAAAACCCAAAAGATAGTCTTTAGCTAAAATTTTTAAAAACACACCTCATTAAGAATTCTACATTAATTCATGAATTTATCCAAATTCATTTTCCCTACTGATAATGTGAACTTCAACAATTCTTAGAATTAATAACTTCTTCATGTTATTGCAAGATGATGTGTGTACATCATCCATGGGGCCCAGTACGAAATGAAAATGTGATGTGCATTGTTCATAAATGATAAAGAATTTAAAGTCCTTAGCAGCAGAACACTGAGCCAAGCAGAGGCCTTTATACCCACAGGACTCTGTGCAAGGGCATAGTCTAAACTCAGAAACCATGACGCTGGCTCAGGCTATCTGCTGCAAAAAGAATTCCTTCCATTTGGCTTCAGACTAACTTTCTAAGACTGTCTCCCATGGTTCCTGTACACCAGGATTTGGTGAATCCTGAATGAGGTGGGGCGTCAGGAGAGAGTAGAGGATGAAAGATGAGACAAGAGTCTAGTATGAAGTAAGGGGAAAGGATGGAAGTAAAACTGGATATGTCTGTTACAGGAAGTATTTAGTAATAAACAGTAGTAATTCTGCTTTTGTGAAATGGTATTAAAATGTATCATTTTATTTCAGTGAATATCACCATCTCCAGATGGTTTTCAGAATGTTAAATAAAACTAGTTTCAGCTACATCCCTCAGGCATACTTCTATTAACATTTCTCATCAAAAGAAATGTTGATATATTTCTTTGTTTGCTGTCTCTATCATCTTTGGAAAAGTCATCCCATAATTTATCTGCTCTATTTGTTTTTATACTAGCATCAACTGTGAAAATCTTCTATTCCTCCTCTGTAGCCCACTTAATGCAGGCCTTCTCTCAGTTCTTTATAGATTCATACTTCACAAGGTTACCTTCCTTGAGTATTATTTTGATGTGATCATTTCACTTCCCAAAAGCCCAGAATCACATGCTTCTTGGGTCAAAGTAAAATTATTGATTTAAACCTGAGTTTTTTAATGGTACTTAACTTACTGAGTTCCCAAAACTAATTTCCTGATCCACAACTCAACCCCAATTTGTACTTTATACTTGGGCCAAGAAAATTTGTTTTGCCTTCCCCTTGATACCCTTCAGGCTTCCCTGGTGGCTCAGATCTTCCTGTAATGCGGGAGACCTGGGTTCGATCCCTGGGTTGGGAAGATCCCCTGGAGAAGGAAGTGGCTACCCACTTCAGTATTCTTGCCTGGAAAATCCCATGGACAGAGGAACCTGGCAACCTCTGGTCCATGGCGCCACAGAGAGTCTGGACACAACAGAGTGACTTTCACTTTTTTGATACCCTTCATAATCTTTCACTGAATTGCCACATATGCTGTTCTCTTCATTTGACCCGTTATAACTCACTTAGGTCTCTTAAATTTTCAGGTTTCGCTAAAAACTTGGTAGAGCCATCCTGAAGTAATTATTAATTATAATCCTTATCACAGTGTTAACTGAAAGAACTCAAAGGAGTCATTTAATTTCGCTAAGGCTCAGTTTCTTCATTTGTAGGAAGGGAATATTATCTATCTCTTAGGCTTTCGTAAAGATTAAATAATAGGGCTTCCCTGATAGCTCTGTTGGTAAAGAATCCGCCTGCAATACAGGAGACCCTGGTTCAATTCCTGGGTTGGGAAGATCGCCTGGAGAAGGGAAGGGCTACCCACTCCAGTATTCTGGCCTGGAAAATTCCAGGGACTTTATAGTCCATGGGGTCGCAAAGAGTCGGACACAACTGAGCAACTTTCACTTTCACTTTCAAATAATATGATAAATATGTAACAATATATCTATGTTATCTAACAGTAATAAAGCACCTGGTACTACTGACCCAGTCACATGGTAGATGCTACTAATGCTTCATTTTTGTTCCTTTTCTCTTTAGTGTTCTTGGACACCTAGTTCTTTTCTGTTTTTCTGGGGATAAACATAATATAGCCTAGTATTGACTAGTCCTCTCTCCTATTAAACTGTGAGTTATTAGCTATTAGGACTGTTTTGTTTCCTTTCTCTATAGTTTCAAAACTTCATCACATAGTAGACATTAGACCCACATTGTTACCTCTCCTGTTAGTGACTAAACCTTAAGTAACTAAACTCTTATTCCTTACAAGCAGTTATTAATATCCCTTAAGATGCTTCATTTTGGTTATACCTGTTTGGATTTTTTTTTAGTCTAGTACAGTTCATGAGCATAATTCTACTTTTGAAGTCACTAATATTTCAGTAATTATACCATATACCTATCATACCTACAGTAATTTCCATCAGGTAATTTTCTTATCTGTGAGCTTTCTTCTATCATCAGGATCTAATTCTGTCCGTAATGTTGTAAGCATGTATGGCTTTTACCTAATTGCCTAGCTCAGTACCATTATCCACCTTCTTGTGCTTAGTGAAGTCATGTATCTAATACACTACTTTGATTTTAAAATAGAAATTTCATCACATTTTAACACTTCTGAAAATAAAATGTTTTATAATTTGATATTTTAAAACTCTTTCTTAGTAGTACATATAATAATCATATTCTTTATAATCAATGATGTTTTAGGATTGATGAAATACAGCATTACTCAGTAAATACTTGATGCCTTGAATTGAAGTAATACTTGGTACTACTTTGCCCACTAGCTGCTAAAGTGTGTGGTACCTGTAACTTAAAAAACCAGGGCATTCTCAACTAGGTTATTCTTCCCTTCTGAAGATACAGATTTTTTTTCAAAAATTTGACCGTCTCTAATATACACCATTCTTTTGACTTTTTCTTGCCCAAGCTAACTGTCAGTGAGACCATCTTCACTTACATCAGTGTTTTTGTAACTACATGGATACAGACAAATTTTCTGGGCATTTTGTTTGTAAGTTCATATCTGCTAGTCTGTGGAGTTTGCTCAGTCCTGAATGTGATGAAAGCTCATTAATGAATTGATGCCTCCTAAAAGAACAATTTCCCTGTCCCTTCTTGGGCCTAGTTCCAGTTTCACTTGTACCTCAAGAAGCTAGTGATCTCTGTAGAATCATTTGGCATATTTCAAATTGAATGGATATGATTTAGCCTAGTGAAAAGAGCTTATACTTTCAAGTCACACAGACCTTTGAAGTTTGGATTTGAATCCAAAAGTTCTACCATTTATATGTTCCATGTGTGACTTTTATTAAATTCTCTTTACTCTTCTAGACTTCTGCTGTTACTGTTAACCACCGTTAACCACATGTACTGTTATGAACTGTTGTCCACAGGCCTCTGAAATCTAACCTGGTACTACCACCCAACCAAAATGGTGCAGCTTACAAGAATCCTAGTCTCTTAGTGAAGAAAGAAAATTATGAAGACGATGTACCTATTTACCTTAAAAAAAAATTACATATTTTTGTAAGGGCTATGGCTAGCTTTGAATTGAATTCCTATAGGGAAATATAAGTATTCAGATGAACTTTCATTTTTTCTTTATTGAAAAAAGTTTTTAAAAATCATTCTTAATCTTCTTCCTTAGAATGTAATTAAAAGGCAGTGAGGCTGGCCTGGGTACAAAGTGCACAGATGCAATTCTGCAGAAAATGTGTCTTTGGCAGATGAGATTCTTCCTGTGAGTGTTCTGTTTATTGCTGCCATAAATATTCTATTGTCAAAACATGACTTGCTGTTTATTAGCAGCACTGACAGGAAGATTCCTATTAATGGTAGCATTCTTATTACCCATAAACCCTGTCACTTTTAACTTTGCAATTCTAAGAGAATTGTATTTGGTAATTACTTAAGATATTTCTTAGCTCATTGATCCCTACCCCTGTTTAACTGAGTGGAGTTTGAGTGGCAGTTCTTCTCAGTGACTTACACTGGAAAAAATCATCAAGGCTGCCTCTTTGTAAGCAAGGAGAGACTTGCTGCCTATCACCCTTGATCTCGTTTCATCCTGCCAGAAACACACAGTGCATCGAGCACCCACTGAGAGCACTGTGCGGAGGAAAAGGCGTACGTGCGGTCACTACCCTTAGGAAGTTTACAGTCTAGTGTAGAGATAAGCAAAATATGCAGTTGCTTAACCTGCAGCTGGAATGGGTTGCCTTCAGTCAGAGAGGCTTGAATCTAAATCATACTAATTGCCTGTCTTTTGGAAACTTTAACTTCATTTTTATAGTTTATTTCCTCATTTGAGAACTAGAGTCTATCTCATGGGATTGAGAGGATTAACCTTGAAAGTAGTAAGCATTCTATAAATGTTCATGCTCTGCCTCTTTATGTCATCTCCATGGTTTATAATTGGCGAAGACATGTGCGTCGTCTGACCCTCACAACCCGGGATAGCTTGGATATATCCTCATTTGTTGAAGAGGAAAAGTAAGGCTAAGAGAGACAGAGTGTCATACTCGGGCTCACCCAGCTGACTGAATGGTGTAGTCAAACTGAAAGCCCAAGTTTCCTAACTTATGTTCCAGTGTGTTTTCTATTCTTATACCCACACTTGAGTGACTAACATTTAAAATTAGGCTCATCAGTGCCAGTGTATAGAGTTAATAGACGTCTGCATTTGGAGATGAGGTGAAGGAAAAGAGCCAGTGTTTTCACTGGGACATAAATGGAACCATGTAAGATGATTATTATTATTGGAACCATATAAGATCATTATGGTTTGAAGAAAGGTTTGTGTAAGTATGTAGGGAATGCCCCACAGGTGCCCTAGCTAGAGCAGAAAGCACAGGACTAGGATAAACCCTGAGTAAGAGCAGAGGGTGTTTGTGTACTGAATTGGTGTTCTTAGAACCCACTTCAGCCTTTCTTTGATGATGGCACTAACCAGAAGTTATTTAGGTTTTGGGATCATGTTTGTGATGTTTTTCAACTCTATTCTCATTCTGAGTTGAACTGTTCAGGTGATATTGTGGTACAGTAGAAAGTACGTGGCCTTTATAGTCAAAGTGAAGTCGCTCAGTTGTGTCTGACTCTTTGCAACCCCATGGACTGTAGCCTACCAGGCTCCTCTGTCCATGGGATTTTCCAGGTAAGAGTACTGGAGTGGGTTGCCATTTCCTTCTCCAAGGGATCTTCCTGACCCAGGGATCGAACCCAGGTCTCCAACATTGTAGGCAGATGCTTTACCGTCTGAGCCACCAGGGAGATTTATAGTCAAATCTCCGGTCAAATGTCAGCACTCTTAGTCCATAGCAATGTAATCTTGGACAAGTAACTTAATTTCTCTGAGCTTCTGTTTTCTTATCTACAGTTTAAACAAAATAAATAATATTTTAAAATGTAATTGTGAAAATTAGGTGGGTTAACAGATATATAATGCCTTGCACCTAGTAGGCATATAAGAAATTTTAGGTCCTTTAAACCTGTACTTCAACATTTAAGGACCTGAAGTTGCGGTCGCTACATCCTCCTAATTGTATTCTGATTTTCTTCATCTAAAGCAGAATTTCCTTAGATTTCTACTAACTAAGCTCATGTTTCTTAGAATTGAATAATTTTCTCTTTCTTGATAGCCTATTATGGGTCTTTCATAATTATTTTTTATGAAATAATATTAAGTGAAAAGAAGTTCTCAAGTTACACCCAAAATGTAAAAAGGGTCAATTTTAATTTTCCACTATAAGGCTCTAATAGTAAAAAAAGTTTTTGTCTTAATTATAAAATTCATTCTTCCTTTCCATAACTAGAATATGTATAAGCTAGGAAAAGTAATTGCACTGGTTAATAATGGATTATCATTCTTAACAGAGTGGAAGGCATTTCTATAGGGATAAAACTCTTTAGAAATAATATTTATTCATCATAAATAGAAATTGATGCCATTATAGTTCAGTGTTATTTTGTTATCTATTACTTATTGATAAGACAATCATATTTCCCCAGATTCCTTAACGTCTATTACCTATATCCTTTTAAAAAAACTTGTGAAGATAGATGCCGTGAAATTCATGCTAAAAAATCACACGGTGAGTCTTATTTCCTTGAATTAATGACTAGAGTTGTCTGGGTAGTTTAGGTCAAGCATTAGTAACTTTGGATGCTCTTTTACTTTCATTAGAGTGAACACTTCCCCTTTCTTGGCATCAGTGACAGTTACAGTCTCAGTGACTTCAGATGCCGAACAACCTTCTACACAGCCCTCACTCGTCTTCTGATGGTAGATCTAGGTAAGGTTAAGAATATAAGCTTAATTAATAAGGGATCAACAATATATTTGTGTGAATGAAGGAGTGTCATACTTGTGGGTACCATATTTAACTAATTGGAATTTGCCATCTTTGACAGTTTTCTTACAGCTTTCTAATATTTGAGCATTGACTCATTAGCTTCAGAGCCAAAAGACAAATTTTTGTATAGAATAGTGGTATTTTTCACTTCACTTAGTATTTGTGTTAATTCTTTACTTCAAAATTTATTTTCTGGGTATCCTTTGATCCTTTCAGACTTCCCTAGTGGCTCAGACAGTAAAAAATCTGCCTGCAATGCAGGAGACCTGGATTCTCTCCGTGGGTCGGGAAGATCCCTTAGAGAAGGGAATGGCAATCCATTCCAGTATTCTTGCCTGGACAATTCCATGGACAGAGGAACCATGGCGGGCCACAGTCCATGGGATCGCACAGAGTCAGACACAACTGAGTGACTAAGACTTGCGCTTTGATCCATTAATTTTACTGCTATACAAATCAAAGAGTAATCTTAAATACAGAAGAGCTCAATAAGAAAGATTTTCTTTGTAATGGCATTTAATCTAGAGAAATGTGGCAATGATGTAAATGTCCAACAACAGGGAATTATAAAGTTAGCCGGATATACTGATTTGATGGAATAGTCTGTAGTCATTAAAAACTATGATTCGACAACAAAGTAATATGTGAAATTTTGTTACAATATTAAGCAAAAAAGTAAGGTATTAAGCTGTGCAAATGATGTTGAGCATGCTCATTGGGAGAGAAACAATGCATCAAAAAAAGTCTTAAATGAAATCCTTCAAAAATGTTAAATGTTGTCTTTGAGTAGTATGCTATAGATAACTTCCTCTTTTCTGATCATTTGAATTTTTCCTTACTATATTATTTTCCTAATGGGAAAAATTAACTTGCTTTTGTTCTATTAGCTTTGAAAAGCTGAAAGTTAGAAGTATCCACAAGTAGATAGCTACCTTAGAATGGGTACTTAAGCTTCTCTGTGTTGACCCTGTCATCCTGGAATCCCATTTCCCCCATGTTTGGATACTTCAGGTTAAATTAGTCAGTTTATAGACACATGATAGAGTTAAATCAATGACAGTGTCACCCTTAGAGAAAAGAATACTTTTTCTTCTGTTCTCTCGCAATGTATTGATTGATCCATCTATTTAAATATGAGTTTTTTAAAACATGATCATATGTAAAGAAAAGGGATAAATAATTTCATTTTGCACATAAAAGGCATTGACCCTTGTAATAGAAAGATAACTAAATCCTTCTTTGCTCCACATCTATGTTATTTCCATGCATTTCAACAGAATATATTACCAGAAAGACAAACAGCCAAAAGTTGAGGAAAATGCAACTGGAATGATTAAGGAGCTTAGTGGGATTGATTTCTAAAGAAAGATTAAAAGAACCATGTATGTATAACTTGGCTAAGTGACAAGTAGGGCTTGAGGCAAAGAAAACTGTCTATAAATATTTGAAGAGTGTAAACCAGGCATGCAAAACCCAATCATCTGCTACCTTAGGCAAATAGGAGATCTGAGTGACAGCTTCGCATACTGCACGCTAGCCTGTGTTACCTCTCAGCGGCTGCCTCGGAGAGCAGAGCAGTCCAGACTCTTCGTCATCGTCCTCCATAATCATTTAGACAGCACCCTGTGCCGAGCTCTGAGGACAAGACAAGGACCAGTCAGACATACTGGCCCCTGCCCTCATGGAGCTAGCCTTCTTGCCTTCCCAACTGTCCAAGCATTAAAGGAGATAGTGAAACCCTTGTCTAGACTTAATTTGTTTCCTAAACCTTAAAAATGCTGCTCTTTTAATGACCTGTCAAACAGACTGAAAGAAGCAGGGAGACCAAAGTTAAACAGATACTCAATGTAAGTAAACTAAATCTGAGAGTAGATAAAAACAATATCAGCTGCGCTCAGGGAACTTGTGCATTGTTGAAAAAAAATTTTTTATTTAATAGTTTTTCATTTTTAAAAATAATTAAACATATATTATAAGCATCAAGTGATGATTTGTGGTAAATATTGCCAGAGCTTCCTTCCCTTGTTACAAACCAGAGTTCCTTTTCTTCCCCAAATATGTTGACCTTCTTTAGGGTATAGATTTTGCCTTCTTCATCTTTTCTAGTACCAGTCTCAGTGTCTCTACATTGTAGGTGCTCAGTTAGTATTAGGTGAATGAAGGACACACCACGCCATCATCCTGGCTCCTGAGTTCAGCTCTGCCTGCCATGGTCTCTCTCTGGAAGTAGCCTGATCATTGGGTTCTCGAAGACAAACCAAATCAAGTGGCTGATTGCTTTTGCAAGTGTTTATCTACACTTGGCCACTTTTGTGCTCGATGAGTCACTTGTTGCTCTCTGTTCAAGTTATTACTTTATAGACAAGCATTTGTTGAGTGTTGTTGAACACAGTTTTATTATTTGAAGCCTGTCTCACAAGCTAGATTGACTAGATGTTGATACCAGAATCTCTATATATATGGCTTTATAGTTTTCTGTTGGGTGTTCACTTTCATGAAAACAAGGAAAAAAGAGATAGTGATGTTGTCAAATTCAAAGATCCATGTATTAAATGAGGGAAATATTAGATAATGAGAATTCTTCTCAAATTAAACAAAAAAATTGGAGAGGAACATTTTATTTTATATCAGTGAGTTAAAAAAAAATCGCATAGAAAATATGCCTAGCCAACCTGCTTGCAAAGCATTGGACGTGATTCTTGGATTGAAATATAAAGCATATTCTAATTGAATCTTACAAAGAAATTGAATATTCTTTGTGTATAAGCCATGCACACTGGAGTGATTTAAAAGGGGGAAGAAATTGGGTGTCACATTAATTGGTATTTACTTTGAAATCCATTTTGGTTTCTATTCAGTAATTTGTACTTTGTATGAATTTAATTAGATGCTATATGCCCCAGGTTGTATTTCAGATTAAAATGGGGGGGGGGGGTGTTGACAATAAATAGTTGTACCACTTTATCGAATTGCTCTTTGGCTAAACTAGACAAAATGTTCACTTGTATGAAGAACAGAACTGAAGGCATTTTATCATCAGAAAGACGATGTTTATGTTGGCAACATATTTTTTTTTATTTTAAGAAATTATAAAAATTAATATAAGAAAAACCCTTCATGAGATAACATACATACAGAAAAAAATAGTGACCAACCATATGTGCATGCATGTTAGCCCTTCCAAGAATCACTTAAAGTTCCCAAGGTTATTTTTAAATTAACTTTGTCAATCTAATAAACTAAAGGAAAGATAATATTACCCAAGCCAGTAAATGGAGAACCTCCAGGGAGCTGTTCAGTGTAAAATACTTGAATAAATAAAAACCTTCTATTTTGTTTAATTTGAGTGGAGGTGAATTCAGTTGACAAATTATTGAAGAGGGGAAGTGTGGGAGTGAGCTACAATATACCTTTTTGTTTTGCAGGGAACTAAATATTGTTAGTTGCAGGTTAAATTTTTTACCAACCACAAATTTAAAATTGCTCGGTGTCATAGTTGAGTTTCCTTGGACACTTTATGATTGTACCTTATCTTGAGCTACTCAGATGAGAAGCATGTTGATGGAATCTGAGTGAGCAGTGCTTTCCTCAGATATTCAGACAAGCAGTCATACTTTTCATGATCACAGGGGTACTAATATTAAAATGGTGTTTATGGACTTTAAGAGAGTTCTGTCTTTAGGGATGAAGGTAGCATAATATCCATGTACCTTTGTGGCTTCTAATAGGTAATTGGCACCTGAAGATATCTCTAGCTTAAATTTGAAAAATTTGAAATAGCAAGTAAATGACTTGAATAAAAAGGGAAGAGTATTCTAGAAATAGCTGCTAAAGAAAGAAGTGAAAATACAGAGGAAACTCCTTTTCTTTATTAATAACAACTAACATTTGTTTACAAATTTATAGTTTGCAGACCACTTTGACGTACATTTTCCTATTTGATCTTCACCACAGCCTACATGAACTAGGTATCACTGCATTGTGTATCTGTTAGGAAAGTGAGATACAAAGAGATTAAATTATTTTCCCAAGGTTAGGCATATAATTTGTAGCCCTCTGACCATATATTCACTTTTGCTGTTCCTTTGCCTGTCACTTTCTCAAATCAATTAGGGAATGTAACTTTTTCTTCTTCATTTTTATTTGAACTACTTGGACTGAATGATTGATTTGAGGCTGGGGTAAGAAGGGATTACTTTCCAAACTTCTATCTAAACAGATAAGATTCATGTTTATTATTTGTCCTGTATTGGTGTATTCACAGTTCTGTGGTCAGTGAAAGTCAAATGTAGTTTTTGAAATTTTTTCTTATGTCTAATAATTGTCTAAAGTGTATTTCTTCTCATGGAAAAAAGGACACAGGAGTAGATAGATATCCCAGGAGGATTTAGTAAGTGAGAAGCTTGATCAGAAATAGTCAGTGTTCTGATAGATAGGAAGAATACCTCAACTTCCATCACTTGTGTCTGTGACTTGGCAGAGACTATCTGGAAAATAGACATTTGTTGGGGTTGAGGAGGGAGTGGGCAATAGTGGGTAAAAAAGCAGCTGGAAATACTTAGAATCTATAATGAGATAATTAAGACTAATTAGCTGGCCCTGTAGGCAGAAAGCAGCCCATTAAATTCAGATCCAGTTTTAATAACTTACCTGGTTTTGAGGGTAGAGTCCAGAGCACCCCAGGGAATGAGATGCTTCAGGGGAGAAATTTTTAGGATAGGTTTCTTAGAAAAGAAATAAGTAGTCTTCTGTAGACAATGTATTTTTCTGCTGGGAACTAGAATAAACATTCTGGTTCCTAGGGAGAAGAATTAAGATGTGCCTCAATTTTCTCATCTGTTAAATGGAGATACCTACTTTGAAGAACTGGCATGTGGTTTAAATAAGATAGCATGTGTGAAAGGGCCTGGAACAATTCCTTTCACAAAACAGGCACTCAGTATATATTATTAATTAATTGTGACAAATATTTTGCTAAATGCACTGTTAGGGGCATTCATCAATAGACACTGGGCCCTCGAAATGAGGCAAATCCAATACCCTTAATGCACCTGCTCTACATCAGTGTGGCTGATAACTTCTCCTGACTGATACTAAAACATCCTGCCCAAAACCATAAGTCATTTTAAAGCCAACTAAAATTACGTGGTAGTTTAGAGGGAAGCTGACAAACCAAATTTGGGCCCAAGTTAAATCTAGCTATGCACATTTCTCAAGCCTTTTTCTAATAACTTTAGAAGTGCTATCCTCATAAAGTACTGGGGAACAGCAGATAACGTGGGCCTAGATCTGTAGAAGTCTCTGGCTCTTTTATGATATTAGCCTTGGTACTTGGGGTTTTGAATTTTTTTATTTTTTATCTATTTATTTAGTTTTTGGCTGCACTGGGTCTTCGTTGCCAGGCTTCCCAGGTGGCTCAGTGGTAAAGAATCCAGCTGCCAATGCAGGAGATGTGGGTTCAGTCCCTGGGTTGGGAAGATGCCCTGGAGAAGGAAATAGCAGCCCACTCTCCATGGACAGAGGAGCTTGCTGGGCTACAGTCCATGGGGTTGCAGAGTCGGACATGACTGAGCACACACGCGTGCGTCTTGGTTGCTGCGCCCAGGCTTCTCACTGCCTGACTTCTGCTGCTGCAGAGCACCGGCTCTGGGCATGTTGACTTCAGCTGCTGTGGCTCGCGGGCTTAGTTGCCCCACAGCATGTGTGATCTTCCCCGGCCAGGGATCCAGCTGATGGTACCCTGCATTTCAAGGCGGATTCTTAACCACTGGACCACCAGGGAAGCTGGTCCTTGGTTTTAAACAGATTACAGTCACCCCTCAGTATACACAGGGCCTTGGTTCCAGGACCACCATCCCCCACCAGTACCAAAATCCGCATTTGCTAAAGTCCCTAAAATGTCATAGTTTTGCAAATAATGTGTACACATCCTCCTGTATACTTTAAATCATCTCTAGATTACTTGTAATACCTAATATCTAAAAGCTACATAAATAGTTGCCAGCCATGGCAGATTCAAGTTTTGCTTTTTGGACCATTATAGAACTTTTTTTTCCTGAATATTCCTAATCTCTGGTAGGTTGAATCCAAGGGTGTGGAACTTACAGATATGGAGGATCAGCTGTTTTCTTCTTCACTCACTGCCTTTGTGTCTCCTTCTGTGCCTCTCCTCTCTCCTTATTAAAAGCTTCATGGCATTAGACCTGGTCTTTACTGATATATTAGTTTCCTATTACTGTTTTGGGGCTTCCCTGGTGGCTCAGATGGTAAAGAATCCATCTGCAATGCAGGAGACCCAAGTTCAGTCCCTGGGTTGGGAAGACCCCCTGGAGAAGGAAATGGCTACCTACTCGAGTATTCGGGCCTGGAAAATTCCATGAACAAAGGAGCCTACTGGGCTATTTTAACAAATTACCACAAAGTTAATGGCTTAAATATTATAAAAATTTATTTTATAATTCTGAAGGTCAGAAGTCCAATATGGGTCTCAGTGGGCTACCATCAAGTGTTAGCAGGGCAGTGTTCCTCTCTGGAGGCTCTGAGGAAGATTATGTTCCCTTGCCTCTTTCAGCGTAGAGGCTACCTGTTTTCCTTGGTCCATGACCTCCTTTTCCAAGGTCCATCAAATACTTCTTATTCTGCCATCTCTCTGGTTCTCCCCTTTCTGCTTCTAACACTTTCCTGGACCTTTGCAATTACATGAGACCCACCTGGATAACCCAGGATAATCTTCTATTTTAAAGTCAGTTGATTAGCAGCCTTTTAATTCTCTTTTGTCATATACTCACAGATTCCAAGGATTAGGATGTAGACATCTCTGGAGGGCTTTTATTCAGCCTACCGTTCCTACTTATCACTAATACCAAAGTATTTCACACAATACATATTATACAATAAATCCTCAGGTAGTAACTGTTGGCTGCCATCATTTATTATTACCTTAAGTATTCGTATTACTTGCTTCTCCTTGGTCACTCCCCCAACTCCCCAGTAATCTATCTGCTATTTGAATTTGAGAAAATGAGAAGTTTCACTGTTCACAGGTAAGGGAGGGGACCCAGATATTTGGTGGTGGTAGTTTTGTTTTTTGTTTTTTTGGGGTGGTGCATGTCAAGATTCTCATACCACAAAATTCATCCTGTTAAAGTATATAATTCAGTAGTATTTAGATTTAGTAGTTTTTAGAATATTCACTCAGTGTGCAACTATTACCATTATCTGCTTCCAGAATATGTTCATCACCCTAGAAAGAAGCCCTGTACCCATAAAGTGGTGTCTCCTCATTATCCCTGGTTCCTGAAAGCCACTCATCTACTATCTATCTCTATGGATTTGCTTGTTCTGGACATTTGGTATGAGTGGAATCATATATGTGACCTTTGTATCTGGCTTCTTTCATGTACCATGATGTTTTTGAGGCTCGTCTATGTTTAGCATATATAGCGCTTTATTCCTTTTCTTGACTGGTATCCCATTGTATGGATATACCACATTTTGTTTATCCATTTATCAGTTGATAAACAGTAAGGTTGTTTCCACCTTTTGGCTATTTTGATAATGCTGCTCTGAACATTCATATGTTAAGTTTTGGTATGGACATATGCTTTCAGTTCTCTTGGGCATGTGCCTAGGAATAAAATTGCTGGGTCATATAACAACTCTGTTTTTAACTTTTTGAGTACTTACCAAACTGTTCTCCACAGTCACTAAATCATATATTTGCTTCACCATTTTACATTCCCACCAATCTAGATTTTAAATTATACAAAATAACAAATGAAGTATCCTATAAATAAAATATCTAAAAGCCAACATACTAAAATAGTTACTGTTTGTATTTTAATGTGACTTCGCTGAAGGAGAAAAAAATTGAAATTCAAAAATGAGTAACTTTCTGTTGAATCAGGTCACTGGAAATCCAGTAGAGGGGATTTAGTTTGGGGCATCCCCCTAAAACCTGAAGAGTACTGTTTTTATCTGTGCATGACTGGGAACTTAGAGTGTTATGTTAATATTTACTTTTCCTGATGCCAGTGAAAACAGTAGCCTATAAATTGACACTTCAACCTCTCAGATTATACTGGTGTCTGAGCCTGTGTCTTAAACTGGCAGCTTCCATTATTATTCATAAAATGTTCACATGTAGATTTGGCATACTGAATATACGACTGCATACTTGAACATGAAGTTGTAAGAACACGTTTTCTTTTTTTCGTATGTAAACAGTAAATGATACCTTCGTCAGTAACACAATGGGGAAAAATCTTTAATAGATATATAAAGTGTTTTGCATGAGTAAGCAAAAATGACCAGTTTTCTAGCTGAGATGATGCAACATATCATTGCAGTAATAGGAACAGTGCTAATTGATACATAAATGTTTCTATGGGAATAATGCACCAATGTTTCTCATTTGCCCACTTTAAACTCAAGTGATTGCAGAGGAGTCCCTTTTTCTCACCAGAACCAAGCTAATTGTTCTTCACTCTCTTCTACTTTCATGCAACTGCAAAGTCAAGATTTTGTGACCCTGACTTCAGTCCCTACCTCTGACCCCTTTCACCCTGTCGGAGACATAGCGGGGGAGAACATGAAGTAGAGTTGGAGAGTAAAGCAGAACTAATTTGAGGCCGTGGTTCACTGACATTTACCAGCCAGAAGATGTTGGACAAACTAACTCCTTCAACCTCTCTGTTCACATTTAATTGAAGGAAATAATCATACCACTCTGTAGGATTGTTGTGACCATTATTGACGTAACCATGCTTTGAAGATAGTAAAGGCTACATAGGTGTTTGTTAAGTAGATTAAGTACCAGATTCACTGGCTGCACATGATACGTACTCAAGAAATAGCTATTGTTATCCAGTCACTACACAAATTCTTGACCGTTTTCTAGGCACTGGGGATACAGTGATGATGAAAACAGACTGGGTTCCTTCCCCAAGGAGCTTACATTCTAGTAGGAAAGACAATGAATAAATAAGCAAATTAATAGCCAGTCATAGTAAGCCTCAGAAGAAAAGTGAAGTAGTTTATGCGGTTGGAAAGTAGGTGAGGGTGAAGGACACCCACTGTGGTGCTGTTTTGGGTAGAGTGGTCTGGGAGATCCTTTCTGAGGAAGTGACATTTAAGTAGAATTGCTGCTCACATTGCTTTCTTTAGTGTTTGCATCTTGACTTTTCCCTTCACATTTTGGTGGCTTTCTCTTATGCTCCTAACGTCCCTGTTTGCCTCAGACTTTGATTAAGGAAGGAGATAGTCAGGGATTTTTTAAATCTGTAACTCAGTATACTACGTAAAGGGTTTAAATGTTCCAAGTTCTGAGTTTATCTTTGTTCTGAGTAAACATCCTTACCTTGCTCCCAGAGGAAGGATATTGGGCTGGCAACCTCATTGTCACACTGTATTTGACCACCATAAGCACCTCTGTGACGTTCACGTTAAGCTCAAAACAACAAAAATGTTCCTGGCTATCATTTCTAAGTGCCAGACACTAAGCAACAGGGCATGCAGGTGTTTTGTTGTTTAATCCTCACAGCTACCTTTAAGAAGTAAGTGTTATGTCTCTTAATTACAGGTGAGTGAAGAGAATTTATCCAAAACCAGACAGCTAATAGCGACAGAACCAGGATTCAAGCATAGAACTCTCAAAGCATCCATTCTTTAAGCACCCTATCTGCCTGCAGTGATCATTGTCACTGTTCTCATTAATCCCATCTTTAGAAGAATGAGATTACATAGTTTAAATATAATGTATTATATGTGTAAGGAATTGGTGTTTACTTCAGTTAGTAATTTTTCTGTCTTTGGTGTTAAGAAAATAAGATGTTTTTAAAATTTACCTTTAATTGAGCAACTACTTTTCATTCACATACACTATTTCCCTAATACACACCAGGCACTGTTCTACGTGCATCATCTATTTTGTGTGTGTGTGTTAAAACATTTAATAAATACAGTAATCTTCAAAGATAGGTATTCTTTCTTATTTTATAGATGAGAAAACTGAGACTCAAAGTATAAATATCCATACTTGAAAAGTATGTAGTGGAGCCAGACTCTGGGTCTGTTTATCGAGGCGTCTTATCTACATCATTCTCCTTCACACAGAAGCAAAAAGATGCAGTTTCAGCTCTCCAGGAGCAAAGCCAGAGATACTGTCATTGTAGGCTGATAGATCTAATCATTTACATACACACGTTATAAATTTTATCTCATTTAATCCCCACAGTAACCTTCATCTAATGGTGGTGGTGGTGGAATGACGTAGGTGGTAATATTTAGTGTTAGGGTTAGCTCTCTGCCAAAATATCTGCCATTCCCATCAGACTGACAAAGGCCATCTAAAGAATCAAACAAAATGCTCTGGGAACCCAGAGGAAGATGGGAACGCTTGCAGTAGATTCTTAGAGAGTACTTGAAGGGGAGTTTGATTCAGACATTGGGAAAGCTATCATTTAACCTAGGCTTTGAAAAATAAAACTAGCTCCTGTAAAGATCTCTAATGTTAGCACCAGTTGACAGAGGGTGTGTCTAAGAGGAGTAACTTGGTTGCATAGTCAACTTTGCAGAGTGGAGATTTTAATCTGGAGTCAGACGCACTGCCATTGCACCACGAGGTCACTATAATTTGGTTTGCCTTCACCTAGTACCCTGATCCTTGTGTTAAACAGCATACTAGGAAAGAGTCACTGGCCTTTTGACATCTCTTTGTCAGCAAAGCGAAGTCCCTGAATCTGTTGGACTCCGAGTCCAGAAACAAAGTGTGTCCATTTAAAGAGAAAAGAGAAGTCACCAAAGATCAGGGTCAAGCCGGATCAGCCACTCCTTAAGAGTCAAAGGTCCTGATTCTGCCATTGATCTTCTGTGTCTGTTGCCTTGGACCACACCCTCCTGTTGTTGCTGTCCAGTCACTCAGCATGCCCAGCTCTCTGCACCCCATGGACTGCAGCATGCTAGGCTGCCCTGTCCTTCACTGTCTCCCGGAGCTTGCTCAGACTCATGTCCACCCTCCTTATCTGTAGAATAACATATAGGCCAGTGTTTCTCAAACATTTGCATGCATCTAAATTAGCTGGAGGGCTGCTTAAAATGAAAATTGCTGGATCTGGGATGGAACCTGAAATTTTATATCTGACTAGTTCCCAGGTGATACTGATGCTGCTAGGGCAGGGACCAAACTCTGAGACCCACTGGCCTCTTCTCTGAGATCTTGTTTCCTCTCTAATTCTATTTAAAAAATGATAGCAAAGAAATCACAAGATCTAGACAGTATAGTTCCACCTCCAACTAAGTATGCTACCCTGAGCAAGTCACTTAACATTTCTCTGCTTGTTTCTTCATCTGTACAGTGGGGCTCACAATTCCCTGTGGCGTAGGATGAGTGAGTAAACTTTCTCATTTGAAGGAACCCACTTTTGCGAAGGATAGAATGAAAATTGTCAATTGTGCGTATTCATATGTTAAATGAAAATTCTACCTTCATAGTGAAAAACAGTAGAAAATGTCTCTCCCCGCTTTTATAAAAAGAAAAAGAAGCTTATTGCAAAAAGAAGTGTATTCACGGAGAATGTACTTAAAACCATAATGACCCATGAGGGACCTCATCCTGTTTTGGCAGGACCCCATCCTGTTTCCCTGACATCTATTTAACAAATTAATAAAAAAAAGAACATAAATAAAAGAGAGCAATAACTTAGCACTATCTCGGCACCTGAGTCTGTGAGTCCTTTAGGGCCTTGGCACCTAAAGAGAAAAGAAAAACAGACCCTGTTCTCTGAGGCTTTGAAAGTGGCTTTCCTTGAGGCATTAGGGAAACTCTGGGGGCCCTAAGAGCTGAAAGGCTTAGGTGCCTGGGGCATGAGTCTGTTTGATCCAATAAAGAGCCAGAGAAAAAAATGGCTGGTAAGTAATTTTGCTATTTCATTTGGTGCAAAAGAGAAGGCAAAACACCAGAATATTCAATGAGCCAAAGCACAGAATGTGATATGGATGTGAATGCAGGCTGACCCCTTCTCGAGAACATTTCTGAGCCTGAATAAAGCACTCACTGTGAAGGCTAATGGACAATAGCATGCATTTTAAACCGTGATGACCCTTTTGTTTTTCTGATAGGCGAAGATGAGGATGAATTTGAAAATTTCATGCTGCCTCTTACAGTCTCTTTCGAAACAGTATTACAGATATTCAACAACAACTTTAAACAAGAAGATGTAAAGGTGGGTTTGTTTCCAAACATGAGGAAAGGTAATTTTGTTCATTCTAGGACAAAACCTAGGTGTAAATTCAGAACAAGGGCTGTAGGTCTGTGTGCTCCGTGCCTCATCAGTCCTCATTTCCCAGTTACCTGTGTCTTTGAGGTGTGCTTTTCTTATAAGTACTTTTCTTGTACAAATGGACTTTGAGGTTATCAAATGATTTCAGATAGTCAGCTTATGATTAGATGGCATATTTGTCTCCCATGGCAGTATCTTTTAAAAGAACATTTCTCATGGGTACGCCACTTTAAATGTCCCTATTCCCTCATCCACCCCGCACTGTATGTTTCAACATATTTATATGGAGGAATGTGCAAATGTACACATGCTAAAATACCACTTCTCTAAATATTTTTAAAACAAGAATTTATATAAATCAAGACTTTATTAAATGGCTAGGCATATATGTATAAATAGGAGCTGGTCTTGAAATATTGCGTTCTTAAACTGAACAAAGTGATTAGGATAACTGATAGCTAAATAAGGTTTTTATGTGCCTGTGGGAGCCATATTAGGATTGATTTGACAAGTCAGTTCAGCTGTGGCAACAGTCATAATATCTAAGACAACATTATGTTTTATTAGTAAAATCCTTAAGTGTGTAGCAAGCTGTTTGTGACAACACAGCCCCATATTTTAATATGGGGGATGGGGAACACAAGATCTGCTAAATAGGAGTAACATCTTCTGAAATTCTCATGCATCAGGGCTATATTAAATAGACTGACACTGGTTATTATTCTTAAAAGACTAATGAATATATAGCAATAATGTAGCCACCTTTGCTGGTGATACTTGAATCATGTTTACTGTTACTTGAGATACGGTGAAAATACTGACCATCATTTTGCACAGCTCTCTTCTCTCTATCAAAAAGAAATATTAGCACTAAGAAGCCAAACAGAAGAATGATGGCCTTTGGTGATTATTTAGTGTAGTTCATCTACTAAAAAATAATTAACCAAACACTGTACCTTTTATTTTGAAGTAGAGTTTTTGAAATGAAGGTTTATCAATATGCAATTGTCATAGAATTTTAAAACTTAAAAAAAGATCTTAGTGATCTTCTGTGTGTTTGTAATGTTGCTGAAATTCTTCCCCAGAGTTTCTGTTCCGGTTAGCTTTATTTTTCAGTTGTCTTCCAAATATTTTTAATGACCGAAAACAAATCTTTGCAACTTTAAGGTGGCTATTGCTGCCCTTTATATCAGAAAAGAAGCAGTAAGATTGAAAAAGAGTATCTTTATAAAAATTACATTTGTCTCATTTGAAGATTTCATTATACTCCAAGCCCGTTTTGATGTAATCCCATCTAGTTTGATAGAAACCATCTTCCTAGAGTCATTTTTAATGGAGTTCCAGTGATATATCCCTAAACCAGCAAGTTCTTAACGACCCTGGAAAGTGACTGCTTGATTACACTTTAACGGTATTTGCAAATAAAATCACAAGTAATTAAGGGGAAATCTCCAGGCTTTTGAGCAAGTTTGATGCATGATAACTGCCTGATTCAGCTTCATCTAGAGTAATGCTGTGTAGGCAACAGCTACTGAGATCAATAGCAACGTAATGATAGTGGCAGAATTAAGTGAGTAACCTGAGAACTGTGCCTCAGAATGCATGCAGCTGCCACGGACCAAGGCCACACAGTGCACTCCGTGCTTCCGTCCTAAATGTTCATCAAAAGACGCCCTGCAGGAAAATGGAGTTAGATGCTCTTTATTGCTGATCGTGTCTCTTGCCACATTTATCAGGGAAATTGGATTAGCAGTTGGCAGCTGCAGGTAGACAAGATTCTGCAGTGATTAAATATGCAGCTTGGCTGCATTTGTTGTGACAGACCTTTAGTAAATTCTACTGTAAGCACCATCTGTCTAATTTGTATAAAGAAAACTTGGTGCTTTAAGCTACCGATAAAGAACTAAATCTGTTGCTTTATCATAAACAAAACTTTTGCACTAAATGCTTTTAAATGTAATTTATTAGGTTAAGGCTATTTTTCTATCATGATGAATAAATAATACATGCAGAAGTGCTTTCAGGTACTTCATTTTGCAAGTACTAAAGATAAAAACAGTTCTGTTTTGTTCTTCAATAAAGTATTTAGTATTCCAATCCACAGGAGGTGATGCTGTTAAAATATCTCTGTGAAAATGCCGCAGGACTGCCAAATTCATTTAATTTGCAACCCTTACCAGGATTTTCTAACTCCCTGTTTATAGATATTTTTCAAATGCAGATTTCAGGATGAGCACAAACATTAAGGACCTACATTGCCAAATTGAAATATGGTTGTGAGAGGAGGAAATGCTGTAAAACTCCTAAATTTATAGCTTTGTTTTCTTGCTTAGTCCTAATAAAATTGAAGAGAACATTGAATTTTTGTCTTGGGTTTTTCTTTTCCAAGTAAAGGGGAAAAGGAAGAAACTGCTATGGCAAACCCTGGCTCTAAAGCATTAGTTCACAGTAAATGTTTCCCCCATAATTGTACCCTTAGTAAAATACAGTCCAATACCCTGACTACCCATGCATCATTTTTGATTTGGCTATGACGTCATCGGTTTTAAGGAAAATGAATGAAAACTTCTAGGAGGAAAAGGAGCAGTTAAATAGGAACCTGCTATCTTTAGTCCCTTCGTAAAAACTCCACAATGTTAAATTATTTAAAATCCTAGATTTTCAGCATGCGCACATTAAAAGTTTTCGCACTAAGTGCCAAATGTTGCAAACAGCACTTTAACAGAATGATTTTGCTTTGATCCCTGTAGCAGTTCCTGAATAATTTATCACAGGTTATTGCCTTAATTCTGGAGAGGGATAGAGCAATAAAGGCAGATGAAAACACTCCAGTTGAAACACCTTGGGGCCTGCTCATTCCTCTGACACGGCTCTTTTGTTGGAACTATTTAGAGGTTATTAAGATGTGTCTCCAGAATTAAGAGTATGCTGTAAGGATGAAGACAGCCATCTTAATTCTAAAGACAAAGCACAATGACCCTTCACCTTCTTTTTCTTTGTTGTTATTATATAGTAGAATTATGAGGATAATATTATAGCTGCCCCCAGTAGTGCCACTACAGTAAAGGGTCTGTCAGACTTTCCATTAGAAACCCTGTTTTGGGGGTCAGGGTGGAAGGAGTCGCATTTCAGCTGTTTCCCGGCCCATCCATCTCACACTTGGCACACAGACAACCGTTCACCATGCAGGAGGCTGAAACACCAAGCAGTTTCTCCGTGAACTATCCAAGAACAGAATCCTGAGGATTAGATACCTCAGACTTGCCCCACTCCCCAGAGCAGCCTCACTTTATAAGGACCTCTCATTTTTCAGACTAGTCAAGTGTGACTAGCTATAGGAGAAAGGTAACTTTTGAAATAAACCTCTTTCCACTGTTTTAAATGAGATGGTAAAGCGTGCCTCTTCCTCCCCTGAATTTCAGTCAGACCACCCCTCGCTTTCTGAGATTGTCTGGTAGCCTGGTTGAACTAGTTAACAGGTTTCCTTGTCTCGTACCAAACTGGGTATGTTTTGACTATCAAGAAAGTACTTCCTTAGTGTTGTTTGAGCATCTGTATAGATTATTTCAGTACTATTGCTGCTTTGAGGTAAAAAATTGAGCATAATAAATCTGTTTCTCACATGAACACTGCATTTTCCTGCTCAATTGAATCTATTGAAAACATAGTTACTATATTGTCATATGCATTCTCTGCTTTGTAGTAACATTTTCTTTTTTTTTGTAACATTTTCTAATATTAAATATTGATATAATTTCATAGATTTGAGCCCTTCTATTAACTTGGCATCTTTTAAGAAAGAAAAATTTGTGATAAAATAAACATTAACCTTTTTGTGTAATAAGGATAGTCTAAAATATTTTTAGAGCCTTTTACACTAGACACAAACTAAAACTCATTTTTCCTATTGACCAGTTTAGAGTTGAATGTTGAGTACCTTATGTATATGTGAAAACTTAAGATTATTTGAAGAGTAGCCTGTAACCTATAAGTGTACATAATAAAAATAGAACCCGAAAAGGCCACTTTGATAGGAAGACTGCAAAGAGAATTAGAATAGAGTTGTTCAGAGAAGACTTCTTAGAAGACATATTTTGTTCTGGAAGCTGCAAGAAACATGGAAAGCTGAGAAAGAGGAGGAAGGTTCCAGGTGATGAAAATGGGTTCCATAAGAGGCAAAATGTTTTTTTTTTTTTTAAGTAGCAATCATATGAGAGAACTACAGAGAGACTAGCCGATTATAGAAAAATAAGTACCGGTAAGCTTATGAAAGGAAAAGGAATAAGTTATTTAAAGAAGCAGAAACAAACACTCAGGGTTTACAGATTCAGAAATTCAGATTACCATCATTCTGTAAGCTGTTACGCAGTATAGAAGCTGAATATTATTATAAAAAAACTTCCAGTTGTATTGAGTCACCTTTTAGGTATGGGGTATGGGAGGGCAGGGAATCAAAAATTACAGATCTTTGTGATAAACTATTTCCGATTTTGAAATTTTTTAGCCATTAAATGATGGTCAGGATTCACTTCCAAATCCTTAATGCTAATTTAAATGCCCTCCTATAGAGATTTTCATTTATTACCAAAGTATGAGGGAAAAGAAAATCTGACTAAAGAAAAAGTTCAGAGATCATTTTCTAGCAGAGTATTTACACTGAAATCTTAAGAAATCACAGTTGCATATCTCAATTATCACACCCCCTTGTTTTGCAATTATGTTTATTTGTACTCTTTGTTCTGACATTCTAGCATCTGTTCATGGGCTTTCTTTCTCTCTTCCTAAACATCATCCTAAGGACAGCTTAATTAAGAGTCCAGAGTAAAATCAAATCTCTTTTATTTAAGAGTCAAATTTTTGTTTTGTTTTCTCTAAAGCTAAATATTTATGGAACACTTATGTATGTATCAGTCTCTTGTTAGGCATTTTTATATAAATTTACCCCTGTCTCTACTTCTGTAAGAAAGACATTATTAGCCCCTTTTAGAGATGAGGAAACTGAGACTGATAAATGGCCTTGCTTTAAAGTCTTACAGTTAAGAAGTAAAGCTGGGTTTAAATGCAAGTCTTCTGATACTGAAGAACTCTTTTCCTTGCTTGGGGAATGTGAGTGCCATTCTGGGTATGTCACAGTACCAATAGGTCATCTGGCCAGTTTTTTGTTGTCCTAAGTTACTGAGAATATTCCTTAGGGATCTTTAAATGTCAGTGTGCTTTCAGGTTAGACTCCAGATTGCATAGTGGGACTGATTTCTTACAAGCCAATGTGGTTAAGATTTGTTTTTGTTAAATAATGTCTAGACCCTGTACATTTCTGTTTTGTGGAATTATCGGTCCTCTTTTTTTTTCTAATTTGGCATTATTCAGGAAAAAATATGTTAATCTCAATGTTTCTATGCCGCTGGAATTATGACTTAGCTCAATTTATAAGAAGCAGAATTGGTCAGCAGATCTGATGGTCTGTTTGCTTAAAAAGTCTTTGGCTTTCTATAGAAAGAGGTCTGAGCGAGACATTTTAGCTAATGAATCAAAATCAGATATGTGGTCATTATTGCCTGATTATTACTCCATCTGCTCTGCGCTAACGTGAAAATCAATTACTGTGTCTCTTTCCCACTGACAGCGTATGTTGATCGGGCTGGCAAGAGATCTTCGAGGGATTGCCTTTGCACTGAACACAAAGACCAGCTACACCATGCTGTTTGACTGGATGTATCCTTATTACACTGTGACAATACCAGCTCTGTGCGCAGAGGGATGCCAGGCCCCTGGCTTTCATGTAATAGTATGGCACAGTAGGGAAGAGGAAACAAAGCTAAATGAACTAACGTGTGATCAGCTGAAAATTACAGCACAGTGGCAGCGCACAGATAACTGAGCACATCACTTGGAGACCCAGCTCCGAGAAGCCACTTTTTTGGTGCCATTAAATATTGACAACTTAAAAATCTCATCCCCAAATGATTGTTTATGTGGGGGTTGTGGGGATTCTTGGGCTAACATCTTTAAATCAAGATCAATGAAGCCTACCATTTGGCATTTTCTAAGGGATTTGGATTTTTACGCTATCTCAAATAGCAGAGCTGATTTCACTTTTTCTCTTTGAGACCTATTAATTCATCACGCTATAGTGTTTCATCATCATGAAAACATTAATGGACAAGAAAAGGGGAAAATAAATGTTTAGGATTTTTCATTTGATGTAAAATTTGAATTTACCACTGCCAAAGCTTAGTAAAGACAGCAAAAAAATTAAGGAAACAAAATCCCCCCCACAGAAATGCCTCATCATTATGAGTAAAAAGAGCATGGATTTGCTATTGGGCAGACCTGGCTTGAATTCCTAGATCTCCATTTGCTGTGTAAACTTTGGCAATTTTTTTCACCTCTCTGAATTTCCTCATCTAAAAAAAAAAAAGACATCCAGTATCGTGGCTTATTGTAACCATAGAAATAGGCAGTGCACTTTATATTAATATAATGTCTAGAACATAATAGGTAATCATAGATGTTACTATGAATATTGTTTTAACAGTATTACGTGAATCCTCTTTGATCCTAACAGAAAGTAATAGGTAATCATAGATGTTACTGTTAATATTGTTTTAACAGTATTACATGAGTCCTGTTTGATCGTAACAGAAAGTGATAGTTCATGCAAGTTATGTAAGTAATGTAATGTTTTTCATGCCTTTTTGTTCTAATACAGGAAACCATCAGTGCATAAGAGAAATTCTGTAACCTTAAACAACTTCATTTTTAAGTTATATTATTTCTCAGTTGCTCTTTTCAAACCCTTTTTATCAAACCTCCCTCATAAATTGCAAAAGAAACTTGTTAAAGATAGTCTTCAACTGATGGCACATTTATGGCAAAAACATAACAGGATCTGGGCACGTTTTAGGGAGATCTCCACATGTTAAAGAAATTGTTTGACATTAATTTGAATACTGACTTACATTTTTACTTACTGTTAAAACCTACCTCATCAGATTTGTGTGTCCATAGACGGGTTAGAGATAAGAATTTCCTTCCATTGAGAAATCATGTATGTCTTTGTACCAGCATACAAAGCACATGTGCAGACTGCAGACTTTAACATGGAAAGTCACACAGCTCTTTTAACGATGAAAAATAAATGAATTACATATGACTCTTTCATTTCTCTAAACACAAATAGAAGCTCACAAAGCAAAAGCTCTAATTTATTTCAAAAATTACTAAAACTTCATTTTGGCACTTTAAAATTAATGATTATCTTGAAACCAACTACAATTCTAGGATGTCCAGCAATTAATGCTTCACGTTTTTCTCATCAACAGTCTTAACCAAGCGTTAAGATAAGAACGTTCCCCTTACCATCAAAGAATAGAAATATCTGTCATAATTGGTACTGCCTAAAATTTATAGAACATATTATAATTTAACTTTTTAATTAAGCCTTTTTCATTTCCTCACTTAGCTCCTTCTTTTGGGTACCTATCAGAAATGAAACTTTTGTCCAGCAGATGGCAGAAAATAGCAAATGGGAAAACCTTGAGGCTTGCTGTTTTGTTTTGAACTAGAAACCACTGTCTCCTCCTTTTGCCCATAGACATCGGTGTTATTAGGGTCGGGGGCAGAGGGCGAAGTGTCAGTTACGCAGGAAGTTATGTTAGATTGCCACACGAGGTGGCTTGGTACCGGCCCTGCTTATAATAATTGAGTTTCAGTAGCAAATCAGCTTCCTTGGGAAAAGGCCAAAGGCTTTTCATAATTGTATTGACAACAAAATGAATATGATAAATGGTGTTCATTCAGTTGAGGCAAGATTTATAGTTTTCCTTTGGGCAAGGGATGAAGAGCAAATATTTATAATAATAGTAAAATTTGTTTAAAAGTTACATTATTTGATAATTCAAAGAGCTTTATTAAAATATTTTGAAATACTTTAAGCAGTTTCAGGTGATAAAGTACAGATTCTTTCCAAAGTATTCTAGTAATATAAAAATGAGTAAGTATATGATTTTAAAAAAACATAGATATGAAAGTCATTTATTCTTCCTGAAATATTGATATGTCAAACCATCAGTGATGATTCTCACATTACTTGCTGGGGAAAGTTTATTTGCCTTTTATCCACAAAAAAAAATGTATGTTCTTTAATTTTCTGTATAGTCCTTAACATGCAGAAGAAACATCCTATAAGAGCACATGTCATCTTAAAGTCAAAATGCATTTTATTTATGGTGATTATTTGATAAAATGCTATTCTAGTGGTTAGCTGTTTAATTTAAAAACATTTCTATAAACACTGACTGCATTAACTGGTACACAAACTACATTGCTTATCACTCTGTCCTTCCAAGCCTAAATTGCCTGGAACTACACAGCAACCATGTTTATAAATTGTCCCACTACTAGAGAACTGAAGAAGAATTATTGCTACTTCTTTGCCCCTATAGTGAGAGTGTAACAGTGAAAAGCATCTTACCTTGCAGTGTATTTAGTCACCTTGTTTAAACTTTTCCCAGATCATACATAGACTTGAGTATCAAAAATCCAGCAGGAAATTGAAAAAAAAAAAAAATGAAGGAATGTGTATGATGCTATTTCCTCACACTCATCGCTTAATTGTCATAATTCTGATCTTTGAGTACACTGTTTTCAGTCATGCAGTCAGTGCTGTTGATTAATATGCATAAATATATTATACAAAGATAAGTCAAGACCATGAGATTTGTAAAGGGGGAGAAAAAAACTTTGAAATAGAACAGTATTAGGTTCCCGTCCTGATTTTACCACTTAACAACCTGTGGGGTTTGGGTAAATTACTTAATGTCTCAGAATCACAGTTTTCTCCTCCATAAAACAGGGCTAATAATATTTAATCTCTCAGGTACATTATAAGAAGTGAGTGAACTATATACATACACACACATAATGCATATATATATGTGCATATATAGGCTTAGTACAGTGTTTGGCACAAAGTAAATATACTCCACCACTATTGTGAGTTCCTTTCCCTAATATGGAGTGAGACAAAGCAATCTGATTTGCTCACCTACCCAGCATATTTCTCTAACTGTGCTAAGGTTCATGAGGGATGTAGATTTTTCTTAGATCCTACCCCCAGAATGAGCTTATGGTTTAATAGAGTCAGTTAGGTAACTACCTAAATGACTGTAATAAAATATAGAAGATGGTAAGTGCCATAAAAAAGATATCAATAAAGTGATTGCATTTATCTGGGGCATCAGGAAAGGCTCTGTAAAGGTGAAGATATTTCTCTGAGTCTTAGCAAATAAGTAGGATTGGACTACTGGAATTGTGAAGCAAGAGGTTTTCTGTTGGTCTAAGTCAGACTTAGGAAGGAGAGTAGTGGAAAAGATGTTTTGTCAGAGATACCACTTATTTTATGGTTGGACACAGATTGTCTGGGACCCTTGACTATCAGACTAAGGAACTGAAAAACTTACTCCATAGATGGTATAAAGTAATTAATAGTTTTGATTGACTAACAGAATCAGAATTGTATTTCAAGAAGAAAATAGCAGTGTGTTGGACAAACTGAAATAGGGAAGAAAGTAATCCTGAAAATATGCTATTCAGCAGGATTTTTTTTTAGTACATTGTGCTAAGCATGAGAAATTAATAAAATGTTTGCTTTTTATAAGAATGAGTAAAGTGGATTGCTCATTAGAAGCTCATAATCTAGTGGCTGTAATAAATAACTAATAAACCATCAATGTATTGTAACAAAGACGCATGCCAAGGACCATATGAACTTTGAAGAAGAAGAGATTGGTGTTTGGGGCTAGAAGTAGATGCCCCAGGGGGGTA
The DNA here is from genome assembly GCF_019320065.1 of Cervus canadensis. Taxonomy (NCBI): domain Eukaryota; kingdom Metazoa; phylum Chordata; class Mammalia; order Artiodactyla; family Cervidae; genus Cervus; species Cervus canadensis. The sequence goes on from NC_057401.1 coordinate 2,784,281, forward strand.
AAAGTTGAGCTAGGTGTTGAAAGATAGATAGGCATCTGCCAGAAGCCTTCCCAGCAGCACTTGCCTCCATAAACGAAGATACAGATGGCTCACCTTCAAGGACTACTCTAACAATAAGCTCTGAACTGGCAGCCCATTTCTGTTCTGGAACCCCATCCCCACACTCTTATCTCCTAAAAGTTTTAACAAAAGCTCTTCTGTTGCCTTCTAGTATACCAGAATGCTTTCTCTACTGTGAAATCTCAGAGAAAAAGAATTACATTTTTACTAATTTATACTTTCTTGGGGTCCAGCACATAGTAAGTAACTAATGGATGGATGGATGGATGGATGGGTGTCCTCAAGAAGCAAACCTCATGCTTTTCAGTTTTTCATGTTTAACATCTTATAAGGCAATAACAAATCATTAGTCTTTTTTATTTATCTGGTGTTGACCTTCACAATTCATTGAACAGATCTTTCTAGGTGAAAGCAATTAGATCAGTGCCACTTCTACCAAAGGGCTCCCCACTGTCTTCCTCCTATCTATATATATGTAGTTCTCACAAGGCCACTGGAAAATTAATCTCCTCGAGTGGGTTCTGATTCTCACCCTGTAATCTGAGTCTGAGTCTCACTCTGAAGCCTTTTAACCTCCCTGCTTGGTAGACCTCGACTCCGCCTTCCAGTAATCACTCATTTTCTCTGTGGCAGTCACCTCTGTCAGAAGCATATTAGAATTGGCCCCACTCTCATTCCACACAGAAAAGGGAGCATCCTCTCATATCCCCAGGCCTGATCCCATAGTGAGTACAGTGTGCTCTGAAAAATATGATGGCCCTAATGTCTTAAGAATGCTTTGCAAAGGGACTTGTGGTGCTTATGATATTCGTAGGTTCTGAGATTTGGGTCTTTTCAGTCCCCTGATGAGTCTCCAGGTCCTCCCCGCTTACGATCACTGGGTCTGTGCTCAGTGCTCTGGGTGGAATGTTTGTGCTCACTGCTCTGGGTGGGGTATTTTCTCGTTTGTGCTCCTCCAACACTGCTTCAGAGTCTTGGTACTCAAAGCATTCCTCTTACGTGTTTACCACCCATCCTGAAGCGTGAATTCACAGGAATAAAAGCCCTGTGTTACTTATCTCTGGATCCCTGGCCCCTAGCACAGTCCACAGCACATAGCTTTTACCATCTATCAAAAAAAAAAAAAAAAAACCCAACATTTCTAATCCATAGAAAAAATAAAACCAAGTTATCTCACAGTAGCCAAAATAGAGTTAATAATCAAGTTTGTTGATTTTTGTATTTTTCATTTTCATCCAACTGAAACCTCACACACACACACTTCTTATCTCCCATCTCTGCCTTATTTGTAGTACTTTCTAATGTGTCATATTTGTTTAATTTTCTATCTTATTAGAATATAAATTCCATGAAGGCAGGGATTGTTTTAATGTTTGGTTCATTGATGTCTCTAGAGAGTCTAACAGTCATAAGACATTTATAGACTAGGCCTTCAATAAATACTTAAGTAAATTGTTTCTATATATTTAAATACAGCCATAATATGGTATATCTAGGGGATCAAAAGTATTGCTTTTTGCATTTTTAGGGAGCATGACACTCTTAAGGTATTTGAGGGCTTATTTTCATTGAATGTTTTGTGAAGTGTTTCCTGAAGCTTCAAAGTGAAATGCACAGCTTAAAAGAATGAAATAGGTAGGTCTAATCAAGTACGCTACACCTCATGTTTACCACAACAGATATTTTTTGAAATCCGTTTTGTGCCGGGGACATGCATGCAATAACTGCCTGTGCACTGCTCTCAGAAAGCATATGACAGCAGAAACGAGGCGCTGTGATAGTGCTAGGGTACCAGAGCCATATGCAGAGACACTCTAGGTGCGAGGGATTAGGGCTGATGTCGTAGAGGCTTCTTGAAATAATTGACATCTCTAATGAAATATGAGGCACAGACAGGAATTAGCAGAAATATACTGGGCAAACACAGGTCTTTGCTCTTTAAAAACTCACTGTCTAATGGAACAGATGGGTAATACAAGCAGTCAACCGTAATCAACAGTTTGTTGTAAGAGTGGTGGTCAAAGTGCTCAAGTGAACTTAGATGAGGAACAGATTGATGCCTTTTGACAAAAAAAGGAAAAGAAAATTTCACCATCCCAGGGGAAGTAAAACTTGAGCTAGATATTGAAATACAGTTTGGAATGTATTAGGCAGAAAAAAACAGCATATAGAGGAATGGAGGCAAGGGAGAGTCTGCTTCAGTGGATTTGCTGAGAATTAAGAATGGCTGAACCATAGATAAGGGCAGGAGCACTAAGAGATGAGACCACAGGTAGGCAGGGACCAGATAAGGACCTTGTTTGCCATGCCAAGGAACTTGAAATTTATTCCAAGAGCAGGGAAGAAAATCATGATCTTCCTCACCATGGAGGTCACTACCCACAACACACAGGAAAGGAACAATATGAAGTGATTCAGTTCAGCACTTTCATCTGAAACAAAGACAAGTATATTAGAAAACATCAGAAAGAGACAGAGTTAGGGATAGGAAAAGAAAAAGGAAATGACGGTAGTAGCATAGGAAGGGTTTTTTCTGCTGAAGTTTTAGGGTTTAATATCCTGTGTGCATATGGTAAGCAGGAGGCCAGTGGAGCTGAGTCAGAGTTTTCCAGGATCTGGTGGTCTCAGCCATGAACTTATCAGAGGCATGCAAGGCATGTACTAACTATTGATGAGGATGTTTGAGAATTTCTCCTTTAATGTACATGGGCCTACTTTTAGCAAACTGACCTTGAGTAGATTCAAGCTACCCAAGCTTTTCTTTCAATAGTACATGAACCATGAACTTCCAAATGTTCAAGTTGGATTTAGAAAAGGCAAAGGAACCAGAGATCAAGTTGCCAACATCCACTGGATCCTTGAAAAAGCAAGAGAGTTCCAGAAAGACATCTACTTCTGCTTTACTGACTATGCCAACAACAAACTGTGGAAAATTCTTAGAGATGGGAATATCAGACCACCTGACCTGCCTCCTGAGAAATCTGTATGCAGGTCAAGAAGCAACAGTTAGAACTGGACATGGAACAACAGACTGGTTTCAAATAGGGAAAGGAGTACATCAAGGCTGTATATTGTCACCCTGTTTATTTAACTTATATGCAGAGTACATCATGAGAAATGCTGGGCTGCGTGAAGCTCAGTTGAATCAAGATTGCCGGGAGAAATATCAATAACCTCAGGTATGCAGATGACACCACCCTTACGGCAGAAAGCGAAAAAGAACTAAAGAGCCTCTTGATGAAAGTGAAAGAGGAGAGTGAAAAAGTTGACTTAAAACTCAGCATTCAGAAAACTTAAGATCACTGCATCTGGTCCCATTACTTTTTGGCAAATAGATGGGGAAACGAAACAGTGACAGACTTTATTTTTTGATCTTCAAAATCACTGCAGATGGTGACTGCAGCCATGAAATTAAAAAGACGCTTGCGCCTTGGAAGAAAAGTTATGACCAACCTAGACAGCATATTAAAAAGCAGAGACATTACCAACAAAGGTCTGTCTAGTCAAAGCTATGGTTTTTCCAATAGTCATGTATGGATGTAAGAGTTGGACTATAAAGAAAGCTGAGCACTAAAGAATTGATGCTTTTGAACTGTGGTGTTAGAAAAGACTCTTGAGAGTCCCTTGGACTGCAAGGAGACCCAACCAGTCTATCCGAAAGGAAATCAGTCCTGAATATTCATTGAAAGGACTGATGCTGAAATTGAACTCCATTACTTTAGCCACCTGATGCAAAGAACTGACTCATTTGAAAAGACCCTGATGCTGGGAAAAATTGAAGGCGGGAGAAGGGGCTGACAGAGGATGAGATGGTTGGATGGCATCACCAACTCAATGGACCTGAGTTTGAGTAGGCTCCAGGAGTTGGTGATGGACAGGGAGGCCTGGCATGCTATAGTCCATGGTATCGCAAAGAGTTGGACATGACTGGGTGACTGAACTGAACTGAAAGCTTTTCTTCAAGCTATCATCCCGAATGTTCCTTGGGGCTACAGTGAAACTAAACAGCTGATTAAGTCAACAATTTTTAAAAAAGGAAAAAGAATGTGTGTAGATAATTTCTAAGCTGGGAGAGAAATACGTGGGGTTTACTATTTACCGTGCCCCTCTGGCACAGTGGTTAAGAATCTGCCTGCAATGCAGGAGACCCAGGTTCCATCCCTGGATTGGGAAGATCCCTGGAGAAGGGAATGACAACCCACTCCAGTATTCTTGCCTGGAGAATTCCATGGACAGAGGAGCCTGACTGACTACAGTCCATGGGGTCACAAAAAGCCGTATATGAATGAGCTACTAACACTTTCACCTTGTAATTTTATGTATTTTATTGATAAAAGTTATATAATAAACACCATTTTTTTTCTTCAGTAATTTGATGTGCAAGAAACTCGGATAATAGCAATTCAAATGTTTTTACCTTCATGAACTAAATTTATTTTCCTTTCCTACAATATTAAGTATAATGCTGTAAATATCATATGTTGCTTACATGGTACTTCGTAAGTATGGCACACATAGAAGAAATGTGGATTCCTTTTTTTTTTTTTTCAGTGGCACCAATTTTCAGGAACAATATTTCTTTTGACCCTTAAATTCTTTAACAGGCTTTATAACAGGTACCCAGCATATCTTCCTGTTCTTCAGAGGGCTATCGAGCTGTGGTATGGAGAGCCAGCATGTACAACTCCCATCTTAAAACTTATGGCAGAACTGATGCAAAACAGGTAAGAGGTATGATAGGCAAGTGGAAAAGTAATCTACTGTTTGGTAGCACGATTCAGAGGTCAGACGTTGCTGCCTAGTGTGTGTGTATTTAAGGCTTAGCAAGAACCCAGGAACCAAAATTTAAGATGATCAGTGAAGACAATAGAATTAGAGATACAAGGTTGAAACCTTTGGGGAGAAAGAATTAGGTGTATATGGGGACTCTGGCAACTGGGGGAAAAGTTGGAAGACCACAGCCATCATTATTTAAAAGATTCAAAAACATGAAATGGAGAGAGGGTGGTTTTAACTGTTTCACTGCTTTCTGTAGAGGAGAAAAGGAGCTGAGAGGCCTCTGAGTTGAGATGCTTTATTTTGTAGATGAGGCTCCGAGAGCAATTAATGGACATACAGTTTGTCTCAAAAAGCCCTGGGGATTGTCCCTGCTTTGACTTTTAAGGTATCCTTCCTTTGTGCCAGAATGCACGTATGTGGATGATTTATGCACTCACAATTTTTATTTAAATAGCAGCTACAAGACTTCTCAGAAATCGCCTGGTTAGCCTTGTGATTTGCACAGAGAAGCAGAGATTCAGGTTCTCTGCATATAAATATTAACAAAGGTGTAGCTAAAAGAGAAACACTGCAATGAGCTAATTGGCTTTACCACTTTAAAATGTGTCGTTATGAATGTGGCTTAGCACCAAATTACCTGTCGCGTGCGAGCCTGTTTCATCAGTTCCTCTCTGTAAACTGCATGTCGGAAGGGAGATACCCAGACAGGGAAGCAGTATGGATTGCATCTCTAATTTAACCTCTGGTGCTGAGTGTTTCACCACAATAATTTAAAAATTTTAAAACCAGAGGTGGAAAAAGACCTGGCAAATAAATAAATGTGAGTATTATTCTTTTGAAAGCTGTTAGGTTTTTTAAAAACTGTTCTCTAGGTGCCTTAAAGACTAAAGGAAGGGTGGCTATATATTTTATATTAGAAATTTAGTTTTTATTAAATTACTGTTTTTCAGCAAGATAATTAATAGTACATTACTGATAAAACATTTAATATAAAGGAAAAAAATAACTACATTGTATATCTGCCATAGATGGATAATTCATATCTAGCACAGTTGTTCTCAGAACTACCTGGCAAAAATTTATAATATCAGAAGATGTTATCTTGTTTATATTTCTCTGAAACCTAATGTGAATTATGTGCCTACATTTCTTTAATCGGAACTGTATGTCAACCATCAAATGTTTCTAATAGCACTTCTAATAAGTTATAACTGCACTTAATTCTAAAGCATTTTGAAAACACAGAGAGAACCAGCAATGTATTCTATTCCTTAGCAAAATATCTTTGCTTCCTGGTGTTTCTTTGCTATGATGTGTTTCATATTTTTACTGATCCTTTTAGAAATATACGGTTATTTGTTGAAAGCAGAGCAGCAAGGCAGATTAGAGCCAACTAAAGTCAAAGTGATGTTTAAAAAGCAAATAAGATGCCAGGATGGCATATCAGTCCTTTGCCCTTTTCAGACTGTCCCCCCACCTGTCAGGAACTAGGGAGGTAAAATTGTTCTCATTTAGAACTTCTGGGATTTGTTTCTCTTTACTTGAGCTATGTGCAGTGGAAACTCTAGCCCGTATGTAATTTAATGTGTTTGAAATATGCTTGAAGTATCAGATGATCCATTATGCATATGAGCAGTATTAAAGGTACTTAGATTTCCTGTTATTTTATCATTTGTTTTAAAGATGTATATTAGGCACTACAGGAGACCTCAAATGTAAATCTCTATACAAGTATTTATATAAACTTACAGACTTGGGAGTTTTTTTATTATTATCTATCAGACATTTGCATGAAAGGAAAGGGGGCTAAGAGGTCTGTAATGTAGGATGTCAGAATATCGTTTTGACAGGTAAAAGGTGAATTATTTGAATGAGCAAATAAATGAAAATAATTGTATTATCCTAGTATCTTTAGTAAAAAATTAGCACATAGATTTTGTCAATACTTGTTTAATGGAATGATACTTTTAAAAAGGGATAATTGTACTGTTGCTACTTCTAATAAATGAAAATTCTGAGTATTTCAATCCTACATTTTGTTTCTTTATCTGTACATATAGTCTAAATTTTTGCTGTATTTCTCAGATCCCAGCGTTTGAATTTTGATGTATCATCTCCTAATGGAATTCTTCTCTTCAGAGAAGCTAGTAAAATGATTTGCACTTATGGTGAGTATCCTTTCCCATATTTGTCTCTGCAATATAACTTTTATTCTCTTTGGAGGAAAGAAAGATGTTAGTTATTTTGTTCTTTTGAAACTTCATATCTGTATGAATTTGTGAAGTAGATAACAGGGGTGCAAAAAGCCGGGTAGCTATCATATTGACATCAGGAAAAATAAGCAGTGTGCCTTTGACTACAGATCTTGCTTGACAAACCTGATGAATTTCTTTTAGCTAAAACTTTAGTGTCAGTAGGCAAAGGGAATACACTATAGATACAGTATTGAAATAGAATATTGGAAAGTTACAGCATACTGAAAATTGCTAAAATTTCCATTAGGGAGTTTAGTATATTAGGTCAAAGAAGGCGTAACCTAATGTGTCGCTGACACTGAATTTGGGGGAAATATCCTGGTAAAGAGCAGTAAATAGTTTATTATAGGGAATTTGAGGGCACCATACCCTTAGAATCAGCATTCTACAGTAATGATTGTCCTATTCAATTGTAGTGGAAACAAAAATTGGTAATTTTTTCTCTGCTTGCCAGCTCTGACAGCTTCACCAGTGTAATTCTCAACTCTCTGAGACCTTTATGTAGCCAGGGAATGACACAATAGATAAGAATCATCAGTTAGTGTTCCACACACTGACTGAAGACTGGCTACAGGCTGGACTCCTTGCAGTATTCTTCTTGAGAGATGTTTCCCTGGGTCCTCCTTTTCTTGGTCTTCTTTTTTGCCTGTCTGTTCTTCCTTTCCCAGATCAACAGCCAACTCTTATGTTTGGCCTTAGAAGTTGCCTGTGATTCTCATACTTCTTTTTGAATACCTAGAAACAGATTCTACAGAATTTTGTAAAGCTTCTGTTGTGTTTTCAGGGTATATCTAATTCCTTTTAGTGTCTTATCATACAAAGACATGCACCTGGGCCTTTTTCCAAAAGCATGATATCTTAGAAAAAACACAGTTTGGGGAGATTAAAAGATCTGAGTACCAGTTCTAGTACCAACATGTATCAATTCCATGACCTTCAGCTAAGACACTCCTTGTCCTAGTTTTCTCATATATAAAATTAGAAATACTGAATACCTACTGACCTCTCTGTCTAGTTAGGATTGTTATGTTAGTCAGTCGTGCTTGACTCTTTGTGACCCTATGGACTGTAGCTTGCTAGGCTCCTCTGTCCATTGAATTCTCCAGGCAAGAATACTGGAATGGGTTGCCCATTCCCTTCTCCAGCGGATCTTCCTGTTCCAGGGATCAAATGCTGGTCTCCTGCGTTGCAGGTGGATTCTTTACTGTCTGCTCCACCAGGGCAGTCTACAAGGTGCTTATGAGGATTCAGTTACATGGTGCATGGAAAGGCATTAGATAAGTTAACTACTGTGTTTACTGTTATGAAGAAACTGAAGCTCATAGAGGTTAAAGATTTGCCAAATAATACATAGTTAGCAAATAATCAAATGGGAATTTCATTCAAAGTCTGTGTAACTTCAGACAGTAGTCTTTCCATATTCCTTTCTGCCACTTGGGAGTTGCCACATGAAGATTGTACCTAGGGTATTTTTGATGAAGCACTGTTCTTTAAAGTATGGTGATTTTTATCCTAAAATTTAAAGGAAATGAAGGTTCAATAGAAAAATAACCTTCAACTTTGTTACCAGTGACTTTGACCCAGGCACTTTATTACCCAGAGTAACAGAAAAATCTTTCTCAGCTTTCACTGATTCCACATCAGCCAAGCTGATTTTGTCTGTCTTTATCTTGTGTAATGTTTTATTACTCACGCTTTTACCTCTGGAGATTCTGATGTGCTCATTGAAGGGAGATCCTGTGGTTGCCATCCAGGAGTCTGGAAGGTAAGGGAAAAAAAATGGCTAGAAGGGTACAGAAGAGCCAGCATTACTTATTTTCTGGGTAAGCCAAGGTGAAGGAAGGGAAAACCTATGGAGGAAAGAGACAGAACATTCTGGGATCCCTTCTGTTCCCGTCCTCACTGGGTTTCTTCTCTGCTCACCTGTCGTGAGCAATGTTTGTGCCATCGATGGTTGAGGCAGTGCAGGGAAGGACTTATTTCCAAATGCATCTGATTTGTTACATATTTTGTGGAATACCTCCACCTCGCTGCTCAATGAGACTGGCAGAAAAATAATACTTTCGATATGCTGTTTTATTTATCTACATTCTGTCATGATATACTTTGATGTAAGTTTTTAATTTTGCTTCAGCTCTCAGCTGCTCTTGCAGTTACAGCTCAGGGTCAGCAATGAGGTTAGCCACAGTAGCACAAAACAATTTCCTGTTTGTGCAGCCCAGGTAACATTTGGATGAGGATTAGATTTTACCGCATTTTCTACTAGCCCAAGCCTATTATTTCTAATGAGTTTTAAATTGCTTCAAGAACATGTATTTCAAAATTTAGTGCTGTGATCCATTCAGCCTGAGCAACTTAATAAAAGAAATTTCTTTCTTAAATTTTTGGTTAAAATGTTACATGCTGTGTAATAAATGTTATTACTTTGGAAACCGACTTCTCAGTTTTAAGAACTGGATGTTTTTTATGCTCAATTTCCATTTGTCTGATCTTTTCTTCCCTTTGCCTCTGGGTAATGGTATCTTTAGTGACATCTGTTGGTTGAAGAGTGCACAGAGGGGAACAATAGTGATTGTCTTTATGAGACTGGCGAGAGTGGGACTGCTTTTACTCCTTGCTTAGGCGCCTGATTTAAGAAAGCTCAATGTGTAAAAAATCTAAACTTAAAAAATGGATAAAACAGCTGTAATTATTCACTGTACCTAAGAATTTACATCAGAGTTCTTTGAGCAATATATGTTGCAGGTACATTTAAGGTATGACTTAATACTATGCTTAAATTGAATTTGTAAAGTGATATACAAGCCACTGTTATTTACTGTGACCTAGAAAACAGACCAGTGGTTTTCCAACTGGGTTTTTTCAGAGCCCAAGAGATCTGTGATAATACCACAGAGACCCTGCAGAGATGGAGGGGGAGAGGACCCTACTGCCACTTCAACCAAAACTGCAGCTGTTTATTGTTACACTAGATTTATTTGCAATAGGGGTCACCTGCTTAAAGACACTTTTTGATAAAAAGAGCTTGAAAATTACTGGTATGTACTACTAGAAGGATTATTACTTATATTTATGTTTAAATGATTATAAAAATTTAGCTGAAGGATGTATTGGCCTTGAAATAATTAGAGACTTGATAAAATGTTACCAGGAAATAACAGTTCTGAAAAACAGATCATTCAGGAACCATGGATATAACCTTACATTCTCTCAGAAGCATATTCAGGGACATAGAACAGCAGAGTAGTAGAGTAATAAGCTCACCAAAGTTCTATGAAGGAGATGGAATGATCAGCATCCTGAGGGTGCCAGGCCTTGAGGAATACATTTCCCAGTGAATCCACGTGTGTTGGACTTGGCCACTTCTGCACACAAGCAAAAAATGCTAAGCAAGTTGTTAAATAAGTAAGGGTGCTCTCCAAACAAGTACTTAGAGTTCAATAGATTCTTTCATCCATGCTGCTAATGTTTATCAAGCATTTACTATATGTTTGATATTGTGAGAATTAGAGAGGAAGAGAAATACACAAAAAAGAGTCTTACTGATTCTTCTCTGAGTTGAGTCCAACAGTGGATTCAGTCAAGTCCAGAAAGGATTATAATGCACTGTGCTCACTTTCATGCTTAAGAAACATGCAGAGTGCTACGGGAGCCCAGAAGTTTCTAACTGAAGCTGAGGGGCCAGACAAGGAAATAAAAACAGGGCCCAGAAGTTTGAGGAGGACATTTCAAGCAGGTGATAGCTTTTATAAAATCATACAAATATAAATATATTAAAATAGCCTGTTACTAAAGTGAAGGCTCTCAGAATCGCTGTGTAAAGTAGAAAGTGAGAACCCCTGGTTGTCTCATCACTCAAAACCTTTTAACTGTTCAGTGTGCACTCTTTCACACTTTTTTATTTTCAGACTACAACTGTTGTATTTTCAAAACTGTAATTAGGTATTACCAAATAAAGTAATAAACAGCTCTTAATTTAGAGTGCAAAATAAAAGTACCTCATTATTTACAAGGTGCAAAAGCAAGAAAATACAACATAAACTTATCCACATTTTTAAATAGTTGTCTGTGTGATGAGTAAATGCCATTTAAAAACACTTTCAATAGAAAAATGATTTATAAACCAGTTTACAGAAGATTAAAAAAAATCAATGTTTAACACCAACTTTAAGTATAAATAACTAAAAAGAAAATTGTCCTTTCTTCTGTTTTTGCTTCAACATTTATGTCTTCTGCTCTTTGCCTTTTGGAGAAAACATTGCATTGTAAGGCCGCCGTCTTTTTGGACGAGGACAAGGATCTAGGTCTTCTTTAATGTAACCTCTTTCCATACAAGTCTAAGTAGAAGGAAAACCAACTTCCCAGAAATTCTCTGGTGTATTGGGTGGAATGTAGCGAAATCGGTGTCTTGAGCAGGAAGCCAACTTCTTTTCTCTTTTTTCTGCTGGAAAATCTGCATAATAAATTTCACATTCCTTACATGTGTGTCCAAGTAATTTTCTTCTCTCTTCTTTCTTCTGAACCACCTCAATATGAGGAAAATTTTGTAATTCAGTCTATCATCACCTTTAACATATGGCTCCACAAATGCTTTCTGTTTGACTTTATCTTGTTTATCACCAGGAGTGTTTTTTTTTTTTGTAGCAGTTGACAATCTTTTAACCGTTCAGTGTGCACTCTTTCACACTTTCTATGTGTAATATACATGTATTATTCCAGAAGTGCTATTATAGTGTACTTGTTAATCTGTAATTTGCTATTTTTTACTTATATCATGGCCATTACTTCATACTAACATATATATAAATCTACCATATCTCTTTTTTCCTTAGGTTTTTCATTATTTTTTCTGCCTTATCTTTTAAAATAGCCGCAAAGTATTCCATTTTATAGTCATACTATAGTTTATTTTTACTCACCTTTTGGTAAATGTAATTTTTATAAACATTCAATCTTTCACTATCATCCACTGTCTCAGCAAGCAACTGTGTACCTTCAGCTTCATGAGCATCCACTTATTCAGTAAGTATATATATTGAGAGTAGTGGGTATGGTTCCAGACTCTGGATATATCAGTGAGTAAAACTGAAAAAAAAATTATTTAGTATGTCAGAAAGTAGTAAGTGCTGTGGAAAAGAAGAATAAGAAGAAAGAAAGCAAAGAAAGTATTAGAAGTACCAGGGATTGGGAAACATAATGCAGTATTAAGTACAGTGATCAAAATAGGCATCATTTGAAAAAATGACATTTGAGCCAAGACTTGCAGTCAGTGAGGGGGTTAATCATGCAGATATCTCAGGGAAGAGTGTTCTAGGCTGAAGGAACACCAAATTTTAGGGTCCTGAGGCAGAAGTGTATCTGGCATGTCTGAATAACAGCAAGGATGTCGGTAGCTGGAACAGAGTGAACAAGAGAGAGTAATAACATAAGCGATGTCATGTAATGTCATGTCCTGTAGACATTATCAGGACTTTAAATCCAAGTGAAAGAGAAGGACTTTAGAATGTTTTGAGCAGAGGGCTGACATGATTTTATATTAGCTTTGACCACGGTGATAGCAGTGGGAGTAGTGAAAAGTTGTTGGATTCTGTATATATCTGAAAGTAAAACTAAATTTTCTGATGAATTGGATATATGTATCAAGGGATATTGTCGTAAACAACTGGAAAGATGAAGTTACCATTAACTGAGAGGGTAAAGGCTGAAACTGGGTATGAGGGGGAAATCAAAAGTTCCCTTTTGGCTTTGTTGAGCTTGAAGTGTTGATTGTAGACATTCAGGTGGAAGTGTTGAATACAGAGTCGGATATACAAGTCTGAGGATCAGAAGAGGTCTGGTCTAGAAAAACAAATATGGAAGTCATTAACTCTTGGGTGCTATTTAAAGCTACAAAACAAGAGAGGGTCACCAGGATATGGGGTGTGGATTTAAATATGAAAGATTTAGGTTTACTTTTAGAGGAAAACTGAAGACACAGTTCTTTTGAAGAAGATCACCATTCTTTTAAGGAGTTTCGTTACAAGGGGAAGTAATATCAAGCAGGGAAGTAGGGCCAGGAGAAGGTTTTGTTTCCAAAAAAAAGATTGCAGGAGAGAGAACGGGGAAATCGCTGTGCTTCATTCTTAAGCACAGAAAAGGAGATGGGAGCTGGTTCAGCACATTGAGAGACTGGCTTTCACAGAGCCTGTGTGTAAGTGCAAATGCTAGGAGATGGTGAGATATGGCAGTGAACATTTGTTTTGGAATGTATTCCCAAAAGTGGATTTACACAGTTTTAATAAATTTAACCAAATTGCCCTCAAGAATGGTTATACTAATTCACATTCCCAACAATTTTCTTAATTTACCACGTGCTCATCAATGCTGCATTGTTTTAATCTTTTTCAACCTGAATGGGAAATATTATATTACTTTCCATATCCACAGCTTCGTTTCTGTCTCAAACCACTTACATCCAGGGGGTTCAGCTGGTTTGCAGAGACAGAGTGGGTTGAGCGACCTAAAATAACGTCAGCAAGCTTGCAGTTCTCCTCCCATAACTGTTCTGATGGTAAATGAAGACATTCAGCCTATAGAGCTGTCAGCTAAATATCAAATTTGCTTTAAAATTTTAGAGATTAAAAGGGAAAATAAAAGGTAAAAAAATAAAAGGTAAATCAGTGTAATAGATTGCTATAAACCAGGAAGTAACATTGTTCATACTGTTAGTGCTTCCTGGTACAAGATAGAACTACCGTATATCTTAGCCCTTGTACCTTTTTTAAAAACTATTATTGGGACTTTTCCTAGTAGTCCAGTGATTAAGAATCTACCTTCCAACACAGGGGATGCAGACTTGATTTCTGATTGGAGAACTAAGATTCCACGTGTCACAGGGCAACTAAGCCCATATGCCACAACTACTGAGCCCACACTACAACTAGAGAGCCCACGAGCCCTCACTAGAGAGAAGCCTAATGACACGGTGAAGAGCTGCTGTGCGTGTCCCACAGCTAAGAACTGATGCAGTCAAATGAATAAATAATGTTTTAAAATGTGTTCTTCTGAGGGCACAGGGAAATGGTAGATTGTGGGCCAATGATCCACAATGTGATACCCTACAGCCAGTTCTCTTTTGAAGGAACAGAGGGAAAGTGGTCAGATATATAGCATTGTCCTTACTTTGAATTATGTATCAGAAGAAACTGACATTATTCTTCACCAGACACACTCAGCTTTACCTCCTCTTTTTCAGGCCATAGCTCCCCATGTCTGAACTTACAGGCTAGTAGACTGGAGAGAGAAAAGAACACTTAATACTGTGTGTGGTTAAAGCTTACGTGAGCACTGTACCAGTTACTGGGGTGAGCATTTTACATATGCTGTCTCCTTTACTCCACATGAGAGCCTTTTGAGTTACAAGTGCTGCTACTGCAACTGGTCCCAGTTATGACAGATACGGTCAGTGGGAAACAGCGAGAGATTTCCCTTTTGGTTCTAAACTTTGGAAGTCTCTAATTTCATTACAGAAAGTGTATCATTTCTTTCTTACAAGTGGCAGCTGTTACTGGCTTTAGCGGCTGCCTTCATCACCCAGCAGTCCATCAGTGTAATAAATATGGAAGGAAGGAAATGGGACTTTATAGGGGTGGGGTGGAATAGGGAAGGCAAAGAGGCTTGTCATACCTATAGAGGAACACTGAAACAAAATCTCAACTTGATCACTTTTGTTTAGAGCAATGTGAGTCTAACTGCTAGATTTTAAGCTTTTTGAGGGCAGGGACTCCAATTTCAGTAAGGATTGTTGAATAACATAAATTGAATAACGCTGATAGGAGTGGGTAAATGACATGCCTTCTCTTCCATAGTCATTTATAGCCACCATGGAATGCAAAACCACTGGAGTATGATGAAATACAGTTTCCTCTTTCAAAAGTATTACTCATTCTACCTTTTCAAGGTCATAGTGGTATGCTAATTACTGTTTTAATTAACACAGGTGTGTCTGAAATAGTCCAGAAGACATGTACACCAGATCATAACTTTAATATGAGATAAAAGTTGTGATTCTAAATAATTAATCCTTCTTGATGATAGGTTATCCAGTCTTCTAGAATCAAAAATTTTCTCTTAGAACTAAGCAGACTTAGTTCTTAGTCTGCCTATTCCATCTTGTGCTGAAGAATATAGGATCTTTACTTTCTCCACGAGGACCTCAGCATACGAAGTCCCCAGAAGATGACCTACTTTTCTCTGTTTGACCCTAGCCTCCTTAAACTCAAAATGTGTAAACCACCACCACTACCACCAAATTATCCAGCTTTTCCCACCACATGCAAGCAGTGCTTTTCTTTTCTGGGAAAGGGAAAGGGACAGGGAATGTGTATCTTGATTTAGATTGAATTGGAGGCGAGGGTAGAAAAGCACTGGTTGAGAACTGCCCACTCCTGCAGTTCCCTGCTGTTTCAGGCCTTCATGCCCGTGCACATAATCTCTGGATACTCTTCTCTCCCTTCAAGTCCATCTGAGAAGTTGTGATTGATCATTGAGAAGCAACCTGTTCTGTGAAGCCTTTCCCACACTGCTCTCCTGCCCAAGCAAAGTCAGTCTCTTCTATTCCCATAAAATCTTGACGTATGTCTCTGATAGTGTTTGTCACATTGTATGGAATTATTTGTTTACGAATCTATTCTCCCACCAGTAGCTATTAAGTAAATACTATCATATTGAGTTGAAACTTACCATATCTTTCTAAGAGAAGTTAGGATGAGATCATGAGAGAGGGTATGACAGAATGTGGTATGGAGTAAATTCCAAGATATGCTTCAGCCATCACAGTGGTGTTGTAATTCAAATGTATAAATTATAAGCAAAGCCACTGGGCTTCTGAGGATTCATAGAAAGGAAAAAAGAACACAAAATGTGTATGCAGCTGTTTCAGAAAGGCAGATAAAAGGCAGGGGACCTTCACCTTGGCCTGGTCCTGTTTCTTGCTCTGCTAGAATTATTGGTCCTTCTTAACCTCTTAGTAAGCATATGGTTTTCATAATGTTCATATCAGTCAAGATTCAAACAGGGAAAAGCAAACACTGTGACACTGATGGAATAGGGGGGTTATTTTAGGAATCAGACCTTGTACCATCTTGGGCAGAGATGGCAAAATGGACCTCCACGGGGGGAGATGGAAGTTCAGGAGAAAAATCACTGATCAGCCCTCCTGAAATGGCATGGTGGACAAGTTGAAGCTGGCAAGGATATCTAAAAGCTGGAGACACCCAGCTGCTAGGGTGAGACCATGAACGCCTGTGGAGTGAGAGGGGGACTGGTGCAGTGGTTGGGACGCAGTGGGTTGTTGCCTCTGTGTAGCCGCTGCTCTGCGCGTTTGCTGCCAAGCACTTGGTGGTAGGCTTGGGGTCATTGGTCAGCAGGGCTTGCAGTTCTTCACACGGAGCTGGGAAAAGCAAACTAAAACCCAAAGGTATTTCTACATCTTTTTCTCACAGCCTCTAATCACAACAACCTTCAAAAAGTCCTAGCTGCTACTTCACTTTCATCTTCCAAATCTCATATAGATTTCTCTTTTGCTCAATTCTAGCCCGCAACTATACAGGGAAATGTATTCTGGGAAACTTAATTCTTATTTAGCCCAGTAGACACAGTACAGAACCACAACAGTTTGCCTCTAAATTTTGTAAATTGAATTTAGTTTCAATTTTAGAAGTGTTACTTGAACAGGAAAAAGCAGAGCTAAGAAACACATGTAACTTTATAATTTTTTACAAAGTATTCTTGGATATTGTCTAGTAATATGCCTTACTAGCACACCTTTCAGAAAGAGAAACTGTTGGTTGTAAATGCTAACTAGAAAAACTGTAAGGTGATTATATAAACATTACTTTGTTTTTGATGGTCAAACATAGAATTTAAATACAGTTTTTAAATGATCATCTCTTTAGGTCTTCTGAAAAAGGATCTAAGGAGAAAAGGGAAGTGACATTTATTGTGTACTATGCCAAGAACTTATGTGTCTTATTTCATTTATTTCACATGCCAAACCTGTGATCCTCCTAAAAGTGAAGTAGCCCAATATCAAGTTCATGTGAAAAAGTTGAAAATTCACCCCACAATTTAGAGTAACTTATATATCTGTCTAAATTTTCTTTTCTTGATTTAGTTGGTTATTTACTTCTCCTTTCTTTTCACTTCTTATTGAAGAAGAGATAATGTAAATATTAGAGTACATAAACTAATCTTTAATACAACTCAATGAATTTTTATGTATCTACATATATATTCATGTAATCACCATCCAGACAAAAATATCAAACTTCTCCAGTACCTTTGATTGATTTTCACTGGGCCATTTGTACTTCCCATATAAACTGCCTTATGTATTTATATTTTTCATTATATGGACAGTGTGAATCTTGGAAAAACGGTAGGGGAAAATGAACAATAGCGATAAAGTGAAAATGTTGAATAATGTGCCTCATAACTGCTTTGAATTACATCTACTTATGTCACTTTCTCATTCTGCTTTTACCCTGAAACAGGTAATCAGATCCTGTCCCTTGGGAGCCTCTCAAAAGATCAGATTTATCCAATGAAACTCAAGGGCATCTCCATCTGCTATTCAGCTCTCAAATCTGCCTTGTGTGGAAATTATGTCAGCTTTGGCGTCTTCAAGTTGTATGGGGACAACCACTTTGACAATGTACTCCAAGCCTTTGTCAAAATGCTGCTGTCAGTGTCCCACAGTGACTTGCTCGTAAGCAATCCTGTATCCTGGGAGTCTTTGTATGAAATGTGAAGTAACACCACCACAGGCTTAGAATTGTTACAATGAAACCCAAGAAGTTAGAACAGTACTAGATCATTTTATGTTTGAGGACAGCATTTGATTTAGCTTAAGGAATTAGAACAACTATAGTGGCTGTTTTTATACATTTAAATGTGCAGTTTTGAAAACTGCATCTTCTGACAAATTGGTCGTCTAGAGTGTCCCGAGTTCTGTGTCTACAGAAAGCGTAATTAGCAATTTCAACTAAGTGCTTACAACTGTGCTGACAATTCAGAAAAGGTCTGTGTTTCCTGAGGCAGAAATGCAGATGACTCTAGGACCTTCTGCCTCCTTCAGTTCTGCTCTGTCTGCTTCCTCTGCTGTGTGGCTTTCCTTTCCCGTAACATTCTGATGTACTGGACAGAGTGCTGAACTAGAAGTTGAGCAACCTGGTATATAGTCTCAACTCTGCCACTCACTGGTCATTTACCTAGAATAAATCACCTTCTCTATTTCTCAAGGCTTCAATTTCCTCACCTCTAAAATGAGTAAATTAAACAAAGTGATCTCTAGGTCCCTTTTCTACCCTACTGTCTAGTTTTAGTGATTTATGTCAGTAGTTTTCAAACTTTGAAGTCCATCAGAATCACCAGGGGTACTTGCTGGAATTCAAATTTCCAGGCTTCTCCACTGAGCTGTGTCATCAGACTTTTTTTTTTTTTTTATAATATCTCTGCCTGATTACACAAAAGCTAATATATGCCCAGCGTGGTTGCAGTAATTGCTTCAGTAACACAGCCAAACTCATGCTCAGGCTTTCCCACCTGCCCAAGACTACAAGTAAGATCCGGGGGCCTGCATTAGTTAGCCTGTATGAGAAATGCTTCTTGACATTCTAATGGACTAGTAGTACCCTCTTCCACCTTTCTTAGCTAGTCTTCATAAAACCACATCTTGGGAATCCCCTAGCAGTTCAGTGGTTAAAACTCTGCAGTTTCACTGCCAAGGACCCAGGTTCAGTCCCTGGTCAGGGAACTAAGATCCTGTAAGCAACACAGCGTGGCCCAAAAAACCCAAAAACCAAACAAAAAAACGCATCTCAAGCCAAAGGTGTCCAGCCTCTTTGCAGTAGAATGGGATGCTCATTGAAGGCTGCCTGTGCGACAGAAATTATGGAGTAGAGACTTGGGTCAGATCAGCCATGTGCTACAGCCTCCTCACTGAGCGAACTCTTCAGTTAGCAGTTGAAGCCCACCAAAAAAAAAAAAAAAAACCCAGAAAAACCTGATATGGCTCCAGGATTTTCTCTGATCTTTTTTCTAGTAGACAAGCAAAGCTTTACCTCAGTAATCTCAAAATTGAGGATGCATAGGACTCCCTTAGAATATACTTTTTAAATGCCCTTTTCAGGACCTCATTCCAGAGGTTTTCATTTTGTTAAGTCTGAAATGGGGATCAAAAAACTACGTTTTTAACAAGCACCCCCATGTGATTTTTATGGAGGTAGTCTTAATCTCACTTTAATAAATATTGCTATGGTTTATTTCTCTTATGAGTGTTGTGCTTCTTTGATACTGGTTTGAGTTTCATTTGAGGTTTTCCAGGTGTATTTCTCATGCACTTATCTTTTTCCTGTTGTGTATGGTAAATATTAAGCCATTTATCCAGTTATGATTTAGTTAGATGGGTTGACATTGTGTGAATACAGCAGATGATGATACCAAATCCTATAACGGCAGATTTCTTTGTGTTAAAAAAAAAAAAAGGTTCCCTAGCTCCTGTTAAGCACTGTTCTGTGTTACATTATTCCAGCCCAGAAAAATAATTCAGTCTTCTAAATTCCATACTACAACAGTGTTGCTTGCACTTAACTGTTAACCATATAAGGCAAATTGAAATTGCATACTACGCTATATATACTATAGCTTCAAATTAGGACTTCTAGAGATCAGATATTTTTATTAGAATTCCTTTAAATACTGAATTGAGAATCATTACATCATTTGTTCCATGTTAGGTTGGTGCAAAAAAAATTGCGGTTTTGCACTGTTGAACTTTGCCATTTGGTATTGGAATACATTCTTAAATAAATGTGGTTATATTATACATCATTTTAATATACCTTTATCACTATATTTTTTTGCTAATGACTTATTACTTGCTGTTTATTTTATATTTATTTTAGACTAGGGAAATGATATTAAAAAGCAAATTTGAGTAATTTTCTTATTTGAGTTCTAAATGTGTTGTAAAGCAGCAGAGACAGCTTGTAACATCAACAACACATTTGGCCCAGAAACTGCTAATAAGCATGGCAGTCAGGCTTCCCTGGTGGCTCAGACAGTAAAGAATCCACCTGCAGTGTGGGACACCTGGGTTCAATCCCTAGATTGGGAAGATCCCCTGGAGGAGGGCATGGCAACCCACTCCAGTATTCTGGCCTGGAGAATCCCCTTGGACAGAGGAGCCTGGAGGGCTGCAGTCCATGGAGTTGCAGAGAGTCAGACACGACTGAGTGACCAAGCACAGCATACAGTACAATATAGTAGTGGTTCAAGAAGTTTTGCAAAGGAGACGATGAGAGCCTTGAAAATGAGCGCAGCAGCCAGCCGTTGGAAGTTGGCAGTGACCGACAGAGCTGTCATTGAAACCGATCTCTTACAGCTGCACAAGGAGTTGCTGAAGAACTCAACGCTGACCATTCTAGTCATTCGGCATTTGAAGCACATTGGAAAGGTGAAAAAGATGGATAAATATGTGCTTCATAAGCTGCCCGAAAATTTTAAAAACTGTCGCTTTGAAGTGGTGTCTTCTCTTACTCTCCGCAACAACAGCAAGCCATTTCTCAATCAGATTGTGACTTGTGATGAAAAGTGGATTTTATACAACAACTGGAGATGGCCAGCTCAGCAGCTGGACCAAGAAGCAGCTCTAAAGCACTTCCCAAAGCCAAACTTGAACCAAAAACAAGGTCATGGTCACTGTTTGATGGTCCACTGCTGGTCTGATCTTACTCCAGCTTTCTGAATCCTGGTGAAACCATTACATCTGAGAAGTATGCTCAGCAAATTGAAGAGATGCACCAAAAACTGCAGTGCCTGCAGCCGGCATTGATCAACAGAAAGGGCCTGATTCTTTTCTACGACAACGCCCGACTGCACATCGCACAACCGATGCTTCAAAAATTGAATGAATTGGGCTATGAAGTTTTGCCTCATCTGCCATATTCACCTGACCTCTTGCCAACCGACTACCACATCTTCAAGCATATTGACTTTTTTCAGGGAATGTGCTTCCACAACCAGCAGGAAGCAGAAAATGCTTCTCATGAGTTCATCAAATCCCAAAGCGTGGATTTTTATGCTATAGGAATAAACAAACTTATTTCTCATTGGCAAAAATGTGTTGATTGTAATGGTTCCTATTTTGATTTAAAAAGATGTGTTTGAACCAAGTTAAAATGATTTATACCCAGGCTTCCTGGCTAGCTCAAATGGTAAAGAACCTACCAGCAATGCTGGAGACCTGGGTTTGATCCCTGGGTCGGAATGATCCCCTGGAGAAGGGCATGGCAACCTACTCCAGTATTCTTGCCTGGAGAATTCCACGGACAGAGGAGCCTGGTGGGCTACAGTCCATGGGGTTGCAAAGAATCAGACACAGTTGGGCGACTAACACTTTCACACTTTCATTTTCGTAATTATTTAAAATTCACAGTCTGAAACTGCAATTATGTTTGTACCAACCTAATTATTTTATATATCTTTGTCTATATGTTTATGTTTATTTATATATTGTGTGTAAATACGGGCGCAATTTCCAGTCTTATAAATGGCAATTGTCACTGAACTGTAGCATGTCTTTTGCTTCCCTGTGGCTTGACATTTAGTATTTCTATTATAGCAATATCGGAAACTGAGCCAGTCGTATTATCCACTCTTGGAATGTCTCACCCAGGACCACATGAGCTTCATCACCAACTTAGACCCTCCTGTACTCCTGTATGTTCTCACATCCATCTCAGAGGGACTCACTGCTCTTGGTGAGTATCAGGGAGAGCACTGCTTTGAGAGGAAGAACTTGGTTGTGGTCTCTTAGAGTAGGTGCTTTTGAGATGATCTTCCTACAAAAGGGGAAAGATGGTTTAACCAAACTGAAAGATTGTAACTATTACTTAAAAGACAGAAAATACCCTTTTTCATATTTTGATGGACAGTTTATTTTTAATCAGCTTTATTAAAGTACAATTTACACACTGTAAAAATTATTGATTTTAAGTGAACAGTTCAATGCATCTTGACAAATGTATATACATAGTCATGAACCACCACAGCCAAGATAACAGAACATTTTCATCACCACAAAAACTCCCTCATGACCCCTTCTAATCAGTCCCTCCCCCTGGTTCCAGCCCCAAGGAACTACTGTCTACTTTCTCTCACTGTAGTTTGCCTTTTCCAGAATTTCATATAAGTGGAATCATGTGACATATAGTCCTTTGTGTCTGGCTTCTTCCGTTTAGCATAATGCCTTTTTTTGCGAATCACTTTTTATCTTTCTGTCACTCGGTATTATTCCATTGTATGGGTTACCACATTTGTTAATTTGTTAATATATTTTCACCAACTGATAACATTTGGGTTGTTTCCATTATTTGGTTGTTTTAAATAATGCTACTGTGAACATTCATGCACAACTCTTTCTGTGGACAAATATTTCTCTTGAGTAAGTACCAAGGTGAAATTTCTGGGTTGTATGCTAGATGTATATTTAACATTGTTAAAATCTGCCAAACTATTCCAAAGTGCCTGTACCATTTTGCTCCCTGCAGCAATATATAAGGGCTCCAGTTGCCCTCTGTCTTCCCTAACACTTGCTATTTTCAGTCTTTTTGGGGGGTAGGAGGCAGAGGCTGCTTTGGATCTTAGATGCGGCATGCAGGAGTATGTCATGCAAGATCTTTCATTGCAGTTTCCCTGCGCAGTCTCAAGTAGTTGAGGCACTCGGGCTTAGTTGCTCCATGGCATGTAGGAACTTAGTTCCCCAACCAGGGACTGAACCCACGTTCCCTGCATTACAGGGCAGATTCTTAACCACTGGACTGCCAAGGAAGTCCCGATTATCAGTCTTTTTCATCTTAATAGTCTTAATGGGCAAGAAGTGGACTCCCCTTGTGTTTTTAATTTGCATCTCACTATTGGATGTTAATTTGAGCATCCTTTCATGCTTATTTGCCATTTGTCTGTCTTGGTGAAGCAGTTGTTCCAATCTTCTACCCAGTTTTTCTGAGTTATTTTATCTTGAAAGTGTTTGTTATATATTGTTGCTACAAACCTTTTCTCAAATACATGTTTTGCAAGTATTTTTTCAACTTTGTCTTGTCTTTTTTATTTTCTTAACAGTATCTTCTGAAGAGTAAAAGTTTTCAATTTTGAGGAAGTCCAATTATTTTTTTCTCTTAGAGATCATGTCTTTTGTGTCCTGTCCTGAGAAATCTTTGCTTATTAACCTGAGGCCATAAAGGTTTTTTTCTGTGTTTTCTTCTAAAAGTTTTATAGTTTTAGCTCTTATGTTTAGGTCTATGTTCCATTCAGTTTATTTTTGTACATTGTATTATAAGAGGCTTCCCTTGTGGCTCAGCTGGTAAAGAATCCACCTGCAATGCGGGAAACCTGGGTTCAGTCCCTGGGTTGGGAAGATTCCCCGGAGAAGGGAAAGGCTACCCACTCTAGTATTCTGGCCTGGAGAATTCCATGAATTGTATTAGTCCTTGGGGTCACAAAGAATTGGACACAACTGAGCAACTTTCACTCACTATTATGAGATAAAAACTAAAATTCTTTTTTTAATATGGATGTTCAATTGTTCTAGCACATTGATGAAGAACATTCTTTATCTGTTAGACTACTTTGTGCCATTTCTGTACTATCCTAATTTTATCGTAAGTCTTAAAATCAGATAGTATGGCCTTCTAATTTTGTTTTTTTCATTATAAATTGTCTTGACTATTCTGGCCTTTGCTTTTTTTTTTTTAAATAAACATTAGAGTCAACTTGTTGATTTCTCTTGTTAGATTAAAAAATGAGCAGGAGAATTTATTGGGTTACATTCAATCTGTCGCCCAATTTGGGGAGAACTGACATCTTAGCAGTATTGAGTGTTCAGTTCCTGAAAATGGCATATCTTTCCATTTATTTGGATCTTCTTTACCTTTTCTCAACAGCATTTTTGAAGTTTTGAATATATAAGTCTTATCCAACTAATTATTTTATGCTTTTATGCTCTTGTAAATGGTATTGATTTCAATATCTGTTGTTTTTGCTACCATGTAGAATTGCAATTGATTTCTTTGTGTGTTGACCATGTACTCTGTAACCTTGCTAAACTGACTTATTAATTCTGGTAGCTTTTTATAGATTTCTTTATGATAGATGTGTCTTTCTACATAGATAAGTCTGCAAATAAAGATAGTTTTACCTCTTTTTGAATCTGTGTGGCTTTTTTTCCCTTACCTTATTACACTGGCTAGAGCCTATAGTAAAATGTTGAATGGAAGTGATGATAGCAAACATTTTTCCCTTGTCTTCAGTGTTATGGAGAAAGATATATTCTTCCACCATTCAATATAAGATTAACTAGCTCCAGGTTCAATTCCTGGGACAGGAAGATCCACTGGAGAAGGGATGGGCTACCCACTCCAGTATTCTTGGGCTTCCCTTGTGGCTCAGCTGGTAAAGAATTCACCTGTGGTGTGGGAGACCTGGGTTCGATTCCTGAGTTGGGAAGATCCCCTGGAGAAGGGAACAGCTACCCACTCCAGCATTCTGGCCTGGAGAATTCCATGGACTGTACAGTCCATGGGGTCACAAAGAGTCAGACACAACTGAGTGACTTTCACTTCATTCACCCGGTTTTTTTGTAGATCTTCTTTATCTTGTTAAGAAAATTTCTTTCTTTTGTAGTTTTCTGAGAGTATTATCATGAATGGGTGTTGGATTTTATCACATTTTTTTCCTGCATATACTAAGATAATCTTAGGGTTTTTCATTGTTTGTCTGATAATACATTGCATGGTATTAATCATCATATTGATGGATATTTGAATGTTAAAACAACCTTGCATTCCACACTTGGTTATGACATATTGTCCTGCTTATAAATTAATAGATTAAGCTTTCTAAAATTTAGATACATATTTTTACATCTATGTTCATGACAGCTATGATGGATTCTTCTGTAGTTCTTCTTTAGTAGTTTTCTGTTCTCATATCTTTGCCTTGATTTAGTGTTGATATAGGGCTCTCAGAAATGAGTTGAGAAATGTTCCCTCCTCTCATTTTCTTAAAGAGTTTGTGTAGAATTGTTATCAGTTCTTCCTTAAATGTTTAATAGAATTCCCTAGTGAAACCACTAGGCCTAGATTTTTCTTTGTTAGAAGGTTTTTAACTATAAATTAAATTTCTTTAATGGATATAGGACTATTCAAGTCTCCTATTATATCTTGAGTAGCGTTTGATAGCTGTATCTTTAAAGGAAATTATTCATTTCATCTAAAGTTTATCTGACATTATTGACATAAAGTTGTTCATGTTACCCTCTTGTTATGGCTTCCGTGGTGGCTCAGTGGTAAAGAATCCACCTGCAATGCAGGAGACGCAGGTTCAATCCCTGGATGGGAAAGACCCCCTAGAGAAGGAAATGGCAACCCAATCCAGTAGCCTTGCCTAGGAAATCCCATGGAAAGAGGAGTCTGTCAGGCTACAGTCCTTGGGGTTGCAAGAGTAGGACATGACTTAACAACTAAACTACCACCACCATCCTCTTGTTACACAGTTTGATTTCTGTAGGATCTCTAGTAATGTTCCCTCTTTAATCCCTGACGTTGGCAATTTGTGTGTTTTTTTTCTTGGGAATACTGGCTCTAGGTTTATCAATTTTATACAGAGAACCAGCTTTCATTTTTCACTGATTTCTCTATTCTATTTTTTATTTCATTGACTTCATGTATGATCTTCATAATTTCCTTCCTTCAGTTTATTTGCTTTTCCTTTTCTAGTTTTTTCAAGTAGAAGCTTACATTGCTGATCTTAGACCTTTTTTCTTTTCTCATATACAAATCTAGTGCTTTAAGCACTGCTGTGGCTATAACTCATAAAGTTTTTATTTATTTGGGGACTTTTTCTATTCAGTTAAAAGTATTTTTTAATTACCCTAGTGATTTCTTCTTTTACTAATGAGGTATTACTTAGAAGCACATTGTTTAATTTCTGATAGTTCTGTTATTAATTCTAGTTTAATTTTATTTTAGTCATAGAATATACTCAGTTGTTGTTTTGAATCTTTTTTATGGTCCAAAGTACAGTGAATGTTTCACGGGCACTTGAAATGGGTTTGTATTCCATTGTTGTTGGGAAGAATGTTCTCTAAGCATCAGATCTAATTGCTTGATAATGTTCACATTTTCTATATTTTTACTGGTTACTTTTTTGTCTGTTTGTCTGTTTTCTACTTGTCCTTTGAATTGCCAAAAGATAAGTGCTATAGCCTCTAACGATAATTAGAAATTTGTCCATTTCTCCTTTTAGTTCTATCAGTTTTTGTATGAAGTATTTTGAAGCTCTGTTATCAAGTGTGTGTATATATATTTAGGATTGTTATGTCCCCTTGATTAATTTACCCTTTAATCCTTATGAAATGACACAGTTTATCTCTGGCAATATTCTTTCCTTGGAAATCTACTTTGTCTGGTATTACTAGCCTCTCCAGCATTCTTTTGATTAGAGTTAGCCTCTTTTTCCATCATTTCACTTTTAGTCTTTCTGTGTGTCTCGGTATTTAAAGTTGGTTTCTTATCAACATCAGGTATTTTCTGTTGCTGTTGTAACAACGTTTTACAAACTTGATGACTTAAAACAACATAAATTTGCTGTCCTGTAGTTCTTTACTTCATAAATCTGGCGTGGGTCTCACCAGACTAAAATCAAAGTGTCAGCAGAGCTGTTACCTGCCCAGGAGCAAATCTGTCTCCTTGGCTTCTTCAGCCTCTAGAGATCCCCGGCACGCCTTGACTCCTGGCTCCTGTCCTCCGTCTGCAGAGCCTGCAGCACCGAACATCTGAGCGCTCTCCCAGAGGTGCATCTCCAGTGGGTTCTGATGTCTTCTGCCTCTCTTTCACTCTCAAGGACCCTTGGAATTACCTGGGGCCTGCCCTTATAATCAGGGATAATCTCCCTATTTTTAATTCAACTGATTAGCAAATTAACCCATCTGCAACTTTATTCTCTGCTGTGTAAGCTAACACATTCACAAGTTCCAGGGATTAGGATATGGACCTATTTGCCTAACATATAGCATATAGTTGGGTCATATTTTTATATGAAATCTGACTATCTCTGCCTTCTATTAATAAAGTGTTTCAGCCATTAACATTTAATATAATTACCAGTATATTGAGTTTAAATCTACAGTATTGTTATTCATTTTTTCTTGCTTTGTCTTTTTTTCCTCCTTTCTTTTAGTTTGGATTAATTAAATGTTTTTTATGACTCCATTCTATATCCCCTATGAGCTAACTAGCCATACTTCTTAATTTTTAGTGGTACTCTAAGGTTTATAATCTACACCATCAAATGATGTAGTCACAGTTTGCATTCAAATAATTACAGTCTACCTCTGTGTCTCTGTCTCTATTCCTTCTGGAACTCCAACTACACGTGTTGTGTATCTCTGTTACATTGTTTAAAGACTGGAGAGAACTCTACAGATCTTCAGAGCTCTCTTCTCAAATAGTACCCACTCTCTGATACTCTGTCCCAGAAGTTCCAGCTGCCTTAGCCTCCCCAGGTTCAACTCACTGAGACCTTGGCTTTGTTTGGATTCCCCTCTCCTGGTCAGTAGCCTGGAAACCGCTCTGGGCAAGAAGCTTGAGCAGTTGTGTAGGCATCACCTCATTCGTTTCCCTCCTCTCTGCTTTAATAGTCCTATGCTGCTGCTTGTGCAGTAATTGAAAAATGTTGTTTCATATATTTTGTCCTGTTTTCTAGTTGTTTATGGCAGAAGGAAAAAATTCTCATAGCAGTTAATCCTTCATGGACAGAAACTGAAGTCTTGTCTTTTTTTATTACAGTTTGTCTTAACATTCTTTTATCTCATATCATAGCAGTACTTAAAGGTTTCGAATTAGCAGATGGTTATGTTGTACTCGAAGACTGTGATTTTAAGCCTGGAATCTGCATTTTAACAAGTCTCTCAGAGGAATCTTGACAAAGTGGCATAATGGAGGGAATACTGAACTTGAATTTAAGTCCCAGTGCTGCCACTTATGAATGTATGACCATAACACGGACTCTGTACGTGATGCAGTCATAAGTATTTTCATATGTGTTCTTCATTCATTTCATTCTCAGAAGCACTCTGCATACTAAAACTAGATCAAATATGTTAATAGTACTGTTTGTCCTTATTTCCTACTTGATTGTAAGCTTCCTCCTTGACTGTGTTGATCACTACTTTTTTCCCAGTTCCTGACATATAGTAAGTGCTCAGTAAGTATATATTGAATGAATTAATTAGGTAATCTTATTTTCACTGTACAGATGAGTAAGCTGCTGCCCAGAGAGGTAAAACAACTTGCCTAAGGTCATACAACTAATAACTGCCTGCTCTAGGAGTCTTTATAACTCTAAAACCCATTCCTCTTCACCTTACCAACCTGCTGGATCCACCTGATAAAGGTCACAGTTTGGCAGGTGAATTGTGCCCTCTGTCTTCAAGAAAGAGGATTAATATAGACTGTTGAAAGTAATTACTTGGGTTTCTTCTTTTCCAACAATGAAAAATTTTCAAAAAGGCATTTATAGATATTATTTGGGTAGCAAACTTCAGTTCCACTGTAAACCTCAGTGAAAAATGAGAGGCAGGTACAAAATAGTTGAACCAGTGATAGAATAGTGACTTGCCTAATATGCTTAACATAATATTAAATTTTTTTCTTAATCATTCACTAGCATTCTTAGTTTCAGGCCAGCTATAATATGGGAAGAGAGAAAGATAAATGACAAGAGTGATTATATTTTTCCTGTTTTAAATTGCCCATCCACCACCACTATTCAGTTCAGTTCAGTTCAGTTGCTCAGTCATGCCCGAGTTTTTGCAACCCCATAAACTGCAGCACGCCAGGCTTCCCTGTCTGTCACCAACTCCCAAAGCTTGCTCAAACTCATGTCCATTGAGTTGGTAATGCCATCCAACCATCTCCTCTGTCGTCCCCTTCTCCTCCTGCCTTCAGTCTTTCCCAGCATCAGGGTCTTTTCCAATGAGTCAGTTTTTCGCATCAGGCAGCCAAAGTATTGGAGCTTCAGTTTCAGCATCAGTCCTTCCAATGAATATTCAGAACTGATTTCTTTTAGGATTGACTGGCTGGATCTCCGTGCTGTCTAAGGGACCCTCAAGAGTCTTCTCCAACACCACAGTTCAAAAGCATCAATTCTTCGGTGCCTAGCTTTATTTATGATCCAACTCTCACATCCATATATGACTATTGGAAAAACCATAGCTTTGACTAGATGGACCTTTGTTGGCAAAGTAGTGTCTCTGCTTTTTAATATGTTCTCTAGGTTAGTCATAGCTTTTCTTCCAAGGAACAAGCGCCTTTTAATTTCGTGGCTGTCGTCACCATCTGCAGTGATTTTGGAGCCCAAGAGAAGAAAGTCTCATTGTTTCCATTGTTTCCCCATCTATTTGCCTTGAAGTAATGGGACTGGATGCAATGATCTTAGGTTTTTGAATGTTGAGTTTTAAGTCAACTTTTTCACTCTGCTCTTTCATTTTCATCAAAAGGCTCTTTAGTTCCTCTTCACTTTCTGCCAAAAGGGTGGTATCATCTGCATATCAAGGTTATTGATATTTCTCCTGGCAATATTGATTCCAGCTTGTGCTTCATCCAGCCCAGCATTTCACATGATGTGCTCAGCATATAAGTTAAATAAACAAGGTGTCAATTACAGCCTTGATATACACCTTTCCCAATTTGGAACCAGTCCATTGTTCCATGTCCGGTTCTAATTGTTGCTTCTTGACCTGCATACAGATTTCTCAGGAGGCAGGTAAGGTGCTCTGGTATTCCCATCTCTTGAATTTTCCACAGTTTGTTGTGATCCACACAGTCAAAGGCTTTGGTATAGTCAATAAAGCAGAAATAGATGTTTTTCTGGAACTGTCTTGCTTTTTCTGTGATCCAGGGGATGTTGGCAATTTGATCTCTGGTTTCTCTGCCTTTTCTAAATCCAGCTTGAATATCTGGAATTTCTCAGTTCACGTATTGTTGAAGCCTGGCTTGGAGAATTTTCAGCATTACTTTGCTATTGTGTAACTTGAGTATAATTGTATGGTAGTTTGAACATTCTTTAGCATTGCCTTTCTTTGGGATTGGAATGAAAACTGATCTTTTCCAGTCCTGTGACCACTGCTGAGTTTTCCAAATTTGCTGGCATGTTGAGTGCAACACTTTAACAACATCATTAGAATTTGAAATAGCTCAACTGGAATTCCATCCTCTTCACTAGCTTTGTTCATAATGATGCTTCCTAAGGCCCACTTGACTTCACATTCCAGGAGGTCTGACTCTAGGTGAGTGATCACACCAGCTTGATTATCTGGATCATAAAGATCTTTTTTGTACAGTTCTTCTGTGTATTCTTGCCACCTCATCTTAATGTTCTGCTTCTGTTAGGTCCATACCATTTCAGTCCTTTATTGTGCTCATCTTTGCATGAAATGTTCCCTTGGTATCTCTGATTTTCCTCAAGAGATCTCTAGTCTTTCCAATTCTATTGTTTTCCTCTATTTCTTTGCATTGATCGCTGAGGAAGGCTTTCTTATCTCCCTGCTCTTCTTTGGAACTCTGCATTCAGATGGGTGTACCTTTCCTTTTCTCCTTTGACTTTCACTTCTCTTCTTTTCTCAGCTATTTGTAAGGCCTCCTCAGACAACCATTTTGCCTTTTTTCATTTCTTTTGCTTGAGGATGGTCTTGATCACCACCTCCTGTACAATGTCATGAACCTCCATCCATAGTTCTTCAGGCATTCTGTCTATCAGATCAAATCCCTTGAATCTATTTCTCACTTCTACTGTGTAATCGTAAGGGATTTGATTTAGGTCATACCTGAATGGTCTAGTGTGGTTTTCCCTACTTTCTTCAATGTAAGTCTGAACTTTGCAATAAGGAGTTCATGATCTGAGCCGCTGTCAGCTCCCAGTCTTATTTTTCTTGACCATATAGAGTTTCTCCATGTTCGGCTGCAAAGAATAATCAATCTGATTTCGGTGTTGACCTTCTGGTGATGTCCTTGTGTAGAGTTGTCTCTTGTGTTGTTGGAAGAGGGTGTTCGCTATGACCAGGGTGTTCTCTTGGCAAAACTCTGTTAGCTTTTGCCTTGCTTCATTTTGTACTCCAAGGCCAAACTTGCCTGTTACTCCAGGTATCTCTTGACTTTCTACTTTTGCATTCCAGTCCCTGATGATGAAAAGGACATCTTTTTTTGGTGTTATGAAGGCCTACAAGGCCTTCATAGAACCATTCAACTTCAGCTTCTTCAGCATTAGTGCTTGGGGCATAGGCTTGGATTACTGTGATATTGAATGCTTTGCCTTGGGAATGACCAGAGATCATTTTTGAGATTGCACCCAAGTACTGCATTTCTGACTCTTGTTGACTATGAGGGCTACTCCATTTCTTCTAAGGGATTCTTGCCCTCAGTAGTAGATATAATGGTCATCTGAGTTAAATTCTCCCATTCCAATCCTTTTTAGTTCACTGATTCCTAAAATGTTGATGTTCACTCTTGCCATCTCCTGTTTGACCACTTCTAATTTACCTTGAGTCACAGACCTAACATTGCAGGTTCCTATGCAATATTGCTCTTTACAGCATCAGATTTTACTTCCATCACCAGTCACATCCACAACTGGGTGTTGTTTTCTCTTTGGCTCCTCTTTTCATTCTTTCTGGAGTTATTTCTCCACTCTTCTCCAGTAGCATATTTGGGCACCTATCAACTTGGAGAGTTCATCTTTCAGTGTCTTGTCTTTCTGCCTTTTCATACTGTTCATGAGGGTCTCAAGGCAAGAATACTGAAGTGGTTTGCCATTCCCTTCTGCAGTGGACCACATTTTGTCAGAACTCTCCACCATGACCCGTCCGTCTTGGATGGCCCTACACGGCATGGCTCATAGTTTCATTGAGTTAGACAAGGATGTGGCCCATGTGATCAGTTTGGTTAGTTTCTTGTGATTGTGGTTTTCATTCTGTCTGCCCTCTGATGGATAAGGATAGGAGGCTTATGGAAGCTTCCTGATGGGAGAGATTGACTGAGGGGGAAACCACCACTATTACCTACCCCCATACTCTTGTAGAGGCCAGCACAGGGCTTACAAAAATCCACTCTTAATAATGGTTCTCAACTCATTCATTTAATAAATATCAGCGGTGCACATGCTATGTACCAGGTTCCATTCTAGATCTTGATAGTACTGAAGAGAATAAGACAGGTAAGGTCTCCACTAATGTGAAGTTTGTATTCTAGGGATGAGAGATAACAGTAAACACACACACATAAGAAAATATCAAATCATCATAAGTGCTAAACAAGACTTAAAATAATGAATAGGGAATGGTTCTATGGCTTTTTTAGAAGTGATCAGGGAAAGCCTCTGAAGATGAGCCGTGACAGGGATGGGGTTGCATTCCAAGAAAGCAAAGGATGGCACAGAAGGCAAAACAGGAAAAGATGGGGGCAAGTGAAAGCCCACTAGAAACCATCAGAAATTACCCTAATCAAGTTCATTATTATTAAAATTTTCATTATTAATAAAGAATATGTGTTGTTATGAGCATGTTCTTGAATTGGAGTTAATGTTATAAATGTAATAAAGAAGTAAAACATTCCATGAATGTTTAGAAACTTAGAGGCCTTCTTCTTTAGTTTCTCCCACCAAAAACATGCTAAAAAGAGAAGAAAGATACGGATTCGCTAAATTGAATGACAGATTTGGTGTTTCAGGAATTGAAATAGCCAGGAAAATAAATGGGGGGTGAAAAGGGAGAAATCTACTAGAGTTGGGCACTATGTTACAAACTTTACACAGTTTCTCTCTCTAATCTTTAATTTCTCAAAACAAAGTAGGTGGTAGTAAGCACATTTTACAGAGGTGAAATTGAATCTTCATATAGTCAAATTGAATCTTCAGTAGTCAATCTAGAAGACAGATTCAACTCTAAACTGCTGCATCACCCAAATAGACCTTTGTTTCTGAATTTGCCTCTCACACCATATTTCCCCTGGTGGTGCAGATGGTAAAGCGTTTGCCTACAATGCGGGAGACCCAGGTTCAATCCCTGGATCGGGAAGATCCCCTGGAGAAGGAAATGGCAACCCACTCCAGTATTCTTGCCTGGAGAATCCCAGGGATGGAGGAGCCTAGTGGGCTACCGTCCACAGGGTCGCAAAGAGTCGGACACGACTGAGCGATTTCACTTCACTTCACACCCCCCTGTGCTATGATGAGAAATTTTGAGTCAAAGCCAAATTTCAGTTCAACCCATTGTCATTCTTCTGAGTCTCAGTTAAGCAACTCTTTCCTACAGAGTTAATATTTCCGAGCGGCTTTCTGTGATAGTCTTGGTGAACACGAGGGCTGCTGAGGATGCCTGCGCTCCCTGGGGAGGCCAGTTGCAGAAGAGAAGGGGCCTGTGGTGGTTTCAGTGCTAGATAGCAAGTTGCTGGAGAGGACACAGTGCCTGTCGGGCGTAAACACTCTGTCCACAATTGCCAAAACATGGACTGTCAACACCAAGAGCTAGGAGAAAAGACGAAAATTCATGACTTCTGCCCATTCTTTTATTTCAGGAGAGTTTCATTATTTGAATCTCACGCAATAGCTTCAGCTGCAAATAAAGAAGACCAATAATAATACATAATCCTCAGCACTATTCATTCTTTCTTTGATAAAATGGTCCATGATCCTTATGATTCCACACTTTTCAATCTACCCTGAAATATCATCTATCCTTTTCAAAGCCCCCAACAATAAATCAGCCATAATGGAAGCTCTTCTTCTTGCTTTTATTGCATGGTTATATGCTCCAACCTTCATGTCTAAAGTGTTTACCTGGCTTTTTCATAGCTGACTCAGTAGATTGGAACCTTTTAATGCAACCTGCATGGCATGTGGTCACCAAATCTATGTGAAGTCTTGATAATTTTTGTATGATTGATAGCATATCGCTTTTCACTAGTGAGGGGAAGCATATCTATTTCCTGCTTGCTTCCTTTTGAAGATGTTAAGTTACTTAATCCATTTACTTTCACAGTTGGGACTTCAAAGGCAGAAATATGAAGGAAAAGAGAAAAGCAAACAGGTTCAACAAATCTGTGCCTGACTTGTAGGCCTAAAAATTTTCTACTACATTATATACTACTTCCCAGGGTTATATTAGTAAAACCAAACTTCCTTTTCTGCAAAGTAACCCAGTTAGGTGGGGAGAGAAAAATAATCAGTCAAATGCCATCACTATAGGAGGAAACAAAAGCTCCTTTCTTAAAAGCCTATAGCTCCACAGCTTCCCAAAACTATAGTCCATGCCCATCTTTTAGACATTCATTCAACCCCTCATGGTTCTATATCAGCTACCATTGTCCTCTATTTGAAACGTGTACTTCTGTCTATATTTCAGAACTTGCCCCCAAATCTACCTCTATTTACTGTTATTTCACTTAAAACAATGTGTGTGAGAGAATTTTTACACTGTAGTGTTACATTGATTCTAGTATTATTACTAAACAGAACTCAAGGCCTGAAAAAAAAAAAAAAACTTTCTCAGAGTAGCTTTGTCTACCCATTCTTTGGAGAAGGGAATGGCAACCCACTCCAGTATTCTTGCCTGGAGAATTCCATGGACAGAGGAGCCTGGTGGGCTACAATCCGAGGGGTTGCAAAGGGTCGGACACGACTGAGCACTGCTGCTACCCATTCTTTAGTTAAATCAACTGATGTTTCATTTCTCATCTGTGACAAGCACACACGTGTCTCAGCATTTTAGAGATGAGTAAAATGAATAAGAAAGTAACTAATGCCTTAGAAGTTTATAATCTGCTACTTCCAGCCCTACTCTCCCAATCTATTCTGAATCTACTATATTTACCATTTTTTTGAGGCCCATCGTGTTTTTAATTGTTTGTCTTGCTGTTTCTGTTGCTAATCATAAATCCCCCAGAATTGTGTCCATACATTACTATTAGCCAAAAAAAAAATCTGGGCAGTGTATTGCTCTAAATCAAAACTATGACCTTTGGATAAGCTATCTCTGAGCTTCATTTTTCTCATTAGAAAAGTGCAAATAACAGTACCTACTATATACAGAAGTGGTTGTTAGAGTATATGAAATGTTATTTAGTGTACATGTCATTTAGTGTTATTTAGTGACACTTACTTGCCAAAAGAAAAATAACCTTTCACTAACATCTCTGTTGCCTTTCAGATTATATGTAAATGTGCGAGCCACTACTGGATGCCCTCAAGGAAGATCCCAAACTTTTCTGTCAGCCTACTCTCTTACGATTCTTCTACACATTCTTTTACTCAAACCATAAGTCCTACCCCCTAAATATACCATAAGGGAAATTAGTAATAACTACCATATTTTTCTCCTTCCAGTTTTTCTGAGATATAATTGACACTGTACAAATTTAAGGTGTATAACATAATGATTTGACTTATATATATCCCAAAATGATTACCACAATAAGTTTGGTATTTATCATCTATCATTTATCACATTTATCATCCCATATAGTTAAAAATATAATACTCATCCTTGTGATGGGTATTCATAGGATATACTCTAACTTTCATATATAATATACAGCAGTGTTACTTATACCACTTGACCACCCTCATCCAGTTTCCCCTCCTGCTAACCAGCTACCTCTGATAACCACAGATATGATTTCTTCTTCTGTGAGTTTGTTTGTTTTTAAAGTATAATTGCCCTACAGCGCTGTGTTAGCGTCTGGTACCCAACATAGTCATTCAATATTTCTAAACATTACATGGTGGTAAAATACTATGGAGTCTAGTTACCATCTGTCAATCTACTAAGATATTATTGGCTATATTCTCCGCACTGTACAGTTTATACCCGGGACTCATTTTGTTACTGAAAGTTTGGACCTCTTGGTCTCCGTCACCTATTTCTCTCATTCCTCCCATACCCGTCTCCCCTGGCAACCACCTGTTGGCTCTCTGCATCTATGACTGTTTCTCTTTTGTCGTCTTTGTTCATTTGTTTTTTTTTTTTTCCTTTAGGTTTCACATATAAGTGAACTCATATGGTGTTTAGCTTTCTCTGTCTGACTTATTTCACTTAGCATAATACCCTCTAGGTACTCGTGTTGTTAATTAAACATAGTAAGCTCTCAATAAATATCAGTTATTTTTACTGTGAGGATTTCTAGTTATTTTTCTCCTCATTCAGCTCTGCAACATATTTTACAAATGATGAGAAAGCGTAATGGCTCCTTCACAATAACACACAGCAAGTAGCTGAAAAAGATGGAATTTGAAACTAGATTGAAATTCTGGCTTCAAAATCCATACCTTCTCACCATATTATGTATACTGTGCTAATCTCTCCATTTGAAAAATGTCCTTCCTTATGTTTAACTGAAATAACTTTTCCCAGCCCATCTCAGGTGCTACCTCCTTCACCAAACCCTCCTTGATCCTCATCTAAATTCAGTATCTCTCTCAAAATTTTCACAGCAGTGTGATCCTCATTTCTACACAGCACTGTTCTCCAGCGGCTTATGTCTAAATCATGGTCTCTTTGATACAAGGGCGAGGGTTTCCCTGAAGCAAAGTACTTTGTGCCAAGTTTACACCCAGTTTCCCCTGAAACAGAGCACTTTGCACCATGTAGATATTTAATAAAGACACTTAAATCGAACAGAAGGTCATTAAGGTCACATATGGAAAATTCTGTCCAATGCAATCGAGGAATCATTTACTTACTCATGTAGCTCTATGTGAAGTCCTGTAGTTGACATTGGGTTTAAAAGAGATAAGCAAAGCAAAAATCCTCAAAGAGTTTACAGTTTGATAAAAGTGCTTTGAAACCAGAAATTGTTTTTTAATTTAGGCATTAGAGTGAGATGACATAAACACTTTAGTCATACAAGTGAATTCTCATTTGTTGTTCACACAGATACAGTCGTCTCCTCCAGCTGCTGTACCAGTTTAGACTACATCGTCACCTACCTCTTCAAGCACATAGCAAAAGAGGGCAAGAAATCACTTCGATGCCGAGAGGCTACCCAGGCTGGTCAGAGACTGTTACATTTTATGCAGCAAAATCCAGAGGTCCTGCAGCAGGTAAATAGTGGTTGTTCACCTAGCTTAAGAGATAAGAGTTTCCCCGAAGCCAATCTGGTCTCTGAATACCTTAGAGCAACTGGTCTTGCCAAGACCCTTTCCTGGTTCTCCTCTAGGAGTATTTTCCCTGTAAGTAGGATAGTTGGCCTCAGGATTACCTGCCCTCAGCAAATCTCTAATTCACGCATCTCGCGCAGTGAAGCTAGTATTCAGAAAGAGGATAGCACTTTCAGAGACGAGAGAAATACTGAGTAAAAGTCAAAGCCGGAACTAGCAACAGTCAACCTCTGATTTGTTTCCTGGAACCTCTAATAGCGTCCTCTTAGGTTTGCCTTGTGCATACTCTGGTGTGATGAGAAGCTACCATTTGCTGGGCTCCTGGTCTGTGCCAGGGGACCTGCTGGGTCATTTTCCCCATTTTTAGATGAGAAATCAAGATTCAGATGGGTCATATTCCCAAAAACATTTAAATAATAAGTGATAAAGCCAGGTTTGTTAATTTTCAAATGTTTTCTGACTAGCTAATATGAATTAGGTCTAAGTTTAATGTTCTTTATAAAAACTCACTTCTACAAATCACAGTAACATCATGCATAAAGATAAACATAATATATATGCCAGAAACATTTCAAAGAGAGTAATACCATTTTGCTATGGAGATAGCATCACTATGATATTTTCCCATTCTACTAAATTTGGGAAATGATATCTTTATACTGCTTCCAGGTGTGTTATTTTGCCAAACTATCGCCATAATAGTCTGTGGTTTGCAAATGTAAACACTTGAACATGGTTGTTAGCCAGCAAATAAGTCACCTGCAATCAGCAGAAAATGTCAGTCTGAGTAAATAAATGATGAAAATGAATAAGAAAGCCAAGGAAGAGGTTTTCTTCCTGGCTGTCATTTTTTGCTAATACTTAAATGAAATTATGTAAACTTTATTTGTGGTGATGTTTCAGTTAACCAGTTAATTTCCTTCAAGAAGGTGTGGATGAAGATTTTGTGTAAATAAGCAAAGGGCTGCAACTGTTTGGTATGATCCTGAAATTGTTACAAAACATGTTGGTGATTAAGCAGGAGGAAGGTAGCTCATTTACTGAGGACCTTCTATGTACAAGGTGCAAGAGCTGTTAAGATCCAAAAGACATAATTTCTCCTCGTAAGTTTTTCCTGCCAGGTGGGAAGGAGAGACCAGTCCCTAACTGTACGCTAACTGATTAGTACAGTGATGGCAGTAGGAGAGGACTCTCAGGGACGTCTCCTCATTTAGACCCCACAACAACCATGAAATGTGGGTATATTGTCATCCCCATTTTACAGTTGAATAAATTGAAGCACAGAGAGATCAACTGGAAAGTGGAATGTGAACCAAGGTCTTTTTGGCTCAAAAACTGAAGTCCTTACAACTTATTTACACCATTTATTCTCAGGGGACTAGTCGGCAGGGATAAGGTCTCAGATTCAGCCAGAGTGCCTCTTCAGAATACACATTCTGTCAGGATTTGGATACACCTCTCCTTATCCACCCATCTGCAGTAGCCACTGGTTCTGCTGGGAGTGTGTCACAGCACTCAGGTGTTTCATGAGAAGGCCGAGAACCACAGAATTAAAGCATGTAGCCAGCCGGTGGAGAAAATAAATACCCATGGACTGGCCAGGAGTCAAGACCACCCCCAGCCTCACCCTGGCAGGCGACAAGTCCTCCACCTGCCAGTATTCACCGTGATCGTCATGTTGTCCCATAAACTTTGGCAGGAACTTTTAAGTGGGTAGAAAATTTTAGCAAAAATCAATAGGCCATGGTCCTGGACAAATGCCATCAGACTGTGCAGAACAAGTAATGTTGTTGTGCAAAGGACAATCATGTTTGTCTTTACTCAGAATTATCATGTGTTTGTTGGTTTAAGTAATTTCTATGTGTTAATAATACTTGGTAATCCTTTACTTTATAGCATTTGACTAAGTAGTGATATATCTTTATTAACAGTGGAATGCATTCTATTTATTTGGAATGTAGGCTCTCAGATAGCATTTTAAATATTAATGACTGGTTTCTGGTAGTCAGCATAAATATGATTTGCATTAGCACTAGGTTATATCATCTTGAGTGCCTCTGATGTCAACTGTTGGGTATAGTAGTATCTGACATCATCTCCTTAGGTCACTGACAACTTTGACCTCTATTCTTATGCACAGTTTCTGTCGTCTCAAAAGCTCTTTTGAATTGATTTGAAATTTTGACTCTTCCCTTTATGAGGCAGTAAAATTGATAATTATTCAGATGGGAACTGAGCACTGAGTGAAAAATCAATTCCACCCGCTCTCTGCTGCGTATAAAATTACTTCTGAGTCGGCTGGACTGAACGGATGGCCAGAGTAAGAGCAGCAGGCAGAAGTAGTGGGAAGAATTAGCTGGACAGAGCTAATAGCCTGAAGGGATAGACTTGGAAAAGAGGGAGTGGGCCAGTTGGGGGTTATTATGAGCAAGGACGGGTCCCATTGATCATCTGTTTACATCAGCTTTCCAAGACCTTATAAATCAACCCTGAAGAGCAGCAGAATCCAAGATTCAGCCTCTTACCAGAGGGAATTTATATTAGATTATTCTCATTTTCACACTCAGATGAAAAGTGAGCCATTGATTATTCATTGGTTGCCCATTAAATGCTGTTTTTATAGATGATTTGCCTATCAGAGAAGGTAATGAACAAGGTTGCTGCTTCATAACTCAGGGTTTCAGTTTTCAAGGCATCTGTGTCGGTTAAGTAATGCCTAACCCTATTAAAAGGAATGGGTTACAAATTGCTTAACAGTGCTGAAAAACTAGACCCTAATGACTAATTGTGCTTAGAGTTTAGAGAGGGTTTGTCAGCTCTTTAAACTAAACTGATGCAATGATACTGCAATTATTTACTAGTTTGAACTGTTTCCCCTCCCCCCCAACCTGGACCTATATTGCTGGAAGCATAATTA
This sequence comes from Cervus canadensis, assembly GCF_019320065.1. NCBI lineage: Eukaryota > Metazoa > Chordata > Mammalia > Artiodactyla > Cervidae > Cervus > Cervus canadensis. Next base: position 2,824,538 of record NC_057401.1, read on the forward strand.
CATGAAGAGTGTCAGTTCTAAATTGCAGAAGTTATCTCCTCCAGCTTCCACAGCAAGTGAAGCATGAACCTACGTGAAAGCCTTTCTGACACTTAAGGCCTTGCCGTTTGTGTGCAGCTGCTGGGGGAAGGCATTGCAAGTGCCTCTCCCCTGAAAATGTGTTTGTTATGACCTGCTACCTGGCTTTAGCTCTTCGGGGTTTTTAAAAAGCATTCTCCAAATAAGCCGTCTTCCATATTTTGCAAACAAATCTAAATTTTCAAGCATTAAATTTAGTCCATTATTAGAATAAAGATCTATTATAATTAAGTGAATCTATTTCAAGTAAGAATTATTGTCTAACCAGCATTGCTTTAACTTAACAACTGAGAAAAACCTAATTTAGGTATATTAGCAAAAAAAGCTCCCCATGCTTTTATGTCATTAGAAAGATAAACTAAAATTTTAAGAACAGGCCAGTAGTAACAGGGATTACACATGGATCTGTTACAATAATTTGGAACAAAAGATTTTTGTGTGAAGTGTTTTCAGTTTTATCCCTGGTCATGTTAAGTATTTGCATATATAACTCATAGATCAGCGTTCATTTAGTTATATCACAAAGTGAAAGAAAGATCTATCCAAATTAGGTAAATGAAAGAGCATGTTTTATACAAATTAGAGAGGCATTTCAAAGATGTGACTCATTCTCTTTCAGATTATAAGAATAGGACACTGATGTTGAATGTTTCTCTAAATCAGAACTTCTATTAAAACTAAATATTCTAGAAGGAGTAGCAACTTACATAGAAATAGAACAAGAATTATACAATGGTCAGTATTACTGATTCAATTATACCATTAACTTATTAACAGTGTATTTTTAGCAATTATGTTCTCTAAAATTTAAATATGCTGAATGGAGAAATTAGAACATTTAGGTTTGAATTTATCTTAACCTCTTCTGTTTAACTATCTGACTCAAGTGAGCTGCACTAAAAACCAGAAAAAGTTCTAATTATAATCCTTTCTCTCTCACCCTCCTTCCCCCTTTGTGCTAACCTAGCATTTAACTACAAATTGTGAAGAGCTGTCAGGAGTTATAAGAATCATGCTTCAGATACTTCAGTAGGGACGTAAGCTGGAGAGAACAGTCACCCTGTTCCTCAATCAGTCAGTCAATCAATGAAAATTGCTTTTGTATAGTGCTCTTCATGACATGCATCCCAAAGTGAATTATAGCAAAAGGGAAATCATCTGCTCTTTTTTCATTTCTGTGTTTAGATTGAAACGATATTGCTCAACATTTTGACATACTATACAAGACATCTTTCATACTTAAGATTCCATTCCATAATACTAAGTAGGAGAAAGTGCTGTCACATATTTAACTGATGTTGAGATTTGGGCCTATAGAACCTCAGCAAGACTCTCACAGTGGGAAGTACTTTAGCAGATGAAATATATTCATGTCTCTTATGCTCTTAAAAAATTAACCAAATTTCTAATGTTATTATAGACATTTCCAGTGAATCCTGACATTTCCAGTGTTCATGGCCCACTAGCTCAGTCTAGTTAATTTGCAGCTATTACCAAAAATATGACAGCAGATTGATGTAAAAAACACATGCAAAAAGAATATTTACAACTGGATCAGAGGATAACATGGATTGCAGCACATGCTGCTGCAATCATGGTCTTCTTCACAGCAATATATGTATGCACTTTGTATTTATTTCAAGGAAAATAATAATACTGGCAAAATATTCTAGGCAAGCTTAAGCTTTTTACATATAAGCATTTAGTCTGATTTCATCACCACAGTATCTGTGAACCTGTCATATTATGAGCACCATTTTACAGATAACTAAGGCATAAAAAGATTAAGTAATTTCCTAAGTTACTAGTAGTCAATAAGATCATGTAGTCAATAAATGGAAAAACTAAAATTGTACCTTGATGTATTTCATTCAGAGTTCACACACAGCTTAACCACAGAGCTATAGTTTGTTGGTGGCTGCTAACTTGAAGTAATTGTATTTTAAGCATTTACAGTGAGGCAAGTTGAGCTTCTGAGTCGTCCCAGGGGCCATCCTTAAGGTAGAATTATTCAGAGCAGTCATCCTATACCCTAACTTTGCACTGCAGCTGAAATGAAACATGGGCAGTGACCCAAAGAGACAGTGGGCAAGACAGAGGGAAGTTGCTTTGCCAGCTGGTGTGGAGAAGTCCCGTGGCTTCCCCATCACTGAGGCAGAGCTGACAGAGCTTCATCTTTACTCTGTGCCCATACCCAGTCGTTAATTCTGTAGCCAGACACTGAAGGTGTACAGTGTGGCAGGATGTGAGAAGGTCAGAGTCTAACAGTATAACTGTCGCGTGATGCTCCTTTGCTACCCTGCTGTGACGCCTCTGGGGCAGCTCCTGAGCTGCACTCTAGCCTGATTTCTCTGGGGCAGAGTCGGCATGGCAGCTGTGAGAGGAGGGTGGGGAAGGGACAAGTGCTGTGCATCCACCCCCACAGCCTGCATGTCTCTGGGCTTTGTCCTGACTCTCACATACTTCTGCTTGTTTTTCTAACAATGTATTATCAGAAATTCATTGTCAACAATTTATTACCAGAAAATAATACTTAACTAAGCTGGGAAATAACAGAGAGAATAAGAAAATATTAAGAAGCAAAAAAATAAAAAATAAAGGAGGCTTCTACCACTGAGTGCCAGTAGGTCTGCTGAAAGTCATTAAGAGTCTCTCACACTGGCACGTCTGAAACTGACTCTTTTGAGCATCCCTCTCCTCCTTTTCATTGTGTTAAGATAAGGTACCATAGACTAAGGTGTCTATAGAGCTAAGTAGGAAACTTGATGGAGGTAGACCGTAATGAAAGCGAGTTGAGTGTACATCCCTGTTTAAAGGGGGCAGTCTCCAAACAGCTTCTAGCTAATTGTTGCCCTGTAAGGTGGTAAGACCCAGTGTTGCCAGATGTATTGATATTCCCTCCCAAGGAGAAGCCAGAAATCTGGTTTTGTAAATGTTGGCCACTGATTGAAAAATAAAATTACTCTGCAGGCCAACACTGTATGTTTGGTTTCCACTTTTTCACCTCTGTATTGTGTAATCTTAAAGAATTTCAGAACTACGATCTCTCAATGAATGACCCCTTACATTTCTCTCAGCCCTTTTATGTGGCCTTGCAACAGTGATATTTTTGTTTCTCTCTGCTGTTTTAATAATTCTTAAAGCATACTTTTTAAATTTGTTGTTTTGAAAAGATGTCATTATTTTGCTTTTACATACGACTCTATACTTAGGTCTTTACTGAAACTTAAAGAGGATATTTTATCACGTTTGAGTTGTATCTTTGCATGTAGAAAGGATTCAGTAAAGGGGCAATGAAACTCATCTAACATCCCACAAATATTTCTTTTTTTAATTTTCAAAATAGCAAGATTGAGACAAAAATAAAGTTCACTTTGGTCAAGTGTGTGTGTGCGTATAATCTAATTACTCAGGATCAAATTAAAGTATCTAAGAGGAACAGACTGGGAGCTGACTATGGCTCAGATCATGAACTCCTTATTGCAAAATTCAAACTTAAATTGAAGAAAGTAGGGAACACCACACTAGACCATTCAGGTATGACCTAAATCAAACCCCTTACGATCATACAGTGGAAATGACAGACAGATTCAAGGGATTCGATCTGATAGAGTGCCTGAAGAACTATGGATGGAGGTTTGTGACATTGTACAGGAGGTGGTGATCAAGACCATCCTCAAGCAAAAGAAATGCAAAAAGGCAAAATGGTTGCCTGAGGAGGCCTTACAAATAGCTGAGAAAAGAAGAGAAGTGAAAGTCAAAGGAGAAAAGGAAAGGTACACCCATCTGAATGCAGAGTTCCAAAGAAGAGCAGGGAGATAAAAAAGCCTTCCTCAGTGATCAATGCAAAGAAATAGAGGAAAACAATAGAATGGGAAAGACTAGAGATCTCTTGAGGAAAATCAGAGATACCAAGGGAACATTTCATGCAAAGATGAGCACAATAAAGGACAGAAAAGGTATGGACCGAACAGAAGCAGAACATTAAGATGAGGTGGCAAGAATACACAGAAGAACTTTTCCAAAAATATCTTCATGACCCAGATAACCACGATGGTATGATCACTCATCTAGAGCCAGACATCCTGGAATGTGAAGTCAAGTGGGCCTTAGGAAGCGTCACTACAAACAAAGCTAGTGGAGGTGATGGAATTCTGGTTGAGCTATTTCAAATCCTAAAAGATGATGTTGTTAAAGTGTTGCACTCAACATGCCAGCAAATTTGGAAAACTCAGCAGTGGCCACAGGACTGGAAAAGGTCAGTTTTCATTCCAATCCCAAAGAAAGGCAATGCGAAGGAATGCTCAAACTACCACACAATTGCACTCATTTCACATGCTAGCAAAGTGATGTTCAAATTTCTCCAAGCCAGGCTTCAACAGTACATGAACCGTGAACTTACAGATGTTCAATCTGGATTTAGAAAAGGCGGAAGAACCAGAGATCAAGTTGCCAACATCCCCTGGATCACAGAAAAAGCAAGAGTTCCAGAGAAACATCTATTTCTGCTTTACAGACTATGCCAAAGCTTCTGACTGTGTGGATCACAACAAACTGTGGAAAATTCTGAAAGAGATGGGAATACCAGACCACCTGACCTGCCTCTTGAGAAATCTGTATACAGGTCAGGAAGCAACAGTTAGAACTGGACCTGGAACAACAGACTGGTTCCAAATTGGGAAAGGAGTATGTCAAGGCTGTAATTGACACCCTGTTTATTTAACTTATATGCAGAGTACATCATGTGAAATGCTGGACTGGATGAAGCACAAGCTGGAATAAGTGTTGCTGGGAGAAATTATCAATAACCTCAGATATGCGGATGACACTACCCTTATGGCAGAAAGCGAAGAGGAACTAAAGATCCTCTTAATGAACATGAAAGTTGACTTAAAACTCAACATTCAGAAAACTAAGATCAGTGCATCCAGTCCCATCACTTCAAGGCAAATAGATGGGGAAACAATGGAAACAGTGAGAGACTATTTTTAGGGGCTCCAAAATCACTGCAGATGGTGTCTGCAGCAATGAAGTTAAAAGGCAATTACTCCTTGGAAGAAAAGCTATGACCAACCTAGACAGCATATTAAAAAGCAGAGACATTACTTTGCCAACAAAGGTTCATCTAGTCAAGGCTATGATTTTTCCAGTAGTCGTGTATGGATGTGAGAGTTGGCCTATAAAGAAAGCTGAGTGCTGAAGAATTGATGCTTTTGAACTGTGGTGTTGGAGAAGACTCTTGAGAGTCCCTTGGACTGCAAGCAGATCCAACCAGTCCATCCTAAAGGAAATCAGTTCAGAATATTCATTGGAAGGATTAATGCTGAAACTGAAGCTCCAATACTTTGGCCACCTGATGCGAAGAGCTGACTCACTGGAAAAGACCCTGATGTTGGGAAAGATTGAAGGCAGGAGGAAAAGGGGATGACAGAGGATGAGATGGTTGGATGGCATCACCAATTCGATGGACATGAGTTTGAGCAAGCTCTGGGGGTTGGTGATGGTCAGGGAAGCCTGCTGTGCTGTAGTCCATGGGCTCACAAAGAGTTGGACACGACTGAGCGACTGAACTGAACTGAAAGAGGAACAGGGCTGCACAGAAGTATATAGTTAGTAGCCAGGTAGCAAAAGTCCAAAAGGCACTAAAACTCTTAAGAATGATGAATTTGCAATCACTACCCCTAAAGATCGTTTAGAAAGTTGAAGTTTATGATTTTAAAAATAGAACACTAATTTTTAATTAAAGTGGCTTTTGTCTTTGATACTATGAACTCATTTCTCTGTTCATCTTTAAAAGGATAATTCTAGTCCAAATCCTTTGTTATATACCATATCTTTGCCTTTTTAATTTCATTTTTGTTATAGAAATATTTGTTGAATGACTGTTTCACCTGTAACAAAAAATGGTATTTTAAAATAGAAACCTGTTCTGATAAATCATCAAATTAGTATTATAATCCTATTGCCTTTACACAGTACCTTTTCTCCCCAAAATCACCTCCATCCTGATAGTTGTCCTCGCACCTAGCAGAGCCTGAAACCTTGTGATGGTCAGTGAATGTCTGCACAGAAAACCCAAAAAAATATTTTTAGAAGTGCAGTCTGCAGACAGTGACTTTAGACATCAAATCATAGACTACTACTTAACAAAATAAATAGTAATGCTAAGAGTATATCATTATATACTATGTGATAACTCTGCTGAAATTACATAAGAAAATTTTACGTGAGTTAAAAAAAAAAAGGTACTTCCAATATTGTTCTAAATGGCTGACAGAACAGAGAGCATTTGTGGTTTTGTTTTGTTTTGTTTTTTCACTAGGACATGTGTTTTTCTACCTCTAAGCACAGTTCAAAGATGTAATCCATTGATAGCGTAACTTGCCTTATTAATTGAAAGGGAGAGAATCCACCAGATGTAGCCCAAACCAGCAGAGAGTTGGGTGACTAAGCAACAGCAAAGACACCATATTGAGTGAGCCAGAATTCAGTCTCCAGGTCATTTATTTCAACCAGTGACAATGCGTCTAAACTCCAGTGCTTCAGCAGTGATTGATGGTTTAATATCATATATAATTTTTTTAATGAAGGAAAACCATTTAAATATGTTACCATTTGCACTGGTATTCTCCTATGTACATAACCGCATTTAATCATTATGGGGATTGTTTTTATACTTGTGTAATTTGTATCCAAGAAATAACTGTCAAAACCATCTCATGCTGTTGCTGGAAATGGTACAGTTTGCTTCATACTTGAATAGATTCATTCTTCCCTGCACATAATTAAGAGTGTTGGAGCTTCACTGCTACCACATAGGAATTCCATGTTTACATTTCTGAGAATGAAAAATTAGCCGCAATGTGCTTTTTCAAGCTCCCATTTTCTGGGGCTGTGATATTTAAGTACCTTAGTTCTGTACCAGTATATGATTTGAAGAGTTTGATTTTAAGACTTTTAATATTAAAATACATAATAAAATTTTATTATCTAATTACAAGAGGGTTTAGCCTCTTATTAAAGTTGCTAAATCAGGCCTGGATTAGCATCATAATGGCACAGTTTGACATGGAATACTCAAAAGTCAAGTTCGAGGGAAGGGATGGGGTTTTTTTGTCGTTGTTGTTTTGGGGGGTTTTCTCCTATGCCTGCCTCTTGCACAAAATAACAAGGGTGAAATGCATGTATGGAAACAAACAAGGAGCAATTTGGGACGCTGGAGAAGGAGTGGAGGTGTCAGCCTGGGATGGTACCCTTAGGCAAGGCAGCTGGTATATGTAGCCTTTTGTTTATCTGCTGCTGGCTTATGTAGCCTTTAGGCCGGCACCAGAAACAATCACTCCTACAGGGTCAGCTGCTGGTCAGAAGCAAAGTAAGAAAAGACTTTGCGTTCAAATGCGCAGCCATAATTTCGGTGCAGCTGGCACCTGCTACTGGTGCACAGCGTGAGGGTGAAAGGTCAAAGAGGCGGTTGTTCAAAACTCAAGAATGGCTTAAAGGGACTTGTAGATTAATCTGCTTTATTAACTTCTGTATATTAGATAACTATTGCTATGAATGACAGTACATCTTTTTGAATAAGTCGCATCTCTTTCTCTTTTAAATTAGCTTTTGAGTAATGAATATTAAATAGAAAGCATTTCAGGGGTAATTAAATGAAAACAGAACGATGTCATTTTACAATTATATTTGTGTGTTTATAGAATAGGGGAATTACAATGTTTTCCAAGGAGCTAAAAAAAGAAGAGCCAGCTTCATAAAGAAGAATTTGAAATAAATAAGTTACACGTCCATTAGCCCTTGTGTTTAAACTGAAAAAAGTATGATGTACTTTGTGACTTAGCACAGAGTCATTGGGGGCCAGTGGCTTGATCTGGCATTCCCAGGGGCTCCGAGTGTTTTCTTTATGAATTAAAGTGACTGCAATCTGTCATTGTTCTTTTATCTACAGTTTAGCACAGTTTTGCTGTTATTCTGCAGCAAATGTTCTCAGAATAGCAGAAATGTAGTAAAAAATGAACCACCACCATACCTTTTCCTTCACACCCATGTTAAGCAGATAGCATTTCATGGGGAAAAAATGCAGAGTTTTACACAGGTTTAGCCCAGTGATAATTAGGTATGCTTTATAATATCTCTCACTCGGTATGGCAAATGGCAAACAAGATAGTTTTTTAGCCCCTTCATTAATAGTGATTGGCACAATTAGCTCTCATTGTAAATTAACAGTAAAAAGAGTTCTCTGAAATGCATTCTTTTTTAAAGCCTCTCCAAGGAAAATTTCTTAATTCATAGGTTAAATGTTGACACCAACTCTGGAAAAGCATTTGACAATCTATTTCTAAAAGGATGATTTTTTTTCTTCTAACTCTCAGTGATTTTTTTTCTGTTTTGTTTTGTATTTTGAAGAATTCTCAGGAAAATAAAGCATAGCAGATGACATCTATCTTTTTTAGCACAGGTAGTAACATTTATCCATATTTCACAAATGGAAGAAATTGTGGATTTCATTTGTAACTCCCAAGCTTTAACACGAGTTCAGTCTTTCTACTCTGAGCTGTGTTCCTGTGACATGTGAAGATGACACCTGAGGTCATCTTACTGTGTCACATCCAGGCCAACCCAGGGCTCACCAGAAGGGTCCTAAACTTGTGTGGGCATCACAGAGGAGCAGACTCCCTTGACCAGAAAAGATTCGGTTAGGATTATTTCCACATCCTTCCACTCCAAAGTAGAAGAATCTTTACACCCCTTCCTTGAAGATTTAGACTTTTCCTCCATCCTGTAATGGAAGTCTTATTTACTGCAGGGTTGCTAGAATTAGAGAGGTCACCACAGAAGGGCAACCTCAGATTCAAAGAAAATTTTAACAATGAATGATTATGATGAAAAAGAAGTAGAAATAATTATTATATGCTTGGTGTGTATGTTAAGTGCTTTATGTATATATTAATACACACACACACACACATATATACTCACACATATATATACACATGTGTATTCCAGTGTGTGTGTATTTCTCTGTCTCATTACTCTGTGAGGCATGTATTTTTATCTCCACTTTATGTTCAAAATACTGTAATTGCAGCTCTAGTAGTTCACCCAATACCACACAGCTAATAAGTAGCAGAACCTCTGCTGTTAACCACTATAGCATATAACTTTTAAATGGCCTGGAAACAGGCTTGGGAGGGATGTAGGATAAGCAAGGGCAGGCACACACCGTTCATTCATCCATAAATTCTTTTTTTTTTCCCTTTATTTATTTATTTATCTTTTCAGTGGGTTTTGTCATACATTGATATGAATCAGCCATAGATTTACACGTATTCCCCATCCCGATCCCCCCTCCCACCTCCCTCTCCACCCGATTCCTCTGGGTCTTCCCAGTGCACCAGGCCCGAGCACTTGTCTCATGCATCCCACCTGGGCTGGTGATCTGTTTCACCATAGATAATATACATGCTGTTCTTTCGAAACATCCCACCCTCACCTTCTCCCACAGAGTTCAAAAGTCTGTTCTGTACTTCCGTGTCTCTTTTTCTGTTTGAACCAGTTCTAATGAGATGGATGAAACTGGAGCCCATTATACAGAGTGAAGTAAGCCAGAAAGATAAAGAACATTACAGCATACTAATACATATATATGGAATTTAGAAAGATGGTAACGACAACCCTATATGCAAAACATCCATAAATTCTTGATTGAGCCAAGGGCTCCTTTCTTGGAGTACTGTTTGGACAAGAAGTAAACACTTGACCCAAACTGGCTTATCGTCCCTGGATTTAGAAACTAGCATTTAAAAGATAATGGTCAACCTCACCTGAATTGAAAACTTGAAAATTCAAGAGCCGTGGGGCAGCCATTCCCTGCCGTGTGCTCAAGGAAGTAGTCGGTCTGCCGCAAGAGAAAAGAGCCGCCGACAGGATGGAAGGATCTGCAGAGACCAGGCAGGCCCACAGAGAGACTGAGGAGAGCCCACCAGAGTTCCCGTCCCAATTCCATGCCCTGGAGAGGCCGGACTGCACTGCCTAGAGCAGGGTCCGGAAGTCACCCCTTTTACCTGCGATAGTCACTCTCTTCACAGTGAAAGGATCCCTGACTCGGAAGCTGTGAGGACAAAATGAACCCATGAATACAGACTCACCTAACACAGGGAAAGTATTCAATAAATGTGTAAAAGCAGCTTCATTTTGAAAATAATACATAGGTACTACTTTTTAATGTTCCCATCCTTGTCCTTTTCCCTGCTGTTCATAATTATAAATGTGAAAAGTATCCTTTCCAAGAAATCCCAAGCCCAAGACTTCATTTCACAAGATGATTTGATTTTAAGGCCATGACTTAAGCCAGAGTACCTACGTCTTCCTAGTCCCATCCATGTGTTCTGCTTTTGTTAGAGTCCTTTCTGTGAACGAGCGTTCTGAATATCACAGACTCACTGGACTGGATGGGGGCATGGTATGATGTGCATTTTACTCATGGGTCCAGTCTGACTTTTTCTTATTCTTCCTATAAACTCCAAGCCTTACTTTGCAATGGCAAGAATGAAAATAAACTCTGTAACTCTTTCCATTTGTATATTGTCTTCATACTTAATGCCTCTCCTGATTCTCACAACAACCCTAATAGGTTCAGTTCACTTCAGTCGCTCAGTCGTGTCTGACTGTCTGTGACCCCGTGGACAGCAGCACGCCGGGCTTCCCTGTCCGTCACCAACACCTGGAGCTCGCTCACACTCATGTCCATTGAGTCTGTGATGGCATCGAACCATCTCATCCTCTGTCGCCCCCTTCTCCTCCCGCCTTCAGTCTTTCCCAGCATCAGGGTCTTTTCCAAGGAGTCAGTTCTTTGCATCAGGTGGCCAAAGTATTGGAGTTTCAGCTTCAGCATCAGTCCTTCCAATGAATATTCAGGACTGATTTCCTTTAGGACTGACTACAGTGGAAGTGAGAAGTAAATTTAAGGGACTAGATCTGATAGACAGAGTGCCTGATGAACTATGGATGGAGGTTCGTGACATTGTATAGGAGACAGGGATCAAGACCATCCCTGTGGAAAAGAAATGCAAAAAAGCAAAATGGCTGTCTGAGGAGGCCTTACAAATAGCTGTGAAAAGAAGAGACATGAAAAGCAAAGGAGAAAAGGAAAGATATTCTCATTTGAATGCAGAGTTCCAAAGAATAGCAAGGAGAGATAGGAAGGCCTTCCTCAGTGATCAATGCGAAGAAATAGAGGAAAACAACAGAATGGGAAAGACTAGAGATCTCTTCAAGAAAATTAGAGATACCAAGGGAACATTTCATGCAAAGATGGGTTCGATAAAGGACATAAATGGTAGGGACCTAACAGAAGGAGAAGATATTAAGAAGAGGTGGCAAGAATACACAGAAGAACTGTACAAAAAAGATCTTCACGACCCAGATAATCACGATGGTGTGATCACTCACCTAGAGCCAGACATCCTGGAATGTGAAGTCAAGTGGGCCTTAGAAAGCATCAGCACAAACAAAGCTAGTGGAGGTGATGGAATTCCAGTTGAGCTATTTCAAATCCCAAAAGATGATGCTGTCAAAGTGCTGCACTCAATATGCCAGGAAATTTGGGAAACTCAGCAGTGGCCACAGGACTGGAAAAGGTCAGTTTTCATCCCAATCCCAAAGAAAGGCAATGCCAAAGAATGCTCAAACTACCACACAGTTGTATCCATCTCACATGCTAGTAAAGTAATGCTCAAAATTCTCCAAGCCAGGCTTCAGCAATACATGAACCATGAACTTCCAGATGTTCAAGCTGGTTTTAGAAAAGGCAGAGGAACCAGAGATCAAATTGCCAACATCCCCTGGATCACAGAAAAAGCAAGAGAGTTCCAGAAAAACATCTATTTCTGCTTTATTGACTACACCAAAGCCTCTGACTGTGTGGATCACAACAAACTGTAGAAAATTCTGAAAGACATGGGAATACCAGACCACCTGACCTGCCTCTTGAGAAACCTATACGCAGGTCAGGAAGCAACAGTTAGAACTGGACATGGAACAACAGACTGGTTCCAGACAGGAAAAGGAGTACGTCAAGGCTGTATATTGACACCCTGCTAAGGCTTCCCAGGGCCTTAACCTGCCTCTTACTCCTGGCATTTCTTGTTGTTCCTTCAGCCTTATTCAAGGGTGACACAGTTCCCCTACCTTCATTTCTCTTAGTGACATTGTGCATGGTATGAGAAACTCTTTTGAATTTCTTGAAAGAACGGCACAGTATAATGTGAGATTGGTTTAATGATGGCATAATTTATTCATTTTACAGTTATTGCCGATTTTTCACATAGCACTTGAAGGGTAAATTATGTGAAATTTTCTCAAACTATATTAATGTGCTGGAGAGGTGACATCAGCCTTCATATTCATTTGTCTTTAAGTCTTAGAGACTTTAACTAGCAATGGCCATTTGTGCAGCAGTGAGTTCACATAGTATGTTAAGGAAGACTTCTTATTTGGTTGACTTGAAGAACAAGGTACAGGTTACCTGATTCTCTGACCCTGCATGAGTTAGTGTGACTCTGTATGCTTTGCAACCCAGAAGAACTCTTGCATGTTAATTCTGTATCCCTTGTCATGCTTAGGAAAATACAGATGTAACTGCTTTCAGACTGATGAAATTCCATCCTCCTTTCAAAGTTGTTTAATTGTAAATTCTGTATTTGTTGAAGACTTTCTACTTCACAACAGTCAGAGCAGAAAGATTTTGTAGCCAATAGACCTGGTTTTGAATATCAGTTTTGCTACTTCCTAACTATGTCCTTGGAATAGCTCCCTCACCTCTTTGAGGATAGCAGCACCGCAGCCAGGGGGATTCTATACCTTATGTGGAGTAGCCCCCGGGATCGAGTGGCTGAAGTGCTCCTTGCTGTGGTCTCATGCCCAGACTGCCCAGACGAGCCAGGACGCAGATGTCTCCCACTGCATCGCTCCTTCAGCCATCTGTTACTCCATAACCTAGAACATCGGTATCATGGAAAGGAAAAACAAAAGCATTCAAGCACATATTTAGTTGCAGTCACGTGAATATAGAATGCCAAGAAGGAGGAGTGATAGGAAGTACAAGGCCTGAAGAGAAATCTCTTAGGCCCCAAAGAGACCCACCACAGAAAAACACTAAGCTCTGTGTTAATGCCCATACTTAATGTGGCATCTCATTTTAGATGGGACAAAGAAGTTCCACTCAGGCAACTAAAAGCGTCAATTAGAGTTAAGTGCATTGAGGGGTGATTTCTCTGTGACCCTTAAGATTGGAAGGAAGCAACTTGATGGGTGGGCAATACGAGATGAGTAAATTCTTAGGCTGCATGAGCTCTTGAAGGCCACAGGGACCACATTTTATTCAGTTCTGTACCACAGTGCCTGACACACAGTAGGAGTTCAGTAATTCTTTGAGCGATGAGTAAGTCAAAGAAATGAAGAGGAAGTGAGAAAAGAAGGAAGGCGAGGTCTCTAGCACAGTACCTGACACATAGTAAGGACCCCCTCACAGATGTGTTGCATATGGGCACCTGGCACATAAGAGTCAAGAATAGAATGTTCTGACTTGAAATGTATGCAGGTGAAACTAGTAGACAACTAGAGGCCTTTAGAGCTTCTCTAGACGCCTGGCTTGTTTTGGAGTTTGTACTTTAAGGGAGAAGTTCCACCCTCAGCAGATGAGGGACTCTTCTTACCCCACCAAGGGAGCAAGTCCTCCCTCCCCAAGCCCGTCTTTTTCCCAAGCCCCCTGCATTACCAAGAGGCTGGAAACAAATTGACGGAAACCTGGAGGAAAGTGACTCAAGTGATTTAGGAGAATGGAGAGGCTGGCTTATGGGCCCAGATTAAAGAAGCTAAATATGTATAGCCTGCCTAAGTGACAACTAAATGGGGCATTTGATAAGTCTATAAATACTCAGAAGATGTAAATGCCAAGGAGGAAAGGGAATTACTTAGCATGGCACAATGGAGTATTGGCATAATGGGATAATATTAAGAAAGAGAAAATGAAGGTTGAGCATCAATAAAAAGCTTCCTGACAAGGAGCACCATTCCTGACGGGGGACACTAGTAAGTTATGTGCTGTGGGCCAAGGGAGGTAATGGCAGTGCCGTTTCTCAGGGCGCTGGCAACGGAGCCGGCAGGACAGGGGCCGAGATGCGTCCTGACTGGGGCCAGGCAGGTAGCCTTCTGTGTCTGTGGCCTCCCAGTCCTAGACGAGGAAAGAGACTGCGTCTTCTTGGGGGGACTCAGATGGCTCAGCCTTCTAAAGGGCCGGACCATGTGGAGAAAAGTTGTGCCAGCCATTTGCCCTTCCACATGAGTGCGTGGAAGGGTCATTCAACTTAAAGAGTCCCCCATTTCCTGCCAGCTAAGCCCACATTCTCTAGCACTCTCTAGCACACAGGACCAGGCCCTTCACATCAGCCCCCTGCCTACCTCATCAGCCTCCTCCACCACCACCGCTCCACACACACCCTCGCAGTGACTGCTGCCCGTCATTCCCCACACGCTTCTGCAGACCTTTGCACCTGCTCACCCTTCTTCTCGCTTGACTGCCTTCCTCCCTACAGCGGGTTGATATGTCGTGGGTGAAGCCTTCGCTGCCTCGGCAGGGCTCGCCCCCTCCGGGCCCCTGGGAGCCCCCCGTGCAGGCTTCTGTGAGCGGCAGTTGCTGTGCCGCGCTCTCATAAACAGCGTGTGGCCTCCCCTCCCGGGGCCCTTTGGAGGCCAGGACTGTGCCTCGTTCGCCTGTCTGTCCTCAGGGTCTGAGCTGGCACAAAGCTGGTGGCGGCGAAGTCTGACTACGTCAAGGAACGAGGTTCTCTTCCCAGCACTGTCAGTCACTATCGTTCTTTAGCCTCCCTGTGTAACTATTAGGGCACAAGAGCGTCCAAATTTCAGTAACGTCTCTAAATCATCTCCCCAAACACTTGGCCAGCAGTCTCTATGCCAGTTAGACAGCTATAGATAAAAACTTCAAATCTGAAAGGCAGCATGCCATCCTCTATGGTTTAAACATTAAACTCTAATCTTTAATGGAAAATGCTTCTGCAGGCCAAGTGAATTTTCAAAAAAAAAAAAAGACTTTTTTCTCCTCACGCAAAATCATTTGAACATGTTAAGTAAAATAACCCTCCACTGTTGGTTATAAAGATTTTTAGGTCCATCTAACCAGATCCCTTCGGGAAGTCAGGGAGGATATAGTGACAGATGAAAGGCAATGAAACTTTGAACCTCCTCCTGTAAGGATAATATGTTTATTATGAAACACAATATTCACTGCACTCTGCTTGGAGGACTGCATGAGATGCCCTCGTGCCATTATGCCTTATGTTGTTCTGTTGTGAAATATGATATTCATTGGGAAATGTTGTGATGACTGTTCAATAAAGCAGCATGCTGTTTCCCACTCCCTTTGTTTGATTTTGAATGGCCTCAGTTAGAGTTTACTTCACCACTGAATATTTAATATAAACGTGCTTGTAGTCGTCTCTGCCGTGCGGTGTGTGTGCGCTGGGTGGAGTTCGTGCCACTGCTCCTTACCGCACGAGCTCCCTGTGGGACCGTGGGTCTGCCGCCCTGCACCACACACAGCCCTGCTGGGGCAGTCTAGTGTCCAGCCCCTTCTCTACAGGCAGTCTGGAATCCGAGCCCATGTTCTCAAAGCTCTGAATCAACCTGTGGCTTCAGTATCAGGTTGTATTTCTTGGAAAGATTTCTTTAGCTGGGCAGAAAATAGGATAAGCAGTCAAGGGTTCTGACCACTTCTCTCCATCTCCGAGGCTATCCTCACTTCCCCTCTGGGCTTGCGCAGTAGTGTCAACACGTTGCCCTGCCTCCAGCAGCTACTCATCATTGCCGTCCCGCAGTTTCCCATCAGTTTTGTTCTAAATCACAGACCTAACCATTATTCAGAAGTCCTCTGACGGCTACCCTGTTCATACTGGCCCAGACTCGTTGCTGCATTCAGCGTGACGCAGTAGGCCTTTTGTAGCCTGGGCTCAGCCCGGTCTTCTTCTCACCCTCAGTTCTATTCCTTTCCACTTGAAAGAAGGTCTCTCTCAAAAGCCTGCTATGCAGAGGCTGATTATTCCTCAGATACACCAAGCCCTGTCTCCTCTGCCTTTTCTCCTTTTATTTTCTCTTCCTGAGGTATCCTTTCCCAGTGATGCTATATGTATCTTTTAAGATTCCAGTTAAATAATTAGCTCTCCTGTGAAGATAGGCTCATCTTTTTAGACAGGAAACACAGCACATATGCCTTTGTTCATCTCTCTTGAGCTTACACATGGTTGCTCATTTGGAGATCCCCAGAGGCTTGTGTAGGACACTTGAGGTTCTATGATTGTAAGACAGTCATTCAAACAGTATACCATGAACTAGACATGACAGTGTCACTTGAAAAAAACTAGAGGAAAATGGCTTTGGAGTTGAAAACCATTCCTCTCCATACAAATTTTCACAGCATTCCTACCTAGAGGATGTTTTTGACAAATGATGCTTAATTTTTACATCAAATCAAAAAAATTTCTATTTGATGTTGGCAAGAGAAGAGTGAGAAAGAGTTCCCCAAATAGTGCTGAGTGGCAAACCCTGCAGCCTCCCAGTGCCCCAGGTTTTCTGGGTTTATTTTAATGCAGCAAGCTGCTTTATGAGATCTGCAGCCACTTGAAATATGATTTACTACCAGTAAAAAGTTTCAAATGGATAATGAAGATTCAAGAATGAGACTCACAGTGTAGTGTAGTCAATTTTGTTGCTCTTGCTTTCCAGTACATCTCTGCCATTGAACTGAATTATTTATTGTAATTTATTTCAACCATGGAAAATAAAACTGTTCTCATTGAGATGTGCACTGTAACATTCAGAATGACACATCACAGGCTGCACTCTCAATTAATTAATCCTGAAGTTTCATTCCAACTTTATCTTCTTTCTTATAAGCTAGGAGACTGGCAGGTAATTCTTTCCCCAATAAACTATGATTAAAATGAATGTTTTGAGAACCAAGGGTGATGTTGGTAATGGAGAAAATTGAAACAACAGCAAAACTAGGTTGTGTATGTCCTTAGATTTTACTGTGGATGGAAGAGGTTTTTTAATATTCTAGGCAATTTATCACTTGGAGAAAATGCATCCCTGAACTTTCTGTAAGGAGGGGTTGGAGGAGGGGGTGCTCTGCGTTTGGATTCAGAACCATGCAATGTTAATGTGACCAAAGCCAGCTGAGCTAACCAGTCCTGCAGTAGCTGTATTAGTAAGAAGTTTTTTTGCCTTAAAAAAAAAAAAAAAGCAAAGCTAGCATTGTACAAAGGCCAAGAGGCAGGACTCCCAAATGATTTTTCAGAGGAGAATGGGTCACCTATGTAATTGATTGCATCTTGTTTCTTTGAAAAAGAGGCTCAGCTCATACATTTCATTTGATTTTTTTTTTTCATTTAAAGTGCTCAATAGCTGTTTCTATTATGAGCTTTCAAAGACCGTAAGAGAACTTAGGAATGTGCTTAATGTGTACACATACTAAAAGATTTAATGTAACTTGGGTGGTTGGGCTTCGTTAATCCAGGCAGAAGAACATTTGCTTGCTTGTCCATTACTTTCATTTTTCATAACATCCCACTAATGTCACATTGGTAGACAGCAAATGAAGAAACAATTGATTCCTTTTCCCTAAAGATGACTAGTATCTAATCTGAGGAGGATCAGATTTCAGTATTTGCTGTGCAATGGCCTCAAGAACAGCACTTGGTAATGACAGCAACTCCCTTACTTCCACAAGCCCTGAAAACCTGGAAGCTCTTCCTCCTTCAGAACATTCAGATTCTTCCAGATCATGGGGCTGTGGGAGAGGGGCAGAAGGCTTCTCTGCTTTTTCGGGTTTTACTGCACTGTCTTTTTTGTTCTGTGGTTTTTGCTGTTGCTATGGCCAGCCTTCCTCCTCCTCTCCCACCTGGCCTTCCCAAAGGCCACTTACAGGTGCCAGAGGATTCCTGAGATTCAGGAGCTTCCCTCAAGTGTTTGGTGCATTTATCAGTTGTTCCTCAAAATGTCAGCAGCTCATCACCTCAAAATCAAAGGCAGCCTAGCTTGGCCTGCAGTGCACGTAGTTTTATATCCTACCCCCCTCTTCTTTTTATTGCCCCCCACCCAGCAGATTAAGGCACCCTGTTCTACAGACACACCCTCCTGGGCACAGCCCTGACCAGCCTGGCTTTGTCCCCCCTCTCTAGTCCTGCCTAGGTCTAGGTACAGAGACGCTTCGTCTTGGTCTCTCATCTTTCCTTTGGTCTATCCTTCTTTTGGTCTGAGGGCTTCCCCGGTGGCTCAGATGGTAAAGGATCTGCCTGCAATGCGGGAGACGTGGGTTCCATCCCTCAGTAGGGAAGATCCCTTGGGGAAGAGAAGGGCAGCCCACTCCAGCATTCCTGCCTGGAGAATCCCTATGGACAGAGAGCCTAGAGGGCTGCAGTCCACGGGGTCGCAGAGAGTCAGACACAACTGAGCGACTGACGCTTTCACTTTGTTTTGTCTAAACCGAAGCTGCCTTCTCAGGCCCTCCTTCCACCACCTTTTGGAGAAGACAAATTACTCTTGTCCCATTCCCATTTCCCTGATCAACAGGCAGCAAAGTTGCAGTGTAACTAAAATGTCATGCAGCCCTGAACCAAGAGGCCAGGAGAGAGAGGGGAAAGCTGAGGCTCCCTGAATACATTAAGGATTTGATCCCTATCGGTCGGAGTTCCTATCATCACTGCACGTTCAGTGCTGTCTTTCTGAATTGGATGGGGAGCAGGAGAGAGGAGTTTGGATTTGTTTCACCTGTTTCTTAGATTTTGTGGAATATTTTTTAGTTTTATCAGTATACCCAAAGAATATTAACAATGAAAAATGTTCACTTTATAGAGAGTATTTTAAATTGAAGAAAATTAGTTTAATTTCCTAATCTTTTCTCCTGTGTTTATTTAAATTGCTATATACCTGGGTGGGAGGGAAACCAATGGTTCAATGGACCGTTTTACAGAGACAATCTATTAATTATGTCTACTGCTGTTCATCTTGAGAGGCTGAAGATATGGTAACCAGATTTATAAAAACTCTAGGTGGGAGGCAAGAAGGTCTCCTGCCGACTCACCAGGAACCCCTTCCCTGGATTCTAATCACAGGGACTTCAGTAGCTGCCTGACTGCTGAGCAAGTGGTCGAGTGGCCAAACAGGACACACACGTGGGCAGCATGTCTGGGAGGCCCTCTGAGGGCGGGCGAAGGAGCCACCCACAGTGCCGCCACCCCTGCCGCAGGCCTGGTCCCCGCCCACGGGCAGCCTCAGGGTGTCAGGCAGCAGCCTCCGGACTTGGGCAGACCTGCGCGCAGGTCCTGGTTCCACTTCACATCACAGTAGCTGATAGCTGTGATGCCTGAAGCAAGTCCCTGACTTGCTCAGGACTTCAGCTCCTTAGACTATGAAATGGGGATAATGTCTCCCTCAGGGTGAGCTGGGAGTTGCAGACAGTGTGTACCTGTGCCTCACAGAGTGCTGAGCGCCCAGGGGCTTTCTGCAAATGTATCTGTTCCTACCGGGCAGAGAGAAACCTCATCAGGCACAGCTTACTCTTAAAAAGATGGTGCCTCAGCCTTTAGCCTTGGTGACCTAAAAGGCCCTAGAGATCTCTTCCAGGCAGCTGCTGGCTAGAGAGGCAACACTGGCTTAGAAGCGTTCTCTGGCTCTGCACACAAAAGCAAGATCCTTGGAAATGAACAGTGTGTTAATTTAGATATTTACCAATTTCAGGTTTTAGCCATGGGCTGAGGCCAGAACTTCTCTGTTTCCTGTACAGCTCTTTAGCTCTTTATACTTTAGTTGATATTTCACTCATCCTTTCATTTATTAATCTGTGCATTCATCCTGTCACCCAGTAGCTATTTCCTGAGCTTCTGGTAGGTGCCAGAGGCCACACGAGGCAGGAGGGATGCAGAGAAGTGTCCCCCGTGGTCCCAGGACGGCAGAAGGCTGCAGACCAGTCTCCCCAACACCCCGTGAGGCATCACCTGGGACCCACTGAGCCATACCTCTCAGCCATCCTCACCTCTCAGCCATCCTCACCTCTCAGCCATCCTCCCCTCCCAGCTTCTAGACCCACTGGACCTCCAGCGTCCTTAGAAAGAGCACACCCAGCACAAGCCTCGTCTGTTGACATCTGCGGCAGCGTCTGCAGTGAGAGCCTGCTGTAGGGAAGGGCGGGCCCGCACGTTTGAGCAGGCAGGCCCGCTGTGCGGGGTGCTGGCGCTTCCCATCCCATTTCAGGGCAGAAGCGCAGGAGAAGAGCTGAGGAGTGAGCTGAGGTCCGCGTAACACAACACTGCTGTGTTTTATCTCTCCAGGTCAGATATTCGCCAAGTAGCTTCATGTTTTATTTAGAAGGTTACAAGTTTTCAGAAACACTATCACTCAAAATCCATACTAATACATGTGCCAGACCAAACAGAACTGATTTTTGTACTGTTTTCTATTTTAGCTCTTTTTTTTTTTTTTTTTTTGCAGCAGGAGGTGGAGGATATTGTTTTTACTTTTACTGCAACTCCTAGTGAGATCAGATAATTGTGAGGAGAATATAACCTGGGTCATCTGTCCATAATCAAGACATGAAATCGGGTGCATCCTTGAGCCATGAGATTCCACGGGGTCAGGCCAGGCGGGGTAACCGTGGTGGGAGCAGAGGAGCACCAGTAATGACTGAGAACCTATGAGAGAAGTCGGTCTTCACTGTGGCCCTGAAAAGTAGTTGTTATAATCTCTCATTTTATATGTAAAGAAATAAAGCCTCAGAAAAGAGAAACAACTTGCCCAGCATCTCAGGTTACATAAGTGGCAGGGCCAGATTTGGCCTTAGTTCTGACTGACTCCAAAGTCTGTCCCTACCAAACCAATGTTGGTTTTGCTTCACTGATAGAAATTTTCTGCAAACTTAGCCCAAGCCTCTTGGGAACGAAGAAGGGAAACAAGGAAGCAGCACCTGAGACAGTGCGGTGTCTGGTTTTCTAAGTGGACTAAGCTACATCACCCCCCTTCCCAAGTGGCCCATTCCCTGGTGGGGCAGACTAGCTGCTTAGGATAATACAGTGGATAATGTATATGCTTTTTGGACACAGGCTCTGGGAAATGTAGCCTGGGTTAGGCCAATTTGAGATGGCCATCCCAGCCATGCCTGTAGGCGGTGAGCAGAGACTGGCAGGGTGGAGGCCCCGCTCACACAGCCTTCCATGTACTCAGCGCTGATGGCACTTTGTGACTCCACGCTGGAGTGGGCCATGGCGGAGTGGGCCAGAGCTCTTTCCTGTCCGTCTTGACTTGTTCTATCCATAACCACCAGAGATTCCACGGTATCTGGAGCAGGTACTTAAAGCATTTCACCCAGGATTCTTCCATATGGGGGTGGGGGACCTTTCTCCAAAGGGATTTGCTACACTGATTGAACTGTTTCCCCATATCCTCTCAGATTATTAGAAAAAATAACTGTGGAAATAAGTTGCCATGTCAATACCCTTTGAGTGGATTTGCTCACTAATTTCCATTTTTCTGGAAGAGTAAAAAAGAAAAAAAAAGTCATCTGTTTTAGCCAACTTTATTTTTAGAAAAGTATTTTATTCAAACATCCCCTTACTTATTACAGACATAAATACATGCATTCAGACAAATGAATCCACGGGAGAACAGTATAAAGTAATTGGCACATCACTTCAGCATGCTTTGTCAGTTACTGGAGGACTTTGGTGCTTCTAACTTTAATCTTTTCCATTAAAATATCCATTCTGCCTTCAGATTGTGAAACCTGTAATATTTTAGGCTGTCTCCATGGATCTGTTAGTTTTGCTTGTCAATTTAATTTGTGGCTCTATGACTTTGGGTGGCTTGTTGGATTGTATACAGAAACACATGACCTGCAAATGATGATCAACCTGCCAGCATAAGACCCAGCCTCTCCCCGGAGACACCGGACATAGAATAAATGTGTACTGGCAGCTTTCATTTGCAATCGGCCTGTTAGGATGATGACAACGACGTGTGGAACAGAAGCTGTTTAAAGCTCATCAGTGTTGTTTTTATATATATACCTTAAATGGACTTACCTGGTGGCTCAGACAGTAAAGAATCCTCCTGCAATGCGGGAGACTTGGGTTCGATCCCTGGGTTGAGAAGATCCCCTGGAGGAGGGCATGGCAACCCATTCCAGTATTCTTGCCTGGAGAATCCCCATGGACAGAGGAGCCTGGCAGGCTACAGTCCATGGAGTCACAAAGAGTCGGACGTGACTGAGCGACTAAGCGCACACACACACATACCTTAAATGTTTATAACACTTTTCACTTTTTGCAGCACTTTTTATATCCACCATCTCTTTGGATCCTCATTTGATTCCCTGAGCTTCCTTGTACTGGATTATCATTTCCCTCTTTATGGGTAACGAAACTAAGACACAGAGAGAGAGGTTGCCCGAGATCACAGGGTAAATTGGGTTGCAAAAAGGCCAGAGGACAAAGCCAGGTGTCACTAAAGCCTAGTCAGGGGTGGTGTGTGTAGTAGACTTTGCCACATAATTGCTGTTTTCCCCTGCCTTCCTTCAGGGAACAGAGCTCTGAAGCAGTGAAACAGGAAGGACTGGAGATGAGGGGTATAGTGTCCAAGAAGCAGGAACTGTAGCATCCACTTCACATGGGTGACCAAAGCTTGCTTCATCGCTCTCTGCCGGGACTGTTGCAGCAGCCTCATCTCTGGCCTCCCTCCTGTCCTTTCACCTGCACAGTCCATGTGTCCCAGAGGAAGCTTTCCTAAGTACAGATCTGAGCATGTCTCTCTTTAGGTGCAAACGGCCAGATTCTCCATTGAGGTCTCCCAGCCTGCACTGGGGTCTTGCTTCCGGCCCACCTCTCTTCTCCCCACCACACTGCATTCCTTACCATTGCAAAACCCTCTGTGTTCTTGCCCAGTCTCCTTTTTTGCTGCTGTCTCTGCTTAGAACACATTTATGATGAACTCCGTAACTGTGACCTTCTTTGTGGAGTCTTCCCTGATTCTCAAGGACCCAGAAGTATCCGTCTTTCCGCTGCTTACCCACAGCATCTTTGCCCAGCCCTGGTTCCTGTTATCTCTGCTGAGTAGTCTGTCCCAGGAAGCTTTTAGCTCCTCAAGGACAGAGGTTGTGGTAGATGTCTGTGTTCTCTTAGCCCCTCCCAGGCATCTTGCAGACTTAGAATTTAAGAAAATGGATGAGTATGACATGCAGGAGTAGGACTTTCATGGTGGTCCAGTGGTTAAGACTTCATCTTCCAATGCAGAGAGTGTAGGTTCAGTCCCTGGTGGGGGAGCTAAGATCCCTCATGCCTTGTGGCCTTAAAACCAAAACAGGAAACAAATAATATTATAACAAATTCAATAAAGATTTTTTAAAAAATAAGCCATGTAGGAGTGAAGCAAGTAAATGAATAAATTTAGTGTATGAGGAACGAATGAAAAGATTTTTCACAGCCTGAGCCAGCAGGAACCATAACTTCCAGAGTGAGATGGGCTGGGTTCCCTTTCTCCCTCTGTCTGAGATGTGGCCCCTCTATAACTTGACTGTGTCTTTGGTGAAATGAGAGCCTCAAAAGTGAGCTGAGCTTTTTGCCTGATGACCCAGTAGAGAGGAAAGCACATCTGGGTTGAGAGGTAGGAACTGATCCCCTTGGACCTGTGGCCTGTGACTTCTCCCACCCAGAAGGTTCTCACCACACGTTTCAGTAGGGGCAGCTCTTCCTCAGGAGCTGAGAGTCTTTGCCAAGAGTTCCCATAGGCAACGGTATAGGCTTCCAGAGTCAAAGCTGTTTGTCCAGCAAGTGCCCTCATGGCTGGTGGCCGGATGTGGTGGGTAGCAGGTGAGCACATAGAAGGCCTGGGGTTGGGGCGATCTCAAGCCAGGGCTCCAGGGTCATCATGTGACTCTGTCTTCTAGATGATGTCCGTCCTCATGAACACCATTGTCTTTGAAGACTGTCGGAACCAGTGGTCAGTATCCAGGCCTCTCCTAGGGCTCATCCTGCTCAATGAGAAGGTGAGTGTGGCTGCAGGAGGGTCCCCAGGAGGCAACCGCAGGAGGAGGGCGAAGCCAGACACTAGGCCAGGCTGTGACAGACAGGGGGGCCAGCCAAGCGTGAGCAGGCAACTTGAGCGCCCGGGACAAGGCCGTATTCCCCCAGAAGGCCCTTCCTCAGGGGCCTCAGATCTCCTTCAGTTAAGTGGACGCCTCCAGCTAGCTTTTCTGGAACCCAGAGCCCCCACACTGGGCAGGTGGTTTGCTCAGCAGTGCTTCCAGCTCACCCTCACTCCCCTTCCTGCTCCAGGAGATGCTGGGCAACAATCCCTGTTGCCCTTTCCTGGGCCTCCTTCCTGATGTGGGCTCTGCACCGCCCTCAATGGTAGCAGCCCCCCGAATACAGAGGCAGCACCTTTATCCAGGTCACGAGTCTCCAGTCCTTAAGTGCACGCACCACTCTGGGCTGCCTCCCAAGTTCTCCAGCTTCCCCTTGAACCCACCCCCGTCCCCCCAGCAGTCAGTAGGAACAGTGCATTACTGCTGGGGAGAATGAATTGTCTATACAGTAAGAGAGTACCAGGGAGAAAGACAGAGAGATTAGAGACAGCGCATACATTAAAATTCAAACTGAAATCCCAGCCTTGGAAGGAAACTAATAGAAGAAGAAAATATATCAAAAAGAGAAGAGCTGTCTCATCATTCACCTGTGCTGAAGTATCCAATTTTAGCCACATTCAATAGCACTGTCATTCATCTTCCCTCGGTGTTATTGTGATTTAAATCCAAGCTCTATAAAAGAGAGCAGTTCTTTTAAAATGATTGAGAGGGAATAAGGGCAAATTCAGTGTTTAGAAAAAGCTTATGACATCACAATATTATACTTTACTGATGGAGGCAATATTTCATGGTTTGGGATGAAAAACTAATAATTTTCTATTTGGTGTGAGTCACTGCATCATTATAAAAGGGAAAAATAAGTAGTTTTGTGCATTCCCAATCTTGTTCAGGAAGACATTGTGGTTTAAGTATAATGCCTCTGATATATAGTATTTAAGTATTAGTCTGACTACATATTAATTATGTGTGTTTTTGATGTGAGCTGTTTTAATGTATGATGAAAATTAAATATCATGCTGTTTGGGCCTGGAAGGATAAACACATGACTAGCAAAATGTGGTCTTTGTGCTGAAATTAGGCTGTTTCCAATGATTAGGAGCTGCTTTTAGCATAAGTGTGTGTGTGTGAAAGCCCACAGTCATCAGCAGAGAGAAAAGGGCTGTACAGTTCTTTGTGACCAGGTGTGACAGGGATTTTTCTTCGTGTCAGACAGCTCTCCCAGAACTAAGTGAGCCCCTGAGGTGCCCGTCCTCAGCCGAACAGACCCTCCCTGACCCAGGCGTGCAGGGACTGGGGAATACAGAGCCTGGGGTGGTTTGAGAAGTAGTTCGCTAAAGCCACGGGGGACGGAGAAGCAGGAGGCGGGACCCGGGGCCTGGCCTCGGCTGCCCGAGTGCGCCCTGGCTAAGTTCCTCCCTCACCCTAAGAGGCCGTTCCTCTTTCAGCCTTCCTGTGAGTGTTGAGGAGAGGAAGACCTTTATGTGCTCGATCCCCCACCCAGGAGGCGAGGGCTCCATCAGCCTAAATTGTTCTGTGACGATAAAACAATTATAGCAACAGATTTTATGAGAGAGGATAATAGAGTTTATACTCAGGAACGTCTCTATTGCTCTGGTTTTCTCTCAAGGCTTAATGTTCAAAGTGGACCTGGACCAAAGCCCCTTTGAGAGTTAGGAGCCCTGAGCCCATCAGAGCTGGTCTAGCCCCACTCCCACCCCCCCGGCTTTCTTCAGGCCCAGTTTGGAGCCAGACCTCTGACACTTGTTCTGTCTCCCAACAGTATTTCGGTGAACTGAGGGCAGGTCTGATAAGCAGCCAGCCTCTCCCCAAGCAGGAGGCCCTTGCCCAGTGCTTCAGGAACCTGATGGAAGGAGTGGAGCAGAACCTGTCTGTCAAGAACAGGGACAGGTGAGTGACGCCCAGCAGTTCAGCGTCTCCGGGAGAGGATGTTCCATGGCTGCACTTCACACAGCTCAGGCACTGATGCGGTTTCCTGTTACACCTTGGAGCCCTCGGCTCACTTTAGTTCTATCCGGTATGAGTATTTGCTTTTTTCCAAGCAGCATGCTAGGCACTGTAGGATGCATGCATGCATCCGTGCGAAGTTGTGTCCAACTCTTTGCCACCCCATGGGCTGTAGCCCACCAGGCTCCTCTGTCCATGGGATTCTCCAGGCAAGAACACTGCAGTGGATTGCCATGCCCTCCTCCAGGGAATCTTCCCAACCCGGGGATTGAACTACATCTCCTGTGTCTCCTGCATTGCAGACAGATTCTTTACCACTGAGCCACTGGGGAATAAAGTGCAATTTTTGCCCTTAAGCATTTTATAATCCCACAGAAAAAATAACTTATTGAAAGGTTAAAAGAAAGAAAGAGTTAGAACTGCTATGAAGGACAAAGAAAGGCTTTCTGACATTTGAACAAACGTGGACTTTGAGGGCAGACAGATTCCAATTTAAATTTTATTCCTTTATAAGCTGTGTGGCAGTGAGTAAGGCAGTCAACTCCACTGATCCTCGGTTTTCTCACAAGTAAAACAAAGATGATGATAATTGGTTGTGACATTTAAATGACAGAATATAGTAAACATGGTACTTAGGACATAGACTAAATAGTAAGTAAGTAAGTAGTTCCTTCCTCTGTCTGACCTTTAAATGTGGTTGGTTTTGCAAGAACAGAGACAGCTAAGTTGCCAGTGAGATCTTGATGAGGAACACAAATTTGTCACCTATGCTTGAATTCATTCATTCATTCATTCATTTAGTTCACAAAATTTTGTTGAGAAACTGCTATGTGCCAGGCATCAGGGATACCAGTGGGGAACTAACTGTTCCAAGGTTTTTTTGCCCTCATGGAGCTTCTAGTGGCAGAGAAAGACATAATGAATGATGGAGAGAAAAAATGTTTTCAGGGAAAAAAAAACCACTTGCCCCATCGTTTGATAAAATGTGTTAGCATTCAAATGGTATGCCATTGAAATGCAAATTGTTAATTGCCCCATAGCCACAGACCAAAACCTGGGCTTTGATAATACAAAGCCAAGTCAGATGGACTCTGTGGACATGTTCCCTTCACTGCTGTTCCCCACCAAGATCCTCTATCAGGCAAATAGGGGCAGCTTCCAGGCTAGGAGGAGAAGAGAGTGAAGGAAGGGGAGGTGCCTTGTTAGGTGCCTCAAAGGGGAAATTGCTTTGCCCGAGGCTTGGGAGTTTGAGTACCACCTCCTGAGCGGGGCTGTGAGTCCCTTGTTTAGTGAGAGTACCAGCCAGCAAGGACGGGTGTTCTCCACACGCCAGGCAGGATGCTGAGCACCTACAGGCACTGTCTCTCCTAACTCAGTAAATTCTTAATTCTCACAGCCCCATAAGGTAGCCATCATGTAGGGTACCAAGACCGAGGTTAAGTGTTCATCTGAGATCACCCAGTTAAGAAGTAGTAGCGTCAGGATCTGAACCCAGGTGGTTTTATCCAGTGCCCCCTCTTTTGGCAGCACTAAGTTTGGTTTTCTCATCTGCAAATAAGGATACTAACACTTGCTCTGGGGAAGACATACGATGATTAAATGAACTTATATGTAACCACAACATAAGCTTTGGTTCTTTTCTTTATATTCATTATAATCTATGTGTAATTTGACTTTTAAAAACAATTCTTACATGGTATAACCACAGAACGCACCCCTCAGAATGATTAGTTTTTTGCTGATAACCCTTATTTTCTGGGAGGGGGAAAGGGAGGAGCTATAGTGGCTGTGAAATGGGAGGAGGGAGCTCAGCCAAGACCCTCTCCAGGGTCCTGAACTCTGCCACCAGAGGGTCACACAGCTTCAGCCTAGCCACTGCCCTCAAGCCTTTCTTCCTCTTCCCACAGGTTCACCCAGAACCTCTCTGTCTTCAGAAGAGACGTGGCTGAGGCCCTGCGTAGCGATGGCAGCACTGAGCCACTGGACATGATGAGCTGACTGGACTTCTGCCCGTGTGCCGAGAGGCCTTCATCCAGAGACTTGTGGGTCAGGGTCCCAGGACAGTGATGTTGGCTAGCCCAGGAGAATCTATTTTTCAAAACAACAACAAAAACCCTACCTTTTTATAAGTCTGGCCTAATTATAAGAATTTATAATAGTGCACAAACAATGTAAATTCAGTCTTTGCACTGAAAAAAGCAAAAGATGTGTTTTCAGTCTTTCTATATAAGATTATTACCTTTGTTCTCATAATTCTCTGAAAGGGTAGAAACAACGTTTAACCAAAGAACATAATAAACCAGGTTTGCAACTCAGTGTCTACTAGTTAATGGCTCTGCGATCAAGGGGGTGAATCTGTGGGAGATGCAGCCTTCAATGTGGATCCCGGATTGAGACAAATACCACTTGAACCTGTTAAATTAGTAGTTCGTTATTAGTCTCGTCTGGAAAAGCAGTGTTGGAGCTCTGAGCTGTGGGCATTTCAGACGAGCCTGGGAGCTCTGTAACGCATCCCACAGGACTGCACACAGACCTCTCTGCCTCAGCAGCGTCTGATAAAGTTGAGAGACAGTAACACAATTAAATGACTTACAAACAACGTTTGCTTTTCACTGGCATAAATCTGAAGTGGTTTAGTCTAGAAGAATTAAGCTGTGCAATTACTGCCTGCAGAGATATTTCTCCAGAAGGAGTAGGTAGCCCCAGCAAGTAGTTCTGGGCGCTGCTAGCACCCAGCCCTTCTGCCTCCATTTAATTTTTAAGAGAAGCAGAGGTATCCAATTAAAATGTAGATTCAAAGCCACTTGCCTTCTTGAGCCACCCAAAACGGTTCTAGATGCTAAACTATGGATTTTCAGAGGATGAGGCTCAGCTGGTTTTCATCTTGCCACAAAAACTCTTTACAGTGGGGACTGCAACTCAACGCAAACCCAGGACAGAGAGAAGGCCTTTACCGTTTGTGATGCGTGGTAACTAGGCTGTTGATTTGAGATTGTCACTGTCAGATGCCTTTGGTATCCCACTGTTCTGTCATCATGGTTCAGGCTTATAGTAAATATTATTCCCTTTATTTCTGCTAAGACATGAAAGGTTGGCCTTACTGTTGAAGAAGTAAATCCACAGGCTCCTTTTATAATCTCATTTCTCAGACTGGTTATTTCTTGACAATTTTCTTGATAGTTGAGTTTTTATAACAGGCTTGTCACATAAAGGCAAAGTCACCCAAGTTTACCTAAAAATTTGTCTTCCATATGTGAACTCAGGAAGTCAGGGAAATGTGTGTTCTAGGTAGGGTTATTTCTGGTATCTAATGGAGAAGTAAGCCTCGGCCTTACACTATGTCTCATTATCAGTAGGATAAATAATTTTCCCTGAGAAGGCAAATTCCGAACTTCATAAAACTTCAACTTTTTTTTTTTTTTTTTAAACTTCAACTTTTTAAAGAAATCTGATTTGAGAATTTTCTCTTTCTCGGGGGCTAATTACTGCATACTACCCATCCCCAAAAAATCCTTCATAGAAAGCCTATCCCATTCTGGCACTTTTTTTTCCTTAAATGTTCAAGACCTGGGAGTTCCCTGGTGGCCTAGTTGTTAGGATTCTGGGCTTCCACTGCCATGGCCCAGGTTCAATCCCTGGTCAGGGAGCTGTGATCCCACAAGCTGTGGGGCGTGGCCTAAATAAATAAATAATAAAATGTTCCAAGACCTAAAAGCACCGTGTTGTTTGCATTAAAATGCTCACAAGAAAACCGCAGTGTGCGCTTGCTTTTCTTGACCACGTCGGCAGAGGCCCCCCGGTGCTTTCTCAGCAGCCAGGCAGGCTCCGTCGTGGCTGTGGAGGCCTTCTCAGGCCCACTCACCCCACCCCGGCAGGGCCTGCTCACAGCGCTGGGTGTGCAGAGCACGCATGGAGGCAGCACTCGGGGCAGGGACGCTCAGCCAGGGGACCACGCCCTCAGCCCTCGCCTCAGCCCCCTTGTCAGACGAGGAAACAGGCTCAGAGGTGGCACCCAGCTTACACAGGCAATATGTGATCCCAAGTCTGTGTCACCTCACAGGCATTCCTGAGGTCTCTTCCAAGACCTACATTTGAGGATGGTAAGTTGAAACCAGTTAACGTTTACATCAGTTTCCATGTGTTTTTCAGAACTCTATTGCTAAATAACAAACTACCCCAAAACACAGTTGGCTTCTCCAGTGGTTCAAATGGTAAAGAAACTGCCTGCAATGCAGAAGACCCACATTCGATCCCTGGGTAGGGAAGATCCCCTGGAGAAGGGAATGGCAACCCACTCCAGTATTCTTGCCTGGAGAATTCCATGGAAAGAGGAGCCTGGCGGACGACAGTCCATACGGTGGCAGAGTCAGACACAGCCGAGCAACTAATGCTTTCACGGTGACTTAAACAGCACTGCTTATCTCACAGTTCCTACGGATGCTCTGCCTCTGGGTCTCCCAGGCTGTGGTGGGTCTCATAGGCCTGGTTCACCACAAGGCTCGCTGGGAAGGACCTGCTTCCACACGCCCTCGTGGCTGTGGGCAGGAGTCCGCCCCTCATGGGCTGGTGGACTGAGCCTCAGCTCCTAGCAAAATGGCCTCTCCATAGGGTGGCTCACAGCACGCATCTTGCTTTACCAGAGCAAGGGAGAACACAGCACCCTGGAAGTCACAGCCTCTCATAACCTAAGTGCAGAGGGGCACCCATCACTCCTGTATTCTCCTCATTGAAGTCCAATCACCAGGAGCAGACCACACCCAGGGGCAGGACTTATACACCGGCAGGGATCTTCCAGCCTCGACTCTTACCTGGCCTTTACTGGAGAGGTCGAGTTTGGCTAAAGGTTTCTTCCCCAGAAATCTGGAACAGAATCCTGATCTTCCTAGGAAGGCTAAGTTCCATTCTGTGCCCTTTCTGAGGGAGGAAAGGAGAGTGGGGAAGCTGGGATGTTTCCAGATATTTTCCACACACACACTCCCCCAACAACCATACCCACCCTGCCCTTCCCCCAGCCTTGCCAGAGTTGGCCTCGGTCAGGGATCATAGGGAGGACTCTTGAGGACACTTGGAGTTCCATGTGGGAGTTCTTCAGGGTCATCCCATCCCAAGGATGAAGCCAGCACTCAAGGGCACACCCCATCTTGCAGAACCCACACACAAGAGAACCATTATAGTCGGATCTGTTAGCCGCTCTAATCAGATCACAGGTGTACCTAATTCACACTCAGCAACAGGAAAAAAATGACTCCAGCAGGTCCTCAGGGTCTACCATTCAACCAGCCTCACCCAGGGTGAGGAGGCGAGGAAGACGTGGGCCACTGCCGGCATACCTCACCCTTCTGATGAGCTCCTAGGGGGCTAATATGTCTCGTGAATGCAGTGTGGGCGCTAGGTCAAGCCAACAGCTTCAGCTGATAGTCAAGCAGGAAACAGTTTGAAGGTATCATGACTGCAAGGCTTTCACTTCCTACACCACCTTGAGAACCTGGCCCCTGAGAGCTGTATCCTGCTTGTGTTCTAGATGTTCCTGTCTTTCCTGCGCTTCCCCATCAGGCTTGTCTAGAACAGGGGGTGCGGGCGGGCGCTGCGCCGGCTGGTGACGGAGCAGCCAGAAACGCCCTCTAGGCCCCTCCCCGGGCTCCCTTCCACTGGCCCTGCAATCTAGAAGTACCTTTGCGTCAGGGTGCTGGGAGCCCCTTTCAACAAGGGTAGCTGACCCGGCAGAGCTGCAAGCTGCGCTCGGCGCCTGAGTCAAGGGAGAGCTGAGTGTGAGGACAGAGAACAGGGCGGGTGAGGCGAAGGGAAGATGGCGGCCAGTCCAGCAGGGCGGAGGAGGCGGCGTTTGAGAGACGCCAGCCCCTTACAGTGAGGAGGGAAGGGCGCCTGAAGAGCAGAGTGCGGCCGAGCAGAGCGGGGAAAAGTAAAAATCTCAAGATGAACATTAAATAATTGGAACCACCGTCATTTAATGAGCAGCCACTAAGCACTGCAAATCACGATCTCATTTAAATGTAATGCCTACCGATAAGAAAGTCAAGTAAGCATTATCCCCATTGTAGAG
Source organism: Cervus canadensis (assembly GCF_019320065.1). Taxonomy (NCBI): domain Eukaryota; kingdom Metazoa; phylum Chordata; class Mammalia; order Artiodactyla; family Cervidae; genus Cervus; species Cervus canadensis. The sequence continues at coordinate 2,856,850 of NC_057401.1, forward strand.
GTGACAAAACTGAGACCAAAAGACTAACCTGAGCCGCACAGCTAAGAAGTTGACGAGGCAGGTCAGCCTGACTCCAAAACTCATGTTTCTTTTCCACTAACGTCCCTTAAGCTAGATACTTCACCACCAGGCTTTGGAGACAGTTGGGTGGGGAGGGGAATACGGACCCACTGGGACCCCCAGATGGGGCTGGTCACTCCCCAAGAAAGCCCAGCCCAATACCTGGGCCTCCTATGTGCTCTGTCTATGGCTTCTGCCACCAATTCACCCTCCTCCCTCCTTTATAAAATCATTCTTGAGACTTTTTAATGTTTTATTGAGGTGTAAGTTTACGATGACAGCAAACCTTTCAAACTACAGCAAGAGTAACCTGCCTCCTTGGCATATTAAAAAATAATGTCAGTGTCGGTTTTTACGTCCCATAGTTTGGATTGCTGATAAGAGTGCTTCCTTGACAAGATTCTCTTTGAGGTTTACAGAAAGCGTAATAAAATATGTAAGTTACATTTCCACAAACAAAAGCTATAACATAAGTTATTTATAAGCGTGAGATACAAACAGTATCACGATAAATAAACCATAAAGGGTACCTGCAACATCCATCTTAATGTAATTTGCCCAACAAAAGTGTTGAAACGAAGTCAAATTTAGTAGTGAAATCTGTCAGGAAGAAAGGAAAGTTGTAAAACACCAAATGGCAAAAATGGCTGACGGGGGGCAGGGAGGAAACAGGGGTTTGAGGCCAGGTGTGGAGGCGCCTCTCGGGGCTCCCGCCCGCGCGCGTCCTCAGCCCCGGCGCTGACCCTCCCCTCCCCGCTCGGCCCCACCCGTCCCCTAAGCCCCGCCCCGCCGCAGGGAGCCCCCTGCCGGGGTCTCAGTCTGACTCCGCACTAGGCTCCTGGGGCATTCGTTCACTCACTCATTCACCTTCCACAGGTACAGCAGTGAATGAGGCAGCCTCTGCCTCCAGAGAGCTGGGGAACAGGGTAAATAAGATCAGTTCCAAAGACAACGAGGCGTGATGAAAATAAGCACGGATAAACGACGGCTGGGGGAGGGAGCTGCTTTAAAGGATGGGCAGAGAGGCAATAGGGGACCTGGTTCTCAAAGCGGAAATGCCCCAGTCGTGGGCGGGGCTGGGAGAGACTGAGTGCAAACGAGCTCCTGGACACACTCTGACCCCTTCGTCCTTACCCCTCATCTGACCTTGCAGTGTGCTATTCGGTTTAGTACCACAAACTCGTCATGACCCTCCAGTGGGCCCTGGGCCAGCCCTACAACATGAACTTGAACGCCACCAACACCATTCTGCTGTGGAAGCACTCCGGGGCCAGCGGGGGAGACAGAAGGGAGCCTACCACAGCGGCGCTCACCCTGCTCCTGTGCGCCTTTCCGAGACTGCCCACTCCTTTCCTATGGCTTAGAATCTTGACTACCTGCTTCCAGAGGAAACACAGGGGTATGCAGTAAAGGGAAAACATGGGCTTTGTAGTCAAGAGACTCCTGGGCTCAAACCCCAGCTCCAGCCCTTCTCCCCACATGCCCCTGGGCAAGGCATGTCATCTGTAAGCCAAATGTTTTGTAAGTCCCCGGACAGGGAAGCAAGGGGGTGTTCAGCGGTTCCTGAGCAGCACCAGGTGGCTTTTGCCTTCCTCCTGCTGGCAGAGGTCTTTCAGGCCTCCTGAGGAAGGTTCTTCCCCTAGTCCTCCCCATCGGTGGGGGGGTGGGGGGGGGTGGGGGGTAGGGGGGAAGGCAGTGATGAAGAGCTCAAACTGCATTACTCCCACTATCAGTTGGGGAAACGAAGCCCAAAGTTGGGATGAGGTCCAGAAAATTTGAATAGGTGCTCACTAAATACTTGAATAAATGAATGAATGAGAGAATAAGTTTGGGCAGGTGTCTTTAGAGCTTTTCATCATGAGACATAGAAGGGCCCCTAGAAATGCCAACATCCTGCCTCTCATCCCTGAAGCCCCTCTCTCTCCTTTATAACCCCCAGCAAGGCCCCCAGCAGCCCTGTGCCTTCTCCCAGCTTCTCCATCAGGACAAGGAGAAGTACTGCATCCTGGGAGTCTTTCTGGCCTCATGAGTCCGGGTCACCAGCTCCCAGTTCTTAGAGATTCTCATGTGTGTGTGTGTGTGTGTGTGTGTGTGTCCATCTGTCACTATTCAATTGATAACAGGTAAAAATGGACAGTAAAAAAAAAATTACAATTTCAGGAACACAAAATACACATCAAACAATATCTGGCCAAAAACAGTGCCCAGAGGAAAATGTCTGGCCCTAGATGTATTTAATAAAAAACAGGGAAGATTGACCAAAGTGAACTAAAATTTCACCTCAACAAACAAAGCAGAAATGAATTAATAAAAATAAAACAAGCCATTCCTGAAGGAGATGACATTTTAAAAAAGGATAATGAAATAAATGTCTTTTCTTTCAGACAAACCTATGGCAAACATGATAAAAAACCACAACTGAGTAACACTGAGAATGAAATGCAGAGGATGTTAACACAGATCCAACATGAGAGCTTGAAAACAGGAGAGAATCTTCCCATAATGTCATTAAGATAACAGTGAATTTGAAAACTTGGATGAAATGGGCAATGCTCCAGACACTGGCTTCTGAATTTGAGCAGGCATCTGAATCACCTGGAGGGCTTCTTAAACACAGAGTGCTGAACCCCACCCCAGGGTTTTGAATTCAGCAGGTCTGGGCTAGGGTCAAAGAATGCACATTCCTAACAAATTCCCAGGTGATGCTGGTGCTGCAGCAGGTCGGGAAAACAGACTTGGAGAACGCTGTCCCAGGGACTACCACCCCCTCCATTTACTCCTCTTCCTGAGCTGTCTAACAGCTCTCTTCTGTCTGGGTTGAGAATGACAAGGAGTTTGTGCTCAGTGGCCAAAGCACTGGCTGCTATTTGCCTGAGAAGTCTGGGGTCCTAAGCAGTGGGGCACTGTCCTGAATGCTTACCCAGAAGAACTCAATCACACAAGATTGGTATGGGTGCTTGACCAGATGAGGAAACTAAGGCACAAAGAGGGTTCCATGAGTCCACAGCTGATAAACAGAGGTGAGGATCCGATTCTTAAGCACTGGGCCACTCACCATGCCCTGGGAACAATGTCAGCCACATCACCCACACCTCCCTAACTCCATGCCCACATATCTGTGCAGAGTGGACCTTGCTACTCAGTGTAACAGAGGCAGGAAGTGGTGAAGACAGGCCTGGATCCGGGGCTCTGGAAACCAGGAAGGAAGTGGAGCTGCTGGTGTACAGCCTTAGCTAGCCTCTGAGTCAGTGTGAGTCTCTCTGCAGAGGGTTGTCGTGAGGACTGAATAAATGCCCCCACCCTTGCCTGGCACACACTAAGTTCTCAACTCACAGTTGCTCCACTGTTGCCGTTAAAAGTTATTGTTATATAACCACCAGAGTTTCTCATAGGCAATTCCACAGACCTTCTCTCATTTACTTCTCACAGCCACCCTGGGGGTAGCTATTACCCTTTCTGTTTTACAAATAAGGAAAATGAGGTTCCAGGAGAGGCAATGAGAGACCCTATAACCCCCAGCCCCCTCCTCCAATGGCAGAGCCTGAATTAGAAGCAGGAGGTCCCAGGCCCAGAGCAATGGCAACATGCCATCTGAAGGTTCTGGTCTGCAGAGAGAGGTGGAGGAGCGCTTGCCCAGGGCCAGGCCTCTTGCTCACCTCACCCCTCTCTGCCTACCTCATTCTCCCCGCCAACACTGGGATTCTGCCAGGCCAAGAGACTTGCCCAAGGTCACAAAGCAGGTGTTAACCCAGGGACCCAGGCCTTAAGATTGTAAGTCCTGAGGCCTCTCGTTTCGGGGGGCAGATTCCCAGAAAGAATCTCCTACTTGCCACCCCCTGCCCTTCCTGGCCCTCTGGGACTGACCCTATGGTAGACAAATACACCTTTCCCTCCAAGAGACTGAATCTCCACAAATAAAACAGCAAACAAGTAAACAGGAGTCGTAAGAATAATACACCAGCTGTCAGGCTGGGGAGCGGGTGCGGGAGGCAGCCAAGGCTTCTCCTTGCCCACATCAGCCAGGCCCTGACAGCGTGCCCTCTCTACACATCACTCATGGCACACAACCGTCCCGCAATTCACACATTCCGTTTTACAAATGAGGAAACCAAAGCCTGAAAATATCGAGTCCCTTGCTCAAGGTCACCCAGCTAGGATGTGACCTGGCCCAAACAGGACACCCTTCTGGCCAATGGAGCGTCCCAGCTCCGACCGCGTTGGCAAGAAGGGGAGCCCAGGAAGAGGCCCAGCCAAGGGGGCAGCAGTCAGTTCGCACCTAACGATTTTAGAATCAGCAGGTGAAAAACGATCTGTAAACATCCCCTGAGGAGACAGCTGAGGTTGGCGGGCTTGGGGGGCGCTGACCACCCTCCGAGTAGTCCTGTCATCGGTGCCCCTTGGCCCGCCTACACAATCTCCGAGGGCGCAGGCAGAACCGGCAGTGATCTCAGCGCCCAGCGTTACTGAAAGAAATCCCGCTATTTGCTCTAAATATGAACACAAACCCCACCCCCCACCCCCGTCCTCCTCCCTCGCCCCTCGCCTCTCGGGAACCCAAGGATCCCAACACCTGCCGCGCCCCGGGCAGGTTCCCCCGCGGGTCCACGGTCCAGTCCATCCTGCAACGAATTTCGAGGGACCAGATCCCGCTCCTCACCGGGCAACCTCGGGTCCCGTTCAGCCCGGCCCGGCACGCGTGGGCACCTGAGAGTCGCGCCTTGGTCCTTCTGGACAGTGCCAGGGAGTGTCTCCAAAGTGGCCGCGACGCCGCGGCCGAAGCCCAGGCGGGGGCGAATTCTCCCCACGCGGGTCGGGGTCCTTGGGAGCGCGGGGTCCGCTCCGGTGCTGTCCTCACCCGGTGCGCAGGTAGCTCAGAGCTTGCGCCCCACCGTGCACCCCTTTCGTTTCTCCCGCGGCGGTGGGGTGTCCAGGATCCTGCAGGTTCGTTCCGCGGTTGCAACTCCATTGTAATAGAAAGGATTCATTTGGTTTGGGTTTTGTTCAGATGAAAAAAATTTGGAAGAAAACGAACTCCCCGCCCCCCCTCGGCAAACGACAGTTTGACCAACAGGGCGCCCTCACAGCCCCGCTCGGCTGCAGGGAAGCAGCCCCGGCCGGGAGGAGAGGGGAACGTCTGCTAATTGCAGCTTCGTTAGATTTCGGGTTTGGGAGGCTGCGGTTCGGGCGCTAATATCCGCCGCCCATTATCCCGGCTAATAAATTTGACCTATTGTTCGTTTGTTAAAATGATGTCACCTTGGAACAGTCCCTAAGCTCCTATTTCCATGAATTAGGCCTTTATTGAAAGCCAGGAACCAATGGGAGGAGAGAGGCTTGTTGATCGCAGCCAATGGCTGCGGCGGGAGAGGAATTAGCAGCGGAAACTCCAGGTTCGGTTCAAGAAAGATGACACAGAGCCTGTCGGGCCCGCGCACTCTTGGCAAAGTTTCAGTGCGACGAGAGGCGCCGGGCGCTCCATGGCCGCGCCGTAACGGGGACCAGCCGCCTCCCCGCCCAGCCCAGCCCAGCCCTTCCGCCCGCCCAGGATGGAGGCGTCCGCCAGCGCGCAGACCCCGCACCCGCACGAGCCCATCAGCTTCGGCATCGACCAGATCCTCAACAGCCCGGACCAGGACAGCGCACCAGCCCCGCGGGGCCCCGACGGCGCCAGCTACCTAGGAGGGCCCCCCGGGGGCCGCCCGGGCGCCACATACCCGTCTCTGCCCACCTCCTTTGCCGGCCTCGGCGCGCCCTTCGAGGACGCGGGATCTTATAGTGTCAACCTGAGCCTGGCGCCCGCCGGCGTGATCCGGGTGCCAGCGCACAGGCCGCTGCCCGGGGCCGTGCCGCCGCCTCTGCCTAGCGCGCTGCCTGCCATGCCCTCCGTGCCCACGGTCTCCAGCCTGGGCGGCCTCAATTTCCCCTGGATGGAGAGCAGCCGCCGCTTCGTAAAAGATCGTTTCACAGGTGAGCAGGGTGTCCAAACAGGCGCCGGGCCTCTGCCCTCCCGGGGCCAGAGGCGCCGCGCCCTACGTGCTCCACTCCGGGAAAAGATTTCGGAGGCCCAAGTGAAGTGGAGGCCTCAGTGCCCAGGGCCCCGGGCAACCATAGATGGGAGGAAAATCAGGGAGTTCGGGGAAAATAAGCCTGTGCCCGGGGGAAGTGGGAGGCATCCCCCAAACGGCTCGGTGCTGCTGGGGACGCGCGGAACCAACGAAAATAGCGTAGTATTCTCCGCCTCAGGTGGGGCTGCACGGGGTCCGCATGGGGCCTGAACAGCAGTCGAGCTGGGCTAGGCTTCAGGGGGCCTCGTGTGTCTCCGCAGCGGCGGCGGCGCTCACGCCCTTCACCGTGACCCGGCGCATCGGCCACCCTTACCAGAACAGGACGCCGCCCAAGCGTAAGAAGCCGCGCACGTCCTTTTCTCGGGTGCAGATTTGCGAGCTGGAAAAGCGCTTCCACCGCCAGAAGTACCTGGCTTCGGCCGAGAGGGCGGCGCTCGCTAAGTCCCTCAAAATGACGGACGCGCAGGTCAAGACCTGGTTCCAAAACCGGAGGACCAAGTGGCGGTGAGAGAGGCCCGGCCCGGCCCACCTTGCACCGGCCCATTGCCCGCCTCGTGCCGCAGCCTCGCGTCCCCCCCACCCTGTGCTACCCGCTACCGCCCTCCTGGGGCTGCACCTCTCCCTCCTTCCCAGGTTTTATCTCCCAGCTCGCCCTCTCGTCCGCCTGTCCCCTCTCTCCCGCGCCTCCGGGACTCCTCCTTCCCATGCCTGTGTCGCTTTCCTGAGCCTCACCAGCTCTCTCCTTGTTCTATTCCATCTCCTGCGCTGCTTGGTTTCCTCTCGCCTGCCCACCCCCGCCCCGCCAACACCCCACACTGCCCGGGTCTCTCGCGCTCCCCTAAACCGTCTGGCTTGCCCCCTGTTCTCTCGGATTGCCAACAATCCGCGCGGAGCTCCAGGTTCCGCCTCTAGTTCCCCATCCCGACTTCAGCCCTGTCTTAATCCGATCCCTGTTTCCATCTAACCCGCGAACTGCGAAGCGATCGCCTCCTTCAAGAAGCGTTTGAGACAGCCTGTGAGAAGTGGATGAGGCTGACCCGGCTGGGGGACCCCGCGAGGTGCAGAGCCAGCCTGCCCACCCGCGGACCCCAGTGACTGGTTGCCTGCAGGGCCTAGTCAGTTCCACACAGGCCCTACCCTTGTTACCCCGCAAGGAAACAATCTTTGCTGTTGGCGAAGCCACAATACCCGGGTGTGCAAGTGGGCGGCCGGCGGAGTCCCCTCCCGGCGATCTCCCGGCGCATAACAAAAACAAGCGATCCCAACCCACTCCCCGAGCTCGCGGGTGCTTGGCGCACAGCGCGGGCCGGGAGGCGGAGGAACTCCGCGCCTCGAGGCTCCCGGCTGGCCTCGGCTCCAGGGCGGGTTAGGGCCCCGCCGGCGGCCCCGCGGCGCCGGGTGCCTGACGGTGCTGTCCCTCTCCCTCCCCCGGTGCAGGCGGCAGACGGCGGAGGAGCGGGAGGCGGAGCGGCAGCAGGCGAGCCGGCTCATGCTGCAGCTGCAACACGACGCCTTCCAAAAGAGCCTCAACGACTCTATCCAGCCCGACCCGCTGTGTCTGCACAACTCGTCGCTCTTTGCGCTGCAGAATCTGCAGCCCTGGGAGGAGGACAGCTCCAAGGTCCCCGCAGTCACCTCTCTGGTGTGAGCCACCAGCGCGCACCGTCGCCAAGCATCTCCGCCCCGACCCGGCGGGGCGCCCCGGGCCCCCAGCCGGGCTGGGGGTGGGGGTGGGGGGAGTCGTGGCCGAGAGGGAAGGGCCTGCAAGCTCAAGTAGGCCCCGGGGCGCGGCCGCATCCCCGCCGTCTGCGGAGGGGGCTGGGCCCGGGCTCCGCGCGGCTGGACAATCCGAGCCCCCGCCCCGCGCCCAGTCCCGCCCCAGGCCCGGGCCTGACAAAGAAAGCGCCTTACGTTTCTCCGCCCCTCGCCCGCAGCGCCCCCCGCCCCGGGCCGGGCGCCTGTATTATACTTTGTACTTTTGCCCAAACGTGTACATAATAAAAGTTTTGGCTTTTTTCTTTAGAAGCCGGCCACCTGCTTCCCCCGCGGGGGCCACTGGAGGAGGGGCGGCCGACCAGGCGGCTGGGGGGAAGCGCCAGGGGCTGGGGCACCCTGCGTGGAGGCTGGGTCCACCCTTCTCCTTTTCCGTTCCGTTTATTTAAGTCGTTTTATTTAATAAAAAGTTAGCTATTTCACTTAACGCCGCTTTTATTTCGTTTTCGTTTCCAATAATGCTCGGCGACCCCCGACCCTGCGCCCCACCCCTGCGGCAGTAGAGGCCGAGCGGCGGCGTGCGGGCGCGCGCCCACTTCTCCGAGCCTCGTCGGCATTCGCCTCAGCTCGAAGCCTGGCCGGGGGCCCCGCGGAGGATCCGCGGTGCAGGTCAGTGCGCGCCGGCCGCCCGCAGCCCGGGTGCCGGCGGGATGGGTGGACGGGGGAAGGGCACCCTAGGCTCAGAGGTCGCAGAGCAGCGCCAGGCAGGGGCGCTGAAAGGCCCCGCCTGGGAGCGTATTTAGGCCGTCCCGAGTCTAACCCACCCCAGGGGTGGGCGGCACGGTAACCTCGAACTTCCTAGGACGCGAAACTCGCTCCCCTCACCCTCCGCCCACACCACAGGCCTCTGTCTTCCTCCAGCGAGGCCCCAGAGGGGCCGGAGCGGGCCGCTCCGACTGGCTCCGGGAGGTCTGGGCGCAGTGTGCGCGGGCTGTGAGCGCAGAGCAGGCGCGCTTCCCGGTTCTCCAAACTCGCGGCGTCTGGGTGCGAGCGTAGCGCACAACCCCGGGACACCCTCGCCCTTCGGCGTCGCGTGGGGCCGCGGACGGAGCGTGATGTCACGTGACTTCCCTGCAGCCCAGGTGTCGTCACTAGGCAGGAGGGGGCGGGGCGCCAGGCAGGCCCGGGACCCCAAGACCAGGTGTGGAAGCGGCGTGGCCCAGCCCCCCGGCTTCACCTCGGAAGCTGGAGGTTTCGGGACCACGAGCTCTGAAGCGGGTGGCCCCTTAGGATACCGACACAAACACTCGCAGAGTCGGTGAACATTTCGTCTTGCTGGTTGATTTCTTTTCCCCCTGGAATCATTCTCCTTTTCAGTCTTTTAAAAACTTATTTTCCAGACTCTTCATTTCTTTCTTCCACAATGCTGTTTCCTCCTCTGTTGGTAGCTCTGGGTCTGTCTTCGGGGCTTCCCAGGTGGCTCAGATGGTAAAGAATCTGCCTGCAGCTATATGTACCTTTTATCCCTTCCTTTACAGTTCTGTTTCTCTATATACTTCCTTCTCTGTTGCATTTATTTTCTCATCTTTGTGGTGTTCTCTCTTCCTCCCATTTCCGACTCCTCCCTCCATGTCCGCCCTCTCTCCTACTTTCCTCTTGTTTTTATCCCTATTGTTTTCCCTTTCTTGTAGCCTCCACCTCTCTCCATCTCCGTCTCTGTCTCTCTCCTTCCCTCCTCCAAGTGGGGCTCCCAAGAGCTCCTTCAGGCTAACCCTTCTGGGTGCGGTCCCGCCCGCCGCAGGCCACCCTGCAGGCTGGTGTATTCGGTGCCTTCGTTGTAGGCGGGATGCGGAATTGGCTGCACTGGCAGGCCTCTAGGACGGGGAGGGAGTCTACGGAAGAGCTGGAGCTCACAGCACGTGTGCCCTCAGCCCCACCTCCACGCCCTGGGGATTTAAAGACACCCCAGAGAAGAACTAGGGTGACTCAGAGCTTTGGGTCTCTTCCTTGGGTGTTTTCCTGAAATGCTTCTATTCTCTCCGCTACAAAAGCATAGAGAACGCGCTCATAGGGATAGGAAATGTTGGCTTTTCGGTTGGGAACTTGAATATCTAAAAACCAGAGTGACCTTCTTTGCCTTCGATGACCAAGCAGCTCCTCCCTCGGGCACTGGTGTCGCGTTCTATTTTCTCTCATCACTTTTATTCTATTCCTCCCTAACAAGGCTAAATGGTTTTTGTTTCTTCTAAATGATTTTTGTTATTTTGTCAGGGCGACCCTCCATTCTTGGGGCTTTTGGAGGGACGCACACACATCTTTTTCCCCTTCTGATGTCTCACTTTGTGCAAAAGATCTCTGAAGACGAAGCCCACCAGGGTGGGCTTTTAGGCAGGCCCAGGGACAGGAGCCTAGGCCCGCTGCGACCCTCGGTGGGGAGAAGCGCTTAGAGACAGCAAACGCCACGGAGTCACGGGGTGGGGAGGGGGGGTGGGGGGAAGAGGGCAGTTTTCCCCCCACCAGTGACTCCGTGTTGTTTGCTCTCTCTAAGCGCTTTGTCCCAGTCAAACCTCGTCTAGCCAGAGACCAGTCTGCTAGAACTCTCTTCAAGTTAGGGGGTCTGAACCCACTTGTGTGGGGCCGGGTGGCGACTCTCTCCGAGCCGCGCTCAGCCAAGGCAGTGTGGGCGTCCTCGGCGGGCGGAGGGGATCGGTGAGCCGCGGCTGGGCGTTTAGAGCCCGACACCCTCCTTTCGCTGTGCCAAGCCTGGAGGCCGCCGCCCTGTCCCGCGGCTGCGACGGACGAGAGCCGAGAGCGGCGGGTTAAGGAACACACTCCCAGTCCCCACCCCAGGATGGCCCTGAAGCAGAGCTGGGGCGTGGAGATTTCCGGATCAGGCGGACGCCCCTGAAGCTGAATTTAGGGCAAAGAGAATCTGCAGTAGACTGGGCTCCTCTCTCTGGATCGTCTCCCAACATCAGGCCCCACCTCGGCCCTAGAAAACGGCCGAGGCTCTAGAGGCAGGCAGGTGAGTGTGGACGTAAAGCAGGCCGACGTCTCCAGACGGAGTTGAGAACAAGCAGCAGCCGGCCTCTGGGCAAGGGCTGAACATTTCGCCTCCTCGCCCTTCCGCGCGGCCTTCGCTAATCTCCTTTGGAGATTCTCTGAAGCCGCGCCCATTTTACAGATGCAGGACAGGGAGGCAAGAGGCAGCTTCGCGACCCAGGCGGACTGGCCTCGGGAGCTCTCCCTGAGTGCTGGTTTCTGGGCTCCGCCGGTGGAGGCTGGGCGCCCGGCTTCCCTGAGAGGAGCGAGGCGCCCGGCCCAGGGCCTCGGAGTTAGGCCGAAGCTCAGCTCTTTCTGGGAGGCTCCGCGGCCGGGGAGTCCGGGGTTGGGCGATGCAGGGGGGACCCAGGAGGATCGGAGCCAGAGAGAGAGAGAGAGACAAACTGGGGACTGGCCGTTCGCTGGAGTGATTCCCCTTCAGCAGTTCCCAGTACAAACCGGCCGTGGACCGTGAGCTTTGCAGGCAGCGTGCGGTTTATGATGACTCGCGCCAAGTCTCTGCAAGGTTTGAATGCCCCTCCTCATTTTGCAGTTGAAAATTCAGAAATTAATTCTGAATCACGCATCATGGGTGGACCAGCTTTAATACCACCACCCCACCGCCCCAGAAAAGCGCTCTAATACTTGGGAGAAAAGGGGGACTTTGCCTAGGGATGCCAGGGAGGAGACTAGGGGACACCTGCAGGCATCTGACACCAGGCCGGTGGTCAGAGTGAGGCGGAAGGGCCTTCCTGCTCCAGCTTGGGTGGAGGACTCGGGCTCTGAGTTCCAAGGTCGCCAGCGCCTATCGCTTCCCAGGCTTGCGAGCTTCCCCGCGTTTGCCGTTGGTGCGGGAGCGGGAAGAGCAGCCGCCGCTCCAGCTCATTCGGAGGCCCCACTGCACCCTTAGGCGGGGCAGCCGAGCCCGCCCGCCGCAGCAGTTCGTCCAGCAGTTGGGGCCTTGGGGCCCTTCTCTCGGACTCGCGGCCTAAGGCCGCGCGGCCTGGCCCAGGGAGACCCGGCCGCCAGCTGCGCAGTGTCAGCGGCCGGGCCCGGGCTGCAGCAGGCGACGCGCACCTGTTCGCCGTCCGGCTGGGCGCTCCGGATGAGGAGCGTGGCCTCGGACTGTCCGTCGAGACCTCCCCGGTTAGGAGCCACGGGCCGAGCCTAGTTTCCAGAGCGCTAAAGGGGACCTTCGCCAAAATCCCAGTCTCCGCCTCAGCGCAACTGAAAAGCAAACAAGGCCGGAGAAAGGCCGGCGTGGTGCAAGCGTCCGCTTTCTGGAGAGCGAGGGTTTCTCAACGCCGAAGGCCATTTCCCTTTTACGAAATCTTCGGGCTTGCGGCAGCGGCGAGACTCCCTCGGTTTCCAAGCACCTGCTAGGTTGTGAGCGGCTCCTCTCTGCGAAGCCTAGACAGGTCGCGCACGTTCTTGGTTCAGACGCTCGCAAAGTCCTCCGCGAATCGCCAGTGATCCGCGCCGTCCCTCAGGCCGGTGGCACGAAGCTCTCTGCTCAGTTCTGTCACCCCCTTGCTGTGTGGCCTTGGAGAGTGGCTTTGGTTTCTGCGTCTATACAATTAGGGCTACACAGTCATTAAGGAGTCTTCCAGGGAAAGCGAAAAATAAATTATGGCTTACTGTAGAGCCGATCTTTAATTTATTGTGAGAATAGAAGCATTTAAAAATGTACTTATGGACGAGAAATCTAATGAAATGCCTAATTGCATAGAGGCTCAATCAGAGGTGGTGTTCTTTGGGAGGAAAGGGCAGGAACGGGGCAGTATCTCCCACTGAGGTTAGTTCTCCTGCAGTCACTGGAGGTGGTGAGACACTGGAGAAGTCATCTGGTAAACTGGGCCTGGGTTGATTCGGTTAGAGGCTGCAGTATACTGGTGTTGCCCTGAGATCGGTGGCTGAAATGACTGGACAAAGTTGTTCTTATAAGCGTCAGACTGGCTGCCAATTAATGAATTGCTTATTAAGCCCTTTTAATATGCTTCTAGCTGGGGTGGAGAGGAGATAAGGGGCAGGGGACAGAAAACCCATATTCAAACAGGATATTTGTTCAGAGGTTTTCACATGGTCCCCCATACCAGTGAATCCCTGGAACAATCTCATGTTCCCATTCTAAATGACAAAGTTGAGGAGCAGAAAAGTCAGCTGACCTGCCAAGGTTCAACCCATGCCTTAAAAGGGCCCGACTCAAACTCCGAGTCTGCTGGCTCAGCTGGCTGTCCGGCCCAAGCTGAGCTGTGTCCCCACCTGACCACAGAGTGCAGACTGGAAAAGCTCCACCGACCTCGGGGTCATTAGAGAGATTTGTGATGACCCAGACTCACCCAATTTCAAAGAAACCAAATCTTTAAATGGAGCAGAGTCTTAGATTGGCTTTAAAAGCCTGCAGGGCCTGCGCAGCTCCTGTTCTGGCCGGCTACCTGGAATGCCCTGGCTTTGCTATCAAGCCCTATTGACGGATGGATTTATCTGGGACGCACTGAAACTCTCTAAGGCCTGCAACCTGGATTGGCCGCACACCCTGTGCCTGCTTCATCCCTCGTCCAGGAAAGATCCACGCCCTCCTGCTTCGTAGACCGCCCTGGGGAAACTTAGCCAGCTGGAGGAGGCACTGAGCAGTGCTGAAGGAAAAGACCGACTCGCTCAGGAAGGTCTGCCCTCGGGGGTACCCGTGGGCAAGGCCCGCTGAGACCCTGGGGCTCGAGAAGGTGGTGCTGGGCGCAGAGGGGCGCCAGTGAAGAGCCTGCATGCTAAACAGCTCGCGCACATCTGCTGTCTGGGCCGCCACAGCTGGGACACTTTTGTTCTTCAGAAGTAGTGGGACTGTGGAGGAGGGGGCTGAGGGGAGCGGAGGGGAACCCAACCCTGAGAAGCCAGAGGGAGAGGGCCCTGGGAGGGTGTCCTGCTTGTTCGCACCTGCAGTTTCCAGCTCGTTTGCTGGAGGAGCCTCATGAGCGGGGATGCGGCTGGACACCCAGTCCCCAGCTCCCAGGGGGTCTGGAGCCCAGCTCTGGCCACCTGGGTGTTGAGAGCATCTGCACAATCTTATGTAACCCTCCCAACAGCTCTGAGATAGGTACCGTTGCAGTCCCCCTATTTTACAGATGAGGAAACTAAGGCTCTGAGAAGTGACATCCCTAAGGCCATCTAACTTGAAAGACCAGGACATCAACCCAAGGGCACTGACTCCCTCGTGGTTTTTACCCACTGCGGCTCCTCGAACCGCCTTATTATTAAAGTCAATGTCTTTGCATGTTTGCTGAATACTCTGGAGATTATCATTCTCTAACAACCTCAGACACAAACCAGAACAGCCTGGGTTGTATTTACAGCAGTATTGCTGTTGATGCTGCTACCACTACTAGCCCCTGTTTCTTCTCTTCTAAGCCTCTTAAAGGTGGTCGGATCTAGTGTTCTTATATCTGATGGATTTAGGGGTGTTCTACTGCCCCCTCTCCCAACCCAAGCTAACAAGCGGGTTACTGAGCCCCTGTGGGTACTCAAGAGCCATGGTGTAGCCCTCAGCCGCTGGACCCTGAGTATTTTCAGCTCAGGGAAGGAAAATAGTACCTAAATGCTGCTTGCCTCCTTGCCAAAATGCCCACAGCATGCATAGGGCGTAAAGAGGCCTGGGTTAAAATCCAGCTGCACCACCCACCAGCTATGTGGCCTTGGAAAAGTCACTTTGCCTCTCTGAGCCTTTGTGTCCTCATTTGTACTTGGTAAGGACAGATCTCCCTACAGGATTGTTGAAGGATTTAATGACAGAACACACCATGCACTTCACCAGGAGTCTGATGCAAGATAAGCACTGTGATACATTTACTGTTGGTATTAGTGCTAGATTAATTTTCACAAGATAGATTGTTCTTGTTCTCCTCACAGAGAGAAGGAAGCAAACCCAGAGAATATGAGTAAGTTGTTCATGGTCAGACGTTAAATGGTGGAGCAGAAATCCAAACCCAGTTATGTCAGAGTTTAGAGTCCTGACTTACCTCAGTCTGCAAAGTCTCCCCAGTACAGAATCCTCTAGAACTGGTAAGTCAAAGGAAGCAGGTGCTCTGCTGCCTTCTAGGGCTTCCATTTACCTTGGTTGCACACTGCAACTGCTAAGTGTTTATTAAATAAAAATAATAGTAAGTAGTGTTCCTGGAACAGCTGCTGTGGGCTAGACAGTGACAGTGGACTAGGCATTTTACTCAAGTGATTGCATGTAACCTTTAAAAAAAATCCTAGGAAGTGGATCTCATTTTGATGACGAGAAATTTGAAGTTTTGGGATGTTAAATAGCATAGTAACACAGTATGAATTGGAATCTAGACTTCTGACTCCAGAGAGGGGAAAACCTAGTAGGAGCTGAGCACTGTACGTGGGGCATTATGTATACTTTCTCACTCAGTCCTCTTCACCTTATAAAAGAGTTTTGAAACCCATTTTACAGATGAAAACACTGAGCCTCAGCCACTTTAAAGAATATTCGCTGAAGATCGCATAGCTGCCTGAAGGCAACAGTTCTCAATCTGCTGGCCCAGGGTGCTCCCATCTGTTTCCAATGCTGAGCTCTTCAACCAGGGTTGGGGGTGGGGGTTGCTCTATGGCAGTGGGACAGACAGGTTATGGGAGGTGAGTTCTCACACAAAATGTGTAGGCCAGGCAACACTGATAGCTCCTGGCCTCTCTGAGGCAGGGAACATCAGTGACACTTAGGGAGTGGACAGTGATGTGTCTGGAGGTAAGATGAACACAGAGAGAAAAACAGGGTTGAGACGGTCCGAAGGCCTGCCAGCAAGCACATGGGAAGGAGCCTCGCCTCCCTCCTTTGGAGAGCCCAGGAGACATCTCTCCTTGCCTCCCTCTGGGCGGGGTGAGTCCGTCCCCACCCACCAGCAGATGCAGACCCTACGCCTGTTACACATTCACGTTCAAAAATAAAAGAGGGTGGACCTCTGTGTTACTCAGTTGCATCTAAGACGTTAAGATGAAGTAAGGTAGATTGTCTGGTTTGGCCTCAGATCCGTCAGATGAAAAGCAAAAGACCTTGAACCTGGAGCTACTGAATCCTGAAGGGCAGGGTGGGGGGTGGCGTCTTGGACTTGCTTCCTCCACGGAAGCCAGGTTTAGCCAGCCTGGCTATGCACTCACTGCACCAGACAACCTTCTGCGGGGCCCGTGACGCTCAGCGCGCTGGGCGCTTAGTAGGTGGCTCAGTGAGTCCTGGCGATGGGCCTGCCCACAGCGTGGGCTGCTCCGCCTGAGCACTGAAGCTGCCAGCCGCCCTGCCTGTCGGGCTGTGCCCGGTGAGCAGAGGTCAGAGTCTGAGGCTTCTCTGTAGGCAGGTTGCTTGGACACCCTGAAGAGCAGATTGAACCTGTGCTCTGTATAGTTTATAAATGATTTGTCAATGGCGACAATTTACAAAAATATATTTCTGTTGCGGCTTCTTCCAATCGCTGGGATTTATGGCTTCATCTCTCGGATTTGAAAGCACACCCGCATGCTCTGGCAAATGAGAAAATGTATGAACAATTTGTTGGCTTCTTTTTTTTTTTTATCAAGTTTCCCCAAATATGTAAAGTCTGAGAGCGCCTTATTCTTTTTAAATGATCATTCATTTGTCTCCAGACTCTCTCTTTTGGCACAATTTATTATTCTCTATTTCAAAAAACTTAAATGCATTTTGCATATTAGCACGTAACTCTTGTTCCTGTCTCCTCAGTTGTGGAAAGGGCTGGATTGCTTTTATAAAGAAAAAAATGGCTAATAAAATTGGCCTCAGCACCATTGCTCTGCAATTCTTATGAACAGTAAAGTGGTACTTACCGTCATTGATGTTAAAAGCTATTTCTAAATTATGGTGCCATTTATTATCTCTAGTGTCCAAAGTAAGTTTAAATGATGCTTATAATTCATGTTTTACCAAATTTCCTTTTCCCCCGGAGGATACCTCTGATTAACTTATGCACATTAAAGCGCTTTTTAAATTCTTCTTTTATTGCCATTATGCTCTGAAAATCTCAGCGATTCTCAAAAATGGGTAATAAACTTGAGATAAAATGCTGCAGTTTTAGATCAATGCTGACATATCACTGTGGTGATTTCTACAGAGCTAAAGTGATAATGCTTCATATTTACGGAATATATACTAGGTTATTACTACAGTATTACCATTTTGTTCTAAGATGAAATGAGTAATTTACCAATTTATTAAACAGTTACATTTAAGTATTGCTTAGGACATTATCACCCCAATCTGTTTACTTAGCTTGAAGAGTTACCATTAAGATACCCTGTTTATTTAGGTAAAATTTGTAATCATCATGCCTTCCATTAACCAACTTATTTTTCTGCAAGGCTAATTGTCTGGAAATGAGTTTCTTCTTATTTACTGTGCTACATTCTGCTTAGCTGGCTAAAAACGTCACCCCAGCAAGAAGTGCTAGGGAAATTAATAATACATACAGAGAACAGTTTTAATTAGTATAATACTGAATGTTAATAAAAGATTTATGACACCGTTAAAAAGTTCTAACAGAAGAGATCTTAGCAGCTTCAGGCTGGGTTTTTCAGGAGAGGACGTCCGTGGCTGCGCCTTTTGTGGGAGGCCAGAGTGAGGTGATTCTCAGGGGCTGCTGGAGCTGGAGGAGCACAGGCTGGAGGTCAGAGGCTCCGCCTCTAGGAGAAGTTCGGGAGCAGAGCATTCACAACAGGGAAGAGGGACTTGGAACATGGATGTAGAATGCCAAATCTAACTGGAAAGATACCAAGGTTTCTGCAAAGTAGGAGAGGAACATGGGCCCCCTCCTCCCCGAGATGCTTCTAAAGGCAACACTGGTCTTCAGCCCCAGCTGAGAACAAGACTTTTGAGAGTCCCCACTGCTGTAAGCTCAAAAGCTATGGGGACAATGAATTGACAGGGAACTGGGAAAATAATGCATATTCACTGAGTATTTATTATGTGCCGTTTGCTTACACATGCTTGCGTGCTTAGTCACTAAGTCAGGTCGAACTCTTTGTGACCCCGTGGACTGTAGACCTCAAGCCTATCCATGGAACTTTCCAGGCAAGAATACTGGAGTAGGTTGCCATTTCCTTCTCCAGGTGATCTTCCCAACCCAGGGATAGAACCTGAGTCTCCTGCATTAGCAGGCAAATTCTTTACCACTGAGCCACCAGGGAAGCCCTTTGCTTACACACGCTTATTTTAGTTTGCACAGCTGAGAGCTAGCAGTGTCTGCATTCTTCAGGTCGGGAAGTGGAGCCCTAGGAGGGTGAAGCCTTCCCCTGAGGTTATGCAGCTAGTGAGAGGGGCAGAATTTGAACCCAGGTCTGTGGAAACCTCAGAGCATTGTCTCCTGCAAGGTGGCATCCATGTGAGGAGAAAGCCAACAACCCTGTTAGTGACCTGCACCCTTGTCCATGATGTCAGCCAAGTAGGCAACCAGACAGGCCTTTGGGTGCCTCCATTCTCATCTGGATGGGTTGGTGCCTTCCCACTGTCCTGCTTGTCCCAAAGGGGCAGTGTTCTTTCTTTATGTGTCCACCTCTCCTCTGTGACATGAGCTCACAAGGGCAGGCCTGTTTCTTTAGAAATAGTGTAATAATAATGATAATTGTGTAATAATGTGCTTGGCACATTGTTGGTGGTGGTCTGTCGCTAAGTCCTGTCTAATTCTTTGCGACCCCATGGACTATGGTCCACCAGGCTCCCCTGTCCTTGGGATTCTCTAGGCAAGAACACTGGAGTGGGTTGCCATTTCCTTTTCCAAGGGATCTTCCCAGACCAGGGATCAAATCACATCTGCCTGCATTGGCAGGCAGACTCTTTACCACTGAGCCGCCAGGGAAGCCCACTTGACAAATAGTAGGCCCTTTTGAAAAGACTTAAAGGGCCAGGGAAAAAGGAAGTGAAAAGGAAAGACAAATACAGCTTACATTTGCAGAGTTCGCAAGAAATACCGGCCCTAGGTGGATATATTTTGTTTGTGGGAAGTCATCTCCCTCCCCACCATCGAGCCTACACAACCCTGGCTGAAGTATAAGGGTTATTATTGTTGCCATCTTTTCTAGCCCCCAAGGGCCAGGTCTTAGGAGCAGCAGGAATCCTTCCTAACGTGAGTTGATTCTCTCCTGGCATGTGTAATAAAAACTGACCAAGCCAGTTACTTTCTCAATTTCTCTCCAATTTGAGAAACTCCATATCATGAGGCACTTGAGGGCTGATGACTCTTTTATCCTACTCTTGATTAAAAGGTAAAGGAAAGAAAATAAAACTAACAAAAGTTCTTGGACCGAAGTTCTCCAGGATATGACAAAATGGCCAGGATGCTTCTTGAAAAAGAGAAGTAGTGCCTGAAACCGGGGTCACCTTTGAAGCTCTCTGAACACCTTGCTCTTCCTGACTATGATGATGCCCTCTGCAAAGGAATTTTAGTTCTTCAGTGGATGAATGGATAAACAAATTGTGGTCTGTACATACAATGGAATATAACTCAGCCATAAAAAGGAAGTACCCATACCTATACACAACTTGGATGAGCCTCAAAAACATTATGCTAAGTGAAAGAAGCCAGGCAAAAAGGCCACATAGTGTTTTGATTCCATTTATATGAAATATCCAGGAAAGGTAAATCCATAGAGATACAAGAGAGATCAATGGTCCCAAGGGAACAAGGGAAAGGAGGAATTTGGAGTGGTTAGTTAATAAGTAGGGGATGTTTTTCTGGGGTGATGAAAAAGTTTTGAAACTAGAGAGATTTTGTGGTTGTACGTTATGAATGCACTGAATGTCACTGAGTTGTACACATTAAAACAGCCAATTAATTATATGTTATGTGAATTTCACCTCAATTTTTTAAAAAGGCATTTTAGGAATACAAGTATAAGTGTCCAAACCTACATATACCTGGGTGTTCATCACAGCAGTAGCTTTAAGAAGGAGAAATTGGAAAATTATCTAAACAACATTTAGAGATTGATCACAGAAAATAAAACCATTCATACAATGGAATGAAAGGTAACAATCAAAAAGAAAGGTGGGACGTTGCTGTGTAGCATAAGGAACTCAACTCAGTTCTGTGATGACCTGGGGGTGGGATGGAGCTGAGCGGCAGGGGGCTCAGTAGGGGAGGGGGACAGTGTGCATGTGGCTGATTCTCTTTGCTGTAGAGCAGAGATAACAGAACATTGTAAGGCAATCATACTCCAGTAAAAATAAATACATAAAAAGAATGGAGGTGGGGGTTCCCTGAAAGTCCAGTGGCATGACTCAGCACTTTTACTGCTGAATCCCAGGTTCAATCCCTGGTTAGGGAACTGAGATCCTGATCCTGCAAGCTGCATGGTATGGAAAAGAAAAAAGAAAGGGGGAAGCTGATAGATAATGACATGGAAAGATGTCCCTGATGCATCAGTGAGTAAAGTAATTTACTTGCCAAATAATATATATTTATCATATCCCATTTAAACACACACACACACACACACACACACACACACACACACACACACACAGACACACAGAGGTGTGCCTTGTATTGTCATAGGACAAGAAATGGAAACGACAGACACCAACCACGTGGTTTGCTCAGGTTACTACTGAGGAAGAAAGCTGGAGTGGATGGGGGCTTTCGCTTTTTACTGTGCCATGTGGTCATTTGCAAAAATTAAAGATCTTTTGAAAATAAATGAATATGTTTTGAATTAAGTCAAAAGTTATAATAACATTTAAGATGTGGCAGGGAGTGACAGTGATCCACAGTCCTATCACCAATTTAGTTTAAATGGCTCCAAAAATTTTTTTTAAACACATTGGACAGCAAGATTAAAAGGAAACAGCACTAAAATACTCTGAGGGACATCAAAAGACGATGCTTTAGACTCAGCAGGGCCTTGCTTGGACTGCCTTATGTTTCTTCAAGCATCATACCTTGAAAGTGATAGGAGCTCACTAAGTTTCAGAGTTTCCCAGCTGGCTCTAGTGGTAAAGAACCTACCTGCCCATGCAAGAAATGCGAGTTCGATCCCTGGGTTGGGAAGATTTCCTGGAGGAGAGCATGGCAACCCACTCCAATATTCGTGCCTGAAGAATCCCATGGACAGAGGAGCCTGGCAGGCTTCAGTCCATAGGGTTGCAAGAGTGAAACAACTTAGCACACATAGTTTCACCCCTACTTTCTTACAGATTATAAAATTTACTGCATTTTTCTATAGTTTTCAATATCCAGTGTGGAAACACTGAATACGTTTGCAAGACAAAATGGCTGTTTATGTGCAAACTATCAGGGCCCCTTTTGGCTAAAAGACTCTAGAGGGCTAACGCTCAGGAAAACTTTTTGATCTCAATTATTGAGATGCTTTGGAAGGTATTTTTAGCCTGAATGATCTGGATAATTATCTCAGTCTTTCACTTTGTTTTGACTAGCTCTGCAGACTGGTTTGAGTTCAGGAGGGGTATCAGTTACTTCAACTAAATATTCTTTCAAATTCATAATGCCAACCCATGAGATTTTTATTTGTTGTATGTTAGTTTTTCTCAAACACAGCCAACATTTAAATTTCTGCTGTTGCATCCATTTTCAAAAGGGAGCATTCTTAGAAGCTGGAAGGATGGAATCAAAGTGATGAGTGGACCTGAGTGTTTGTGAGTGCGTGTGTGTATGTGGGTGTGTGAGTATGTGTGTGATTTTGTATTTGTGTGTGAGTGTACATGTTCTGTGACAGGGTCTGTGTCGAATTTTTGAGGCAGAAGACAGAGCTAATTTTTCTCTCATTTTCAGTGGATTATTTTCTGTGAGTTCTAAATAATTGATAAGGAGGTCCCTTTCCATAATTAAAATGGATGTCCTGACATGTCAACACTGATAGCTTTTCCAGTAATGAGTGAATTTAGACACACGTTAAAGTACAGGCTATATTTACTCCCCCAGACAGGGTGCAGTGCAGAGTATGCGGATGGGGTGACTGGGGCTGGTGGGAGACACAGGCCTTTTTCGCTGGAGATGACAAGAGATCAGGAAGGATAGACGCCTGGAGGTTCCCCTGACCAAGCCCCTGCCTGGCCCCGAGGTGCACCCCGGACAAACAGGTGAGCCAACGACAGAGAGCCGCACAGCGCAGGCAGTCGGGACGTCTGGACGTCCTTGGTGCCCTTTAGAATCCGTTGCGTTTTGTTTTCTTCCAGCCCTAACGCCCTCTCAGGCTTTCACCATCTGCTGGATGCTTCTTTCCTTGATGAAAACCGGCTGTGGAAACCTTTCCTGCCCCGGGGAGAGGGGTCATTGGAATGCTTCCAGGTGGGGCTACCTTCTTACAAACCTCAGAGTCAGTTCATTCACCTTTGGGCTCAATAGGCTTGTCCTCGCCGCCTACCATGGGCCCTACTCCAGGGCTGGTGCTGTGGGCACTGTGGTAAAGGCCGCCCGCCCTGGAGGCGCTCACAGAGCGACCAGCAGGGAGGCAGAGGCGGGGCCTGGGCGCCTGGCCGGGGCGGGCGGCCCCCCTCAGGGGTCTGTGCTGACTGTGGGTGCCGCCGGTCGGGGCCAGTCGGGGCTGGTCGGCGCCGGTCGGGGCCGGTCGGGGCCGGGAGGACAGGGCCTGTGGAGCGTGGGGAGAGGGGCGGACGCCGGGCGCGAGCACAGCGCGTGAGGCTCGGCAGATGGCAGAGCAGCCACGTGCAGCAGGGCCCGCTTCCTGAGGGCGTAATTCTTGGCCTAGGAGCTCAGCCGCCATCCTGTGATGATGCTGGGCGCTGGGAGACTTTACACAAGCCAGTGGTGAGGGTGAGGCTGAATTTCAGGGAGTCCCTCCGGTGGCCAGGAAGGAGGGTCCCGGAGTGAGGCAGAAAGCGGGACTAAAGAGTCAAGGTGTAAAAGGGGGGCTCCCAGAAGGGTGAGGAGAGATGGGCCTGGGCTCCAGGAAACTCCTCCAAAGCAAGGCAGGGGAACGGAGGGGCAGCGGGCCTGGGTGGCCGAGCCCGGAGGGCTGAAGAGGCCGCTGCGCTGCCCAGAGTGCCCAGGTCACCCTGAAGCGGGGCAGAGGGGAGCATGAGACCTGGCAAGCTGAAGTCCCTGCGCCCCTGGCTGGCAGCCCTGCGACCTTGGGTCAGTTACTCAACCTTCCTGAGACAGACGCCTTCCCTGCAGTTTGGGCATCATGGTACCTGGTTCACTCTTCATCTACACACCACATCCTGGCTGCTCAGTGCCAGCGGGGCTGACTGTTGGCCGGGGTGGGGTGGGCCATCCACAAGTGTCCTCAGGAGAGAAGCCCACCCAGAGCTTTACCCACACACGGCCCTGGGCACAAGAGCTGATGTGGGCGGGGGCCCTGGGGGCTCATCACTGAGCCCCGGAATGAGGACACCTTTCAACAAGGAGAAGAGAGCCACAGCCCCGTGCGGGTGCACTCATTTCCAAGCAGACTCTTGTCGAGGTAAAAAAAAAAAAAAAAAGGTGGCAGAGTGTGGGTCCTGGCAGGGACACCCAAGAGCACAGATGTATGTGCCCGCCTGCCCCCGCTGTTCCCTCTGTCTGCCTCCCTCTGGCCTCCTTCGTCCTGTCTTGGCTTGGATGCTGCCAGCTGACTCCAGAGAGGCCACAGGACACCAGGAGCAGGTCGCCGTCGGGGAGGGAGCCAGGGGATAACTCGGGAAAAGGGCACCCATTCTTGGAAGGTAGCAAGTTCTCAGTTCCCGAGAACAAACGCTGATCCAAACTTAAAAAAAAATTTTTTTAAGCAGCCTTGCTGACACCTTAAAGATGTGTCTCCATTTGATTTATTTAAAACACGCTCAATGCTCAAAGGTTCTTAGAAATATTTTTTCCCAATTTAAAAAAAAAACTCCGGCATCCAATACTTCCTTTGAGGAAAAAAGCCAAAGAATTCTTGCTTTTTGCAAGAAGTGGGGAATTGTGGGGGCTTGTGGAGGGCTGATCCACTACCCCTGGGTGAGCCTGCAGGCACCGTGCAAAGTCCAGTCTTACGGGCAGAATACTCACTGAGAGGTCAGTTGACTAACACTCTGAGAAACAGGGGCTCTGAGTGATTGATGACTAAGGCATCTTGTTTTAACTTAACAGTTAGAAAGCGGGAAACCTTCCTGTCTGCACCTACCAAGTTGTGTGTTGGCCTACTTGCAAAATACCCAACAAGAAATCTGGCGAAGACGCCCAGAGTCCCTGGTGCCCAAGATGCTCCTGCCTTCCTTGGTCCTGTGTACGGTCGGATCCAGCACAGGTTTCCACTGCCTCAGCCAGCAGCAGGCACATTCTGAGTGTTCTTTTCATAAAGCAGGGCCAGCTGTGCTTACCATAAACTTAGCTTCGGAAGCAGTCAACCTAAAGGATGCTTATTCTGTAAGTTTCTTTCCTTTTTCATTTTTTTTCTTGTTTATTTATTTATCTTTGGCTGTGTTGGGTCTTCGCTGCTGTAGTGGGCTTTCTCTAGTTGCGGCAAGCGTGCTTCTCTGGTTTTATAGCGCGGCCTCTAGGGCACATGGGCTCAGTAATTGCAGCCAGAGAAGTCTAGGATGCTTACTCTGATGACTGTGACGCTGCACTTCTTTATTTTTTTATTAAACTTTTTATTTTGTGTTGAAGTGGAGTTGATTAGCAGCGCTGTGATGGTTTCTGTTCCTTGTGTTAGTGCTGACGTGGAAGCTGTCGCCCATGTGAGATTATGTGTGCCCACAGCGCCCGCCCTTCCAGGCAACTGTGGCTGTGGGCACAGGGTGGTGAGTACCTAGGAGACTAGACGTGGCGTGGGGACCCCAACGGCTGCGCCACCGCAGGCTTCTCCTCCAGGGTCCACACCTGTGCCTCTCAGCCTGTGGGCTTTCCCCTGCCCTCCAAGCGCAGAGGTATTACTCTAGTAGTTCTCGGTGCCTCGGCTCTGCCCCCTAAGATGCCAAAACAGCATATCTCTGGTCTCTGTAAACTCAAGCATATCCATGTCTGAAGCTGCAGGCTACATGCAGGAACAGTTGGATGTTTTATTTTTCATGTAAGCTTTCCTGTCCTGATGGATGTCTCAAGCTTGTCACTTTTCAATGGTCACCTGATATTCCATTGTTCTGTTCTATCCACATGTAGGACCAGGTTTGAGGGTGTGTAACTTGTATAGTCAAACGGGGCCCCACATTCGAAAGAGTCCTGCACTTGGCTTAATGATCTGCTGTTGCCATCAAGGTAATTCATTTCAGTACCATTTAAAAAAACAACCAATATTAAATAACCTAAGTGAATATCAATAGGGGACCCTCAATAATGTAGAGAAGAACTATGTCATGGGATACTATGCAACCATTAAAAATAGACTGGTAGGTAACAATCTCCAGATGAACTGCAAAGTGAAAAACAAGGTACATTTCTATAAAATTTTTTAAAAAGTGAGATGGGCTAAATACTCTTAACTTATGCACAGATCAACTTTGGGGTGGGGATGGAAGAACTGACTTCAAGACTGCTGTAGGGAGGGGAGTTGGAGGTTGGGAGACAAGGATGATGGTTGGTGATGGACAGGAAAACCGGGCGTGCTGCAGTGCATGGGGTTGCAAAGAGTCAGACACGACTGAGCAACTGAATTGAACTGAGACGAGGATGGAGGGTGACAGATTTCTCACCACTGTGCTCTTTTGGTGTTTGAATTTTTTTTTTTTCTTCCCCTGTATATATATATTTTTTTAAATCAATTCCAAACATTTAATACTTTAATATATTTCTTTAAAAGGGAATAAAGAGAGAAAGAAAGGAAGAAGAGAAAGAAACAAACAAAAGAAGGAAGGGAGGAAGGAAGGGAGGGAGAAGAGGAAGAACAAGCTAGCTGACACTGTGACAATCCAGTCAAGCAGCCCTTCTGCTCTGATTTCAACTTCAGGTCTGGAGCAACCAGGACTACAGAAAAGTCTGCAGCTGGTTTCTGGATTGCCCAGATGTCAACTTCCTCATCTTTTTCCTAGGTCTACCATTGCAAGGTCCCAAGTAACAATTCTTTTAAAATCCGAAGCAAAAGAAAACCTCTTTTCTTTAAAAAATTTTTAAAAAATTATTTTATATATTTTTAAAAATCCTTGGCCATGCTGGGTTTTCCTTGAAGAGCGTGGACCCTCCTTACTCCGGCATTCCGGCTCCTGTTGTGGAGCGCAGGCTCCAGACCCAGCAGGTCAGTAGTTGGCAGCGTGTGGCCTTAGTTACCCCTTGGCAACTGGACCTTATTAATAATTCCTCCATCAGAGATTGAACCCACGCCCCCCATTCAAGGTGGATTCTTACCCACTGGACCACCAGGGAAGTCCCAGAAAACCTCTTTATTTTCTTGATGAATTTGCATATTGTTTCTGTTTTGAAAATAAGAATATATACAGTGACTATCTCTTCTTTTTTTCCCCTTTTGCTGCCAGGAAGCTCAGAGACAAATTCTAAGCTCAAGGGTATATTATCCATGTGAGCTGCAGGCTAAATTCTTTCTTTCCTCTGGACTTTATTTTCTACAACTATTACATTTTCTTTGTCCTTGATTCTCTATCTATAGTTAAATGATTTTATTGCACGTGAGCTAAGATAATATTGAATAATTTGAATTTTCAACTGAGGTTTTTTTTTCCTCGCTGTATTTCTTTGTATCCTGTCTTGCCCCCACTCTCTCCTTCATTCAGTCAACAAGAGCAGGTGGCATCTTCGCCTCTGGGAAGGAATGTCACAGTAGAAGGATGAAAACACTCTTTGGAGTTTCAGAGCCCAAACTCTGAGGGACAATGGGCCTGAGTAGTAATTTGGGAGAGGCAATGACCAGTCACACAGAGCAAAGCTGGCTGAAAGTTCTCAGGCTGGAGAAGAAGGGAGCCAGAGGAAATGGAGAATAAGGGGACAACAGAAAAGCCAGATTGCTGGAGGAGATTCCCAGGGAAACTTGGGCCCTGTGGCGGCAGCAGCCATGTAGCAGATAGACGGGCTGGAGACCACCTCCCAGAATGAGCTGCCCCCAGAGGGCACAGCAGCCGTGTAAGACTCCTGTCCGCCGCAGGCGGGGGCGCGTCTGGCAGAGCTCAGAGAGCAAGCCCAAGGCCTGGGGTTGAGAATGATGCTGTGGCGGCACCCTTCATGGAGCCAGGACCACAGTCAGGTGAGCGTCGTCATGCAGGTGTCAACATGCACGGACAGTGGCTGACGACAAGTGTCCTCCTGCCCTGATGCTCTGTAGCACCCCAGACTGAGATCCACCCACAGAGACCTCGACTTGACTGAGATGGACTTTCTGCCTTATGGCAGAATGGTGCTCGTTAAAGAAACGGAGTTGCCTCGTAAAGAAACAGTTATACATCTTATAAACCTGAGTTGGGCTTCCCTGGTGGCTCAGAGGGTAAAGTGTCTGCCTGCAACTCAGGAAACCCGTGTTCGATCCCTGGGTTGGGAAGATCCCCTGGAGAAGGAAATGGCAACCCACTCCGGTATTCTTGCCTGGAGAATCCCACGGAGAGAGAAGCCTGGTAGGCTACAGTCCAGGGGGTTGCAAAGAGTCAGACACGACTGAGTGGCTTCACTTTCACTTTCAAACCTGAGTTAGCAAAATGTCCATACTCCAAGCCCCTCAGTGGAATGCAAAGGAGAAACAAATGAAGAAAGCAGTAAAGAACCTTATCCTAAAGATAATTCTTTCCAGACTCTTTTATAAGAGGGACCCCAGGACAGACTTCCAGGAGCCCTGGGATGACCCTTTTGATAAGGATAGAGTTTTCATGTTTGGGACACAGCTAGATCCATCTCCCACATTTTGATGGACCAGGAAAGGATCTGACTCACTTCCCATGTCTTCCTCCATAACAGATGCTTTTGGAATGAACTGGAGCTGCCTCTGAGCACAGTTAATGGCCTGGAAGCTTCCAGGTGCATCAGGAAAGAAGCGGCCTTTTAACCATGGTTTTTGGCCTTCATAACTAATGTCACCCTTAAATGCTGTTCAGAATAACAAATGAATGCTTGTCTGATTCTGAAAGCCTTTCCTAACGGCAGTCACATGCTTTCTTATTTCACTGATGGAGACCGCTTTTGTCATATGGAGTAGGTCGTCTTGGCAGTCTGACCGTTAGTTTACCTGTCTTTGGAATGAGCGTAAGAATTATTTCTTGGTGGGAAACTGATGCTGAGCAGATGTTTACAAAGCCCCTTAGGATCGTGGGATAGGGCCCTCAGTAGAATTGAGGTTGCTGTTATGTAATGATTTTTCCTTCTAGTTTTGATTAAAAAATGATATATGTGTATCCATGTACACAAATGTGTCAGGTGCTAATGGGACATGCAAACCCAAATTCCCTTCACACTGATCAGAATGCGGGGGCGCTGTCCCCCAGCCAGGCTCCCTCATAGCACCGGTTTTCACAAACAAAATGTTTGGGAATAAAAATCTCTTAAAAATTGAAAAAAAAAATTTTTAACTGTATTTCTGACCTTCAGATGGTGAGACGTCTTACTGGCCTTGCGGTAGACTCTGGTGCCCTCTGCTGTCACTCGGGAAACAGGTTTCTCAGGGAGCCATCCGTGCCTGCCACAAGGAGGAAAACCAGCTGCTCTTACCTGGTCCAAAGTTTCCACCTGAACTTGACTCTCTCAGAGTTGTCTGGGTTGGAGGCAAGGCCCCCATGGACCTGGGCCATCCTGTTACGTCAGCCTCGGGTGTTCTCCCCAACGAGGGAACTCGGGTGTCCTGGACCCGAAAAGCAAACTGACCAAACACAAGGGCTCCCAGGGAGTAAAGCAGAGTGCTGAAGTGTTTTGGAAAGATCAGTAAGCGGCCAATATGCACCAGATTGACGCGGCCCCAGGCTGTCGTGTTCTGAGGGTTGTTTATTCATTTAAAAATTTCCTCTACTTGTATTTTGTGTCCAGCAAGCAAAGAAACGACTTGAATGTGACCTGAAATGTAGCATTCTTCATTGGAGGTGCCCCCTCTTTTCTGAGCCTCTCTGTAACACCTGCCTGTGGCCCGAAGATCGAATGTTCATTTACTCTGTAAAGCGAGAAGGGTATTTGCCCATTAATTCCAACTCCAGGGCTCCAAGCACCATGTAAGTCTCAGTTAATATCATCTCACTTTAGATGACACTCGGAGGAGCAGGAAGACAATTTGTGGGGGAAAGGAATAAGAGGCAGCGCACACTTAGCCGGAATGTTAATATTTACCCGCTGCCGCACTTGGTATCTGGGAGGCTCCACGGCCACTAAGTGGGGATTACATCTTCAATTAAGCAGTGGTAGCGGGGGAGTTCGTGATGTTTCACAGAGGGAAACTGCCGAAATCATACTTTAAGGAGAATGGTGTTTTTTTAAAAGCTACAAAAAAATTGAAATAAAAGCCCGAGGGGAAAAAATAGAGGGAACATTTCTGTTTAGGGAATCTTAATATTTTGGCTGAACACATTATGTAAAATTAAATACTATTTTAAACCAAGGAGATATAATATCTAATTAAGTTTTTGTGGTTGATGGGCTTAGAGAGGATTGTGAATGTTGTATCCATTGAACTGAAAGAAGTAGAAAAATTAAATAACACTGTTCTAAGTGACTTTCACCCAGACATACAAGCAGACTTCCATATTCCGCTTTTACTCTGCCCCCTACGTAGGACTCACTGACAAGATGAAAGAGAAAATGAGAATGTGCGCGATGAGCTCATTAAGGCTTGCAGTGACCCCAAGGTGCAGGAATCAAGGGTTGTTAGCCTCATTTCCAAGCTGCAACCAGAGGCTCTGAGGGGCTGAGGGACTCTCACAGGGTCATCTTGCGAGCCAGCGGTGGAGAAAGAACAGAATCACCATCTTCCAACTGCATCTGGGACTCCTTCCACCCAGAACACTCTCTGCTGTACAGTAAGAAGAATACCAGACTTCGTTCGGAACGTGGAACCTGCCGATACTGGGCAGAAGTACGAGAAAGTGCCAAGGTCTTGAGGCTACTGTAGTTATAAGGGAATTTCAGTGTAAAGTGTGAAGGACATGGAAAACTAGTTTTAAAAGGAGAGTGACTTCTAAGACTAATTATTACATGAAGGCATTTTCAAATTACTTTATAAAATAATTTTTAAAGAGAGGAAATAAAAAGAATACTATGTGATTTCTGGTCAGCCATTTTCTAAAACTTAACTTGAGTAGCAAGCTTTCTTAAACTGAGTAAAATCGAAATACCTACAAAGATAATACTCCCAGTGCAATGATTGAATATTTCCATCATATTTTATTAGTTTTCCCTTTCAGTTTATCATCACAGATGTACAATTAAAAAACTAACCCACCATTTTAAAAAGTTTAAACATTGGCAGTATTTGGTCTATAGTTCCTGACATAAATTAAGCAGAGTCACATTTAATATTTGAAGGGGAAAAGAACTCTCAGGACATCTTCAAATCAAGTTGAAAGAAATTTGGTCAGAAGGCGATTTGAAAGTAGAATATTCAAATTATAAGTTGGCAATAAGGAAGTAGTTTAAATAATTGAAATTGAGGAATTGAGTCGCTCTTTGGTGGTCATTCTTGTTTCAATTGCCACAAGCGAGAAGTAGGTTTTAAAAATACATCACCAGGGCAGAGCAAGTGTCTGTGACAGGCACTTGCAGGCAGGATTCTAGAAATTCCAATCATCTAACAAATTGCACCATTAAAAGTCATAATAGATCTAAAAGCCATTCTTAAAAGAACTTACTAAGTAATTTGACCTACATAATCATCTTGTTAAATTCATTTGATATCGAGACAGTTAGTGAAATATGCATAGTCCATTATATTAAAGAGAAAAGCACACCGCAATGCTATCTGATGTGCACTTTGCAATTGCAGCTATTAGTTGTCTATAAAAGTCCTAGACAGGATTTGATTTGATTACTGTTTTATCATTTTACTTTGTAACATATAGGAGTGGAGATTACAGGTCTGCTATTGCTTACTAGGAAATATTTAACGAAAGATGTTTTATTTATTAGCATAAAGAGACACAGTGGATTATCGGGTGATTAAAGTGATGATGTGGCTGCCATACTTGTCAAAAATATAGCTCTAATTCAATAACAAGGCGACAGTCAGTCTCTGAGTTGATCTATGCCTGAGCAAACTGACTCTGAAAGCAGGACATTGCCCGCTTAAAAGGACCTTGGTAAATTGCACGTTATAAAAAACACACAGTAACAACACCAAACCCGCAGAATGAGTTCTCAACTGTAAGTTTACTTTCTGTCTGCCATGAGCCGCTGCATCTTGTCTTTTGCATCCCTAACATCCCAGATCAATAAAGAGAATATTTAATGTTAGTAATCTATGTGGGAAACAATATTTTTATAAGAAGTAAATCGAGAAGAGAATCAATAAAGGGAGCAGAGGGAGAAGGAACGAGGATTTCCTGAGAGCCTGCTGTGTGCCAGGCCCTGTGTTAAGTGTCTCACAGATATCAGCAGGCCACCTCATACAATTCTCTGGGAAGCTGCAAGTCTATTTTTAAATTTGGAATTGCACATGTATTTGCTATTCTGTCCTTTGTTTTTCTTTGGTTTAATGTCACTGAAGCCCTGCAGGTTACTTGTATCATCAGAACAACCTAACCTCTAGGTTGGGAGGGAAAGGTTGCTAATATTACGTGTCAATCAATGTTTACTGCAATTAGTGCCCATATTTTCTTCTCAGCTCTTGTCAGAATACTTGATCAGAATTTTACTCTGTGTATGGTTAGGCATAAAATGGATCCTTCCTGAAATACCAGCTCTTTACTAATCATGGTGAATTTAAAGAAATCTGAGATAAACTACATCATGTAAGTCAATTTGTTCTTTAATATTTGTTAATTGTATTTGCATTTCAGGACAGAGCTGGTGCTATTTCAAAGTAAACAATTAAATATTCTGATTTATTTTAGTTTACAAGCCAAGAAATGGTAGAGACCCTTTCTCAATTATTTTAATGTGTCATAAGCTGAAATCAATCCGGTGGATCATAAGCATTTCCTGGGCTTAAGGAGCAGTTTAATTTCACAGCACCCTCTGCTGTTACTCTGTCAGTTTATCACTCTTCTAACTCAGTGAGAGCAGTGAGGAGAGGAACCCTCAGAGAAGGGTCATTGCGGGCCTGAGTCATAGACTCAGTCTTTGGGTTTTAAAAAGTGCATATTGATAGTGAACCCAAATCCAAGCAAACGTGGTGGACTAATGTGCCCTAGGAATTTCTGAACCCCCAGGAATCTTTGCATCCCTGTCTTCTCCCCCAAGCTCCAAGGCTCCTGTATCTGGTTGCCTCTGGACAACATCGAATGGGCATTGCACATTTTGCACCTCCAGACAGACCTCTTGTTGCAGCACTCCCAGTCCAAATGTGACTTACCCCCAGATCTTCTCATCTCTGTCTGTGGACCACAAGTCACTCAGCCCTCAAACGTAGGAGTTGTCTGTTATTTCTATCTCTGTCTCACCCGGCACATAACACACAGTAAGCCCTTCATAAATATCTGCTGAATTAATTGAATAAGGAAGCAAAATTTCAACATGTTAATTTAGAGAAAAGCATCTGTGAAAACAGGAATGGGATCAACATGTTATTTCCTGGTCTCCCTATATGGAGAGAGGCTGACACCAGTTTATATGTCCTGGTCATCCCTACGTAGGCATGATAAGACACTTTTTGATTCCCACAGCCCCCATCAGGCAGGGCAGGGAACAAAGGATCTGACTTTAGGTCTCTAGGTTATAATCACATTCCTTCGTTATTCTCTGAATAAGGTTCTAGTTTCTCAGAGTGGAACTGGATTGCTGCTAAATCTGCCAATCTGTTAACAATTGATTTCATGTGTTTCTTGTCCTTAGATAACTCATCTGCACCATAATGTGTGGAATCACTTGCTGAGAATAACTTTTTTTTTTTGTTCTGGACACCTGGTGTGGCTCCTTTGGCCACTGATCTTTATCAGTCAGTTTTCTAAATTATCTTAGTTGTTACTGTTCAGTCGCTAAGTCGTGTCCAACTCTTTGCAACACCATGGACTGCAGCACGCCAGGCCTCCCTGTCCCCCACCATCTCCTGGAGTTTGCCCAAGTTTATATCCACTGAATCAGTGATGCCATCCAAACATTTCATCCTCTATCGTTCCCTTCTCCTTCTCCCTTCGACCTTTCCCAGCATCAGCATCTTTGCCAATGAGTCAGCTCTTCTCATCAGGTGGCCAAAATATTGGAGCTTCAGCTTCAGCATCTGTCCTTCCAGTGAGTTTTCAGGATTGATTTCCTTTAGGATTGACTGGTTTGATCTCCTTGCTGTCCAAGGGACTCTTGAGGGTCTCCTCCAGCACCACAGTTTGAAAGCGTTAGTTCTTCCGTGTTCTGTGTTTTGTTCAACTCTCACATCCGTACATGACTACTGGGAAGACCATAGTTTTGACTATATGGACCTTTGTCGGCAAAGTGATGTCTTTGCTTTTCAATACACTATCCAGGTTTGTTGTAGCTTTCCTTCCAAGAAGCAACCATCTTAGTTAGTTGGATTTAAATTGACACCTTCTGATTTTAATAAATACACTCATAATACACAATTTAATAACACATAAGACTTCCCTGGTGGCTCAGATAGTAGAAAATCCACCAGCAATGCGGAAGACCTAGGTTCAATCTCTGGGTTGGGAAGATCCCCTGGAGAAGGGAATGGCTACCCACTCCAGTATACTGGCCTGGAGAAGCCCCTGGACAGAGGAGGTTGGTAGGCTACAGTCCTACCATGGGGTTGCAAAGAGTCGGACATGACTGAGCAACTTTCACTTTCATACAATTCGAAAAATTAACATCAGGCTAATACCACAGTCCAGAAGTATCTTCTATTAACATTTAGATGTATTTTTAAAATAATATTTATTGGGATATCCCTGGCAGTCTAGTAGTTAAGACTCTGCACTTTCACCACAGGGAGCACAGGTTTGATCCCTGGTCAGGGAACTAAGATTCCACATGCTGCACGGCACAGCCAAATAAATAAGTAAAATAGAACTTGTTTTTTTTGAGAAGTTTTCAGTTCACAGCAAAATTGAGAAATGTAGAGACTTCCTGTGTATACCCTGCCCCCACATACCCGGCCCCACACCACAGCCTCCCCCATCATCACATCCAGAGCTGGATATTTCTATAATCAGTGGCCCTCCACTGGTATGTCCACAATTTACATTATGGTTCACTTTTGGTGTTGTACCTTGTATACATTTGGATAAATGTATAATGCCAAATGTCTACCATTATTCTATCACAGACAGAATGGTTTCAATACCCTAAAAATCCTCTGTGGTCAGACTAGTGATCCCTGCCTCCCCACTAATGCCTAGAAACCACTAATCTTTTCATACTGATGTATTTCTTAGTCTCTAGTCTTATGTATACATATTTTAATATTGTAAAACTGGGAACATACTATACACATAATTTTGTTTTGTTTTTAGAGATTAAAATCTTCATTTTATAGACATTCTCAAATATACATAAGAAGTAGAGAGAAAACGATAATGAATCTCCATGTGCCCAACATCTGGCTTCAGTAATTATCAACATTTTTGCCAATTGTGTTTCATCTATCTCCTCCAACTACTCTTTTTTTTTGGCTGAAGTATCTTCAACAAATTCAAGGTATCATGTCTTTTCATCCATAATACAGAAATATGCATGCATATAAACTGCCTTTTTCAGTTAACATGACATCATGAATACTTTCCATATCATTCACTATGGTTTGAAACATTGTTTTTAACAACTGCCAAATATTGTCATTGTTTATGTTTACTATAACCCCCTGAGTGCATCTCTGATTATTTCCTTAGGAAACATCTCTGGAAGTAAATTACAGGATCAAAGGATAAGAATTTTAAAGATACAAAAAAAAAAAGAATTTTAAAGATACAAAAACAACCATAAATCATTAATCTATTTATACTCCATCAGTAGGATGTGAAACGGTCTGTCTCTTTGAAACTTCACTGACTCTGGGATTTACCAGTTGTATGGGTCAAACTTCCATTGCAGATAACAGAATCTACTCTAGCTGGAAGCAGCAGATTTATTACCAGTTATTATGAAATCACTAGAATATTTGAAAGAGCTGTTTGAGCTCCCAGGAATGAATTCTGAACACACTTCAGAGCTGGTTCACAAAGGGAGCAGCCTCTGGCACAGTGGAAAAGCTGGGAATAGAAAGCTGCCATCACAATTACATGCTCTAAGCTCACAGTGCCTTTTTTGTGGCTTACACTGTCAAAATGGATGCCTCTTAACTCCCAGGAAACGGACTGGATCCTGGTCTTGTACTACAAATGCCATGGAAACTCCAATGCCTCTGTGACTTTGCTTGCTAGCAGAAACGGCAGAATTATGACTTATGCCTCATAATATTTCTACAGTTCAAATTTCATATGGACACCCTGCTAGATAGAAGATTGGTCATCTGAAAAATTCCAGTTGTAAGGGAGTCTGGGAAATGTAGTGTTTTACTTTCCAGTTTTTACCAGGCAGTAAGACATAACACAAAGTGATTGGGATGGAGCTGGATGAGCCAAACTCTAATACCTGCTACAGTCCAGCTCTTTGGCAATACAGCATCCATGTATAGTCTTCTGTCAATACATCTTGCAAACAAAAATAATAATGAAAACCAATATACTCTCCCAATGGACTTACACCCATACAAACAAAACTCAACTTATCCTAAAAAGAAAAGCCAAATCTCACTGCATCCATCTCTAAGTAATGTTTATTCTTCTTCTGGTATAACCACGTATTGATATCCTGTTATCTAAGTGCTAAATTATAAAGTTTACAACAGCTCTGTATCAGATATTGTAACTTGCTCTATATAACATAGTAAAAAAGAGAAGGAGAAAAAAGAAACAGTAATATGCATAAAACTTGTAATTACAGACCTCATTTCTTCAGTTGGTCATCAGGTAGCCAATACTAATCAGTAGTCAGAGATGCTCTTTTACAGCTGGTTTATTTGATTCAGAATCCAAACAAAGCCCACATGTTTGATTCTTTGGTCTCACAAGTCTCTTATTTTACTTCAATACAGCCCCTACTTTTCTTTTTCATGCTTTGACTTATTGGAGAAACCAGATTATCTTTTAAGTGTAAAATGCTTCACATTATGGATTTACTTGATTGCTTTCTTTTTAAATCCTCTGATTTGTTCTATTATTCCCTATCCAGTAGTTCCTGAAAACCAGTAGGTATTCTAAAGACCTGACTAGATTCAGGTTCTGTCTGTGTGTTGGCAATGGGAGGGAGCTCACGGGCCGCTTCACGCACTTCCTGTGCGTCACGCTGTGATGTCTGCTGTCTACCTTCAGAGAGTCTAAGGTTGATTAGCGGGTTCAGGTGGTGCAGCCCTGGTCCCTCCATTATGAAGATTCTCACTAACATTTCACCTAATGATTTAAGCATCCCTTGAGATCATGATCTGGACCTATTATTTCATTAGAGATCAAAATTGATGATTTTTCTAATTCTACCAAACAATTAGCGATCCACGAATCACTGTAGGCCTGTATCCCAGGTCACGTCTTTCTCTAGGCAGGATGAACGACCAGTTACTTATATATCTAATCTAATTGACATCGCTGTTTGTTACTCTTCAATTAAAATTGTCAGATTTTGCAAATAAAAATACAGAAAATACATTTTTTTTTTTTTTGCTTGGGTTTTGGTTTCTTGGTTTTTTTTAGGCCACCCCTTGTGTTTTTTGGGATCTTTGTTCCCCGACCAGGGATCGAACCCAGGCCCCCTGTAGTGGGAACAGAGTTCAGAGTTCTAACCAATGGACTGCCAGGGAATTTCCAGGACATCCAGTTAAATTTAAATTTCAGAAACACTAAATGAATTTTTAATGTGTGTGCTTGAAATAGTAAAAGGTAAACTGAGTCATATTAAAAACTACTGCAGTTCACCCATGTCTATTAACCATATTTACAATCCAAGTAAAGACAACAGTAAAATCATACTTCTGGCTAACATATCGCAG
Organism: Cervus canadensis; assembly: GCF_019320065.1. NCBI lineage: Eukaryota > Metazoa > Chordata > Mammalia > Artiodactyla > Cervidae > Cervus > Cervus canadensis. Next base: position 2,893,749 of record NC_057401.1, read on the forward strand.
TTACCCCTTATACAATAAAAGCATGGTAACCCTCCATCAAAAGGAGATACCAAGGCCCATGTTTTGGATTACTAGCTAAGTCATGCTCTACCTTTGATATCCTGTAATGTAAGTTGGGTGTTCATTGGAAGGACTGATGCTGAAGCTGAAACTCCAATACTTTGGCCACTTCTTGTGAAGAGTTGACTCATTGGAAAAGACCCTGATGCTGGGAGGGATTGGGGGCAGGAGGAGAAGGGGACGACAGAGGATGAGATGGTTGGATGGCATCACTGACTCAATGGACATGGGTTTGGGTGAACTCTGGGAGTTGGTGATGGACAGGGAGGCCTGGCGTGCTGCGGTTCATGGGATCACAAAGAGTCGGACAAGACTGAGCGACTGAACTGAACTGACTAACTGAATGTAAGTACTGAGTTACTGAGTTGTGGTAGTTTTCACAGGACATGAGAGAACTAAGATGCTTCCCAGGGGAATGACTGCATTCCAGACATAGTCCTCCTTACTTGATTGTGTACTAGCAACCCATTTTCCCTTTGATAGTCCAGATCAATCACCCTAGCCAGTACAGAAAATCCTGCTTTGCCTGAAGAGCCCTCAGTGGCCAGGCAGCAGTCTCAATTTCCAGTTTCATGGAATCATTGCTATAAACCCTGGGGGAAGCATTCCTTCCTTAGGAACTGAGCCCTCTAGACCAGCAAAACCCAAAGTTAAGGGAATGAGAACCAAAAAATTTATTAGGGATCACTCCAGTTCAGTTCAGTTGCTGTCATGTCTGACTCTTTGAGACCCCATGGACTGTAGCCCACCAGGCTTCCCTGTCCATCACTAACTCCCAGAGCTTGCTCAAACTCATGTCCATCAAGTCGCTGATGCCATCCAGCCATCTCATCCTCTGTCCCTTCTCCCACCTTCAATCTTTCCCAGCATCAGGGCTTTTCCAATGAGGCAGTTACTTGCATCAGGTGGCCAAAGGATTGGAGCTTCAGCTTCAGCATCAGTCCTCCCAATGAATATTCAGAACTGATTTCCTTTAGGATTGACTGGTTTGATCTCCTTGCAGTCCTAGGGACTCTCAAGAGTCTTCTCCAACACCACAGTTCAAAAGCATCAATTCTTCAGCACTCAGCTTTCTTTATAGCCCAACTCTCACATCCATACATGACTACTGGAAAAATCATAGGTTTGACTATGCAGACCTTTGTCAGCCAAGTAATGTCTCTGCTTTTTAATACCCTGTCTAGGTTGATCATAGCTTTTCTTGCAAGGAATAAGCGTCTTTTAATGTCATGGCTGCTGTCACCATGTGCAGTGATTTTGGAGCCCAGGAAAAGAAAGTCTGTCACTGTTTCCCTATCTATTTGCCATGAAGAAATGGGACTGGGTGCCATGACCTTAGTTTGTTGAATGTTGAGTTTTAACCCAGCTTTTTCACTCTCCTCTTTCACTTTCATCAAGAGGCTCTTTAGTTCCGCTTCACTTTCTGCCGTAAGGGCGGTGTCATCTTCGTATCTGAGGTTATTGATATTTCTCCCTGCAATCTTGATTCCAGCTTGTACTTCATCCAATCTAGCATTTCACATGTAAGTTAAGTTAAATAAGTATATAAGTTAAATAAGCAGGGTAACGATATACATCCTTGACGTACTCCTTTCCCAATTTGAAACCATTCTGTTGTTCCATGTTCTAAATGTTGCTTCTTGACCTGCAGACAGATTTCTCAGGAGGCAGGTGAGGTGGTCTGGTATTCCCATCTCTTGAAGAATTTTCCACAGTTTGTTGTGATCCACACAGTCAGAAGCTTTGGTGGTCAATAAAGCAGAAGTAGATGTTTTCCTGGAACTCTCTTGCTTTTTCTGTGATCCAATGGATGTTGGCAATTTGACTTCTGTTTCCTCTGCCTCTTCTGAATCCAGCTTGAACATCTGGATGTTCTCAGTTCACGTACTGTTGAAGCCTCTCCTGGAGAATTTTGAGCATTACTTTGCTAGTGTGTGAGATGAGTGAAATTGTGCAGTAGTTTGAACATTCTTTGGTATTGCCTTTCTTTGGGATTGGAATGAAAACTGACCTTTTCCAGTCCTGTGGCCACTGCTGAGTTTTCCAAATTTCCTGAAATATTGAGTGCAACACTTTCACAGCATCATCTTTTAGGATTTGAAATAGCTCAACTGGAATTCCATCACCTCCACCAGCTTTGTTCATAGTGATGCTTTCTAACCCCACTTGACTTTGGACTCCAGGATGTCTGGCTCTAGGTGAGTGATCACACCATTGTGGTTATCTGGGTCATGAAGATCTTTTTTGTATAGTTCTTCTGTGTATTCTTGCTACCTCTTCTTAATATCTTCTGCTTCTGTTAGATCCATACCATTTCTGTCCTTTATTATTAGCAATCACTAGGGGTAGAAATGTGTTGTTGTTCAGTCGCTAAGTAATGTCCAACTCTTTTGCAACCTCATGGACTGCAGCACACCAGGTTCCTCCCTCCATGGGGTTTCCCAGGCAAGAATACTAGAGTGGGTTGCCATTTCCTTCTTCAGGCAATCTTCCTGACCCAGGGATTGAATCTGCGTCTCCTGCGTTAGCAGTCGGATTCTTTACCATTAAACCCTAGAGGTAGAAATAGGAGTGGCTTTTCTTTTCTTTAAATCTTTTATAATGTTTAAAAAATATTTATTTATTTGACTGCACTGGTCTTAGTGGCAGCACTTGGGCTCTTTGCTCTTCATCGTGGCATGCAGGATCTTTTAGCTGCAGCTTGCAAACACACAGTGCAGCATGTGGGATCTAGTTCCCTGACCAGGGATCAAACCCAGGCCCCCTGCCTTCGGAGCACAGAGTCTTAGCCACTGGACTACAAGGGAAGTCCAGCGAGTAGCTTTTCTTGTGATTATCATTTTTATTTTCATTCTGGATTTCCATGAATCCTGGCTATACATTAACCACTGATTGGACACATCATGGAGGCCGTTACTCCAGCCCCACAAGATGTTACCATCTACTGAGAGTGTAACTGAATCTTCACAAGACCAGATGAGTGACCAGTAAGTTCTAGGTACATGAATCCACTGTCACAGTTCATTTGCTATAATGTAAGTTCCTTGATCTGAAGCAATGCATTGTGGAATGCTATGACAATGAAAAAGTCTGTTACATTTATCGAGTTTGATTGGGGCAGAAGCACTGTGGGCAGGGAAGGCATGTGAAGTCGCTCAGTCGTGTCCAACTCTTTGTGACCCCATGGACTGTAGCCTACCAGCATCCTCCGTCCATGGGCTTTTCCAGGCCAGAATACTGGAGTGGGTTGCCATTTCCTTCTCCAGGGGATCTTCCTGACCCAGGGATTGAACCTGGGTCTCCCGCGTTGTAGGCAGACGCTTTACCGTCTGAGCCACCAGGGAAGTCCTAATTTGATTGGGGCAAGTCCAAGTTTGACTGGGGCAGAAGCATTGTGGGCAGGGAAGGCAAATCTACATACAAAGTTAAGAGTGCAATCCAGTGAGAAAAACGTGCTATCTCTTCCAATATGGAGTGACCCATAAAAACAATGTAAATTATTTCTAACATCATATGACTTGTTCATTCCCCTGGGGAATAAGTTGTAAGAATCTCATTGCTGAAGTTTGCTATTGGCAGTTTGGGCTATAGAATTCCATGTTGCCAAGCCCATGCAGTCTCTGTTTCTGCCAGTTTGGCCTTTTTTGTTTTTTTAATGAGCTTTTTCAGCAGGGATGGGGTCACTGGAGAAAGAGGCTAACTGACGTTGGCAGACTCATATGATAATTAAGATTCTTTCTTCCTTAGGTTGCTTGGTCGTAAGTATTCACCTAAAATACAATTATCTTCATATCCTGTGCCCATTCAGAGAGGTCTGCCCACATATCTATTCCTCAGATTTCCTTAGCACCAATTTTCTAGTTGCCCCCACTCCAGGTCCAAATCATGAATCATTGCAGGTCTGTATTCCTGACGATTTCTTTTTCTAGGCAGAATGTACAACCAGGTACACTACTTAGACTTCTGTGTGCTGAAAGGATGCAGGGCCATGGTTAAGCAGAGCAGTTATCTATTGCTGTGTAACTAACCACACCAAAACTTCATGGGTTAAAATAACAATAGCTTTATTTTGCTCATGATTTACTCTTTGGGCCAGGCTCAGTAACAGTGGCTCATCTCATGTTGGAAGAATTGGTTGGGAAACTTGACTGGGGCCTGGAGGAGGAACTTTCCATTTGGCTCATTCACATGGCTGGCAAGTTGGTGCTGGCTGTTGGCTGAAGCATACCCAGGACTACGGGCCAGTCCTCTGTTCTTCTCCATGTAGGCCGTTCCACAGGCCCCTGAGCTTTCCCAAAGTATGGTGGCAAGGTTCCAAGAGTGAGAACCTCAAGAGCCTTGGAAGTCACATAACATCACTCTGCCTTACTCTATTGGTCAAGGTGCAGGTTCAAAATGGGGCAGAGTACATAGATTCTGCTTCTTCATGGGGGGAGTGTCAAGGTTATAGAAGAACAGATGGAGCAAGAGATATGACTGTGGTCTTCTTCAGAAATATAGTGTCCATAAAGCAGATTGAGAGAAAGGAACAAAGAAGTGCCATTAGGGACCATAGGCACCCAAGCCCATTGCCCAAGAGGCTTACATGTGTCTTCTGGATTTATCTGAACCTGATTTCACATATAGATCACTTCCACCTGAAAACAAAGTGCTGCCATGCATGCCTGACTTTATCACTGGATGAGTGGGGCAACATTCAGCTCATGATGGGCAGCTCAATTCACACAGTAACTTGATGACCCATAGTCAGGTGTTTAGTTACCACCTGTGTCCATTAGGAAGTCATCTCAAAAGGAGACTCAAAAGGAGTCATATCAGCAGAGAATGATATAACTTTGATCCTATTTGTCTGAGCAGAGAATCATCTGTGGGGGCCTGCCAAAGTCTCCACATAGATCCCTATGTTCCACAGACACATCAAGAACCACTGGATCTTTGGGTCACAGGGCCCAAATGGTGGAGCAGCATTGTAACCTGGACTTCCTACAGAACTTTCACTTTTTCAGGACCTACTGAAACCTGGTAGCCTTTTGGGTCACTCAGTAAATAAGTTAGAACTCTACTTACTAGAGTTAACTAGTAACTCACGGCCAAATGAGATATACCTTGCCTCCTAAATCCAGAGAGGCTCACTAAGCCTTGTGCTTCTTTTTTGATGATAGAAGGGGACTGAAATTTGTCTTTCATCTTGGAATGTACATCTCAAGATGTCCCAGACCACTGGACCCCTAGAAATTTCACCAAAATATCTACAGTAGTTTATATTTCCTATTCACCAGGTCCAGTTAGCATGATATCACCAATGTAACAAATCAGCTTAATAGCCTATGGAAAGGTAATCAAGGTCCTTTCAGACCAGATCCTGACATAGGTCCCGAAAGTTGATATAGCCCTGAGGTAGGAAACTGAAGGTGCCTTGTCAGCTGAAAATAAACTGATGATCCTAATTAATAGACATAGGGAGAAAGAAGCATTCTCCAGATCAACAGCTTAATAGCAGGTCCTGGGGCTGTGTTGATTTACTCTAGAATTAAACTCTATCTGGAACAGCAATGCAATAGAAGTCACTACTGAATGAGTTTATGATAACCCTTTGGGCCAGGCTCACTAACAGGGGCTCATCTCATGTTGGAATATTCTGGAGAATAACCTCCAGAATAACTTGTTATTCTCCAAGACCCATCTGTCTTCTGCAAGTCCCAGAAGGCAAGATGAAGGGGGATGGGGTGGGAATCACCACCTCTTCATCTTCCTCCGAGTCCTTGATAGTGGCACTAATCTCTACAATCCCTCCAGGAATGTGGTTTTGCTTTTGGTTTACTATTTTTATAGGTCACTCTAAGTAGAGGCAGTTTTGGTGACTTCTCCCATAATAGTTTTGGCTTTTTCTCCCATAATAGCTTTCGTTCCACCGGTTAGAGAACCAATGAGGGGACTCTGTCAACTGATGAATATGTCTGTGCCAATTATGCACTCTGAAGAAAGAAAATGACAACCTCAGGTTGGCCAATTACCAATTAAGGACATGGGGAGAGCCAGAAGCCTTCATGGTGAGGTTTAAATGCAACTTCAACCATGGGCATACCATGCTAAAAAACTGGGTCTAGCCTTAGTAGTTACAGAACTATGAGAAGCCTATATTTGTAGACTCTCTAAATCTCTTGAACCATGAGAGGGAAGAAATGGGCCCCCAAGTCCTGGAGTGGTGATATCTGAGGAGACTATGTTTGACCTCATAGGAACTCCAGCTTCCTCTGAAGCCATGGGTGTGCAGGAGTAGTCCACTGCCCCTTGCTGGAATCCCCTTGCCTGAAGATTACATAGGTTCTGACCAAGGTGGATGCCTTTCAAGATGATACTTGCCCTCCCCAACATCTGTCCCCAGCTCCCCCACTGGCTATTAGACCAGTGACAAGAGTCCCTGGTCAAGTCACAGCATGGTCCAGATCTGCTAGGAAAGAAAAGGGATTATTCCCTGAAGAAGTTATGTGACTTAGAACTGGGGGAAAAAATCCACTGACAATGGATTTTAAGGAATGAGAGGTGAATATAAAGTTTGTTAATAAAGAGGATCTTTTCACAGCCTAGGAATCAGTACCTCAGCAAGGTTCCTGGAGCAGCTCCAGCTGGGGTGGCTCCTGAAACTTTGGGGGAAAAAATTATGGCTTACATAAATGCAGTTTTGTTAAAGGATGATACTGAGGAAGAGATAGCAAAACTCATTACATAAGACACCAGATGATCAGATGAAAGAGAGGGTAGAGGTTCATCCTTTCATTACGTGATATAGATGTCTTAGTAAGAGAGACATTGTAATCACTAAGAAACTCAGGATTGGCTCTTCTCCTGGACCAGGTGGTGATACAAAGGCAAGATGGATGGAATTACCCTAATGGGCACTAAGCCTGGAGTATCATCTGTGATACAGATGAGAAGTTTCTGTCAAGCTTTATGGGAGATCCACAATGCAGACCCCTAGGGTGCTGGAGCAAGGGTAAGCAGTCTGCAGTAGAAACCACTCAAAGAATGGCATCCACAGTGTTACTGTGTCCTGGTAAAGACTGAGTGTCTGAATGTTGAGTTTTAAGCCAGCTTTTTCACTATCCTCTTTCACCATCATCGTGGTAAATAGATGGGGAAACAGTGGAAACAGTGACAGACTTTCTTTTCCTGGGCTCCAAAATCACTGCACATGGTGACAGCAGCCATGACATTAAAAGACGCTTATTCCTTGCAAGAAAAGCTATGATCAACCTAGACAGGGTATTAAAAAGCAGAGACATTACTTGGCTGACAAAGGTCTGCATAGTCAAACCTATGATTTTTCCAGTAGTCATGTATGGATGTGAGAGTTGGGCTATAAAGAAAGCTGAGTGCTGAAGAATTGATGCTTTTGAACTGTGGTGTTGGAGAAGACTCTTGAGAGTCCCTAGGACTGCAAGGAGATCAAACCAGTCAATCCTAAAGGAAATCAGTTCTGAATATTCATTGGGAGGACTGATGCTGAAGCTGAAGCTCCAATCCTTTGGCCACCTGATGCAAGTAACTGCCTCATTGGAAAAGCCCTGATGCTGGGAAAAATTGAAGGCAGGCGGAGAAGGGGACGACAGAGGATGAGATGGCTGGGTGGCATCACCAACTCGATGGACATGAGTTTAAGCAAACTCCCATGATGGTGAAGTCCCATGATGGGAAAATGGTGAAGGACAGGGAAGCCTGTTGTGCTGCAGTCCATGGGGTTGCAAAGAGTCAAACACACCTGAGTGTCTGAACAACATCTGATTGCAGGGTCAAATCACTGTCAGACCCACTAAATCATAAAACTTGTGACCCACTAAATCATAAAGTTGTGCTGTGTGCTTAGTTGTTCAGTTGTGTCCAACTCTTTGCGACCTCATGGACTGGAGCCCGCCAGGCTCCTCTGTCCATGGGGATTCTCCAGGCAAGAATACTGGAGTGGTTTGCCATGCCCTCCTCCAGGGGATCTTCCCAACCCAGGGATCGAACCCAGGCATCCCAAATTGCAGGCGGATTTTTTATCATTTGAGCCACCGCACTTCACTGCACAATAAAAGTTAATACATCCAGGATTGAGATGAAGTGGGTTCAAGGTGCACAAGCAAGTTATGTGAACAGATGGCCCAGACTCCATATCACCTACTTCCAGTGCACCAGTGCTTGTAACTATGGCTTCTTGGGAGGCTCCCCAAAACCAGCTGACTAAGAGAGAAAACCCTAGGCTAGTTTATAGATGGGTCAGCTCAGCATGTTAGTGCAAGCTGGAAATGGATGGCTGTCACACAACACCTCCACTCAGAGGTGACCCTGAAAGACAGTGGGGAGGGAGAATCCTCCCAGTGGGCAGATCTTTGGATGGTGCTTTTAGTCACCCACTTTATGTGGACAACAGAAAGGTCTCATGCAAGGAAATACAAATACTCACAGGCAGTGACAAAAGGCTGATTGCCCAGGAACTAGAAGGAACATGATTAAAAAATCAGGGACAGGAAGATCTGATAAGAGTTGGACAGGAAGGACTTAGTGACTCAACAACAACAATAACATTCTTGAAAAGGGGTTAGTTTGTGGATGTTATTATTAATTATTCTAATTATTGTCATATAATATGCCAGGAAAATGGAAAAAAAAAAAAACAGGAAAAAACAATCATCTTAGAAAACAGATAGAGGACTCAAATATCATGAGCTGCTTTAGGGCAACCTTAGTGTAGCGGCATTAATATTTCCTAGCCCTTCCTTCTCTTCCTTCATTTTAGACATTAGATTGGGGGTGCACACAAAATTAAAATTAATTCCCTACCTACAAGGAACTCACATGTAAACACAATGGAACATGGTAACGTTTAATAGTGGCAGTCAATGAAAGAAAAGTCCCTTCTTTTAACGCACGTGAGCCTCAGCTGCAGCAAAATTTCTCCATTCAGGACTGTTTGAGCACATCTTGAAACCCATAGCACATTTTGGTGCTATCATCACCGCTACCTGGAATGGTTCTTATATTCTCTCTCATTAAACTCTGCCCCTCTCTCCTCTCTAAAGGTGGATGTTTCAAGTAAGGACATAATGAGAGGATGGATTTAAAATATCTGATAATAGAAAGTTAGAGGGAGAGATGGCAGTTTAGGCTTATTCCTAGATCAGTCTCCAATTTTATATTGCAGCTTTTGCATGGTGTCTTTTTTGATGAAATAGAGTTCAACAAAATATATAAATAAAAGCAATTCAAATCTTCACTAAGTTTTCAGATAATGCCAGAGTGACACAGTAAGAAGTAAATTTCTTAGTGCAAAGACAATTTCTCAAAATCTTTGGGCAGGTGGACTAGGACCATAGGAGGAATATGGGAGAGAGGCAGTGAATGCCAATAAATCAGTTGTATGTATCCCTACTCTATGAATTTATAAGAAATCATTTGTCTTCATGTCTAACAGGTGAGTGTAAGAAAGAAAGATGTGCTGAGTTAAACAGTCCCACTTCCTACATAGAAAGCATAGTCTCTTGGGCAATGATTATTTGTCCAACAGTGGAGAGGTAAACACACAGACATAGGAGGCAAGCAGAGGTTTCTCTCTCCCTTTCATTAGCTTTGGGTTTTAGAAAAGTTACTTAACCTATTTAACCCTGTTTTCACATCTGCAAAATGAGAAGAGTTATGAGTTGAATTGTGTCCTCCCAGAACTCACATGTCCAAGTGTTAGCCCACAGTACTTCAAAATGGGACCTCGTTTGGGAATATAATTGTTGCAGATGTAGTAAATTAAGTTAAAATGAGGTCATACTAGAGTAGGATGGGTCTCTAATCCAGTACAACCAGTAATCTTATTAAAAGGGGAAATTTGGACACAGAAACAAAGAATACAAAGGGAGAATACCATGTGAAGATGAAGGCAGAGATCAGAATGATGCTTATAAAAACCAAGGCACCAGCCCTGCCAACACCCTGATCTCAGCCTCCAGAACCTTGAGACACTGAATTTTTCTTGTTGAAGCACCCAGTCTGTGTTGTATTGTTAAAGCACTCCTTACAAACTAATACATAGATTAAAATAGTTACAACCCCAAAGAACTGTAGTGAGATTATATGAGGTGATGCACAGGTAGTGTTTAATATGGTGATTGGCACATAGAAAGAACTTAAAAACTGGTTGCTATTGTTATTGTTTAGAGTAGATTAATAGACTCAACCAACAGTTAAGTGTATCTTAAGAGATGCAGGTTCCTGGGTAGGGAAGATCCCCAGGAGGAGGGCATGCCAACCCACTCCAGTATTCTTGCCTGGAGAATCCCGTGGACAGAGGAGCCTGGCAGGCAACGATCCATAGGGTTGCAAAGAGTCAGACACGATTAAAGCAATTTAGTACGCACACACGCACTGAGACAAAATGTACTCTGAAGTGGCCTCCCCAGTATCCACCCCGTGTTCTTTTTAGATATCTGTAAGAATATATATGAGGAATCCCTGGTGGATCAGCGGTAAAGAATACAGCTGCAAAAACCTCATGTGCTACGGAGCAACTAAGCCCATGCACCCTATTAAGCCTGTGTTCTGGAACCTGGGAACCAAAACTACCAAGCCCAAGGGCTGCAACCACTTGCACCCTAAGAGCCCATTCCTTGCAACAAGAGAAGTCACCGCAACGAGAAGACCATGCACCTCAACTAGAGCGTCTCCCACTCGCCACAACTAGAGAAAAGTCAGCACAGTTACAAAGACCCAGCACAGTCAAAAATAAATAAATATTTAAAAAACCAAGTTGAACAATATATGGATCATATGTGTTAAAATATACCCAAACTCCCCCTCCCCCACCCCCTAACCCCCACCCCCACCCCCACTTTTATAGTCCTTCCCTCCCCTCTGGAAGTGAAGTGAAGTCGCTCAGTCGTGTCCGACTGTAGCCTACCAGGCTCCTCCATCCATGGGATTTTCCAGGCAAGAGTACTGGAGTGGGTTGCCATTTCCTTCTTCAGGGGATCTTCCTGACCCAGGGATTGAACCCAGGTCTCCTGCATTGCAGGTAGACACTTTACCGGCTGAGCCACCAGGGAAGTTCCCCAAGTCTGGAAGTACTGTCACTCAACTACTAACACTGATTAACCTTAGGGAATAGGAACGGGGATATGAGAAGAGGGGCGTTTTAGTTTTTCACTTGCTTAAGTTTAAATACTTCTAATTTATTTAAAAGATAAGGAGTATTAATTATATTTGTAAGTCTGAGAAATGCAAAAAGTGTTTTTTTTTTATCAGTTGATTCCATGAGATCATATCTAGACTAAGTGCCTGCAATATTGAAAGAGAAAGTGTATTTATATAACATGAGCTATGGTTCCCAAATGGTAAGGTCTCTGTGCAGAGTTGTATTGAATAATTATGGTCCAGAATCCAGAAAGAAACTACAAAGTGGCTCCAACTTTTATTTGCGCAGGCTTAGAGGACATTCGGAGAAGGCAATGGCAATCCACTCCAGTACTCTTGCCTGGAGAATCCCATGGGCAGAGGAGCCTGGTAGGCTGCAGTCCATGGGGTCGCTAAGAGTCGGACACGACTGAGCGACTTCACTTTCACTTTTCACTTTCATGCATTGGAGAAGGAAATGGCAACCAACTCCAGTGTTCTTGCCTGGAGAATCCCAGGGACGTCGGAGTTTGGTGGGCTGCTGTCTGTGGGGTCGCACAGAGTCGGACACGACTGAAGTGACTTAGCAGTAGCAGCAGAGGACATTAATCCCTTCTGCACCATCCTGTAACTCCTCTCGTGAGACGCCCTCATTCTAAACGTCTAAATCCTCCTCAGCCACAGGCCTGTCCTCTCTTTTATCATTCTTTCTCAGTTTTTTTTCTCTAGCAATTGCTCACATTCTGTATTTTAAAAGATCCAAGAACCAGGCTGGTGAAGACTTTTCTTCAACTGGGGGCAGGGAAAAGGGCGGGGCGGGGCGGGGTGTGTGTGTGTGTGGGGGGACGACAGCTTAGTCCATTCAGAGTGTAAGCATTGATTTCTCCAAATTTAGAAATGTGCTTCTGTTAGTAATTGGTTTATGTGCATCATAGTTTATCTCAAGTAGATTGTATTCAGAAAAAAAGAGGGTAGGGAATTACTGCCACTGCTTTTATTCCTTACAGCACTTTTAAATTATTTGATCTGTTGACATAAAAAAGATAACTAGGGGAATCCTCGGCAAGTGTCCAGGGGCTGTGGTTGCGGGAGTGGTGGTCCTCAGTTTGTCAAAGCGTAGCTTGAGATGCTCATATCCAGGCTTATTTCCAAAGAGACTAATTAACAGGCATTTCTTACAAGTCTTATGCCTTCTTTACAGGTCAGAATCTTTTCAGGAATGTTAAAGACTAAGAAGTGCACTGCCTCAGACCCTCATACAATGAGGGTCTCATATATGCACCCTCATATAATCCTGCGAGCTGTTTTAGATGGATGTTAGTATTGAACTTGGAGCTAGAGAAGCCTATCAGTAATCACCTCACTTATTTGGGCACCGGCTGGGGCTGAGAAGTGGGGATAGTCACATATACCTCACAGGACCTTACAGTGCGCGCTCCATGTCCGAGTCTTTGAGACCCTTTGGACTGTAGCTCGCCAGGCTCCTCTATCCCTGGGATTTCCCAGACAAGAACACTAGAATGGGTTTCCACTTCCTACGCTCAGGGATCGTCCTGACCCAGGGATCGAACCGGCGTCTCCTGAGTTGCAGGCGGATTCTTACCCCTGAGCCTTCGGGGAACAGCAGTTTAAAACCTTCGTCTGGAGAAATCACCCTGGCTTGGTTCCTGCCCTGCTCATGTGGAACAGGCCGATTTAGTCCCTTTTTGCCTCCAAATGACATAATGAGGAAGGACTTCAACTTCGGAGATGTTTCTTCAGAAAGGACAGAGCGATTAAAAACATAGTTGAATAAGTGTGACCAGCAGCTACATCTTTTCTCTCCAACAAATAATATTCCACAGTTCAGTGTATGGGGAACCACAAGCTTTAACTTTAAACAATGAATTCTGAGCCCAGGCCTTCAGGCAAGTCAAAAAAAAACCCGCAATGGTTATGTCTGTGTGGTGGCCTGCGAGGCACCAGGGGATGGAGAAAGGTGAATCGAGCCGCTCTCCGACTCACAACCAGCTCGCCCTCCAGGACCTAACACAGCTCAACGTTGCCGTCGCCATTTTGCTGGGTGGGCTGTGCAGGCTTTTGGCGCAAGGCCCGCGCGCCAGAACGGGAGAAGACGTGGAAGGCTTGAAGGGGGGGAGATCGTGCACTACCCGGGGAAGCACGCCTGCGCACAGGCAGCAGCTGCTACGGAGGGGTGGGGCCGGGGTACAAGTGCGCGTGCTCGGTGGGAGCCCGCGGAGTACCTGGAGGAGGTGGGGGGCGAGATAGAAAGGAGTGAGGTTGAAGAGCGCTTGCGCGCGAGAGCGCCCGGGAGGGGCGGGTGCACCGGAGCACGCGCGCGGAAACGGGACTTGAGGAACTCTCGCGAGATCTCCAGGATGCTATATATGTACGCGGGGAGCCCGCGTCCTTTCCCTGGTGTGATTCCGTCCTGCGCGGCTGCTCTTTCGAATAGTAGTCGTTTAATTCCGTCCGGCTTCTCTCCCACATAAGTGCGTGCCGCCAACCCATGGAGGATTCAATGGACATGGACATGAGCCCCTTGAGGCCCCAGAACTATCTTTTCGGTAACTGCTGGGGGGAGGGGTTGGAGCGAGGCCGAGGAGGGCCTGGAGGCTTTGATGGGGGGGGGGGGGGGGAATCACGTTGAGGCCTGGGTTGGCGGAGAAAACTAAGCAGGCTGGAGGTCTGAGGGAGTCGGAAGCTAGCTGCCAGGATCCTGCAGCCTGAGGGATGGAGATCCAGGAGAGTCGAGCCGGCAGCACGGAGAAGATGGTAAGGAGGGGCGGCCTGAAGGCTTGGGCATGAGCGGTCGGCGGCCTAGGGCCTGAGGTAACTTGGGAGCGACCGGTTGAGAGTTTGGCGTTAGCTGGGGCCCTTGGTAGAACTCCGGCTACAGTTATTTTGGGGGGCTTTGTGATAGTTGGTAGGCTTCTGATTTCCCGGCGGGTGCCTGATGCTGATCTCCGGGTTGGTTGTGCAGGAGGTTGTGTGGTTTCGGAGTGTGAGGCCTGAGCCTCCTTTCCGAACGAGAGGATGGATTGAGTATGGCGTTGTCATCGGGCCTCAGGGTCAGGAGCTGTAGGACCAAGACTCGGTCCCGTTGCCTCGGCCGGTTACGCGGGGAGGGGAGGTGCGGCCCGGCCGGGCTTGAGGAGGCCGCGACCGCTGGGAGCACGTGGTTGCCACGTGGTTGGGAGGAGGGGGTGTGGGCGCTACATCCGGGGCTTTCTGGTGTCTTGTCACCCCCAAGCTTGGAGACCTAGGGCTTAATTGAGGCTGGTGGGCGGGAAATGTTAGGCGAAGTGGTTGGTAGCGCCAGGACTCTGGACGTCTTTGTTCAGTGCTTAACATCTATGTTGGTAGTACTCGTTTAGAGAACCCTTTTTCAAATTCCACCGCGCCCACTTTACAGATGTGGTACTGAACTTAGAAGCGGCTTAAGGACAATTAGACGACCCTTGCTTCCAGAACTGTTGCGTTACAAATGATTTGGGGCTGTAGAGGGCCTTCTGTTAAACTTGTAAGGTTTTGGGGATTTCCCTCTCACGCACAGTGAGGGTCTTTCTGGGTTTTCAGTCTCACTAAACTTAGTTGTTGAAGCCATTTCCTTGTGTCAGGCTTTGAGGCATCTCTTCCAGTAACTATTAGATGGTAATTAAATAGAACTATTTAAAATTTAATTCTGATGGTTCAAATAATTTGCCTATTCATGAGTGGTAGTAATAACATGCACTATATACGTTAAGGCTTTTATTCCTAGCATTTTGAAAAACTAGCGTTTTGGATCTATATCAAACTTTTTATGTTAACTGTATTGGAAATATCCTTAACATAGTTCCATGTCTTAACTTCGGAGCAGAATTTAATGTACATGATTTCTGACACCTCAAAAGTGGAATGTTGACCCGTGTAGGGAGTTTTAGTTCTACATTTGTAGTTTTTCTGCTACAAATACAAGCTGTTGATGTAGGTGTTTGTGTAACCCTTGCCACTTCTAAATTTGGCACTTGGGAGTTTTGGTAGGTAATCAACTTTTTTAAATAGTGGGATTTTATCAACATTGTTAGGGTGGGTTTCAATTCCAGCTTTACTGGAATTTTTGATGCTATTTCTGAGACCATGTAGTTGAGAATTAAATAGTATAGTGGGAAAGTGGAATTTATAACGCTCTGTATGGATATTATTTGATGTTGATAAACTTGTGTTCAAGAAATCCAGGGAGTGGTACCTCTTCGTTTTTGGTAGCTAGAATAGTAAAAATTCCTTTACAAGTTAACTCTTTAGTTACACACACTGAAGTTTCAGTGTTATTTTTCTTCTTGTTACAGTTGGTTTTGTTCTTAATTTACAGGTTGTGAACTAAAGGCTGACAGAGATTATCACTTCAAGGTGGATAATGATGAAAATGAGCACCAGTTATCTTTAAGAACGGTACTTAATCTTTTCAAAATAAATTACAAAACTTTTCTGGATTTCAGCCTCTTAGTTGTTATTACTTAAGTGTGGCTTAATACTTTGTAATAGTGTTTTTCTGAGTTGTACCTACTTGATTTTCTAAATGTGTGTGCAGGAAACTTGGCCTCTTCACCACTTACTTGGCAATTGTAAAGTCCAGTCACACTGTTCAGCTTTCCTTATTAGTGTACTTCACTTCTTCAGTTGGATTAAAAAGCCTTTTAAGAGAGTGATCGATACAGATCTTACTTTGTTCTCCACAGACAGTAGCCTATAGCCTACAACCTAATTTGTAGGTGGCTGATAAATGTTAGGTGACTTATACTTTGCATGCGTGATGACATAAACATCTGTGTTATCAAATGTGTTTTTCTGTGTTTAGATTTACTGAATCTTAATCGCATAAAACTTGAAGACAGCATTGTGCTCAAGTCAGTTTCTCTGGTCAGTGGTAATAATGAAAGGTTATAATTGTCTACTTTTAAAAACAACTAGTTTGCAGGGCTTTGTAGAATGGTGGAAACTAAGTTGAAGCACTGTTTTTCTCTTTACAGGTCAGTTTAGGGGCTGGAGCAAAGGATGAGTTACACATTGTTGAAGCAGAGGCGATGAATTATGAAGGCAGTCCAATTAAAGTAACACTGGCAACTTTGAAAATGTCTGTACAGCCAACGGTAAGGGTGCTTTAGTACTTTTGGGCTAATTTTGTCTAATTAGATTTTAGTCTATTCTGTTTCATTAAGGTGGATGTCATTTAGGTTACTCTTCTGTCACTGGGGTAACTGATAACTCTTGAACATGGTGGTAGCTGCTTGTTTATGAAAAAACTGGCTCACTGATTTGTTCATTTGGCTGATGGGTTTGCTTGTTCAGAAACATTTTAAAGTTAGGAACAGATTTTATACCAAACATGTAACTTTTTTTTTTCCACAATATTTAGTGGTTTATAATTTCTTTTTAGGTTTCTCTTGGGGGCTTTGAAATTACACCACCTGTGGTCTTACGGTTGAAGTGTGGTTCAGGGCCTGTGCATATCAGTGGACAGCACTTAGTAGGTATGTTACACTGTTTATTCTTTTTAATACAGTTGCCTTGTTCCCAATTTGGACTTTTATAAAGTATGTTTAGTTCTGGTGCTACTGTCTGTAATAGGTTCAGGTGGGAACCTAGTAATTTATAACTAGAAAAGCAGTGTTGTTTTTTTTTTCCTGAGTTCTTGCTGTTGAGTTTTAGTAGTGGCTAATAAAGAATTTTATTTTAGCTGTGGAGGAAGATGCAGAGTCAGAAGATGAAGAGGAGGAGGATGTGAAACTCCTAAGTATATCTGGAAAGCGTTCTGCCCCTGGAAGTGGTAGCAAGGTTCCCCAGGTATGGATGTAATTTGCTACACATAATTTATTCTTGCCTTCAGTTCAGTAGTTTGGATTAACACTTATTCATGAGTATGTGTCCAATTATTTTTTTAAGAAAAAAGTAAAGCTTGCTGCTGATGAAGATGACGATGATGATGAAGATGACGACGATGATGATGAAGACGAGTAAGTAGTAAGCCCTTAGAAACTTGACGTAGTTGTATGGGAGTGATTGTGAAAACAATTTATCAAAATCATCATGTGGGATTAAGTAATTGTTTTAGTTACACAAGAGGTGAATGGTCAATGGTTGTCAGTTTGTGTTAAAGGATGAAGTATGTGGCATTTCCTAAATACATTTGACTAGGTTCCTTTTTTTTCCTGAGGAGGATTTAGTGGACACATTACTGTATGCTAAGTTTGCTGTATTTTATTACTGTACAGTAATAAATGGATTAGGCCTACAAAGAATCTGAATAGCTCCAGCAGTATACATTTTGTAAGTTGTCACATGATGATTTTTTTTCCCCATAAAGGATTTTGGCTCATGATTATCTGGTCCTTAGGAGAGAATTAGATTCTAAAAGGGAGTAGGGTTTTATTGGGGAGTTTAATGATCATAAACAAGATTTGATATGTTTGTTAACTAGGATTATGGTAAAGTTACAAACATGCTATGGAATAAAATGCTATTCATAATTAGTCTTTCCTATATGTAGCAATATAAAAATTTGTTAGTGTTGAATGTTTAACTGCCTGCCAGCTTTGTTCTTGAGTTCTCATGTTGGTCCATACATACTGAAACTGGAATCTAAGACAGACTCTGAGAGAACATGCCCTAATGAAAAATAAAATCTGCAAATCAGATTTTCAGTAACCTCAACTAGTCAAGCTGGTAGTTATATTAAAAGGTCTTTGAGCATGATAATGAAAGCAGAAAATATGAAAGAGCTGAATGCTTAAAATTCTAAGTTACTTGCATATCACACAACAAACAGTATAGTTGGTGTTTGTTACTACTTGATTATGCTTGGGCTTTCAAGACTTCCTATCTTTAAAAGGGATAATTCCTGATGTAACTGCAATGTAAATAGTTGGTGTTCTTGTCTTCCATGTCTCCTTTAAGTTTTCTTTAGTTAGGTGATTAGGGAGGAATGAAAAGTGTAGATGGTAACCGGGTCCAAATCAGGAAGATTTTTGGTATAAGGCGGGAAAAGTGTATAGTCAGATATATGAATAAGTAGAGGCAGTTAATAGATCCTGTTGAGGGTACCGAAGTTTAGAGTCCGTTGGTTAGGAGACAATGACCAATGGGTCCTGTTTTGGGGGTGGAAAGGGTATGGTGTGGGGTTGGTTGACTTGCTGTTGATGTAAGTAAGAAAAGCTGAAGACCATTGTGTACGTTAAAAGTTTAATATGGCCAACGCACCATTGTTAACTGTATTCCAGTATAAAAAGTTTAAAAGTTAGTGTGGTTTACAAATGCAGCCTTGGTAGATTACTGTTATTCTGAGTGGCCCAGGGAACTGTAATGGGTATATGAGGACAGTTTTTAGGGGGCCCAGAAAGTGTTAGGTGCTCACGCCTGGTTGGCCTGGGGCCCCTGTTGGGCAAGAGTGGCCATTCCCCAGGTGGCCTGTGCTCAGGGCTGGGTCCTGATGCTCCTTGAGCGGGACTTCCTTCCGGGTTGTAGGTTTTCCCACAGGAGCCAGGTCAAGTGAGGCGGTGGTGGAGACTCTTCTGGTGCTACATTGAGGTAGCAGTGAGAAAAGTGGGGTTCTCCAGAAAAAACATCCTCTCCACCTGTTTTATTAGGCAATATTCTGATGCTTAAAACTGCTTACAATACTGGTAGTGGTTGTATACAAAATCACTGTCGTCTTACTTTTCATATGGGGGTACCACATGTAGTTTTTGGGTGCTAGGGCCAAAATTGATAAAATCACTGATAAAAGTCACTTAAGAGATGTTATATGCTTTTAGTGTAAATTATATGGTACTTGATCCAGTTAACACAGCAGATGTTTTTCTCTGGTATTGGAAAAGAGGTGTTTCTTTGGTTGAACATAGATGAAGTTGTCTTATTTTTGAGACTATGTAATACTCAGTTTGTGAGGTAATTAAAATTTCGAGTACAATTCTGTAGTTTATGGTATATGCCCAGTTGTGCAGCCAATTTCAGAGCATTTCATCACCTCAGAAGAAACCATGGTATAATCCCTCATTTTCTTCAGCTCTAGTCAACTGCTAATACACTTTTTTTTAAAAATTTGTCTGTTTTGGATATTTCATATAAATGGAATCATAGTGTGTGCCCTGTTCTGGTTGGTTTCACTTACCCTCAATATTTTTAAGATTCACCTTTGTAGCATGTGCTAGTACTTGTACTTGTTTTGTATTATTGAGCTATAAGAACTTTTGTATGTTTTGGAAACAAATCCCTTAGAATTTACAAATGTTTTCTCCCATCCCATGTGTTGTCTTTGTGTGACAGTCCCTTACAGACAAGTTTTTTACTTTCATAAAGTCCAGTTAATTTTATTATTTGTGCTTTTGGTGTCAAACCTAAGAAACCATTCCAGATTTATAGTTTAGCTCATTTTTGATCTTTTATCCATTTTGAACTAAGTTTTGTATATATTGTGAGGCAGGAGCCAGTTACTGTGAATACCCAGTAGTCCCAGCACCATTTGTGAAAGATCTTTCCCCATTGAATGGTCTTTCCCCCCTTTTTGAAAATAGTTACCATGCTTACATAGTTTTGTTTCTGGATCCTTCAGTTCTATGTCTGTCCTACCACTAGTAAACCATTCTGATTTCTGTTGCTTTGTAGTTTTTATACACCTTAGTTTGTAATTACTTAACATGAATGTGTCTACATTGTTCTTTCTCAAGGTTCATTTTGACTTCCTTGAGCTTCAATGTGAGTTTTAGTATCAGTTTCTATGGAGAAGCCACCTAGGATTCTTTTAGGGATTGTTAAATCTGTAAATTAATTTGGGGAGTTGCCACCTTAGTATTTACTGGTCCATGAATGTGGGATGTTGCTATTTTAATTTCTTTAACCCTATTTTCATTTTTAAACATCTCTTTTCAGTTGTAAAAAATAACACTGTACCATCTTAACTATTCTGTACCATCTTAACTATTTGAAGCGAGCAGTTTAGTAGTTTTAATCATAATGACATTGTTGTGTAACAGGTCAGGCCCATCTAGTAATACTAAAAACCGTAACCACTGAATAAAAAGTCCCCATTTCCACCTTTCCCCTGGCAGCCACCCATCTTCTGGTTTCTGTAGTGATTGCTTTGGATAAACCTCCAATTAGGGCGTCGTACAGTATTCATCTATCTAGTGACGGTCTGACAGTCTCCCCTTGGTATGATGTCCGTGCAGTTCATCCATACACTGCATTTGACAGCAGTTCCCTTAAGGACTGTGCTTTCAGTCCTTTTGTCGACCCCCAAAAGTTTGATTTGCTTTGATTGACTAAACTTGTGGGTTCATCCACTTTCTGGATTAGCTTTCTAGATTTGTTGAGTACATTGAATAAGTAATAAGCACTTACTTCATTTGTAGTGATGATGATGACGATTTTGATGAGGAAGTTGAAGAAAAAGCTCCAGTAAAGAAAGTAAGTAAGATACAGTAATTTAAGATTGTTGGAAATAGTTAAATAATAAAAGGTGGGGATTTTTGATTTCTTTGGCTTGTTTGATGGTTATCAAAAGTTGTCACAGAAGATGCTGATCTCCCACTTAAAATTGCTCTTGAATAGGGCTGTTTTGGAAACATTCCTAATAGTGAGGAATTAACTTGTTCTCTGTGTAGTAGTAGCCTTCTCCCCATTAGCCCTTTTGTGAAAATGACTATTTTATCTTAACCTGACTGCTGCTTTTACATGCTTTGGGGCAGTTTAATTTGCAGTGCTATGTCTGTTTACATGGTTTGGGCTTCCCTGATGGCTCAGACAGTAAAACGTCTGCCTGCAATGCAGGCAGACTTGCCTGGGTTCAATTTCTGGGTCAGGAAGACTCCCCTGGAGAAAGCAATGGCACCCCACTCCAGTACTCTTGCCTGGAAAATGCCATGAACGGAGGAGCCTGGTGGGCTGCAGTCCATGGGGTCACATAGAGTAGGACACACTCAGTGACTGGTGACTACAGCCAGTCTGTTCTGTAGGGAGGGGCATTGGTTAAGATTAATGTGATGAATTTAATTGCAGTCTGTACGAGATACTCCAGCCAAAAATGCACAAAAATCGAACCAAAATGGAAAAGACTCAAAACCATCAACACCACGATCAAAAGTAAGTGGTAACATACATACCGATGCAAGCTTCATTGAAGTAGTTAGGTTCTACTGTTTTCATAAAATTTGGTAGGTCTTTGGAGAACGACTTTAGGGTGACAAAACGGCTAAAATGTGCTTATTTTATTGGCATTCATCCTATACTGGACCGTTGACCCTTGAACAACAAAGTTTTAAAGTGCATGGGTCCATTTATCATGGATTTAAGTGGTAAACACCATAGTACTGCACATCCATGGTTGGTTCAGCCTGGATGCAGAGGGATCACAGGTGTGGAGGGCTGACAGTAAGTTGGTAATACACATATGAAGGACCAAATGACCGCGGGGAGTGCTGGGGTGGTCTATTGACATTCACGGGTCAACTGTATATTGCTGCTGGCTTTCTCATAAGGGAGAAAGCCAACAAAGATTGTTGTGATATTGTGTTATTTAAGGGTTCTTGCTTCTATCTAAAAGGTATATTTATCACATAAGGCAGTTTCTCACAGCTGGCTGCATATTGGGAGATTTTCTCTTAAGTTCTATGGAATGGGCCCCAGGCATAAAACTGTAATACCTTTGATTTATTCTTAGGGACCTTCTAGTTTCCAATTAAGGAATAATTTAAGGGCAAAAATAATTATTCAAATGATTAATTAATTTGTATTGGTAACTCAACTCTGGTGTATACACACTTGTTTTTACAGTAAAGGATTTAAGAATTTTATTTATTGAGAAAATCCAGATCCTGTGTTGAAATTTACTTTTTCTTTCAGGGTCAAGAATCCTTCAAAAAACAGGAAAAAACACCTAAAACACCGAAAGGACCTAGCTCTGTAGAAGACATTAAAGCAAAGATGCAAGCAAGTATAGAAAAAGTGAGTGAGAGAGTCTTCCTTAAGGAAACCTTCTGGAACAGAACTGTTTCTCATTTTTTATCCTGATATACCTGCCCTTTTGTGGTGTGAAACTTTCTCAAAAATGGCTAACTAGTTTATAATCTCTGGTGATTTTTTTTTTTTTTGGTATATTTGAATTTACATATGCTTTATTTTCCATTATAAAAGGAATACAAATAAGTTGATGGTAAGATGTATTCTGACTTTAGATGTTAAATTAGACCATTTCCCATTGCCTGTTCTGTTCATAAGATTCCACAGTACCAGCAGAGGGCGTATGAGTCTTCTAAAGCAAACAGCTGGAAATGTAGTCTGGCTGTTACAGTTTAAAAAAAAATTACATACTTTTGACTAGTCAGAAACATTCTCCAACAAATAATTCTATTTGCCTTTTGCACCAAGGTGTCACCAGTCAATACATGTGATACTTGAATATTTGAATGACAAACATGTTTATATTTAGTTATCTTTTGTCTTAAATAGTGGGAACATGTGAGAAAAAGATTAGCTTTTGTCCTACTTGCTTGATTTGGAGTTGGGAGAATCTACTTTTCATGGACTTTAGTGAACTCTGGAGTATAGCGTAATTGATTTAAATGCCTTGAAACATTTGAGAGGAACCTTTAAAATTCTGTGAGCAGAATTAATATTCTTAGACCTCAGTTAATGAGAATAAATGTAGAATTGAGAGGAAAAGTTAGTAACTCCTTTTCCCTTGTTTTTCCAGTGCTTTAGGTTCTGCAAGGCTTCGGTAGATTTCCTTTCCTTATGCAGTTATGAGTCAGTTGGAAAACTAACATTTTAGAACCAGAATGTATTTCTTGATTTTGTTTCAGTACTGCTGTAAATCTTATAGCCTTCCTGGTATCACTGCTGTGTTTTTATCCCTTGCATACAGTGCTAGACTGACAATTTAGATATCCTCCCCCTCAATTTTAATATGGTCCTATCTCCTTGGTTTAATTGCAGGCGCATTGAACAGTCCTGGGCACTACTGGTAAATTAAGCCCAAAGATGGGGAGAGGAAAAGGAGAGACACATATAGTCCAAACTGAGTATCATCAGCAGTCCAGACTGAAGTCTTCTGTTTTAATCTCAATCCCCTTTCCTGATTGGCCACCCACCCATGCCCCTTCCAGGCTGGAAGCAATCAATTGATCTCCTAAAACACTTTGCCTGCTGTGATTCAGTGAACCTTATACTTTGCTTTCTATTTGTGCAATTGCCTCACCTCTGACCATGTATTTCCCTAGCTGCTCAATAAATATTTGAATCAAATAACAGATGTGACAGTAATTTAAAAATGTAAATTAAAGCCAGGTTTATTTTCTAGGTGATAAGGCAGTTAAGAATTCACCACAACTGAAACTCTTTTGATCTTTCTAAAATGCATAGAAGATTCAGATTAACAATTTTTGTCACTTGTGTGTATGATACTCAAAGGGGCTATATGTTTTTTAGAGTGGCTGGGAGTGGGTGGGCGGAAGTCAGAAACTTATTCTGTATGGAAGACCTAGGTCCTAATATGCTGTGCAAACGTCTTTCTAGGCTTTTTTAAAAAAGGGTTTATTCGGTATTGAAACAAAAGATTTGAAAGGACAAGGAATGATCACAAATAATCCCATGTAATAAATAGCACGCACATCTTTGAGGAATTTCATAATGATCTCCCTCAAAAAGTGTTTCTATACTTACCCTTATGCTTTTGTCTCCATAGGGTGGTTCCCTTCCCAAAGTGGAAGCCAAGTTTATCAATTATGTGAAGAATTGTTTCCGGATGACTGACCAGGAGGTAACAACTTTCTGGAGACATGACCAAATCCAGAATTTTTATTGTGATTTATTATGGTTGTTTAGTCTCTTTAGGTATTGGCTTCTTTTAAAAGGTTCCTAACCACAGACAATACTTCAGATTAAATACATGGAAACTCTTAAGAATTTAGTTGGCAAAAACTGAGAAGATAACTTTTTTAGTACATTTTTCCCAGCTTTTATATAGTTGGTAAGTTATTTCTTGGTTACTGAACTCAGTTTGCTTTTGGTACTATGTTGGCTAAGGAAATGAGCTGTGGTTTTCCTTGCTGCTCCATTTGGCTCCTTGGGGCAGTCTGGTCTTTTTGCTTTCTTACGAGTTGGCAGAGGTGATTTTCTCCATAGATGTTATGGGAAGTACATGTTGCTGAAATAGACCTAAGTGTAAAATCTGGAAGCAGGAAGCCAAATTGTACTCAATATATTGACTTAGATTTTGTATTTCTCAATATGAAGGTATTTCGTCAGTAAAAGAAAAATCCTGCATTTATTTTTACTGTCTCCTAGTTGTTGACTCAGGTTGTAAAGGAAAATGTAGAAGCTGTCACACAAGGTTGCTAGGCATTATGTACATACAGGCCATGTTCTGTGTTGTTTTTGTCAGGACTCCCTAAATCTCCTGTGTTCAGCTTTCTTCAGTAAATTAAGAAATTTGTTATTAGAGCTCTTTTTCTGCCACAGTATTTAGTACTTAAATCACTTAATGGCAACACTTTTTCTCAGGTTTGAAAGTCTTTCAGTGATTTAATATTCTTTACGTGAGTTCAGCCTTCATTGCCATGGCCTTGAGATGATCAGATTGAATCTTTTTGATTCTTTTGGTTGCTGTTCTGTCTTTATGTATATTTGAATTCCAGAATGCCAGTGTATATTTTGTGAATTTTCTGAATAGTGGACATTTTAGTAAAAATAAAAGCCCTTTTAAAAATGGTGCAGTAGATAGTTGTTAATTCAGTGTTGAAAATCGTGGAAAGTGAGATATATAAATTGTCATCTGTAACTGATAAGCATAAGAGATACATAATTTAAGCTAATACCAAAGGAAGTGGTAAAATACAATTTTGATTAAGAAAAATTCACATGAAGATAAAGAGGTGAAATTGGAAAGGCCTTCCAAATAGTATAATATCAGTCTTGTAGCTGAAATGACTGAACTCACTGCTATCAGAAGTATTTTCTGACTTCAAAACTGAAAGTATATTTTGAAGTGCCAGAGTGAAATTTCTGTAATAATGAAAAATATGATAATTCACTTCACTAATAATGGAAATTATCCAAACACTGAATGCGTCACATTTTTATTGCATAGTTGCAGATACGAATAATCACAATGTATAAAATATCTTCCCATTGCTTGTGCAGTTTTTCTTTAGAGATGCTTGTGAGAATTAGGCTAATAAAATTTAGATGGGACCTGAGAAATAGCAACTTTTTGCAGAAACTCTTGAGTTAAAAAGTTAAGAAAATGTACTACCTTTTGAGGAAATACTGCAGATAAAAGTTTTGCTGAATGTTTGTACAAAGGTGCAAACAATGTTCGGTCAAAGTTGAAGCATGAATTACTCTAAGATCAGTATTCTCTATAAAGCAGGTCAAGGAACATCTGATAACCTTTTGACTTTTTCAAATACTATGAAATATATTATTTGATATTTGTATTTTTAACTTAATGATTAGAGAATGACATGATACTCAGTTCCTGTTGATTTGAAGCACTGCAATATTACTAGTTCTCAGGAATGGAAAGACAAGTCATGGAAGATGGATTTATGTGTTAAAACTGGAAGAGCTTGTCTGAGTAACTAATAGGCAGAACATGTTACATATACTGCCTCATATGTCTTCTCATTAATAAAATAATTTGGATGTGACCACTCTAGAAACTTAAAATGTACCAGGATATAAGCCTAACTAAGGAATTTATAAGCAAATTCTGTAAAACAAGGAACTATTAAGATATCATGGAAATATAATTAGAGATGAAGGATATAACTGGTACATTTATATAGTTTATTTCAGATAAATGTAACTTTTTAGTTTGTGTCCCATATACAGGTGCATGTTTTTCTCTGAATTTGGCCCTAAAGCAGGTGGCATTGAGGCAACATTGACCAAACTAGTCTTGATTTCCTTAGCTAAATGTGTTAAGTGTGTATTAGTATGAGAGTGACTTTGCCTACGAGAATCATAAGATTTTATGTTCAAATTGAAGTATTAGAAATTAAATTATGAGTATAAATTTCCTTGAAATCAGTTATTAATTATCTAGAGTGAACCTTTTTGGTGGTGGAATGACAAATAGCTATTTTGAATTTTACAAAGAGACGTGGTTTAATTTATTGGTGTCTATGAAGTGTTGTGGTTTTTCAACCACATTTCTTTTTTTTTTTTTTTCCAGGCTATTCAAGATCTCTGGCAGTGGAGGAAGTCTCTTTAAGAAAATAGTTTAAACAGTTTGTTAAAAATTTTCCGTCTTATTTCATTTCTGTAACAGTTGATATCTGGCTGTCCTTTTTATAATGCAGAGTGAGAACTTTCCCTACCGTGTCTGATAAATGTTGTCCACGTTCCATTGCCAAGAATGTGTTGTCCAAAATGCCTGTTTAGTTTTTAAAGATGGAACTCCACCCTTTGCTTGGTTTTAAGTATGTATGGAATGTTATGATAGGAATAGTAGTAGTGGTGGTCAGACAGATGGAAATGGTGGGGAGACAAAAATATACATGTGAAATAAACTCAGTATTTTAATAAAGTAGCCCTGTTTCTCTTTCTATTATCCTCTTTATACTTCGTCAGAGAAATACATTTACATAACCAAATGTTCCTCAGACCTTCCTACCACCCAACCTAGCCTTTTCACTCCCAAAGAAAATCTGGCATGTTAAGTAACCCGCAGCAGCCTTTCTCAACCTGGATTCTCCGTGTGAACCAGAACAGAAAATGCTTTCTGGGACCATCTTTTCAGTTTATCCAAAATAGCACATAACATACTTGAGATTCTTGGGGGAGGATAGTTTATTGCATGTATGGTTACATGAGCACGTTTGGGGACTAATCCTTAGCACCCCGTTAACTGTCTCAGCAAGGTTCAACTGCACGACAGGGCAAGATTCCTCGTCTTGTTCTGCTTTCATGTGTCCTCCAATGGTTTCTAAGATTGCTTTACTGATGCTGTTCTGGAGTGTTAGGTCTTGCAGTCTTCTGGACCCTGGGTGGACTGTGGGTCTAGTCTCAAGACTCAGGTGTTTCCTTGGGAGATTTAAGCCTCCTACTAAACTCCCATCCATTCTTAGGCTTTCTGTATGATTCTTTGTTTATCCTCATTCCTGTTTGTTTAAACTTTAGGGGAGAGACTTCATTTTCTGTCTTCAAATTTGTGTTGGTTTTCTTTTTTAATTTCCAAATGTTCTTCCTTAGTTCTTGGGATATAGTATCTAGAGTCTGGAAAAGAACTTTCTTACCCATGCATTGTTTACTCATTACCCCACTCCCAGCCTATTAATTTTATATATTATATTGATTAGAAGGGTGTTACTTGATGACTGCATTCTAGTTCCAGATTATTTTGATGGAGGTCTGAAGATACTAGCCTTGCCATCTCTGGGGTAGTTTCCAAAGTAGATTAATTTTGGAGGGTGGCAAAAAATACTGGGGCAGTACTGTCTTGTCTAATCTGTTTCCAAGTGTTAGGTTTCTCCTCTAGTCATTTACGTTGTGATTTTCTTCATCGATTATTCAGTTATATCTGAATAAGTTGTGTCTGCCCTTGTAGCTCTTTATTTTAATGGAGGCATACTAGGAGATGGTAAATATTCAGTGTTCTTTATTGAAATCACATCCATTTTAAAAGATGTTTATGTACTTCAGTTTTAAAAGATGATCTACTTTAAATTGTTAGTAGAGTCCCAAATCACTTAGCCATCCTATATTGAAAAATTGCTGGTGTTCAAATAATGCAACTGCAGTAAAATTGAGTCATTCCTTCCCTAGGTAGTATTTTTTTATTAGTTTGTGATATGAGTGTTAGGTAATTACTAGCATTAGTTACTTACTAGTTCAGAAGTAGAAGTATGCTTGCTGATAGTAATGTCTGAAATTTTTATTGAGTTGTGTTGTGAAGAAGTTAAACGTTTGGTTTACCTGATGGGCACTTCTGTGTGGCAGGAAATCTAAAACAACTTCCAATTGGCCTTACTGATTGTTAGCTTATTAAATCAGCTAATCAGATCTAGAGGGCTGCTTTTTTTTGAAAGGACAGGAATTAAAGATTCCCTGTGCCTCAGAAGTCTCTGATAGTGTTAGCTATTAGATACCAGCCAATTAAACATGATAGTAATCTGGAAATTAAACTACTACCCCCAGGCTTAGGAAATCCTCTTTTAAAGACACTGACTTCCCTTTGTTCTGTATAAACTACTCAGTGAGATTGGTCATAAATCAATATTGGTATAAATGCTAAAAATAAGTATAGTTAAGGGAAATCCCATGGACAGAGGAGTTTAGTGGACTTCTTTGTCCATGGGGTCGCAGAGTCAGACACAGCTGAGTACATGCAACCTACTATAGAAAGCAACTTAATTTTTTTACTTTTAAATCTCTACTATACTGCCTCTACCTAATTTTGAAAAACATTTAATGTTTTCATTTACCAATTTTGAGAATGATGGTTGATGTCAGCATACCTGAAAGTAACAAGTATTCTGAATTCAAATTTTTTGTAACTTGAGTATTTTTTCAAAACTATAAAAATTTTTTGTTGAAGTATAGTTGATTTAGAATGTTGTGTCTGTACAGCAGAATGATTCCGTTTATACACATATAGACAATTCTTTTTAAAAATGTTTTCCATTATGATTAATCCCAGGAATATATTGAATATAGGACCTTGTTGTTTATACATTCTATGTGTAATATTTTGCACTTTCTAGCACCAAATTCCTAGTCCATCCCTCCCCTGCCTGCCTTCCATTTGGCAACCACAAGTCTGTTCTGTTTCTGTTTAACAGATAGGTTCATTGGTGCTATATTTTAGATTCCACATGCTACATGGTATTTGTCTTTCTCTTTCTGACTTAGTATGGTAATCTGTAGTTGTATCCATGTTGGTGCAAATGGCATTATTTCATTCTTTTTTTTTAATTCTCTCTTCTCACCCTCTCTAGTGTTTATAGATTTTAATGATGTCTACTAAATTCAGGTTTGAATACATTTTCTTTATCTCAGACCTTTACTGATCCATTTCTTCCACAGAGCTTTGGTTCCTTATGTTAAAAGTGGCATTTAGAGATCACAGCCTGGGTGGGAGTTGATGGCTCATTAATACTGTTTAACAGACTTAATTAACCTGGATGATCAGATAAGACCCTTTGCAAAAACAGGAACATTTTTGAGTACTAGGAGGGCAAAGATAACACTTGTCAGCAGTAAGCTTCTCTTTCTGATACCTTTTCGTTTTGATATCTTTAGGTCATGGGTGAGAACTCTACAGTAGAGTTACCTTCAACCTGAACCAGAGGACAAAACAGGTTAATAAGGGATGTTATTCGAGAGATGTCCAAATTACTGGATCATGCATATGATAATAAAATGAGGTTTATAGTCCTGTGTAAAACTTGTAAAAGCTATTTAGTTAATAGGGAGGGGATTGTGTATACATTGTCAGGATAGGGCTGTTTTTGTTTGAAATTATCTAAGAGAAGGGTAAGGGTCACAAAATTAAAGGTTAGTGGTCTGGGCTGTGGAGATACAGGGTTAAAGTTACTGCAGAAAGTCCAAGGCTACCTTTTAGCCAGATTTTAACAAAAGAACCAGTTGCTCCCTGACTCATGAACTTGGCAGTAGACATCCCATTTTAATGCTGTGAAAGTTCCAAGAGCTGATGTAGAGAAAATTTTACAGCTGCATCTGTGCTAAGGGTCTACTTTTCTCACTGAGCTACTTGATCCTCTTGAAGACTTGAGGCTGTGTTTGTCCTATTTTCTTAGGCTGAAGGTTCTCTCATCTTTGTCTCCAAAATGTATTCTATAGACTCCCTGAATTTTGTGATTCTTAGGTTTGGAAAGGTGGAACAGGAATGTCAGGTTGCAGTGTTACGAGTGTACTTTCACTTGAAAATGAGGTAGAAAGAATCTAAACATTTAGATACTCTGTCCCAAAGCATCTAGGTGCTTAGGATTAATCAGCAGGCAGAAAGAACACTTAACTGCTGTCCAGGGGTTCCTTTCCATTGGTCAAGCAGTCTGCATACATCTCAACTACCCTTGAGACAACCAGCGAAGTTTTGCCAATGAGATCTGCTCAGAAAATTGCAAACTTGCTAGCCTAGAGCTGGGAATTTGACTGTTGTGTGTCCAACTCCCCAACACCAAACTAGCACACAGCCACCTGGTGTCAGCTACCATAACTAGCTGAACTAGTAACAGCTTTTTCATTGGCCTCCTTAAGGCCACTGTCCCGTCACGCCATTACAGTGTATCCATGCTGCATTAAGCTTTTTAAAAACAGACTGGACTTTGGCCCTTACTTACCAAGCCTTTGTTAAATTGCCAAACACATGCGTATATCCACATTGAGTACTGAAAGTGAAAGTGTCACTTAGTTGTGTCCAGCTCTTTGCAACTTTATGGACTGTAGCCTGTCAGGCTCCTCTGTCCATGGAATTCTCCTTTGCAAGAATACTGGAGTGGGTTGCCATTTTCTTCTCCAGGGGATCTTATGACCCAGGGATTGAACCCTGGTCTCCCGCATTGCAGGCAGATTCTTGACCATCTGAGCCACTGGGGAAGCCACTGAGTACTAGTTGGCAGTAAAAAGGAACAATACTGATAACAGCAACCAGATGGGACTAGCCAGGCAGTTCAGAGGTTAAGACTCTACTTTCCAATGCAGAGGGCACGGGTTTGATGACTGGTCAGGGAACTGGGATGCCACAAGCTGCGTGGTGAAGCCAAAGAAAGACAGGAGTGAGGATGAATCTCAAACATGCTGAGCAAAAGAAGTCAGACACAAGAGCAGGTACTGTATGTGGATGCGTTTATGTGAAACTGGAATCCAGTGCCAGCAGATGAATGGCAACTTGAGACTAGGGATGGGTGTGGGGAGATTGCTCAAGAAAGGTGTTTACAGAAGTATAAACATTTGTTGAACTCCAAGCATTTAAAAGTTGTACATAAATAGTGCCTTAAAAGGCCTTTTGACGGCTTGTCGACTTAAAGCCACAGCCTAAAAGTTGAGAGCTGTTACATTCGGTGGGAATGACTTCAAGCCTGGGAGACAGCTCTCAAGTGACTGAGAACTGTTCTGAGGAGGTGGGTGGAGGAGTCGGGTTATAGAGAAATTTGCAACAAAGAGCAGGTAGTCTGAACCTCAAAAGTGTTTCTGTG
Organism: Cervus canadensis; assembly: GCF_019320065.1. Classification (NCBI taxonomy): domain Eukaryota; kingdom Metazoa; phylum Chordata; class Mammalia; order Artiodactyla; family Cervidae; genus Cervus; species Cervus canadensis. The sequence goes on from NC_057401.1 coordinate 2,925,140, forward strand.
AATTAAAACCAGATACCTCAAGGAATTTAGCACTTTTCTATATATGGGGAATGCAAGAGCCTGGGCTCATTGAAATCATGCTAACTCACACCCATCCTTTTCCCACTTGGAGGCAATTGATATCTTTTCCCTGGAATACTGTGTATGGCTGGCTTTCCTACCTTTGGGTCCTAGCCTAAGTATTGCCAATTGATGCTCTCTATTCCATTGTTTTCCTTCAAAATGCTGTTAAGCTTGAATTTATCTCTTGGCTTATTTGCTTATTGCTTGTCTTAGTAGAAGTGAAGTGCTTTTTAAAGCAAAGGCCTTCTCCCAGGGCCTGATGCAATAAACGGTGATTGAAAAAACTGGAGAGAAGTGACTACCAAACTAGAGACCCATATTGCTACATGAATATGTCAAATTTGAAAAGAAAAAGCTCATTTAAGATTCATTTGTATGGTAAATCAGTAGGTTTGAAGGTGTGAATGATGGGGAAAGGGAAGAATGTGTAAAAATTTGATTTGGAGTAGAAAAATTCTTTTCAGTAAATTGAGAATGATCCTGCTTTCCGGCTTCGTGAACAAAAACATAGAGAGTAACCTGAAAACCCTGACCAGCATTATTAAATAATAACTAAAACCTTTGAAACCTTCATTGTGAGCCAGACCAAATGATCTCATTTGGTAACTCACAGCAACTCATCACTTGTTGCTGTTCTTAGATGTGGAAGATGTGGCTTGTAGATGAGGAAGCCTGCAGGAATTTATAAGTAAGTGTTGGAGGTAGTATTCAAAGCCAGGACCTCTAGCTCTTGAGTTTACACTCTTACTCAGAACGTCTCTTAAAGTCAATCCTGTTTGTAAGTAAGTGTTAGTTGCTCAGTCGTGCCTGACTCTTTGCGACCCCATGGACTGCAGCCCACCAGGCTCCTCTGTCCATGAGATTTTCCAGGTAAGGACACACTGGAGTGGGTTTCCATTTCCTTCTCCAAGGGATCTTCCCAACCCAGGGATCAAACCCAGGTCTCCTGCACTGCAGGCAGATTCTTTACTGACTGAGCTACAAGGGAAGCCCAGTCCTATTTGGGTGACAACTTTGTAAAATCAACAGACACTATCTGAGCCTTAAAAAAAACTGCAAGTATTTTAGAATATGAGTAATGATGTACTCATTTTTTTCATTCAAAAGTAATAGAAAATAGTAATAGTATAGGAAACTGGAAGTATTGATTCTTAGCCAGGAGATGCTTCAAACACCCCACTTCAGCAGGCAGTAGGCCAAAACCACCTCTTGACTGGTCTGTCAGAGGTCTTAAAGTAAGATCAAGCACACGGTAAGTCACAGGACCCAACGGGAGCATTTCTGTCCATCTCTTTTGGGTTGGTCATTGCATGCTATCTTGGGATTTACGAGCTCTAGCAATGAGAATGTCAAATTCAGCCCAGTGCTTCAAACAAGAACTTTCTGCATCACTCAGCATCTGGCTTTGAAAAGGTTTTCTGCACTTGTCTTCAGTGCCGAAACAGTCTGTTTAAGATAGCCTCAGCTTTGGGCTTCCGTGGTGGTTCAGTGGTAAAGAATCTGCCTGCCAGTGAAGGAGACACGGGTTTGAAGATCCCTGGTCTGGGAAGATCCCACATGTTTTGGAGCAATTAAGCCCTTGTGCCACAACGACTCAGCCTGTGCTCTAGAGCTGGGGAGCTGCAACTGCTGAGCCTGTGTGCCTGGAGCCTGAGCTCCGCACCAAGAGAAGCTACTGCAGTGAGGAGCCCGCACACCTCAGCTCGAGTAGCCCCTGTATGCTGCAGCCAGAGAAAGCCTGAGCAGCAAAGACCCACGCAGCCAACAATAAACATAGGAAAACATAGAGTATCTTAAAGATAGCCTCAGCCTTGAAAGGGAGCTTACAGCCGCTCGCAGGGAGGCAGGGAGGCCTGATAGCCAGAACAACTGCTGATATTTATATAGGAAGTATTGCTTTTGGACAGCACCTATGGCAGCCCACTCCAGTACTCTTGCCTGGAGAATCCCATGGACAGGAGCTTGGCAGGCTACAGTCCATGGGGTTGCAAAGAGCAGGACATGCCTGAGTGATTAAGCACAAGCACACCTCAGCTTCACTATAAGTGAAAACCACAGTGAACATAGAAAACCACCAGTCATGGCACAGTCATGGCACATCATCGATGACACAAGGAAATTTTTAACCAAATAGTCTGGATTCCTGAATTTTGCTTTTTGAGCTTATTCAGTTTCTCTCCTCCTATAACTTAAGTAGAGCCTGGCTGTCTGGAGGTTCAGACAGTGTGCGGCACTTACATGTGATAAGAACACCTACATTCTGAGGTTGGTGGGAAGGACAGGAGTGGTGCCTCTGAGAAAGCAGAAAGGGTGAGAAGAGATGCTCTCAGAAGGGACCTGGTTAAAAGAGTCAAACTGCTTAGTATGCAAAAAATAGCAAATCTCAGCCTAGAGGCCAGAAGAGGGCCTGGAGTGGTCGCTGACCAGAGTCCTGCTGGCTCCTCCCGGGCCTGTATAGCCTGCCCGGGCTGGGCTGCAGTGAAGCCTTGGGGACGCTAGGTGGCAGCCGTGCGTTTCCAAAGGTGACTCGCCCATCAGAGCCCAGCTGGGAACCAACCCCGGAGCCCTGGAAGGGGGTGGGTGGGGGGCGTAAGAGAAACCCTCAATGCCCCCTCCCTTTCAACGGCAGAGACGGAGATTAGAAAGGGGTTCACTTAGGGTGGCTAGCCTTCCCAGAGGGATATGGGATACGCCACGATCCTCTGTGGATTCACAGGGTGGGTAAAAGCGACCCCCCTCACGTGGAGCCGCCCCGAGGGTTGGGCCTGACCCGCCCTCTCCTGCTCCCCACTCTGGCGCTGGTGGGTGTGAGTGCGGGGACGAATGTGAGTGAGGAAGGATATTCTACACCTAACTGCGTTGTTGGAGACCGCAGCCGGTTCAGTTCTGGCAGCCTTTGCGCCGTGGCGCGGGTCATTGCGCCCAGGCGCAGAATTTCGACGGCTCCCAGCGCTCATCAGCTCCAGCCTCGCGGGCTCTGCCCCTTCGGAGCTGCTGGTCCCGTCGCCGAGAGTCTGAGCGCCTCCCTCCAAGCCGGAGAGCCAGGAGAAGAGGAGGCGGCAGTGGAGAGGCCGCGGCAGGCCGGCAAGCCGGCAGGGCCGCCTTTGATGTGGGCGCGGCGCACCCAAGCGAGCTGAGCGCCCGTCCGGCCGCGCCCCGAGGGGGGAGCCCCCGGGCCCCGCATCCTCATTGTGCCGGCTCGGGCCCGGGCCCGCCCCCGGCCCCCCGCCCCCTCGCCGCCCGCGCGTAGAAAACGCCCCGGCCGCCGCCAGTGGTGGGAGGCGGCGATGCGCACGGCCGGAGAGACGCGGAGGAGGAGACATGAGCCGGCGGGCGCCCAGACGGAGCGGCCGTGACGCGTTCGTGCTGCCGCCGCGCGCCCCGGCCCCGGAGCGCTGACCCCTGGCCTGGCGCAGCCCCACGCCCCGCCTGGAGAGTGCGCCCCAGCTTCCAGACCCTCCGCGCATGCTGCCCCCGGAGTGAGTCGGGCAGCCAGCCTTCCACGGACGCCCGGACGGCCGGCCGGCCGGCAGAGAGCCAGGTTCCTCGCACCGGCGGGTGCCTCCTGCCCAGCGGCGGCCGCCTCGCAGCCCCCGCGCCAGCCCGGAGGGCGCAGCGCTCGGGAGGAGCCGCGCGGGGCGCTGATGCCGCAGGGCGCGCCGCGGAGCGCCCCGGAGCAGCAGAGTCTGCAGCAGCAGCAGCCGGCGAGGAGGGAGCAGCAGCAGCGGCGGCGGCGGCGGCGGCGGCGGCGGAGGCGCCCGGTCCCGGCCGCGCGAAGGGGACATGTGCAGGCTGGGCTAGGAGCCGCCGCCTCCCCCCCCGCCCAGCGATGTATTCAGCGCCCTCCGCCTGCACTTGCCTGTAAGCGCCCGCGCTCGGGGCTGCCCACCCGGCCCGGACGTCTGTCCGTGTGCCTGTGGCTCTGCCCGCCCCGCCGTTCTTTTGACTTTGCGGCTGCGTATCTGTCTGTCTGTGCGCGCGTTTCCCTCCCTCCAGCCCCAATGACCTCCTCTCCCTCTCTCTCCCCCGCAGGTGTTTACACTTCCTGCTGCTGTGCTTCCAGGTACAGGTACGTGGGCTCCTGACTCTGACCTTCCCCCTGCACCCACCTGCCCCTGCCTCTCGGTACGTGTCGGTCCCCTTCCCCCGCGCCGCGCCCCCTCCCTGGGCCCCACCCCTCCTGGGCGTAGAACGGTGCACCTGTTCCCAGGGCGCCGAAGGGCGGCTCCGCGTGCGCCCAGTGCGGGCGGGGAACCGGCCAAGGGCAAGGGGCTCTGTTGCTGGACTCAGGCTGGCGCGGCCCCAGTCTGCTTCGGCTGGGAGGAGACCCTCGGAGCCGGAGGGCTCAGTCGCCACAATGTGCCGGGCTCCGAGCCCCTCGGCCCCGGTGAGGAGTTAGGACGGAGGGATTTTCTCTGCCAACCGTCCGTTCACCATCTCCGCTTGCTCTTCCAAACAAAAAGGCTCCTTTCAAGCGAGTAGATTCCGAGTCCAGGGAGAAAGCTTCAGTTGTAAATTACTCTGTGGTTTCAAAGGCGTTGCAGCATTGAGAGAGAGAGATGTGGAACTAGGAGGGGAGACGGGTGAGAGGGCGCAGAGCGGGGCACAGGAGCCGAGGGCCCCTTGCCTGCGAGGCGGCTCCGAAACGGGCCGCGCTTCGCACACCCTCGCCCACGGTGGTGCAGCCCTCGGCTGCGTCCCCGCCTCGCTCCCCGCTCACTCACTCTCCTGAATCAGAAGAGGGCTTGGCGCTCAGCCTGGAAAGCACTTGCTAAAATCTGATCTGTTACTTCAGCAGCTTTCAGACTCGGGAAGGTCTTGGCACGCAGACAGTTGGAACGCTGGTGCTTCCAAAGCCGTGGAAATGAAGGAAGAGGGTTGAGGTGGGGCGGGGGGGGGGGGGGACGCGGGGGGGAAAGAGAAGAGGGACTGGGGAGCCGACTTCAGCGCCGATTAGAACCAGACCAGGCTGCCTCAGCTTGGGGTGGGGGTGTGCGGAGGAAAAGGGACTAGGAAGTGCCAGCTGCCCTAGCCCCCCACCCACCTAGAGCTCTGAGGGAGGGGCCCTCGGAGGAGCTGGACTGAGGCCAGAAGAGATTGTCTGCCCCTTTCCCCTCTGGCTGAAGGCAGGTGTCCTCCTAGGGTTAGAGAGCATGCTTAGGCCATGGATTTCTGGATCCTTGAGGTGCCAGGGGGCCCCGAGCGGGGAACGCGGAGGTTCTCCCAGGTGTGGGTGTGTTGTGCCGAGGGGACGGGCCCTCTTGCAGAGGGCGGTGGCAGTGGCTGTGGTGAAGGGCCTGCTTGGCTCCCCTCCCACTCCGAGGAGAGAATTGTTACCATCACGATGGACTTTGAGCTGCGGGCAGCTAGTTGGGACCGGGGGGCAGGAAGCGTGGATGGACAGACTGATGGGTTCTTTCCTTCTGTTGGCCAGGCTGGGGTCCCCGGTGACTCTTTGAATCAATACAACTGGAGTCAGTAACTTAAGGCTGGCTGTTTGCCAAGCAGATGTGACCCTATGTGGTGGCGGGGGCGGGGTGAGGAATGGCTGGTGTCAGAGAGAGAGGCCAGTGCCTGGCATGGCCTGCCTGGTTTGCAGCTGAGTCCCCAGGCAGAGGGCAAGCCCCAGGGTCACTCGAGGGAACTGCTTGTCCGACCTGAGTGGGAGCTCTTCCCCAGTGCCCTGAGCCTGGGGGCGGGGACAATGAAATGGGCCTGAAGTAGAGAGAGATGGTTTCAGACCTTGTTGCCCAAGCCTCCTGTTGTCTGCTGCCTCTTGGTCCTTGAAGCGGGGTCCAGGAGGGGATGCTCTGTGGTCTTCGTGTTCGCTGGGAGAATGTAAGGGAGGGAAGCTGGACTCTGCATCCCACCTTCACGTCCTGGCTAGAGCTAGAGCCCGCCTTTGGGGGGAAGAAGCTGAGGTGGTCTGTCTGGGTGAGGTCTTCAAGCAGGTGAGGGAGCCTCCCTCCCCTCCCCTCCCCTCGCTGCCCCCACCTCTCCCCTTTGCAGTCTTTCCCCTTCTAAACTGCCTTAGGTCTGACTGATGTTTTTAACTCATGGTCCATGTACCCTTGGGATGTCTAAGGATGGGATTATGGGGAAGGGGTTTGAAACAGTGTTCAACATGGTGCCCAAATATGCAGTGTCTGTGAGAGTGTTCTCACCTCCTCACGGATTTTTGAAAGCACCCGTGATGGCTGAAAGATAAAGCAACACTACCCTAGGGAGTTACAGACGAGGTTGGCAGGTGCAAGTCCTCCTTTATGCTCTGGGGCTAAAGTGGAGTGGTCTTAGAGGTGGAGATGAGGGCTGGGCCCCCACAGGAGTCCACAGGAGTCTGGAGTCTGCTCCCCGCTTCAGTGTTGGGCCACCACCAAGAGAGCAGCTATTTCCTGGACAGTGGGCACTTGGAGGGTGGCTGCGAGAGTACCCTTGGTGAGCAGGACCCAGTGAGGCTCCCCGCACGGTGGGAAGGCTCAGGACTCTGCCGTCCCCAGGACGGGCCTGAGCCCCAGGTCCATCTTTCCCTATGCATGGACCTTTGTGAGACTTAGTTTCATCGTGGGTGGCCCTGAGGATGAAATGGCATATGATAAGGTGTGGAAGAGGTTTGTGAATTCTCATCACCCAGGAGGGCACATGTCTCTGTCGGAAGCTCTATATACCTAATGCCATTCCCTCCCCAGGCCTAGTGTTTTGGAGAACTGGTCCAGTCCTAGCAGTGTAGTTTCTGGGCTCCTCCCTCTTCCCATCTATTAGCCACCAAGCCCCCAGCGGGCCCCCTGCCCCCAGCCACATTTCCTTGAGCACAGTCAATGCCAGACACTGCCCCCAGCCCGCAATGTGGTGAGCCCCGCCCTCCCCCACCGGCAACCCCCAGGAGCGAGAAGCTGGGAATTTAATAAAATCCTTTCTCCACACGACTTGGGACACCGCGGATAGCTCAAATCGGAAGAATTTTAAAAATTTCCAAGGGGAGCAAGCGGCGTGACCAGTAAATTGCTTTTCTGCACTTGGCTGAGCGCTGACAATGACACCGGGCCGGGCCTTTCACGCAGCTCGGCCGGCACCTGCCTGACATTGTTCCTGCCGCCAGGCTCGGCTAGGTCCTGGCCTTCCCCAGACGGGCCAGCCGGGAGGCCGGAGCCCCCGGTCCTGCCTCCCACAGCGCTGCTTCCTCCCTCCCCACACTTGTTCAAGTCTGGGAGTGTCCTTCCAGGCCTTGACCTGACCACCCCTACACCTGGCCTCCTCAGTGAGGTTGTTAGAAGCTTTCTTCCAGTTCGCTGGGATGGCGAAGCCAGAGACAGAGTCCTCTGGGACTTCAAGAGAATGGAAAGCAGTCCTATTGGGTTGCACTTTTAATTTCTCAAGAAGCAGCCTCATGTATCCGTTCGTCTGACCAGTCAGGTATTCCTTCCTCACATGTTGGCTGCAAGCCTGGTTCTTGCTGGCCCTGGAACAAGGCTAGTCGCTTCCTGGCCTCATGGAGCCCCTGGTCTAGAGAGGGAGTGTACCAGATTAACAGGAGTTCCTTCAATGCCCTCCTTTCCATGATGTGAAGTGTTGAGAGGCAGGGAGTGGCCTCCTGTCTGACAGAGGGGGAAACCAAGGCTGGGGAGAAGTGACCTGCCTTTGTTGAGCAAGTTTTGCTTGTGAGAATTTCCAAGTGGCTCTTGCATTGGGAAGTTTGTTTCATTCTTGCTACCACGCGACAAGGGAGACTGAAGAAGGTGAGGATGATATTCCCATCTCCCAGATGGAGAAACTGAGGCCCAGAGTGGAGAAGCGGTTTGTTCAAGGCCACGGCTAAGCTTCAAGTCTCTGAAATCAGGATCTTGTATTCTTTCCAGCACACCAGGCAGACTTTTCGAGAAATACTGAAATGAATCAGAAGGAATTCTGATGGGGGCACTGAGTCTCCAGAGACATGCTAGGGGTCCTTAATGAGAGATCTGGTGATCTGGCTGGATCTCCATGATAGGATCCCTGTAGTTGGGGTCAGAGGCTGGTGGGGGCCTGGGGACTGTCTGTGGTTGAGGGCATCTGATCTGGTGCCTTCAGGCCCTGATTGTCCTGGAATGTTCTGGTCTGAAAGGATTTCCAAGCTAGAGGTGGGAGTTCTATAGGGGGTACAGGGCTGGTGGATACAGCCCTTTCCTCGCGTGGAAGGGGAGAAGGGCACCCTGCCAGCCTTCCTGCAGCCCAGGAGTGTCCCCTGCTCTGAGGCAAGGAGGTGGATTTTTAAAATTTCCTGTGGTTGGCACTGCCAGGGCCCAGCAAGCTCTGGGTAGCATGTCAGGGCCACAGCGTTGCCTTTTCCCTGCCCTGGCGACTGTGAGGGCGCAGTGGGCCCCCAGAAGGAGGAGGGTGGGTCAGGGAGGAGACTTTCTGCCCTCAGCTTGGCCTGATCGCATCCTGGAGCAGAGACATTCTTGGTGTGGGAACCAGGGTGCAGCCATGTCAGGCTGGCAGCCTCACCGGGAGCTCCCGCCAGATACTGCGAACTCGCTATGTGAATGAGGGTTTCTCACAGCACCTCACGAGCCGCCTGGGATTAGGAATTCTCAGATGAAGGGAGTGAGGCTCAGGGGCATGAAGTCATCTGCCCTCAGTTGCATGGCAGGAGAGCGAGGCAGAGTGGGATTCAGCTCTAGCTTGGCCACTCTGGGACCCAGGCTTATGAAACAGCACTTTCGAAGCTCCACATCGGCCAGGTTCAGAGAGTCGCTCTGCCTCGTCTTTGCTGTGTGACCTTGGGCAAGTTACTTAACCTCTCTGGGTCTCAGCTTTTGCATGGATAAAAGGGGAAGGAAACAACCAGTAAAACGGTTCCTCCTTCCTAAGGATGTGGAGCAGGGGGAGTGCAGAGCCAAGACTTTGCTCTGGGAGGACTCCCTCCGGCCCCCTGCGAGTGGCCTGAGCCCCACTTGCCCACATCTCTCCGCCTCCTGGTGACTGGGGAGAAGGAAGGGGCTGACTGCTTTCTTTCTGAGGGCAGGAGCTGTCTGATGGACTTCTGTGTGCTCCCTGTCTTGTGCTGGGTTGCGCTTGCCCCTCACTCACAGGGACCCGTGGTCACGCACTTAGGGGAGGGGAACGCCTCGGGCCCTGCAGGTGAGGCTGAGGAGAGCTGCCGGCCTGCTGTCGGCACCTTGGGTCTGAGCATAGGGATTTGTTCGGGAACATTGAAGGGTACGCAGGCCCTCAGGCTTTGGGCAGACTTGCTGATTGTGGCTGGGAGGTGGCTGGCTTTTCTTTGCTCTGACATCCAAATGGCATAAGGCCTCAAGTGCATTTAAAATACTGCTTTGCTGAGGATGGGGCCAAAGACAGGCCCGCATGGGCCGCAGAGCAGAAGCGTGCTGAGGATGCCTGGATTGGAGTCCTGGCTCCATCCCTGTCACTGGGTGACCTCCTCACTGTGCCTCAGTTTATCTACCTGGGTGTCAGTGAAGTGAGCTGGGCAGCTTCTGTGAAGCTTGACTGTGTGGGCCTTGGCACAGGAGAAATCTTGGTTTGAATCCTCTCTGTGCTGCTGAGCAGCAGTTTAGCAAATGTCTTAACCTTCCACCCTTGGGACTCAGTTTCCCCATCTGTGTAATGGAGTCATGAGAGGTACCTACTTCTTAAGGGTTGTGGTGAGGAGGGCTGAATAGGATAATGCACATAGAGCAGCCAGCACTGTGGCTACACTCAGTAAATAATGGAGTAATTGTCTTTGTTCGATGGATTATATGCTGCACAGTGCTGGAGAAAGCTAGAAGGACCTGCTCCTTGCATCGGTGATGTCAGGCCCCCTCTTGTCTGAGCACAGATCTTGGGTTTGGGTCTGAATTTTATCCTCATTGCATCACTCACAGGCTGTGTGCCCTTGGGAAAGATTTTTAACCTCTCTGAATCTCCTATCTCCTCATCAGTTGAGAAATAGGAATAGTAATACCACTCCTTGGGAACAGCATTTGAATCCATATCATGAACCTGATATGCAGTAGGCATTCAATTATGGTGTTTCTCATTAGCAATCATGGCTGACCCTGGACTGCGTTTTGAGCGGGATGAAGATATCTAAGGCTTCAGCATTTTTCCTGAATGTTCCCTGTGAATAGATGGCAGGTGCTTTGGGCAAAGTGACTTTCTAGCCTCTCCCCATCCCACCTCTGCCTCAGAACCCCTTCACACTTTGTCACTGCTCTATGGCCCAGCGCATTCTCTGCTGTGGCTCACAGGGATGAATAGGAGCTCAGGCTCTAGACTCAACCTGCCTGGGTCACACCCACCTCGGCCACTGGGAAGCTGCATGATGGAGGGAATTCTTGGCTTCGCTGTGGCTCATCTTTAACATGAGCCTCCGGGTGGGAGCTCCCCCTTGGGGTTGCCGTCGGGGTGCATTGTGGTCCCTTGGGGGAAGCACTGCTGCAGCGTTCAGTGACTATGAGCTGCAGTGACGCATTTGACTCTGGTGTTAATGTCGGGTCAGTGAGTAGTGGGGTGGGGGGAGCAGCTTCCCTGAGGGCCTGGCACCTGGACTGAACCCCCTCAACCCTGTACCAGCTGGGGGCCACAGGGTATTCAGGACCTGTCCCATCACTCAGGGACTTGAGCGAAATCTGTGCAGAGGGGCAGGGGGCTCAGGGTGCAGAGGCTGTTGTGACGAAGGGCCGTGAAACTCGACGCAGGGCACAGGGATGATCTGGCCAAGGAAGGAGTTCTATTTGCATCTTGAAAAAAGAGCAAGCTGGGTGAAGAGTCTGAGCCTGCCTCTGTGTGTGTGTGTGTGTGTGTGTGTGTGTGTGTGTGTGTGTGTGTGTGTGTGTGTGTGTGCATGCGTGCACACACAGAAAAACCTTTGCAGGCACATGGAGCAGTTCTGCATGGAGCAGGGAACATCCTGATGTGCTCAGGGGACTCCACACTGGTTGGAGTGGCTGGTGCATCAAGTTCAGGAATGGGGGTGATGTAAAAGGCCATGATGGGCCTTGAATGCCGGAATAAAGGGCTTATTTATTACCTCTTTGACGTGCAGGACCACTCTCCCCACCCAAGGGCTTCCAGGAAAAGGGACTGGAAGGAATGAGAAAGAGAGGAAAGAAGGGAGCATGGGTCCGTAGGAGTCCCGCCCCCTCCCACAAGCTGGCTCCAGGGTTGACTGGCTGCGGCACCCGTATTGACGATCTGTACAGAGAGGCTGATGTATGGGGAGGGGGCGCCCCCGGTCAGCGCCTTGGGTGGCAGCACCCCCCTCCCGTGGTGATGCTCAGCCCTGCCAATCAATACATTGACAACCCCGGGAGCTTAATGGACAGGCTGGGGGTGGGGAAGGACCCTTTGGGGGGTCACTCTGTCCTGACTGGGACGGATGTGATGAGTGTGACGGCAGAGAGGGGAGGAGCCCGTAGTTGCGGGGTGGGTGGGGGCGTGGGTCTGAGTGAGCCAAGCTCAGATTCAGGGGTGGCCTGGCCTTTCTCCTCCCCTTCCTGTCCAGGGGTGGCCACTTGGCGAACCTGACGGGCTCTGGAGCCAGAGACAGGCCCTGGTCTTGGCGCATCCGCGTTGGTCCACCTTGGGCAAAAACCCCTTGGCCTCTGTGTCTCCCTGCATCACGGGGAGGGTGATCGCGCTGACCTGCTCAGGTCCTGTGAGCAGCGAGGAAGCGGGGCCTGCAAAGTGCTTAGCCCAGCTCACTAGGTGGGTGCCAGCATTAGTTTCGCTCTCAAGGACAATAATAATCCACAGAGCTCTATGACTGGCATCAGATCCTGGGCAGGAGGCCAGGCTTGCTCTCGAGGAAGAGTTTGGGAGCTGCCTTTCAGCTTGGAGAGGGTGCTGACTCTACCAGGGACCATTCCTGGAGGGGAGTGCAGGTCTCGGGGTTGAGTCCAGAATTTGGAGAAGCTCTGAAAGCCCTTGGCATGGCCGGCCCGCCGCTGCTCCTAGAGCAGGAGGCAGGCGGTGGTGGAATGTGGCCGGAAGGCTGGGGGCTGCCTCTCCTGGGACCGGGGAGACCTTCCCTTTCTGGGCAGGCTGCCTGGAGACAGGGGCACGGGTTTTGTGAGGCCTCAGGAATGGGGACCTGGGCGGGAGGGGGCAGTCTGAGCCCATCCTCCTCTCTTAGGGAGGATGATGAGCTCAAGGCCTTCAGTCCTTTCATGTGTAATCCTCCGCCTCAGTCCCTGCCCCACTGGCTTGTGGCCAGAGTCAACTGCTTTCCTGAATGGGGGAGAGGTGGGTGACAGAGAGAAGGGCGAATGAAGCAGGCCAGGCTGAAGAGGAGGGGAGCGTACGTCCTAAGCTGAGCTGGATCCAAATCTTGATCCTTTTTTGCACCAATTCTGTGCAATGTAACCTATCTGAGCCAGCCTCAGTTTCCTAAGGTGGGAAATGGGGATAAAGATCATACCAACTCATAGGGCTGCTCTGGGGACAACATGAGATAATTTACTTAAAGTTGTTCTTAGCACAGAGGACATGCTCCATAAGTTGTGGCTGTTTTGACAATAAGACAAAAGAAAAAGAAAAAAGGTACCTATGATTACTAATGTTTTTCTGAGATAAATAATTAGAAGCAATCTCATTCTGCTGATGAGAAAACTGAGGGTTAAAGAAGTCGAATAAGTTGGTGATTTGCGATGGAGCCGGGTCACACTTGAGGTCAGTGAGTGTTAGTTACCTTGCTGAATGTGTATGATGTGGGTCCAGAGTCCAGATGTAACGTGTGTATGTAGGAGATGTGGCCGATGTTGGTGGGAGGTAGGGCCAGGAAGAAATAGGAAATTCCTGCCAACATGCCTTCAGAGCCATGAGGGACTGGGGAGATTGAAACCTGGAAGCTGGCCCTGGCGTGGGGGGCTCACCCCAGCATCTTTTCACCCGCGTTAGTTTCCCTCCAAGGTGCCTAAGAGAGGAGGCTTGGAAGGTGGGTGGGGGCTGTATGTAAAGGGCTACGTGTGGGTGCTGTGCTGTGGATAGTGGGGAGCTAGGTGGATTCTGGAATAGGGGAGCCCCCCGCCGTGAGACTGCAGGCAGAGATAGCGAGCTCTGTTCCACCAAGTACCACCGTGTCCATGCTAGGTTCCAGGGGACCACCGGGGGGTCGGACAGTTGAACCCACTGGGCTATTGTTGCCCCCGCGCAATTCCTGGGTCCAGGCATGACTATGCCCATCAGATCCCAAGCCCTCAGGTGAGGGAGGGGGCCCCCAGGAGGCAATCGTGGTCTCGGTCAGGCTTCAGGGGAACCCCCACCGCAGGCTACCTTGTTGTGGGAAAAGCCGCCTTAACCCAAAAGGCAGGTATGTGGTGGGCGGGAGAAGGAGAGCCTCTTGTAAGGCGCTGAGCTCTGCCCCAGGAGACACCCTGTCGGCCCAGCCCTGCTCACCTCGTGAGAGCTGCGGCCTTTTGATTCCGGTCACACTGCAGCCTTCCAGCACCCCTGGTGGTTATGCACCTGGACAGGTGTTAGCCGGGTAGAGAGCAGCTCTGACTGCTCTAGGAAGGCCTGGTAGACGGGCCCCCCTTGGGCAGTGAGGCCAAGTAGCAGGAAAGGGGAGGCAGAGGACGCTCCTGAGCGGTCCTGCTCTGCCTGAGCTCCACAGGCAGACCCCGGAGAGGTGGACTGGCGCGGGTGCCTCCCCCACGGGAGCCGAAGACGTTTGACGAGGGGCCATGTCTTGAGGTCTTCTTAGCAGAGCGCCTGGGACAGAGGAGAGCTTAGCAATTGATGGCTTTAAAAACCCTCTCTTGGCACTTAGCTCATCTGGTTAGTAAGTGGTGGGCTGATTTTGGCTGCCAGGACCCCCTCATCCTAGCCGCAGTAATACCGCAAACATTTGCCAGGTGCGAAGGTGGAGATTCAGGGATGCACCAGGTAAACTGGACCCTGGGGACAATGAGCAATGCACTGCAGTGGTGCCCAGAGGCTATAACCCAACCTGAGGCCAGAGGAAAGGATAAGGTGCCTTCCAGGGGAGGGACCTGGGGGCAGGGGCCAGCCAGGCAGCGGGGACTGGGTGCCTTTTTTTTTAACTTTTTATTTTGTATTGTAGACCCAGGTGGCGCAGCAGTAAAGAGTCCACATGCAATGCAAGAGACTTGGGTTCAATCCCTGGGTTGGGAAGATCCTCTGGAGGAGGAAATGGCAGCCCCCTCTAGTATTCTTGCCTGGAGAATCCCACGGACAGAAGAGCCTAGTGGGCTACAGTCCATGGGGTTGCGAAAGAGTCGGACACAACTGAGTACACATGCAAGGCTTTATCCAGGGCTCTTGTTTTGTGTTGGGGTGTTTCTGATTGACAGTGCTGTGATCATTTTGGGTGGACAGCAAAGGGACTCAGCCATGAGGATCCGGCCCGTGCAAAGACCTGCAGCCCCCGAGGTCCCACCCAGGAAGCCCAGGGCGCTCCCCGCCTTTGCAAATGGACGGACTCTGACTTCATGTCAGAGGTCACCCAGTGATCTCCCTCGGGACTGACCTGGCCACAGAGTGCGGTTCAAATGGTGGGAGCTGGCCAAGATGGATTGTCCCCACATCCTGGGAATAGCCCCCGGATAGCCCTGCTGACCCTGGGTCACCCGGCCGCCTCTGCCCAGTGGGCCAGGAGGAAAATCGTTAACGGGAGGCTGGCTTCCGGGGCAGGACAGCACCCCTCGGGGACCGGGGGTGAGGAGATTGGTTTGACCTCTGGTCAATAAGGTCTCCTGTGAGCAGGAGGAGATCTGGAGAAGAGGGAAGGAGGCCGGAGGCCTGGCCTTGGGGAAGGGGACAGGGCCGGCCCACCTTGGAAAGTCATTCCACAGGCCTCGCGGGTGTGGGCCTCGGGGGCACACAAGCTCTACCCTCCCTGAGACCCAGGGTGTGACAGGAAGCGGGTCCCAAGTATGAGAACTGGCTCTGAATGGGCTGGCCACGGAAGGTCGTGCAAGTGAAAAGTGTGCACGCTTGGTGTGCTGGTGAACAGACCCTGTGCCCCTGGGCAGTGCGGTTCAGAGCAACCAACTAAGTTTTCTGAGCCTTGGTTTCTGCATGTGCTAAATGGGGCGATAAGCGTTCCTATGGCCTAGGGCTTTCGGGATGATCAAAAGCACTGACGTCTTCCCAAACTGTCTTCTGAGCAGCTCAAGTGCCTTGTCCCTAAGGACGTGAGAGTGTGATCTATTTCTGCCATGGGGAGGCTTCTGTTTATGGGGTTTCACCAAGAGCCTCTTAAAGGTATCCCTGGTATCCTCCCAGTAGTTTTTTTATTCTAATATCTATTTCCTGGGCTATGCTGGGTCTTAGTTGTGGGACAGGTGATCTTTGGTCTTCATCGCAGCATATGGCATCCTTAGTCATGGCTTGTGGGGCCTAGTTCCCTGACCAGGGATCGAACTCAGGCCTCCCGTATTCGGAGCATGGAGTCTCAGCTGCTCCACCACCAGGGAGGCCCCGCTTGGTAATTATCTATGCCTGCGGAGCCCTTGGTTCTGTGCCAGGCAACTGTTCTAAGACTGTGTGTAATATTCATAGCAGCCCATGAGGTGGGCATCATTGTCACCTCTCAGTGACTTGCCTGGGGACCCTTAGCTCAGGAGTGACTGGCCCTGGGTTTTGAACCTCGGCCCTCTCCCATCTGCACTGGTGGGGCAGGCGGGGCCCAGTGAGGTGGAGCTGAAATCAGCACTTTGGCGACCGTACAGCTTGGGGCTGACTCTGCCATGGCCTGATCGGTGACCGTGTCGGTTCAGCTTCAGAGCCTCAGTTTCCTCAAGTGTCACGTGGGATAATGTTTCCACCATGAGGGTGATAGTGAAGGTTAAATAACGTGGTCCAGCTGAAGTGCCTGCGAGGCTCAGGCTGGGTGGGAGGATGCGTACAGGTCAGCCAGGGCACAGAGACCTGGGCTTGGGCATAAGCAAGTAAGTGTGTTAGTCACTCAGTCGTGTCTGACTCTTTGCGACCCCATGGGATGTAGCCTACAAAACTCCTCTGTCCATGGGATTCTCCAGGCAAGAATGCTGGAGTGAGTAGCCATTCCCTTCTCCAGGGGATCTTCCTGACTCAGGGATTGAACCCAGGTCTCCTGCATTGCAGACAAATTCTTTACTATCTGAGACACCTGGGAAGCCTGGGCATGGGGTGTAGAAATAAGGAAAACAGCTCCTGCCCTGAGGAGCTCCACAGCTGAGGGGTGAGACACATGCTCAGGCAGTCCTGATTCCAAGAGCTCTTCCATGAGCTGAATGGGGTCTTGCTCACATAGGAATGGGGTCCTGAAAGCCTAGCAGGCCTAGAACAAACTTGGAGTGCTGTCTGGACTTCAAGAATGACTCAGCTTTCTGGTTAAATGGGCTGGGACAGGCATGCGATTATCAGGGCACAGGGAAATCTAGTGGTGCTAGTGGTAAAAAAACCCTGCTTGCCAAGGCAGATGTAAAAGACCGTGAGTTTGATCCCTCGGTTGGGAAAATCCCTGGAGAAGGGCATGGCAACCCACTCTAGTACTCTTCCTGGGAGAATCCCATGGACAGGGGAGCCTGGTGGGCTACAGTTCATAGGGTCACAAAGAGTCGGACATGGCTGAAGTGACTTAGCACGCATGCAGGGAAACCTCATTTAATGCTACATGGGATGACAGGACCCCAGATCTTTTCAATGTTAGCTTGTTCATTCATTCATTCATTCATTTGACAAATGTTTGAGTTTCTACTATGCTGAGTGCTGGGGATATAGTAGCAAACAAGTCAGGGAGACAGACAAATACCAGAGAAGTAGATGTTATGTCAGGTTGATGAATACCAGAAAGAGAATCAAAGCATGGTAGAGAGATGAAGAGTGACAAAAGTGGGGGCTGCCCCAGAGAAGCAGTCAAGGAAGTCCTGTCTCAGGATGTGACATTTGAGCAGAGACTCCAGTGAGTCGGAGGGACCAGAGGGCAAAAATCTGGGAAAGAGCAGTGAAACAGGGCAGAGCAAGTGCAAAGGCCCCGAGGCGCCCGTTGGGTTTTCTGTTTGGAATGCTCAGAGGCATGCTGAGGCAGCCAGTGTAACTGGGGGGAAGAAGTGGTAGGAGATGGAGGTGGAAAAGTGGCCAGGGGCACCTCTCGCGGGGCTTTGAGGCCACGATGGGGACCTTTATAAAAATGTGATGGGAAGGGACTTCCCTGGCAGCCCTGTGGTTAAGGCTTTGCCTTCCAAGGCAGAGGGTGAGGGTTCCATCCCTAGTTAGGGAGCTAAGATCCCCTATGCCTCATAGCCAAAAAATCAAAACATAAAACGGAAGCAAAATTGTAACAAATTCAATGAAAGGCTTTTAAAAGATGGTCCAAAAAAAAAATCTAAACTTGATGGGAAGCCCTGGAGAGTTCAGGAGAGGGTTACACAAGGTGCCTGACTTTGGTGGGAGATGGACTTCCAGGCGGGAGAAGAAGTGGAAAGCTGCTGAGGAGGTGGGTGCGAGTCGTTCGGGTCTCACCTGGACTGTGATCAGCAAAGGAAGACTGGAGAGATGCTGTTGGCTTAGCCAGAGGGGGATTCCTGGAGAGTGTGGTCAGACATGAACTAAACTTCTAGCTGTTGTTTAGTTGCTAAATCGTGTCTGACTATTTGCCACCCCATGGACTGTAGCCCACCGGGCTCCTCTGTCCATAGTATTTTCCAGGCACGGATACTGGAGTGGGTTGCCATTTTCTCCTCCAGGGGATCTTCCCGACCCAGGGATCGAATGCATGTCTCCTGCATTGGCAGGAGGATTCTTTACCACTGAGCCACCAGGGAAGCCTATAAAAGTGGATGGATTTTTTTTCTGTGTGTGTATGTATAGGATATCTCTGCAAAGTGTTAGTCACTCAGTCATGTCTGACTCTGTGAGCCCATGGTCTGTCCATGGAATTCTCCAGGCAATAATACTGGAGTGGGTTGCCATTCCCTTCTCCTGGGGATCTTCCCAACCCAAGGATCAAACTGGGGTCTCCTGCATTGCAGGCAGATTCTTTATCATCTGAGCTAACAGGGGAGCCCTAAACTTCTAGGGTATAGGAAATTTGATGGGAGATGCTAAGCAATAGCTTCTCTACAAGGGGCTGGGGCTGTGGGCAAATGCTTGGTGATAGGGCGAGCATAAGGACCATTACAGTATGAAGAGGAGACCCCCCCCCCCCAGCACCAGCTCCTAGGGGAGAAGTGACAATGGGATGTGGTTCATTCATTCCTAGGAAGCAAC
The DNA here is from genome assembly GCF_019320065.1 of Cervus canadensis. NCBI lineage: Eukaryota > Metazoa > Chordata > Mammalia > Artiodactyla > Cervidae > Cervus > Cervus canadensis. The sequence goes on from NC_057401.1 coordinate 2,943,398, forward strand.
TTGCCAGGTCTCCCTCCTTTCCCACTGAGGACCTAAACAGCAATGATATGCCCCCGGTCCCTGTCCCATCTCCGTGGTGATTTTGGTACCTTTCTTCCCGTTGGCTCACTTTACCCTGACAGCCATCCTGGGCTGTGTTCAGGATGGGGGCTCTGCTCCACTCTTTTACTGGGGAGAAATCTGAGGCAGAACAAAGTGTGTTCTCAAGGTCACATGGGCCACTCTGGCCCATATTTCTTATTTTAATCTGGGGCTGTGGCGGAAAGAAAGCAAACTTTGTCTGCTGTCAAACAAGTGTGTTTTCAAATAGACCTAGACTGGATCCTTAGCTTTGCAACTTCCTGGCTGGGCCACCTCGGACAACTTGCCTCACCTCTCTGAGCCTCAGTGGCCCCATCTGTGAAATGGGAGATAACAGGGCAATTGAGCTTCCCTGACGGCTCAGTGGTAAAGAATCCGCCTGCCAGTGTGGGAGACACAGGTTTGATTCCCTGGGTTGGGAAGATCCTCTGGAGAAGGAAACGGCAGCCCGCTCCAGTATTCCTGCCTGGGAAGTCCCACAGACAGAGGGGCCTGGTGGGCTACAGTCCTCGGGGCCACAATGAGTCAGACACGACGGAGCGACGGGGCGACGACAAACAGGGCGGTTGTGAGATGCGCTGATGCTTGGCCCGGAGCCGGCATCAAGGAGGCTCTGGCTCTCTGTTGTGAATATGGCTCCTGCCGCCGGGTGTCTGGGCTTCCAGGGTGGCTCACTGTCGCCCCTTTCCCTGCCCAGGTGCTGGCGGCTGAGGAGAACGTGGACTTCCGCATCCACGTGGAGAACCAGACGCGGGCTCGGGACGATGTGAGCCGTAAGCAGCTGCGGCTGTACCAGCTCTACAGCCGGACCAGCGGGAAGCACATCCAGGTCCTGGGTCGCAGGATCAGCGCCCGCGGCGAGGACGGGGACAAGTATGGTAGGTGTCGGCCCCTTCCTGCCCACCATGCACATGTCCCTCCCGGCCGCCGAGGCCCCAGGTGCAGGTCCCAGCTCTCCCGTATCCTGGCGTGTGATCTTGCACCCAGTACTGAGTCTTTCTGGGCCTCAGTTTCCTCATCTGTGAAATGGGGATGCAGAAGCACGTCCCTGAGAGCCTTGTCGGGAGTAGTGACTGAAGACATGAGTAAAGCCTGCTCTTGCTGGTCAGTGCCCCATAGATACTAGCTGTCATGGGTAATCGCGGCTTGCCTGGGGCTGGCCTCTAACAGGTTGCTGCTGCTCCCCGAGCGTCGTTTCACTGTCCACGGTTCAGATGCTTGGGTGGGGGTGGGGGGGAGCCTCTGGGGAATGTTTTTTGGGGGTTTGTGGTGGTGGTGGAAATTGGCCTGGTGTGAGTGTGTGCGCATATGTGCGTGTGTGTGTGAGAGTGTACACGTTTGCACAGAGAGGCATGTACGTGTGTGCTCTGTGGGCTGAAGTTTGCTCTCTTATGAAGCATGGGTGCTCACACCACCTGGGGCTGCCCTTGACCTGCCCTTGCCCCTGGAACGTCCCAGCTCCCCTGAGGTGTTCAGAAGCCGTCACGGGCCCCAGGCTGCCCCCCTTCCGTCCAGAGGCCCCTAGCCCGCAGAGATCCTCAGCCGTGAGGGAGGCACCCAAGACTCCTCTCGCCCAGCCCCTGAGCAAGTCCTGACCATGCCCTCACCGCTTCCTACCTTCCCAGGCCCGGGTTCGGGAAGGTGTCCCAGGTCCCAGCCACGGGGCCCGGGGGCTGTGGGCGGCTGCGCCTGCCAGCCTGGGCCGTTCTGAGACGAGGCTCTGCCTGCCTGCTGGTCCCTGCCCATTGCAGACATGACAACAAGACAAATAATTTCTTGGATCTCTTTATCTTGGACACCATTTATTCTCCCTGTGCCCCGGGGCAGGACTGACCTCGTGGTGGGCCTGAGTGTGGCAGCTGCGCTGTCACTGGGGGCTGGGCCGGCCGGCCGGGCTGGGCCATGCTGGGCTCCTGCTCCTCCAGGCCAGCTGCCCCCTCCCTCTCCTGCCCCATCGCTCGTTACTGCCTCCATTTCCCTCCTCCCTCTTCCCCCTGCTCCCTTTCTCGGTCTGGCTGCTCCTCCTTTCATCTGGCATCTCTGTCTCTTGAGTCCACCCCCTCCTCCTGGTTGCTCCTGTCCATCACTCTGTCTCCCCCATCCCCACCGTCTCAGGCTGTATCCCTGCTTCCCTCCCTCTGACTGGGGTCCTCTCCCTCCTCCCCACCTCTCCCAGGCCCTCTGCTGGCCGCCTCTCTGTGGCCTCGGCTCTCTGCCCCCGCTGTGGACGCCTGGCTGTGCCGGGCAGACCCAGGTGCGGGTTTTCCCTGGGATCTGCCGTCCCATTGCTGCCAGGGAAGGGGCAGCTGGCTGGCTGGGGTGGGAGGGAGGTGCCCTCCTGGGGAGTCCCCGGAGTTCTCTCTGGCCCCTCCAGGCTGGGAGAGTACAGGGGGGTCAGACTCTGGTCTGAGCCATCTGTCCAGGCTCTGAGATCGGGGTCCGGAGCTTGGGAGGGAGAGGAGGTAGGCAATGGCCGGCCCCTCTCTCCAGAAGCAACTTGCCCTCTCGTTTCCTCCGCCTGAACCGGAGGCTCAGTGGTCTCACCCGGTGTGGCCTGAGCATCTCTGGGGCTCAGCAGTCTCCCTTCTGTGCATTACCAGGGATGGACTCGAGCAGTGCCTCTTAAACATGCGTGTGCACCCAGATCGCTGAGGGGTCTTGTTGAAAGGCTCGTGTTGATGTGCAGGGTCTGGCCTGAACTCTGGGTGTCTGACAAGTGGCCTGGCGGTGCTGGGGGACCACACCTGGCATATGCAGGGACGGGCCTGTCCTGATTCGCCTCCAGCCCCACAAAGTCTAGACTTAATGATTCTCTGTCAAGGAATCTGTTTGTCACTCCTTGGTCTCCCAGCACCCAGGGCAGCAGGGGGCCTTGCTGGCCGCTGAGACCACTCCATTTAAATGTCGCATTAGTAACGCAGATGAGGGGCTGGGACCCCATCTGTGAGCCCTGAGAGAGGAAGTGAGACAATGGAGCCAATTGAGGCTTCCAATCTAGATAATCAATACAAATATTATTGGGAGGGTGATTTATGTGGCCGAGTCTAGCAGGAGGATGGGGCTGCATTAGTCTGTCCTGCCTGTGGGGGAGGGGTAGCCAGTGGTCCTCAGTCAGGCCAGGCGGCCCAGGATGTTGGAGAACCTGCTCCCTCCTTCTCAGGGCTCCGTCCAGCTGAAAGAATGGTGTCTTCTGAGACTTGCATTCATACACAGTTAGAATACAGTCTGGGAATTCCAGCAAACACCAAGTATAAACAATCCCCATAAATGCCTGGAATCCCCGCAGACCCTTGGACTCTCAGATTGGAGTCTCTGAAACACTCAGAATCTCAGATTCGTCAGCATCCTGAGGCGCTGGACCCCTTAGGCAGGTGCAAGATGCTGGGCTCCCTTTGTGTGGACGCCCGCCCCAGAGCTCTTGGCCGATCTTACAGCAGTGAGCAGTCTTTGGTGAAATCTCCACAGATGAACCAGGCTTCTACACCAGGCTGTTCTGCAGGAGGGTCTCCCCATGGCTCCCTGAAACTCTCCCAGAGCACCGGGGGGCCCCCGAGGGTGGCCGCTTCAGGAACGCGAGACTTTCATAGCTTTGGGTTCTGCTCTGGAGGGAGAAGTACGTGGGCCGGGGGCTAGTGGCGTAGGTAGTGTGGTGGACGCCTGGCTGGCCAGGAACTGGGCAAGCGCCGTCTTGCCCACCTGGGGTTACTGCGTCAGTCCCACCCCTTCCTGCCTTTAGTTCTGGTCACCTCTGTCCGGCCAGTAGTCAGGAGACAGGAGCCCTGGGTTCCAGTGGCAGCTCTGTCACTGAACAGCCTCCAGTGCCTGGGGCAAGCATGTCTGGCTGGCTCTGGGCTGAGTTCCTTCACCAGCTGAGCAAAGATGAGAAGGCCCCACTGCCTCCGAGGTCGATGCCCTTAAGCTGGAATGTGGAGGCGTCAAGGCACATGAGCTGCAGGAAGCAGGGCTGCTGGGTGGTGGGACCTGTGACTTAGCAGAGGAGCACCCAGGGTCAGCTGAGCCAGCCCTCAGGGAAGGGAAGGAGCCCCAGCCTTGGTTACGGTGGTGTAGGACCCACTCTGCTTTTATAAGGCTTGTAGTTGCCTACTTTCATTTGACAAAGGCGGCTTTTCCACTTGATTAAGAAAAAACACCCCAAACGCCCAAGTTTTCTTTTTTAAAATTTGTTTTTAATTGGAGGTTAATTGCTTTACAATAGTGTGTTGGTGTCTGCCATACATCACCACGAATCGGCCGTAGACTTTGCAGGAGGCCAGACTCCCGGGACTGACTACCCAGAGCAGCCCCGAGAAGGCCTCTGGAGGGCCTGTGAAAGCCAGGAAGGTGGTCTTCTGAGAGGGTGAGCATGTGGACTCTGGAATCGGAGGGAACTGAAATCTCAGCGCCACCACTTAGGAGCTGGAGGCCTTAGGTGGCAGTTAGCCTTTCTGATCCCGTTTATTCTTTTGTAAAATGGGGTCATTGAAATGAAAGGGTATCTTCTGCTCAAAGATGTTATGATTGTTCAAGCCAGAATACTCAGTGCTGCTGTGTGGGGACAGAGGTGCCGTCGTGGGCTCAGGTGAGGACTCCCCTCTGGGGAACTGGCTCCTGGAGCTTCCGGAAGGGGTGCGGCCTCTACCATCAGGCCCTGGCATGTCTGCTGCAGATAGAAGGGGCTCCTGAAGCATGGTTCCAAGCAGCAGCGGGGGCTGGCAGTGCTCTGGCCATCTCAGGCCGGAGGCGGAAGGGTATTTGGACCCTTCTGTTGGGTGTGGTCTGGTCTCTCGGTTCACATCTGGGTCCCCCCCTCACTCGGGTGGCAGTACAGCCGAGAGTGAGACCACCTGGTCTTAGTCTTCTGCGAGCCCCCAGGCCAAAGCCCCTGCTCCTTCCTAGGGGCTGACTCTAAGTAGGAAGCGCCTGGGCCGTTCCTGTCCCCTCCCTGCATTGCAGGGTGGCAGAGGACAGGGCACATAGTTGGTACGCCGTGGATTGGTTCCAGCTTGGCATGGATCAGTGATTCCAGCTGTGTCACCGCTGCCCAGGGTCACGGGGAGTCAGCCTGCTCAGCTTGGGCTCTGCCCCTCTGGGCAGCCTTCATGAGTTCCCCCACACCCCTCCAAGAATGTGAGCTCCTTGAAAGCAGTGACCTTTCTTCCTGTCCCCGTGTCTACTACACAGCCTGGCAGAAAGCAGGCCCCCTTTAAAGGTTCCTGGATGAGTGACTCAAATTATTACAGGGCAGCACAGAGCCCAATCAGGGGCTGACATGCACGACTCACCTGGGAAAGCGAGTGGGGTCTTGCAGGACTTTTGCTGAGTGGGTGACAGAAGTGGGCGGGGGCCCTCTGGCCCCCGTTTCCCTCCTCCTGGTACCTGCTGCAGGGCTGGGCTTGAGCGAGGAGCCAGGTCTTTTGGGCTGGCAGGTGTGGGCAAGGCTGCAGGGACCCCCCTTCTCTGCGAGTCCGACACCTCATAGTCCATTCTCCATACTGTGGTCCAAAACGTGAGCCTCGGTCGCTCAGTCAAAGGCGGTCATGTCATTTAGAGTGAAATCCACACCCTCAGCAGGAAAGCCTGGCCTGGCTCCTCCCTGACCGCAGGCTCCATCACCCCAGGCCTTGCTCGCTCCGCTCCAGCCCCAACTTTCTGCTGCCCCTCGCACCCGCCAGGCATGTCTGCAGTTAAGGGCCTTTGCTGGGCCTCAGCCTGGGGCTGCCCTCCTTCCAGGTGTCCCCATGGCGTTTGCGCCCTCACCTCATTCATTCAGTCACCACCTTTTCAGAGAGCTCCTGTGTCCTCCAGCGGGTGTATTTCTCTTCCTGGCACTTACTGCTGCCTGAGGTTCTGTTACTTGTTTAGTTATTCGCTCCCCATGTCTCTTGTTTCCGCACACACTCTAAGGCTAGGTGGCTTCTATCTGTTGTCCTCACGGCTGCATCCCCTCACACAGTGAAACTGTTAGCCGCTCAGCCATGTCAGATTCTTTGCAACCCCATGGACTGTACCCTGCCAGGCTCTTCTGTCCATGGGATTTCCCAGGCAAGAATACTGGAGTGGGTTGCCATTTCCTTCTCCAGGGGATCTTCCTGACCCAGGAGCGGAAGCCATGTCTCCCGCATTGCAGGCGGATTCTTTACCACAGAGCCACCTGGGAAGCATCCCCCTTGCACACAGCCAGCCACAAACCAGTGTGCGATGCATGTTTGAGCCAGTGAGTGCGTGGGTGACCTGTGAGCATCCAGGAGTGTGGGTGAGACCACTCCTCTGGGGCAAGTGCCCGGCACAGAGTATGTACTTGGAGAATCAGTGCTCCCTCCATTCTCCTCTCCTGTCCTCCCTTCCAGCCAGCCTTGCATCTTGCAGCCGGGATACCCTGAGCAACAGAGCAAGCTTTTCTGAGAGATGTTCCCAGCTGGAAGGAGCATTAGTATGTCCGTCTAATACCCTGCCCTCTGAGCTCGTGTCCCAAGACTTCTGTCCTCAGTGAGGAGTGGCCACCCATATCTTGGTGACTCTGCAGCTCAACCAGCCACATGAGAGCTGCAGCTAGGATTAAATATAGCTCCTGATCGATCCTATTGATTCTCTCCCTCTTCCTTTCTGGCAAATCCACATGGCCTGCGAGCCTCCTTGGGTGACTTTAGGAGAAGGGAGCCATGGGCACCTTTGGAGAAAAGCCATAACACGTGTGTGTGTGTGTGTGTGTGTGTGTGTGTGTGTGCGAATAGCGATGCTGAGACCAAGCCATAACACGTGTGTGTGTGTGTGTGTGTGTGTGTGTAGCGATGCTGAGACCTCTTCCTCCCGCCCCCACTTCTTTCCCTTCCCCTCAACCTGGTTCAGAGGGGAGGGAGAGGGTTCTGGTTCAGTGTGACCTCCCAGCGCCTTTGTGGCAAGGACGCCTCCCCGCTGGAGGGCGATGGCTGGAGAGGGGCCAGCGGCTGCCCTGGCACTGCAGCAGCCGGCCGGGTCGCCCTGTGCGGGCCCGGGTGCACTGCTCTGCCCAGCCTCTCGCTGGCTCCCGGCTCCCTGCCTGTGTTCTCAGGTCTTGGAGGTTTAACTCTGAAACTGGTGGGAGATGGGGAAGGAAACCAGTTCTGCTTGCTTTTCTCCGGCTCCGCTTTTCGGGGTCTCCTGTGTCCCTCTGTGTATGTCTCTCTGGATCTCTGTCTGTCTTTCCCTGCTGTTTCCAACCCTTCCAACCAAAAGGCTTCCAAGGGAGGTCCTGGATCGCCTGCAGGGAAGCCCAGCTGGGAAATCACACTGGAATCAGTCAATCCATCCATCCACCAAAGTCGCTTCTCATTTCTCTGCCGTCGCCAGCCTGCCTCGCGTCTGTCCTGCTCTGCCTGAGTCTGAATCTCTGTCTGTGTCAGACTAGCTCCGGAGTTACTCTGCCTGTGTTCAAATCCTGGTCCTACTGGGTGACTTTGGCAAGTAACCTCTGAAGCGCTGCTCAGAGCCTCAGTTTCTTCATCAGTAAAATGGGCGTAATAGTTCTACTTCATAAGGTTGTTGTGAGGATCTAATGAGGCTTTCCATATTCAGACTCTAAGCACAGTGCCTGACAGATGGCAAATGCTCAAATAAGTATTAGCTTTTTAAAACCATCATTATTACTCCATGCATTTCGACAAAACTGGGAGAAAAAGACAGCTTTTTTTTTTTTTTAATCGAAAGGGCTTTCTCTCCAGCTCCTTTTCCTTCCACTTTCTCTTTTTCCTTTTCTGCATTCCTGTCTGGATGCTGGAGAGGGGATTGGGCTCTTCAAGCTCCTGGCCCCCAGCATGGGCAGGCGCTGGGCTCCTGCTCTGAGCCGAGGCTGGCTCTGTGGCCCTCCCCCGCAGGGGAGACCCCGCACTCGCTCGGCCCCTGATGCATACCGCCTCTCCTTCTGGTCAGAACTAGGTCGGAAGCCATTTGCTGCCTCTCTGGCTGTGGTTTGAACCCAGACTTGGGTGCTCCTATGGGCTCCCCCATCTCCCAGAATCAGCTAGAAGCGATCTTCCTCAGGGCGACTGCTGGTCACTTCCCTGCCTCAAGGTCATTTGGAAATGGAGCTGGGGAGGGATGGGCCCCAACCGTTGGCTCTTTGGGCGTCTTGACCCACAGACTTCTGCCCCAGGAAGGTGAAGTCAAGGCAGAGACCCTCCCTGTTCATTCACTAACCTCCCCAGGAAAGGGACTGGCATGGAGGAAAAGTTTGACCTAAGGGGGAGACAGGCTAAGACCCAGACTTCTAGGTTAGCCTGCCTGGGTTTTAACTCCATCATTGTGTGACCTTGGGGCTCCATTTTCTCACCTGTAAAATGGGGTAACAAAAAAAAAATAGTTCTAATCTCCTGGGATTGTCATAAGTATTGAGATAACGTGTATAGCGTAGAACAGTGACCAGCATATGATAGGCTCTCAATAAATATAAGTTACTGATGCTTCCCAGAGGGGCAGTACTGAAAGGAAGTCATCTAGTCCTGGCCCAGAGAGGGATAGGACTTTCTCCCATTGTCAGAATATCTGATAGTAACTCTGAGGCTGGGAGTGGGTGGCTGGGGGAGCTCAGAGCTCTAGTGAGAGGCAGGAGTAACACTGGTGGGAGCAGAGTTGCTAAAGGCATTGATCCTGGGATCAGACACTGAATTTGCACCTCTCCTCTGCTCCTGCCAGCTGGATGCCCTTGAGCAAGTCCTTTACCTCCCCGAATCTTGATTGCTTTAACTTTTAAGTGGCATTATGCATACTTGGGGCTTCCCTGAGGCCCAGATGCACGGGGTCCGAGATGTCGCCTCCTTCCCTGGTCACACTGCCCTCCCAGCCCAGCTCCTGCCATCCCCGCTCCCTTCTCCTCCGAGCTCTCCTCCACATTGTCTTCTCTTATTTGCTGCCTTTTCCGCGTCTGTCTCTACCCACCGGAAGGTAAGCTTCATGAGGGCAGGCCCTTAACTGTCTCATCCACCACTGTGGTTTCCAGCACCTAGCCCACACTTGGCTTATGGTAAATGACCAATAAGTAAATTTTAGTGAGTATATAAAGGGCTTGATGAGGTAAGTATGAATAGTGTGTGAGAGTGTTAGTCGCTCAGCCATGTCTGGCTTTTTGTGACCCCATGGACTGTAGCCTCCTCTCTGAGGAGGTGACATCTGAGTTGAGATGTCAGTCTAGGAGATGAGGAGCCACTGTGGGAAACTCTGGGCAAAGCAATCACCAGGCGGAGGAAGAGTGTGAAGGCCCTGAGGCAGGAGAGTACCGGGTGAGTCAGAGCAGGAAAAGCAAGGAGGCTTATGTGGCTGGAGGGCTGTGAGGGTGGGGGACGGGGGCGGGCAGCAGGGGCCAGCAGGGGACCCCTTAGGAGTCCCCTTGGAGAGTCTGGATTGTTAGTGGGGTGGCACAGTGGTGAAGAATCCGCCTGCCAACGCAAGAGACCCGGGTTTGATCCCTGGGTCAGGAAGATCCCCTGGAGCAGGAAATGGCAATCCATTCTAGTATTCTTGCCTGGAAAATCCCATGGAGAGAGGAGCCTGGTGGGCTGCAGTCCCCGGGGCTGCAAAGAATCAGACATGACTGAGCAACTGAGCGTGCATGCATGGAGATCCATATGAGGCTCTAGCAGGGGAGAGGCACAATTCATGTTACATTTTGTAAGGATCCTTCTGGCTGATCTGCAGAGGAGAGACTGCTGGGGGCAAGAGTAGCAGAGTGGAGGAGGGGATGCCAGGGTGGTGAGCAGCAAGATGATACCATTGATCGTTCCTGCCTGGCCTGGGACAGGCCTGAGAATCAAACCGAGTGGAGATGAGGTTTCTGGCTCCTGAGAGGTGCGTCTTGGGGGCTTAGGTCTTAGGTCATGAGACAGGGAAGCGTGATGCTGAGGACCAAGGCAGGCTCTGGGGCAAACCTGGTCTGGGTGGGTGGAGTCTCTCTTTCTCTTTTTCTGAGAACTGCTGCTGCTATTACTCCCCAAAGACTTTACATAATCTTGGCCCGGCTCCCTCCTCATTATGTCATGTGCTGAGTGGAGTCTAGGTCACTCCGTGGCTTGCTGCGGTCGGGGAAGAACAGACTTCTGGCTCCCCAGGGTGCAGTGGCCGGTGCAGACCATCCCCATGCTGGGGTGGGGGCGGCTGGGCTGGCGGGGGTGGGGTGCCGTCCAGCCCCAGCCCCAGGCCCCTGGACAGCTCAGGCAGAGGCCAGGGCTTCCTCAGATGGGCTGCGGTTAATGAGAGGCGGGGGCTGTGTTTTGAGCCCAGTCTCCCTGGGGCTGGGGGCCCTCCTCTGGGACCCAGGCCCCAACAGGAAGACAGCCAGCCAGACTGGATGTCAACTCACCCCCCCACCCCCCATCCCACCTGGGAAGGCTTGCTTCTCTGAACCTCAGTTTCCTACACTGTAAAAGGGGGACGAAGGCACCTAACCTCGCTGGGATGTGTGATTTTGGCAGGCTCACAGGGGCGTCAGATCCAGCGTGCAGTAGGAGCTGTTCTGAAGACAGGGGCCCAGGCTGGTGCCGGGACAGGGCAGAGCAGTCTTCCTCTCGGTCGTGCTTGGGGCTGCCTGGCCTCAGCCCTGTGGCCTCACCTGCTCTTTATGATTTCCCATCCCTACCTCTCTCCAGTCCCAGAGACAATCAGAACAGCCAGGCCCCACTCCCATTGCATAGGGAAGGAAACTAGGGGCTCAGATGGGGTGTGTGGCTTACTCCAGGTCACCCCCCCCACCCCAGGATGGCAAGGCTCTGTAAGTCCCTGCCTAAGGCATCTTCTGACCCTGGAGGATGCTGAGAAAGTTCAGGACAGAAGGACCGCCTTGGAGAGGCAAGTTCTGCTTCCCCTTTTATACACACCAGATTTCTTTTCCACTACTTTTTGTTTTTTCTGGGTAAATGGGTTTATTTTGCAGTTATTAGGAAACTTAAGGAACAGTTACTGAGTTTCCCCTACCTAGCCTCTGCGAACAGCATCATTTTATATAACCATCACATTTGCTGTTAAAGATGAGGGATGACCACCCCCATTTTACAGATGAAGAACCTGAGGCCCAGGGTCATACACTGGCAAGTAGAGCTAGGGAGTCATATGCATACATGTGCATTTCAAAGCTCTCACCTTTCTTCTTGCACATGCTGCCTTTGTCAGAAGCTCCTGGGGACTGGGGACTCTCCTGACCCCTAACAACCCCCACCCCATGTGGGGCCTGAGTTTGTGAGCGGATGCTGAAAGCTAGTCTCAGAAGTGCTGTGATGTTTGACCCTTGGTTCCCAGGGACTAAGCTAACAAGAGAGTTACAGGGAGTTTGGATTTAGGGGAGCAGGGAGCATGAAGGGCTTATAACCCCCGATCTGAGTGTTCGCTAACATTCTCAACTCAGTGTTTACTAGGGATGGGGGAAGGTAGAGAGAAGAATGTGCCCCCACCTTTGTTCCTAGAATTACTGAATTCTTGTTAGATCTTTAAATTTTATGTAAATTCTTCTTTTTTACCTTGGAAAGGTGGGTATCACATTTTAATTAGTACTGGTGTCAAAGGAGGGCTAGATTAATTATTGGAAATCCTGAGTTCCAGATGGTTTTAATTTTCACAGCAGGGCACCAGGGTATATATTTAAAAATTTTTTTATTAAAATCATACCTCTTGTATTTTAGGGGCACTGAGGTACACTGTTTGTGGCTCCAAGGATACTGTATTTAGGACTATGATTTTGTTATGGAGAAGCAAGTCCCTTGTCACTGAAATTAAAATTTTGTGGGTGAGGGAGGGGCAGGTGTTGGGAAGCAAAAGGTCAGGAGAGGGAGGGTGAGAATGGGGGGTCAGAGGCAAAGAAGGGGGATGGAGGTGGTGGGGAAATCCAGGCACTGGGATTCAGGTTCAGAGAGGGCATGTGACCTGCCAAAGTCACACAGCATCCTCCTGGGGATGAAACTCCTGGGGGTCCTGGGGAGAAAACGTGAAGTGGCTGAGGGACAGGGAGCGGTCTTACAGCATGCCTAATCAAGAGACAGCCACCCTTCGGCCACTAGATGATCTTGTTCAGTCAGGCTTTGGGGGATCAGCTCTGGCTGCCCCATCCAGGACCACCTGGGACACCCCATGTTTTTGTGGAGTATGGGGATTTAACATGAGGTCTCCCATTCCAGACCAGAGGGTACTGGGTTCTGACTGGGACTTCCAGGCTCCTGGGAGTTAGCTATCCTTCAGCCTTGGTGGCCTTTTTTTTTTTTCCTATCTACACTGTGTGGCATGTGACATGTGGGATCTTAGTTCCCCAACCAGGGATTGAACCCATGGCCCCCTGCATTGGAAGCATGGGGTGTTAACCACTGGACTGCCAGGGAAGTCCCCAAGTCTTGGTGGCCTTGACTGAGGAAAGTGAAATATTATACTGACAGCCTCCTTTCCCTGGGGCCTTGAATTACCCTTTCCAGACGTTTCCCCATTTCAAGCAGCCAGGGCACTCCCTCTCTCTTATCCCCATCAGGGAGTGGACACCCAGATGTTTGCCCTGGAGGAAGGGGCTTCTGACCTAAATTTTGGAGGAAGTAGCTTAGCATTCCACAAGGCAAGACTCGTGTGCATGTATTGTGTGTGTGTGTGTGTGTGTGTGTGCACACATTGTGCATGCCTGTGTGGGCTCATAGGCATCTGAATGTCTGACCCCTCAGTCCAGAGACTGCTGCTTCTTTGGGGTTATTTGTGTGGTTGTGTGTCCTGCATTGGGGAAGGGAATTGAGGGGCAGGGGAAGGTGGGTGATGAGGGCAGAAGTCACACTGGTCTTTAGCCACCGGGAGCGATCTGGGTCCCCACTGGAGTCCAGAGAGTCTGGGAGTTGGGAACAGGTGTCAGAGAGCTTTTCTCCCTGCCTGAGAGGCACATGCTCCAGAGAGACCTGTCAGAAGCAACCCCCCCATACTTGATTCTGGGGGCGGTGGGAGGTCCAAGGGCAAGGTCAGGGTCAGGGATCATGTTGCTGAGTCTTCAGGCCAGCCACTGCCCCTGGTAAAAAAATGTGTCTTGTTCTCCTTCTGCCTTTCGAAGCCCAGCTCCTAGTGGAGACAGACACCTTCGGTAGTCAAGTCCGGATCAAGGGCAAGGAGACGGAGTTCTACCTGTGTATGAACCGGAAAGGCAAGCTTGTGGGGAAGGTAAGTGGTGGTCTGGGACTTGGGTGGGTCCTCCAGCAACCCAGGGGGGCTGGAGCAGTGCCTCCTGGGCCCCATCAGCCCTAAATGGGAAAGAGGTCCCATGAATGTGTATGTGTGTGAGAGAGAGATTACCATTGTGAGATCTCTTCATCACCCCCACTCTCTGTCCCCTCACCTGAAGCCTGCCAGACTGTGGCTTTGACTTTGGGGGGTATGTAGGGCCCCGATCTCTCCTGGTGGACGTGGAGCTCTGGCTTGCTTGGCAGTGGGAGAACCCCCCAGGGGGTCTGAGGCTCCCAGTCTGAATGTACCTGATGTCTGGCAGCAGGGACCCAGTGGGCCAGGGCCTGGGGCTGCAGCGTTGTTTTAATAATCACAGGGGGTTTATGACTCCCCAAAGCCACACCTCTGGAACCCAGCAGCCTCTTTGGCCTTGTGATTCTAGCATTTCAGGAAGGTTTTATTACTTTGGAACACGCATGCAACAAATTAGGGTGGGGGTAGGATATGGGTGGGGTGGACCCACATGCCAGGGATTCTGAGCCTCCACTGATGCTGCATTTTGATGCTGCTGCCCCTTTTGGCCTGGGTGTCCTTGTTTGTGAAGTTCACATACTTGCTTCCTTTGGATGCTCTAGAGTGGATTCATGCTGCATGTTCCCTTCTCTCTGCAGGGACCCTACTCACGCCCTGGCCAACTTGTATAATGAGGGGCTGGCCAGTTGGAGTGGAAGGTAGAGGGTAGACCCAGATTCCAAAGAGGATGGCTGCTTCTCCTTGAGGCAAGGCCGTCTGTGATGATCTGCATTTATTACACCTTGTTGGGGTGAGGGGGAAGGAAGCATGACTTCAATTTCTGTTTAAGCCATGGCTTTGACTCCCCGAATCCCCCAATTCTTATCCCTCTTCTCCCCTCCCCTCCATATCCTGAGGAGAGGATGACAGGCCAGAGACCTGAGCCAGGAGAGTGTCTCTGATTATTTGTTAATAACAAGGGTACCAATAGCCTCTGTTAATTGAGCACCTACTTTCTGCCAGGCACTAAGCAAAAAAAATGCTTCAAAATAATCCCATGAGGTGGGTCGGGGAAGAACAGGCTTCCACCATTCCCATTTCATAGATGGAAAAGCTGAGGCTTGGCCGTGTCCGGGCACTTTTCCCAGGTCACGGGCTAGAGCTTCGCGGGCTTCAAAGCCCAGTTTAGAAGGCAAGGATTCCAGCTGGAGCTTCTCAAAGAGCAACAGAATAGTAATCCGTACCTCGCCCCGGGATGCCTAGGAGTGGTTTTAATTAGTGATTCACTTTCCGCGGACTCACTCACCGGTCCGCGGCCGGCCGGCCAGCCAGCGAGGGGTCCGGGACAGGGGCGGCGGGGGGGCCGGGCGCCGGGTCCCCTGGCCTGGCTGTGCGTTTCCTGCGGCGGCGCGGCCAGCCCCGCGTCGGGCGCTTTGTTCTCCCGCCCGCCTGGGCCGCCTCCCAGGCCCAACCTGCTTGCAGTTGTGGGCTCGCCTCCCCCCGCCCCGCCCCCTTTTTTCCTGTTTAAAGGCGGGCCGCGCTGCAGCCCGCCGCAGCGCCCACTGCCCGCGTGCCCCTCCCTCCCCGGCTGCGTGGTTCCCGGCATCTTGACCCCAGGAGGGCCGTCCTGGGGTCAAAAGAACAGCCCCGTCCCCTCGGGCCGCTCCCCGCCGCCCGCCCGCCGGCTGGCCGCTGAGTCACCGCTTCCACAGGAGCCGGCTCCGATTTCCTGCCCCCTCGCCCTCTCTCCCGTCATTAATATTGGGGCCGGTTCAGCTGGAGGCGAGGCCCGCCCCGCGCTCCGCTTCCCTCCCCCCTTGCTTGTAGCCCCTCCACCTTGCTGCAGGGTCCCCCGCCCTAAATTCCCCACGGGCGTCCGGCCGCCCATCCACCTGTCCCGACTCGGCCCGGGCGGGTCCCCCTGTTGGCCCCTACCCAGCCCAGCGCCCTCGCCCTCTGGGTCCTGCAGTTGGCAACCCCGGGTCCTTGGGTGGCGGTTCTGTCACAGGTCGTCGGCAGCCGATCAGACCTGGTCCCGGGGTTACTCTTGACGGCTGGCCTGTGTCTGGCCCTGCCCTAACTCCTGCCTCTGTCCTGCCGCTCCCCTTCTCCGGAATAGTGTTCCTCCGCTGCCTCGGGCTCCACCTCCGGGCCTTTCCCCGCTGCCCACGCTCAGCTTTCTAAAGCTCGCCCCTCCTCTCCACCCGCAGCTCAGCCAGAACCAGTCCTCAGGCCCTCACCTTCTACCCAAGAAAGGCTACCCTCCTTGGAGAGAGCCTGCCCACGCTAGTGTTCCTCATGTCACAGACACATGGCCCGGCCAGCCCCCACTCCTTGCTGGGATGGGGCGTCAGGCTGTGTGCAGGCGGTTCCCTCTGCCAGGACAGCCTTTCCCTCGCCCATCCACCCTGAGTCTTGGCTCATCCTTTCATGATCTCTGGCTCCACTGACAGCCCATTCAGCACACCCACCCTGGAGCCCACGGCTACTCACACATCCCTCTCTCTGCAGTCTGCTCACCTGGGTTGGCTGGCTGTTTCTGTGCTTGCATCCCCCACCAGGCTAGCGGCTCTGAGGGCCAATTCTGGATCCATCCATCACGCTTCTTATACCTGCTCAAAGGATACCAAAGAAATAGAAATGTGGTGCTTACCTTTTGAGAATTGACTCAACCTACAGCCAGAATTAGCCACGTCAGACCTGGAATCTAAGTGCTTTGACCTCATTGAGCCTCAGTGTCCTCACCTGTAAAATGGGAAGATAATCCTGACACTGAGTAGGCACTTACTTGTTAAACATGAGCTACATTCCCCTTGAAAGTCAGGTTCTTCACCTGTGGGAACCCTTGACCTCAACTCATGCTCTGGCTCCTTTGGCTCAACAGGATAGCTTGCTTGGATGGTCTTGACCTTGGGTGTCAATCTTCTACGTATCTGGCCACAGCTGGACACTTCACTGAACCCCCAAGAGAGCCTCTGCTGATGCTCCAGAACCTTGGCCTTGCTTCTCTCTCTGCTGCGTCGTACTGATCCTATGCCAGAGCTCTTCTCCCAAGCCGCTGAGAGAGAAGTAGCCCCCTTCTCCTTGCCACCTCTCTGGATCCCACCTCCACCTGACCCAGGAGATAGTACTTCCTTTCATTCCATAAAAGAGCTGTTGAATGTCAAGTGCTGTGTGCTAAGTAGTTGTTCCCCATCTCTGGAGATTCAACCCAGGTAGATTTTTCTCATCTGTCTCCTCCTGTGTGATCATTGGTATGTCCCCTTTGGGGCAACAAAGGGCCCCAGACACATTCAGAGCAGGGGGTCCCTTGCCCACTGCATGTTTGTGAAGACTGCTTTGGTTGAATGTGACTGAAACCTAATTCAAAATGCCTTTAAAAAAAAAAAAAAAAAAAAAAAAAAAGACTTTTTTTTTTTTTTTGTCTAGGTAACTAAAAACATCCAGGGGGTAGTCCTGATTTCAAGGAAAACTAAATCCAGGGGCCAAGTGATGTCATCAGGATTCAGTCTTCAGACCAAACAGAAGGAATAGGACTCCAGTTTGGAAAGGAGGAGGTTGGAGGTGGTAGATTTCCAGAGATGATCAAATTCTACTAAATCACCAAGGTCCTGGGATGGGCTGTTCTGTTACTCTTTAAATATTGGTGGATCTGCCTTGCCTGAACCAATTGAGTCAGCAATTTGGCGGGTGAGGCCCATGCACATATGTTTTTTAAAAATCTCTGCAGGCCATAAGAAGGGTCATAGAGGTGGTGAGGAGAAAGGCAAGGGTCAGGCC
Organism: Cervus canadensis; assembly: GCF_019320065.1. Taxonomy (NCBI): domain Eukaryota; kingdom Metazoa; phylum Chordata; class Mammalia; order Artiodactyla; family Cervidae; genus Cervus; species Cervus canadensis. The sequence goes on from NC_057401.1 coordinate 2,960,411, forward strand.
CCAGGGCGGCCTACCATTAGCTTCTTATCCACTGAGTCTGAGTTCAGCCTGAAGCCCAGATCCTCAACCCAGGCAAGAGCATATGTGCCAGGCACTGTGCTGGCCCTTGGATCTCCAAGTCACTGCTTCATGAGCATGGTAGCTCTGTGGTCCTGGGGGACCTGAGGTGTGTTGATGGGCAGCACCCACTCTTCCATACCCTTCCTCCCCATGGGCCTGTCTGGGATTAGACAGCAGAGAAGTGAGCTGAAGTGGGAAGTGCAGGTTCAGATCCTGGCTTTGCCGCTTAACAGCTCCATGACCTTGGGAAAGCCATTTTTGTGTCTTTGAACTGTTTTCTTCTACCAGGTAGAGTCTACCTTGGCAAATTAAGAGAATTAAATGAGACAGTGGCTGTGGAAATATCTGGCCTCTAGTTGGCAATCAGTAAATGCTGAATGAATGAGTGAATGGATGGCTAGGGACACCAAGGTGGGCAGGCTAAGAGCTCGGGCCCTCACTCTTCTCATCACATCCCCCAGGAGGGGCCTCTCACAACTCACGACTGTCTCTGGGACATTAGTAAGGGATCCATGAGGCAGAGTCCATTTTTTTTTTTGGAGGAAAACCAATTAATGTGTCACCCCAACCATCTGTGTCCCAGCAGAACTCTCATCCATTTAACCACAAATTCTCTGGGTGCCCCTGTTTTGGGCTAAGACCTATGCCGTGAGAGCAACCGAGAAGCAGTCCTGACCTCGTGAAGCTCCTGGGCTGATGAGGAGCAGACAGATACAGAAATACTCTGTTGGGCAGGCAGGAGAAGGAGTGGGTGTGGAGGGGATTCAGAAGATGGAGTATGTGAGTTGAATAAAGCATACTGCTAAATGGGAGAAAGGAATGGCAACCCACTCCAGTATTCTTGCCTGGAAGATCCCATGGACAGAGGAGCCTGGCAGGCTACAGTCCATGGGGTCTCAAAGAGTTGGACACAGCTGAGCAACTAACACACACAGTGCTCAAATGGAGTCTTGAAGGAAGAGGAGGAAATACCCAGAGAGCTAGATGGCAGTCAGGGAAGGCTTCCTGGAGGAGGTGGTTACTGAACCGGCTCTTCAAAGTTGAAAGCAGTTTTCCAGACAGATATTCTAAGATGGGGAACCAGCCATGGTATAGCCTTTATTCAGTTTTCTCTGACTGTTCCATCAAAACCATCCAAGGGACCTGGACTCAGGTTGGATAGGCAGCTTCCAGAATTATCCATGGGGAGGCCAGAGCCCACTCCTTTTTATCCCCCTTGCACATATGCCCCAGCTTCCTCACAATAGGCCCTCTCTGCTCACTCAACCCATAATGTCCTCTGGGTCCTGAGTGCTTCTCCCAGGCCCACCCCCTGTATGCTTTGCAGCCTCCTCGAAAGATCTCTCCTCCAGAGAATGTTTTCTTACCCTGCCTGTCCCTTTCTGCAAAGTTCAGCACTTTGTCTGCAGGGCCCAAACTTGCCCTCCGCTCAAAGGTGAACGTTCCTGGAAGCTCCAGCCCGTTTTCCACTTCAAACAAAAGGCTGGAACTTGCACCTCAGTCTCCACACACAGCCAGACCGCTGGGCTTCCAACTTGGCCGGGCACCCGTCTGTAACGAGGAGTGGGCCCGGCCTAAATTTGGAGATGTTAGTTGGAAACTCGAGTGCTGCTAATTCAGGCCTTCCAACTTTGTGTGTTTCTCACTCTTCCACACCGAGCAATTTGGCTTTTTCAAGGAGGAGATTCAAAGCCTGCTTTCCATCTCCTTTTGTTCAGATCCAAGGAGGGAGGTCAGACCTTCCGAACCACCTGCTCTTCAGAAATAATGTAACAAGTTCCTACTGTGTGCCTGGCTCATTTATAAGCATCATTCCTCATAACATCTCTATGATGTAGGAGTCATTTTCCGTGTTTGGTCCAGACAAGGAATCCAAAGTTTAGAGAATGAAATTAACTAGCCTGAGGTCACATAAGGAAGTGTGAGTTGATTCAACGTCTGACTATGAATCTCGTGCTCCTTGCCTGGCATAGTCGCCCAGGGAGTTCACCTGGGACCCTAAAATCTTAGAACCATGGGTATAGGCTTTGAAGTTTGGTCATGCCAAAGCCCTTATTTTTAGAGGCTTCCACCCCTCTTCACAACAAACATTAAGATGTACCACACCCCGCATTAAATGTAACCTATGTTTAACTCTATAACAGTGGGGTTGAATGGCAGTTGAGTAGGCAGTTAACTTGGTCTCAGGTTTAGTGCACATGAGTTGGGGCTTCTTTCTGTTGCATGTGATAGAACACAGTCTCAGCTGTTCTAAAGGAAATGAGATATTATTGGCGCACATAACAGTGAGGTAACTTGAACTTCAGATATAGCTTGGTAGGTCCAGAAATGGAAAGATGTGAGGAGGACTTGGTTTCTTTCATTCTCTTCCTCTTGGCTTTCTTCCTCCAAGCTGACCTTGCTGTCAGGCAGCATCTCCCCTCATGGGGGTACAGAGGCTGCCTTTGTTTCAGCCTTACTGTTTCCCAAGTTTAAACTGGCCTGTGTTTGGGGGGATTATTTATAACAGGGTCTTGAGGACTGCTGACTGGATGACGCAGGCCGTGTGCTGTGTTCTGCACCAGTCACAGGAAATAATATTTTAATTGGTCAGATCTGAATATTTTGTTATGGTAGAGCTGAGGAAGCCCCTGGTTCCATCGTGGGAGTGGAAAAGAAAGGGATCCCTGAATGGTAATGGGAAGCTGGCACCTAATTGGTGAGCAGGGAAGGATGCAGAGGCTGCTACGTCAAGTCCACTCTAGGGGTCCAGGGAGTGGAACTGCTGAGGCCAAAGCTTGGGGTCAGGCCCTTTCCACTTTGCCATCCCAAGCCTTGGCCCCTGCCGCTGCCTTCTCTACACAGCTCTGCCCCCGGCACCTGTCCTTCCTCTCTCACCTCCTCCTCCTCTCTTCCTGCAGCCTGATGGCACCAGCAAGGAGTGTGTGTTCATCGAGAAGGTCCTGGAGAACAACTACACAGCCCTGATGTCGGCCAAGTACTCTGGCTGGTACGTGGGCTTCACCAAGAAGGGGCGGCCGCGGAAGGGCCCCAAGACCCGCGAGAACCAGCAGGATGTGCACTTCATGAAGCGCTACCCCAAGGGACAGGCCGAGCTGCAGAAGCCCTTCAAGTACACCACCGTGACCAAGCGGTCCCGGCGGATCCGCCCCACGCACCCCGGCTAGGCGGGCGCCGCCATGCCCCTAGGCCGCCCCAGCCCACACTCACACTCACGGAGAACTGCAATCAGAGGAATATTTTTACATGAAAAATAAGGAAGAATTTCTATTTTTGTACATGTGTTTAAGAGAGGACAAAACTGAACCAAAATTCTTGGGGGAGGGGAGCGATAAGGATTTTATTGTTGACTTGAAACCCCAATGACAAAAGACTCACACCAAGGGACTGTTGTCAACGCACAGGTGCTTGTGTCTCTAGGAACAGACAGCTCGGAACTCGGCCCAGAGGAGGGCTGGAGTGAGGAAAGCGACCCTCGGAGAAACCAAAGTCCTTTTTCCCAAAGGTTCTTAAAGCAAAAAAAAAAAAGACAGAAAAAAAAATCAAAAACAAAAAAGAAAAAGAGAAAGTAGTGTTTCCCCCACCCAGCCAACTCCCCCTCTTTCCCAGCCCCCGGTCCCTGCCCCAGAGTCCAACAAAAATCGCTCTCTGGTTTGCAGTCATTTATTTATTGTCCGCTGCAAGCTGCCCTGAGACACCGCGCAGGGAAGGCGTGCCCCTCGGAATTCTCGGCGCCTCGACTTTCGACGACAGACGGCCTCGTCCAATCACGGTGACCCTGCATTACTCACAGTTCTGGAGGATGCTGCTATCGACCTTCCGTGACTCACGTGACCTAGTACACCAATGAATAAGGGAATATTTTAAAACCAGCTATATTATATATATTATATATATATAAGCTATTTATTTCACCTCTCTGTATATTGCAGTTTCATGAACCAAGTATTACTGCCTCAACAATTAAAAACAATTGACAAATTATTTAAAAAACCACGAGGCGAGTGGTGGCCGGGGGCAGGGCTCAGGTGCCCCTCCATGTCTCGTTCTTCTTGGTCTGAGGTCCTTGGGCTGAGAGCTGGGGCCTTGCTCATTCATTTCATGTATCATTCATTCATTCCACACGGGCTATGCTCCAGGCACTGGTCTAAGCACTGAGGATGCAGCCTTGATCAAAGCAAATGGTAACCCTTGCTTCCAGAAAGATTAAATTCTAGTGAGCCATGACTCAGTGGCCGACTCAGTCACACGTTCACATACATGTGCTCTCACGCACAGTTATGTCCCACGGGTATTCACGGCCCTACTGAGTCCTGTTGGACTCTGCGACCCCGTGGACTGCAGCATGCCAGACTTCCCTGTCCTTCCCTGTCTCCCGGAGTTTGCCCAAACTCATGACCACTGAGTCGGTGACGCCATCCAACCATCTCATCCTCTGTCAACCCTTCTCCTCCTGCCCTCAATCTTCGCCAGCATCAGGGTCTTTTTTCAAGGCCCTGGGGATTTATCAAAAAACATAAACAAAAAATCACAGCCTGCTGGGAACTTCACTTACAGTAATTCTCTTGGCAGCAATGATTCATTGCTTCATGCATTGATTAATTAATTGAATCACTGATTCAACATATATTTATTAAACCCTTACTAAGTGCCAGCCACTCTTAGGTACTGAGAATTCATCAAAACAGATCCAAAAAAAAAAAAAAAAATCATGAATTTGCAGTCAGGCTTATTGATTGAGTCATTCGGGGAGTTGACCCCCGGGTTTTGCCAGACTGACAGGGCACCGGTGGGCCCCACTCTCCTTTCAGTGGTGGGGGGGTCAGGTGGGGAGGGGGACCTGGTGTTTCTTCCGCAGACCCTCACGGGCTGGAGCATGAGGAGTGTGTCTGGCCTCATGAACCTCCAGGGGCTTTGGCTTCAAGGTCTTTTTCCTCCCAGGGCCTGCCCTAGGATGTGGGGGAGAGGCCGCTTTAGTCTTGGGGTGGAAAGTGGATTGGGCTTGAGGTTGACTGAGGGTCTCTTCTAGGGTCCTGCTGCTGTCCCCTGTCTCGGTTGAAAACGCCCCTTGCCAAGAATGGCCAGAAGGGGTCCCCAGTGAGGCCCTGCAGAGAGGGCAGGGGCAGGGGCAGGGGCAATAGCGTCTTCTCTGCAGAGGCCTCCTGGACCGAGGGAGCCTGGCTTCTTTGGAGCTCCCTCTGTGACCCCCTCAGAACTCAGGCCGAACACCACTCTTGGTTCTGTCTGTCTTCAGCCCTGGGCCCTCGCCTTCCTGCCCTTCACAGTACATCTTCCTGAGGGCTTTGTGAAGCCCTTTCAGGGGCCTTATCTCATTGTGACTTCAGGATGATTTGTGAGGAAGGGACTATCATTATCCTCATGGTATGGGTGGGGAGACTCAGAAAAGTTTAGCTGCTTTCCCAAGGTCACAGAATAAGTGGTGGGGTGGGTATCCAAACCCTAGACGCTCTTTGATTGCAGTACCTGCTACTTGGTGAGTGCTTACTGGATGTGAGACCCCCAACTGGGTGCTTCGTGTCCCCCTCCCTGGCATCCAGCAAATATCCCTTGTGTGGGACCGTTGGACCGATGACCAGACTGGGGCTCAGAGAGAACTCTTGACGTGCCCAAGGCCTCCGTGAGCAAGTGAGGAATCTGAGATCCTTGATGATAATAATGGTGACTGTGGTGGTCATTTATTGGGCACCTATCATGTGTCAGTTCCTTTCAGCCTCTACTATTTTATTTCGTTGAAGCCATAACCCTGTGAGTTGAACATGTCCTATCTTTTGCGTTGGAAGTTTCAGAGAAATGAAATGACCTGCCCAAAGCAATCCAAGCTAGAAAATAGTGGCACCAGTATTTAGTCAATACATTGAATCAACCATTCATTCATCTGATAAATACATATTGTTGACTGTGAGCCAGATGCTGTGTCAGGGTCTGGAGATACCGTAGTTAGCTGAGCAGAGTCCCTGCCTCAGGAGCTTACGGTCCCTTGGGGGAAGATACAGTAAACTGAATAAATATAAACTATTTCAGTTAGTGGTAAAACATAAGGAAAAAGAAAACAGGATGAGGAGATAGAGGTGATGGAGCTGCTATTTTAGATAGAGAGGGAAGGGAAGGTCTCTGGAGGAGGAGTCCCATGCAGACACCGAGGGTAAGAGCATTCCAGACAGAGGGAGCAGAGAGTACTAAGGCCTGGAAGCCTGTGAGGGAAATAATACGGAGGGCCCGTGGGCTCATTGCAGTGAATGGAGGAGAGAAGCTGAGCATTGGAGGGGCTGAACTACCACTCCTTCCCCGGGGACTCAGCGGCAAAGAATCTGCCTGCCAATGCAGGAGACCTGGGTTCGATCTCTTGGGAAGATCCCACTCCAGTATTCTTGCCTGGGAAATCCCATGGACAGAGGAGCCTGGTGGATTGCAGTCCATGGGATCACAAAAGAGCTGGACACGACTGAGCAGCTAAATAGCAACAACAAAACCGCCCCTTGAGCTTGTTTGGCGTGAGATGGGGAGCCACGTGTGATGTGCCTGACACTTTCATGGGTCTGCTCCGGCTCCTGTGTGGGGAAGGACGGGCAGACTCCAGCCTGGGGTGCCTGAGGCCAGGACGACCCTGTGCTGCACTGCCTTCTGCTGCTGGCTGTGGCCTGCCTCCGCCCCCTCCCCAGTACATCCTTCTGTTGCCAACTGTGGCCTGCCTCCCCCCAGCACATCCTTCTGTTGCCGACTGTGGCCTGCCTCCCCCCCAGCACATCCTTCTGCCACTAACTGTGGCCTGCCTCCCCCCCAGCACATCCTCAAGCCTCCATCCTCATCCCACAGGCTGCCGACACTGCCCACATCCAACACCTTGCCTTGACTCCATCCCAGGTGCCTGGGCCAGTGGTGATTTCCTCTCCTTAGTCCTCCAGAGACTTGGAGGATCTGGAGCTCTGGAGTGAGTCACGTCCCCTGTCTGGGCCTGACTTTGGAAGATGCAGACAGAGATTTCTGGATATTTCCCGAGCTGTGAGAAACATGTTAATCAGTGCAGTGGACTGGTGAGAAGATTTCTCAGCCAAAGAGGATGTCTTAGGATGCTTTCTTGAGGAAAGAGTTGAATGAGTATTTCCACAGTCCAGCTGAACAGAGCCCCAGTAATAATAACCACCACTTCTGAAGCATCTTCTATGTATCAAGCATGAGCTTACTGAATCCACCCAACCAGCCTTAGAAGTGGGTGTTTTTAGCCTCACTTTATAAAGCAGGCTCAGAGAGGTGAAGTCACTTGCCTGAGGTCACACAGACAGTGAGTAGAGCAGCTGGGATTTGAACCCAGGTCTGTCTGTTTCTGTGGTTTGATGCCAATCTGAGTGGTTGGAGCACTCAGCATCTGTCCAGAGTTTTCATCTCCCCTCTCAGCCCACTGATCCTGCCGGGATGTCCATCATCTCCCAGCTCCCAGAGGGTGGAGGAAGATATAAATGACATTTTCAGGTGCCTAATGACAGCCTGTCCCTGACCCTCTGGATCCTCCCCAGGATGCCAGTGTCCCAGAGGCCACAAGATGGGGGACCTACGATACCAGAGTTTGTTTTTCGCTTGGCCACTTTGCCAGCTGTGTGATCCTGGGCATGTCTTGTCTTCCATGAGTAGTGTCCTTCATTAATCCAACTATTCTTACCTTGCAGGGCCCATGTGATGTTCAAAAGAGATAGGAGAGCAAATAGTTGGGGATTGTTCCTGTAATAGGAGCCGGAAGGCACCCACGCAAGTGTTTTATCCTCAGTCTTTTCTTTCTGTCTCTCTTCAGCCTCATCACCATTTTTTTTTTTTTTGGTCAAGACCCAGGCAATATGTGGGATCTTAGTTCCCTTACCAGGAATCAAACCTGTGCCCCCAGTGGAAGGATGGAGTTTTAACCACTGGACCATCTGGGAAGTCCCAACCTCATCACTTTAGAGAGGAAGGAACCGTGACTCAGACAGGGGAAGTGACTTGCGCCAGAGCACCCAGTGAGTTAATGACAGGGCCCATTAGATGACCAGTGAATGGTGATGATGCCGACAGTGAGCCCCATGAGTTATATAGCACGGGGAGGTGGGTCAGGGCTCTTCCAGGGAGGTCAGGGGTGATGGGCTCCTTCACTGGCCAGTCAGGTCCCCCTTAGCATCCTTTCAAAGTTTGCTTCTCTGGCCCAAAGAAGAAGAGGGCAGAAGGAAAGGGCTGAGGTCCCTTGATCCCAGACCCTCATCTCTGCTCCTCACCCCTCCAGTGGTGCTGTGAGCCCGAGTACCGGAAGTGAGCACAGACGGACCCTTGCCTGGTGTTCCAAGAGGCCAGTAGGGGCAGTGACAGTAGGATCAGCCCCCACACAGGAGCGAAGTGGGTTTGGGGACTGCAGCGCACTCCACCTGCCTGCCCCTCCCTGTGCTGTCTGTTGTTCAGTCTCTTAAGTCGTGTCCGGCTCTTTGCAACCCCATGGACGTAGCACGTCAGGCTCTGTCCTCCACTGTCTCCCAGAGTTTGCTCAAACTCATGCCCATCGAGTCGGTGATGCCATCAACCATCTCATCCTCTCCTTTTGCCTTCAATATTTCCCAGCATCAGGGTCTTTTCCAATGAGTTGGCTCTTTGCATCAGGTGGCCAAAGTGTTGGAGTTTCAGCTTCAGCATCAGTCCTTCCAATGAATATTCAGGACTGATTTCCTTTAGGATGGACTGGTTGGATCTTGTTGCAGTCCAAGGGACTCTCAAGAGTCCTCTCCAGCATCAGCATTCGAACGCATCAGTTCTTTGGTGCTCAGCTTTCCGTATGGTCCAACTCTCCATCCACATGTGACTGCTGGAAAAACCACGCTAGGGCATTGTTTGGATTCAGTCTCCTCCCTCTGTGGCCACCCCTCCCCTGACCACTGGGATGGGAAGGGGAAGTGATGTCTATCAGGCACCTACTCTGGACCAATGCTTATGATCACAGTGATGTGCACACATACTGTTCAGGATGGTTCCTGGTGCAGAGTAAGCTCTTGGTACCTGAGCTATTAATACCATCACATTTGATTGGCACAAAGACCTTGCAAGACAGCTATTAGGAGGCCCCTTTTGTAGATAGGGAAACTGAGGCCCCTAGAAAAATGCCATTGGCCCCAGGTTTAGTGGTAGAAAGTGACAGAGCCAGATTTGAATCCAGGCTTCTCTGTTCCTACTTCCCACTTCTGCACCATTCCTCCTCATCCTTGCTTTTGTTGGTGGTGGAGAGGGGAATAAGGCACGAAAACTTGGGGCAAGAGAAGTAAAGTGTCCGTACTGGGTGAGTGGGGAGGACGTGACAACAGGAGAGGCTGGGTCTGGGGGTGTTCCTGCCACCCAGGTGTGCTGAGGGGCGGGGCGGGGGGTGAAGCCCCCGGCTGAGCGCAGGAACACGATGCTGTCCTGACTGCCTGACCAGCTGGAGCCTCATGAGCCTGGGCTAGGATGCTGGGGGCTCGAAAGCCCCATGAATGGACAGAGCCCTTTCTCCACAGCCTCAGGATTGGGGCTTCCAAAGAAACAGTAGTGAATCAAATGCCAAAGATGTGAAGGCTGCCCCCAACCATGCAATTAGCAGTGGATCTGTTACAAGCATTAGGTGAGGAGTTGGGGAGCAGATGGCGGCGAGGCTCACCCGTGCCGCCCTGCCCCGGGACCGCCTGGCCTCCAGGCTGAAACTCCCAGCTCTGGCAAGGAGAGGAGTGGGCAGGTAGCCCGCTGGTGTCTGGCCCCCTGCAGAGCAGGCCAGTAATGAACCAGGCATTCCTTCTCTCCCGAGGGCAACTTCACGGACCTAATGAGCACCTGTAAGAATTTCTCCCCAGCTCCTCCATTGTAGAAACAGCAACTGTGAATATTCCAACCTACCAGACTGACCACTGCAGGCCCCACTGTGGCCCCTGGGGTGGGTCAGAGGTGCTGCTGATTTTAAACGACTCTCATAGACTGATGTTTTGGTCATATGGGGCTGATTGTCACTTACTGATCACCAATATTGATCACCTATTGATTACCCCAATATTGATCATCTATTGATTACCCCAGTTCTCTTAAGTCTCATCCCAGTCCTCTGAGATAGTTAATTTTATCTGCTTCCTACAGATGAGGAAACTGAGGCCCTGAGAAGGTCAAGGTCAAAAAGTCAAAGCTTGGGTAAGGTCATCATCAGACTTCTGAAATCCTGCACGTGACTCTTATTACCATATAACAGCCCCCCAGGGAGTTGATCTTAACCTGTTCTATCCACAGACAGCAAATCAAAGAGGCAAAATGACATGCTCAAAGTCACTCAGTTATTAAGCAGCAAAGCCAGGATTTGAAAGTAGGCCCATTGGGTTTTAGAATCTTACCTCTCTCTCCTGCTCAATCTCTACTTGTCTCTGTGTTATTCTGGGTTCTTTGGCTAGAACCGACAGAAACACATGAAGTTTGACTTAAGCTTATAAGGAAATTTATTGGCTGGTATAACAGAAAAATGCACAGTGACTGGCTTCAGGTAAAGCTGGGTCCAGGTGCTCAGTCTCCTCTCCCAGTTTCTGCAACGCTGGCTTCATTCTCAAGAAGATTTTTCCTGTAGTTACTTATATATAACTGGCTTGATGACTTCAGGGAAGAGGGAACATACCCTTTTTTGTGTGTGCATCAGTTGCTCAGTCATGTCTGACTCTTTGCTACCCTATTGACTGTAGCCCTCCAGGCCCCTCAGTCTGTGGGATTCGCCAGGCAAGAACACTGGAGTAGGTTGCGTTCCCCCTCCAGGTGATCCTCCTCTCCCTGCTTCACTCCAGCCCCTCCAATCCACACAGTAACCAGGGATCGAACTCTGCGTCTCCCCCGTTGCAGGCGGCTTCTTTACCACTGAGCCACCTGGGAAGCCCTACCTTTTTCAGGGGCTTTGTAAAAGTCCCAAGCTTGATTCTGGATCAGTTCTCTCACATGTTCTTGAACCCACTGTGATCAGGGAGAGAGAATATTTGAGTAACAAGGTCTAGTCATGGCCACGTCCTTGGACCTGGGGTGGGGAAGCCCTCGGCCAGTTCTGTCAGCAGTATCATCTGAGAGGAGCAGAAGGGTGGTTTCCCAAAGGAATGTGGAAATGTTATTATTAATATAAGAAGAAAGGGGAAAAAGCAAGAATGGTCTGCTCCAGTGTTCTCTGCTTGGGTGTGCATCAGAGTCCCCAGAAGGGCTTGTTCAGCCGGTCTTCACCCCTTCATGTTCTGCTGTGAGAGGTGTGGGGTAGGCCCAAGAATGGGCAAGTTCCCAGTGGGCACTGCTGCTGGTCTGGGGGCTGCACTTAGGGAATCACTGTCTGGACCTTCCTCTTACCCTCAGTCTCGTCCCATCTTATCCTGCTGTGTAAGGGCATGTGTACTCAGCCAGGGCCTTCAGAATGGGGATGCCCACACTTGTGCTATCTGAAGGCTTTCTGAGAGGCCCATGGGTACAATAATCTTATGGGAATCTACTTTCCCAGATGGCACCAGTGGTAAACAACCCAGCTACCAATGCAGGAGATGAAAGAAATGAAGGTTCAATCCCTGAGTCGGGATCTCTCTTGGAGGAGGAATTGGCAACCCGCTCCAGTATTTTTGCCTGGAGAATCCCTTGGACAGAGGAGCCTGGCAGGCTACAGTCCATAGGGTCGCACAGAGTTGGACACAACTGAAGCGACTTAGCATACACAACATGCAACTTTCCCAAGTGCTCTTCCTTAAACTGCTGGAGAGCTTCCCCACGGTCCCTGGCTCCCTTCCTGCCCCTACTCAACTTTACTCTAGAGAGGTGCACCTCTCACTCTCCCTGCATTGCAGGCATTGCCTGGGGTGTAGGAAGTCCCAGCCCATGGATTGAAGGGATGCCATCAGTGTGGGGAGCTCCCTGTAATCGTGGAGCCATGAATCTAAGGCCTCAGGCTTTCCCTTGTCTTAAGATTGATCTAGTCTCTAAGGCCAAAAGGTGCATCCTGTTTTGGTCCAGCTTGGGTTATTCTGAATTCAGGTACTGTGGGGTGGTGGGAGTACTGATAATTTTTCTTCAATTATCTTGCTTCTTTTGTCCCCCAAATATTATCTGTAATGCATTCACTACTAAGCGATGGTCTTATGAAAACAAAAGATGTATCAGTGGTGGTGAGGGTAATTTATTTGACTTAAGGGACACAAACTCACAGCTAAATTCCATGCTTTACCTCTCCATCTGTCTATCTATGTACCTACCTATCAAACCATCTTGGGATGGCAATATTCAAGTCTTTGAAAGGAACATTCTTTGAAATGCCAGTCTGGGTCCTGCTGCCTTGTCACCATTCTCTGAGATGAGAAAGAGCCAGGAATGTTTCTCATCTTCTCCCGTGGTTCATGTTTCTGTGGGATATTTTGCCAATCTCAAGAAGAAGTAGCCGAAACGTTCCAGAATTACTTCCTACAGCTCATATCTGAGCAAAATGCAGCAGAGGAAGGTTAGTGTTTTGTCTTTCTTGAACATTTATTAAGACTTGCAGGGGAAATATTTTCATTTAACTTTTGAATAAAGATGACTGGCTACCATAAACCCATCATTTTTCACTTGTTCACTTGGGTGTAAATCTTCTATTTGCTGTCACTTGTCACTACTCATTTATTCATTCTTCGTGTGTATTTATTAGAATTAGATGAATATAATTTGTAAGACATGATTTTTACTGAAAAGATATCCTTTTCAAAGTTATTTAAGGGGATTCATGGGAGAAAAGTGTGAAGACCCTGATCTAGTTCAATTCGTGCATCTGTGCTTGCTATCCTGAGGCATAGATGTATAGTCTCATTTTGAAAACACTCCCCAGGGCACTGGCTGCCTGCCTGCCTTCTGCATCTGGGAGCACAAATGTGCCTCAGTGTGGTCTCATGGTGGGCGACCTCAACAGGCAAACTTTGGGGAGCTCACAGTTGAGGTGAACAGCTGGACACTAAAACAGTAAATGGAGATTTAACTGCAAGGAGAAAGCGGGGAAGGGCAGTCCAGGCAAAAGGAACATCAATGTGATAGCAGAGAGAAGCAAAAAGATATAAAGATTTATAGACTATGACCTAGCCGAAAGTGGGGAGTGTGAGGTGGAGTGATGTGGATGCAGCTGGGAGGGGGGAGAGAGTCAAGGCCATGGCTTTCCTAGCCCCCATTTTACAAAAATGTCCACTCATATATATGTATATGTGTATGTGTATATATATATATATATATATATATATATATATATATATATATATACATGCAAGCTAAGGCACTTCTATCGTGTCTGACTCTTTGCAACTCTATTGACTGTGGCCCACCAAGCTCCTCTGTCAGTGGGATTCTCCCGGCAAGGAAACTGGAGTGCGTTGCCGTACTCCTCCGGACCCAAGGATAGAACCCAGGACTTTCGTGTCTCCTGCATCGGCGGGTGGGCTCTTTACCACTAGCGCCGCCTGGGAAGCTATGTATATGTGTGTGTGTATATGTATATATGCCTATGTGTGTATATGTGTGTGCATATAGATGTGTATACGTATATGTAAAATATTTCTTTATTTGGCCGCCTTGGGTCTCAGTTGCATCCTGCAGGGTCTTTGGTTATGGCGCAAAAGCGCTGTAGCTGTGGTGTGTGGACTCACGTGGACTGTTAGATCCCCGACCGGGGGCTGAACTGGTGTCCCCTGCACCAGCAGGCAGATTCTTAACCACTGGATCACCAGGGAAATTCCCATAGCCCCCATTTTTGCACAGCATTCCTGCACTGTGCGCGTATCTCCAAGTTCACACACACCCTGCTCTGCACACACGGGAAGAGTCACACTCCAACACTCTGCCAAGTGCATACCAACACTAAGCTAGCACAAGGTCATGCCTCCCTCCTGCCTTCCCTCCTTCTTCCTTCCTGCTTGTGACATTTTCTGAGTACCTCCTCTATCCTGGGCTCCTTGGAGATAAGAACTGTGATCTCTGCCCCCAGTCTTACTGAGGAGACAGTTAACAGTGACCACACACAGTGGTCAGGACAAAACAGGCGAGGATAGTACAAAGAGGGAGTCATCGAGGACTTCCTGGAGGAGGAGTCCTGGAAGCTGAGAACTGAACAAAGGAGGAAGCATTGGCAAGAATAGAAGGGGGAGAGAGGGGTGGAACCTTCTAGGTAGAAGAAGCGGCATGTGCAAAGACCTGGTTAAGAGAGCAGAGCCTCCAGGAAAACACAGAGAGGGTCCCCAGGGAGGATTCATTATTTCAACTTGGTTGGAAAAAATGGGGGAGGGGATGTTACTGCAGGACTCTCCTCAGGTTTCTGTTTTGCTGGGGAGGCTGGGCCCTGGGCTGATGGACAAGGATGATGGTGGTGGGTACCACACCTTCCTCAAGAACCCCCAGGGGGGCTGCTTTAGAACCCGCTGTGATTCTGTTCCTCATGTGAAGGCAGTCACTGAGGGCCGTGCCCTGCATCGGTGGTCCCCGACCAGGGTGACTTCGGGACCCTTGGCTGTGTGTGAGGACACTCTTGGTTGTCACAGTTGGGTGGCAGCTATGGGCATCTCATGGGTAGAGACCAAGGATGCTACTAAACATCATACAATGTACAGAACAGACCCCACAACAAAGAGTCATCTGGCTAAGGTGTCAGTTGTCCTGACACTGGAAAACCTTGGCCCAGATCCATTTTTTTCCGGAAAGTGGCAAAACGGTTATTTTTCTAATGCTATCATTTCTTCTTCAGTGATTGACTGGGATTCTTCTGTAAACAGGAACTTTTCTCCATCAGCTATTCAGTTACCCCAAGAAATTCACACAGGAAAGACAAGTACCTGATTCTTCATCTACCAGCTTTCAGAATACTTCATTAACTAGCATTCTCCAAAGATGACCGAAGCATTTTTTTTTTTAGTACCACCATGAGAATTTTAAGGAACTTAATGTCTTTCTTTCCTTGTTTTTAAAAAATATGTATTATTTGGCTGTGCTGTGTCTTAGTTGCAACATGTGAACTCAGTTGCAGCATGTGGGATCTAGTTTCCTGACGGGGGATCAAACCTGGAACCCCTGCATTGGGAGCACAGAGTCTTAGCCACTGGATCACCAGGGAAGTCCCAAGAAACTTAGTCTTTCAATCCATGGCCATGATTGGTCTTTGTGGAGGGCAGATTCCTTCATCTTTGGCCAGTGAGGACTCCTTGGGTGACTTTTACTGTTCTGATTGCTAATTTGCTTCTGGGTATGACAAGGTGTCTCTGGGTTATCTTGTACATTTTAAAGTTCTTAGTACTGTGCCTGGGACTTATGAGTGTTCATCTAGCTCAGTGACTACTGTAAGGACAGAAATCAGTTCCTCCAAATCGCTTGCTCACAACGCCCAGTGATTTCCAACACTTGCTTTCTGTACCTCCAGGCAGTTTGGGGCAGGTCCTGAGTGTGATGAAGAGTCAGGTTAGCCAGAGAGGGCTGCAAACAGTGGCTTTGTTGGGAGAGGGACTTGCCAGCCAAGAGAGCACGTAGATTAGAAGCCAGGGCAAATGGGCAGAAGAGAGGGGCAAATTAGCTAATTCAAGGAGTCAAGGCCTGGCTTTTGTTTTCACTGTCAGTTCTAATCCTGCCATAACCTTTGACCTAAGCCTTGGGGCAATTAGTGCCTGCAAGTGAAGTGGTGGTAGGTTTGAACTTCTGCCTCCTTCCTCCGGCTGAGTCAATACCTTTGTATTCCATTACATGTAATTGAGGCAAAGGGGCTTATTTAAGCTAACAAATGATTATTCCCCACAATAGAACCTCCATCCCAGTTAGTGAATTGGCTCTTCTAGGCAGCCTGTGTTTTGTCTGCAACCAAAGCCTGTATTTCACTGATGGCTTTGTCCTCTTTGCTCCTGCTTTCTTGCTTCTCTCCCCTGCTCCTCCCCTTTGCCCTCACAATTCAATCGAAATTCAATGTAACTAGCATTCACACTTAGATTTAGGCATTAGGCAGGCCAGGCCCTTAGATCTCAGTCTAATTCTGGGCCACCCCAGAAGGATCCCACAGTCTAGTGGCAAAGACAGACACATAAACAGATAAATTATAAATTATACTGTGGTGTGATAAGTGTAAATTAATTCAGCAAGTCTAGACAAGGAAGATAGATGGTGTGGAGGGGACCTTGTGCAGAAGAATTGAGAAGGGAGACAAGACTGGAGACATCTGAATCATTAGACATGAGGCTTCCGTGGACCAAAGAGGGATTTTATCCAAGTGATTTGAGGGTAGTTATTTAATAGAATGTGGCAGACTTCTCATTACAGAACACAGATTTGATTTGCATTCCCTACTTGCCAATGGGGTCATGTACTTCAGAGAAGTCTTATGCCAGTCTTTTCCTCAATGGGGTGAGTCTTGATTCATCAATGCTTGTCATACTAATTATATTCCCCTAGCCAGTGATTGACTTAAGACAGGGGTATATGATTCTATTCTGGCCAATGAGCTATGAGGGAAAGTCTGTGGTGGTGGTGGTGGGACATGTTTCTATGGAAGTTTCTTAACCTTAAAAATGGACACAGGGAAATCATAATCCCCTCTTTGAGTCTAGATTTTGGTGAAGATGGAGCAATTGTAGCCTTCTGGCAACCATGAGGAGAACCAGTTGTTATACTGAGGGCAGTAGAAGGAAGGAACCTGGGTCCTAGATGCCAGTTAAGCTCCTAAATAAAGCAACATGAGGCCTTTCTGCCTTGAGATTCTCACTGTCTGAGATAACAAAATTTTCTTATATGTAAGTCTCTTTCAGTTGGGTTTTCTGTTATGTGTTGCTGAAAGTTTCTCAACTAATAATACAGAAAAGAAGGTAGAATTTGAAGAACGAGTCATGAGAAAGAAAAGAGCATTTTGGGAAGGTGATACTGCCTAGACAAAGATACTGAGAAAATAGGAAATGTACATTGTAAGTGCACAGAAGGCCCAGTTCTGAGAGGTAAAGTCAGATAGGGTTTAGCCAGGCTAGGCAGCAGCACATTTCCCTCTCTCTGCCTCCCTCTGTTCCTCCATCCTTCCTTCCTCTTCTTCAGCTAGTCTTCCCAAAGGTACCTAGGAGTGAGATGCAGGTAGCTGTAATCTTAGCCTATATATAAAATGTTTGCTGAGTATTCACTCTGCTCCAGACCTTGTGCTGGGCTGAATGGTCCCCTCTGAAACAGGTATCTAGTCTAGGGATAGAGACAAAAATGTAAACCTGTTTCTAAACATTTAGTTAGTTTTAGATGATTTGTGGGCTAATATTTGTTTTCTATTTGAACAGCCATGAGTTTATTTTCATGATCAAATTCTATACATGGTAGAAATTTACATCTTCCTTTCAAATGTATCTAAGCATAGAGAAAAAGAGTTCATTTAAGGAAAGCTAGTTGGTAATGTTATAGGTGGTATGTGCATCTGATAAAACTTGTGCAGTGATAAAATCTGTGTGTGTGCATGTGTGTGTGCATTAGTCTGCTCAGTTTCCCCCACAGGCATTTGAGAATAGACTTATTCTTTCAGGAACTTCTGTTTCTGTAATTTATGTTGTTCCACTGGGAGATGTCATGTACATATATGACTATCTGTTCGTACCATACCATATTCAGTTAGGCCAGTATCTTCTCTGAGAATTTGTCAAAGCATGAAAAGCCTCTCTATAGTGGCAGAAGTTATGAAGCATGTGACTTGAGAACTGTTGGCTATTCCTTGCCCTGCCAAGAACCCTGACCTGGAGTGAGGGAGGCAGGCAAAGAGAAATAGAAATAGGAGATACAGTTCATTCTTATTGTTCATGGTAGCTATGTTCTATACGTGACCACAAACTGAACTAGTAAATATGCAACTATCGCTCCTAGGGGAAATGCAGGTTTAGGGCCTGTGAGCCCCCAGTCACATTTTCATAAACTTATCAGTGCACGTTGTTGTTCGGTCACTCAGTCATGTCCAGCTCTTTGCGACCCCATGAACTGAGGCACGCCAGGCTTTGCTGTCCCTCATCATCTCCTGGAGTTTGATCAAACTCATGTCCATTGAGTCAGTAATGCCAGCCAACCATCTCATTCTCTGGCGCCCCCTTCTCCTCCTGCCCTCAATGTTTTCCAGGATCACGATGTTTCCCAATGAGTCCTCTTTTCGCATCAGGTGGCCAAAGTATTAGAGATTGAGCTTCAGCATCAGTCCCTCCAATGAATATTCAGGACTGATTTCCTTTAGGATTGACGGGTTGGATCTCCTTGCAGTCCAAGGGACTCTCAAGAGTCTTCTCCAGCACCACAGTTCAAAAGCATCAATTCTTCACAATAGGCCTTCTTCATGGTCCAATTCTCACATCCATACATGACTACTGGAAAAACCATAGCTTTGACTATATGGACTTTTGTTGGCAAAGTGATGTCTGTGCTTTTTAATATGCTGTCTAGGTTTGTCATAGCTTTTCTTCCAAGGAGCAAGTGTCTTCTAATTTCATGGCTGCAGTCACCATCTGCAGTGTTTGGAGTGCAAGTAAGTAAAATTTGTCACTGTTTCCACTTTTTCCTCATCTATTTGCTATGAAAGTGATGAATCTGGATGCCATGATCTTAGTTTTTTGAATGTTGAGTTTTAAGCCAACTTTTTCACTCTCCTCTTTCACCTTCATCAAGAGACTCTTTAGTTCCTTTTCACTTTCTGCCCTTAGGGTGGTATCATCTATGTATCTGAGGTTGTTGATATTTCTCCCAACAACCTTGATTCCAGCTTGTGCTTCACCACCCTGGTATTTCGCATGATGTATTCTGCATGTAAGTTAAATAAGCAGGGTGACAGTATACAGCCTTGATGCACCCCTTTCCCGATTTGGAACCTGTGCATTGTTCCACGTAAGGTTCTGACTGTTGCCTCTTGTCCTGTATTCAGGTTTCCTAGGAGACAAATAAGGTGATCTGGACCTTGTTTTACTTGTGCTCCTGTTTAAAGACAATTTACTTAAAGTACATTGTTGATTCACTAACATTAAGCTCACAGCCAGCAGCGCTATAACTCACTTCTGAAGGAACCTTATCTAGCACACATGTTTTCTCCATAAGGCACATCACGGCGTTCTTGCACTTAGGATCCCTAGAGAGCACTTCAGCACTGTGCTTGGAGTCATTTTCAACAGTGAAATCGTCAACAAAAATCACTAAAATGAGAAAAAATATGGCATTAAATAGACTTAAAAAAAGGACAATTTTTCATAATATTAGAGCTGAGACCAGAAAGCAGAATGTCATCTAGTTTGACCTTAGCTGGGAACGCATGGCTCAAATTCTCACCACTCTGTGCATGTCCACAAATGACGATGAGAATTCTACAAATATTGATCTGTGTTGCAAATAAATTTAACAAGTAAACACATTTTCAAACACAGAGTCCATGAAAAATGAGATTTACTATAACAGAGAGAGAGAGAGATGAGAGAAAGGGGGAGGGAGAGTGGGGGAGAGAGAGAGAGTGCTTTTCTTTCTCTGCTGGGATTTGAGTCACAGGCTCTAGCTCCTTCTCTGCTCTTCTTATGGTTTGAATGTTCAATTTTGTTTGATTGTGTGAGATATTTCAGGCTTCCCTGGTGATTCAGGGGTGAAGAACCTGCCTGCCAACGCAGGAGACATGAATTTGATCCCTCAGCCATGAAGATCCCCCGGAGAAGGAAATGGCAACCCATTCCAGTATTCTTGCCTGGGAAATCCCATGGACAGAGGAGCTTGGCGGGCTACAGTCCATGGGGTCACAAAAGAGTCAGACATGACTTAGTGACTAAACAGCAATAGTAATAACAGTAAGATATTTCAAGATCCTTTCCATATCCTCCCCGCTTTGTGTTTTAACCTAAGCTGATTCAGTGGAGTTCTGTTGCTTCCAACTAAGAGTTCAGAGTTAGTCTATAAAGCTCTTGGCACATAGTAGGTCCTCAGTGAACGTGAGTCCTTCCCTCATGGAATACAGGGTTGACTAAAGGTAACCAATGAGTGTATGTCCTAGGGAGCAACAGTGGTTAAGAAAAAAAAGGCTTTATAATAAAAACAAAAAATCGGGAGCAACATATTTCCAACTCTTCCCTTTATCCCTAGCAGCAGCAGTCACTTCTTGTCATGTTCCAGTAGAGATGGAAAAGTCACCGAATTACAAACCCAGTTGCAAGCTATTTTTGGTGGAGTTGTGGTGTGTGTGTGTGTGTCTGTGTAATGTACGCATTGGGATTCTTGGCCACAGCCTCTGTTTGTATCAGCTGTCAGCAAATCAGAGGCGCCATACACGTTTGTCATAATTCATTACATTAATTAACCACGTTTGAGAACTGGGCACAGGCCAGAGGGGATGCGGGGGAGGGAAGCCTCCACATTGTTGTGTCTGAACCTCCTGGGTCAGAATTTCCACGGTTTGATGGGCTGCCATCGCCTGCACATGTGTCCCCTGACACGCGGACCTTGATGAAATCATCATGTTTACATCTTTGAATATTCTCTGCAGATGATGCCTGTGGCGGGAAGCCAGAGGCAGAGAGCATCCCAGAACTTGGCTCTGGAGGCCCATCTCTGTACCCAAAAGGAGTCTGGAATTACCCTGATGTCCGATGCCAGACTGGGCACCCTCTGCGAGCCCACCACTCTCTGGCCAGTTCTCTGGGCAGGCTGCCCAGGCTAAGCCTTCTGCAGGACAGAGGGCACCAGGCATGCCACCCCCACTCAAGGCACGGAGGGGTGAAGATGTCCTTTCTCCATGTCCCCCATTTCAGTGGATGCCAGCTGCCAGGCTCAGCACTTGCAGATAATTCTTGACTCTTTTGCCATATCCAGTCTCCCTCCACATCCTGTTCATTCCCCTTTAATACCACTTCTCAGGTCCCTGGACTTCAGCACTGTTTCACCACTACTCCATCTGGGTCTCCATCACCTCTCATTCGGACCACAGCAACAGCCCTGTCTCTGCTTCCTTTTTTCCTGTCTTTTGCTTCCATCTTTCCAGGAGGCTGCAGCCAGAGGGAGTTTCTATGATGTTCATAGCATATCGCTCTCCTGTTCCTATTCCTCCACACTTCTCATTGACCTTGGGATTCTTTGTGATGGCTTACAAGGCTTTCCTGACCCGGCCCTGCCAATCACTGACTCCTGACTATTTTCAAGCCTTATTCTCCAGCCTCCCTAAAGTTCTTCCAGTAAGCTTTTTTTGGCCTAAGTTAATTTCTTCTGTCTGCAACCACAGACCAAGACTCCTGAATCATCAAAGTTTATATTTGTTCTGAATGTCAGATTAAGGGCAACTTTGTTAATATTTTGTCGACAAAAATGTTCTATGTTCTTACCATGTGCTAAGTAACTGGGCCTCTGATTGGTATTTAGCCAGTGAGTCTTTGGTATTTAGCAGCTAAATCTTTAATGACATCATTTAAATTACTAGATTGAACCTTACCTGAAGCCGGTGCCAAACATTTCCCAGTTTTGTTTTTGTTTTGTTTTGGTCATGCCATGCAGCTTGCAGGATCTTAGTTCCCACACCAGGGATTGAACTCAGGCCAGACAGTGAAAGTGCTGATTCCCAACCACTGGACCACCAGGGAATTCCGCTCTTTGTTTTTTTAGTGAACAGATTCTCCTTATATTTGAATTAAAATTTCTGTACCTTTCAACTTGACACAGACATTGAATTACAAGCTATTTTTGGACAGGACAATGCCTGCTTCATCCTGACCCTAATTATTTGCTAGGTGGACTTTGTATTAGCCAGGCCTTGTCATCAGTCTCTTCTCTTCCTTGGTGAATTACCCTCTGCACATCACTTATGGTTTGTAAAGCATTTTCACGTCCATTGTCTCATTTAAACTTGCCAACAATCCTGGGAAGTATATTTGTGAAAGTGAAAGAAAGTGTTAATCATTCAGTTGTGTCTGACTCTTCGTGGCCCCTTGAACTGTAGCCTGCCAGGCTCCTCTGTCCATGGGATTTTTACAAGCAAGAATACTGGAATGGGTAGCCATTCCCTTTTCCAGGGGATCTTCCCAACCTGGGGACTGAACCTGGGTCTCCTGCATTGCAGGCAGATTGTTTACTGTATGTATCCAATTTATAGATGAGAGAACTGAGGTTCAGAGAAGTAACAGGCTCACCCAAGCTCACATGGTTAGTGAGAAGCAGGGCTAGCTTTAAAATCTTGTCCGCTGATTCAGAACTTGCATGTTTTCTTAAACCTGTACATTCATTAATTCATTCGAGAACAACAAAAATCACTGAATGCCAGAGATCAGATAAAAAATGACTATGTCAGAGATTGTGCTAGACTTTGGAAATATACCAGTGAACAAAACAGGGTCCTTGTCCTTGAGGAACTTACTGACTAGCAAGAGACACAGACTGTAGCACTGATCGATGATGGGGGTGCCTCTTTATTCTGAGCCTGAAGAGCTGATCAACAAGCCACCACTGAAGGGGACAAGCCTCTATCATATCCAATCTCTTTGTTTCCCTGTGTAAAATTCAAACTCCAGGCTTAGATGGAGTGGGGTAGAATGGACACAATAAACTGTGTACAATGGGGAACAGGCGATTCTGCAAGAGAAAACTGAGACACTATAAGGAAGGGGAAATAGGTACAAGAAATGTCCACTAAAATTCAGGACACTTGAGTCACTGGATTCCAAGGTTATTGTGCCTGAGTGATGGTCAAGAGTCACCATTGCCATGTCCTGGCTTTTAGTAAGTGAGTTCCCAATTTGGGACACTAGGGCTTTTCCCCCTTAAGTCCATTTGACTTATTTTGGAACCATCTTCTATGAATAAAAGTGTTGCTAAGCCCTTTAGGGAGAAGGTAGAGGTTGGTGATCAGAGTCAATGCATTTTTTTTACCTTCTTCTGCCGTAATGTAAATACTTCCTATGTGCTTCTCAACCTAAGGCAGACATGACTAATTGAGCCTGGCATTCTTTCTCACTGAGCCTAGCCAGATAAACCCCAGGAATCTTACTGTACCCACAATGAATGGCAACCCACTCCAGTACTCTTGCCTGGGAAATCCCATGGATGGAGGAGCCTGGTAGGCTACAGTTCATGGGGTTGCGAAGAGTTGGACACAACTGACCGACTTCAGTTTTACTTTTCACTTTCATGCATTGGAGAAGGAAATGGCAACCCTTTCGAGTGTTTCTGCCTGGAGAATCCCAGGGATGGGAGCCTGGTGGGCTGCCGTCTGTGGGGTCACACAGAGCCGGACATGACTGACATGACTTAGCAGTTAGCAGCTAACTGACCTATCTGCCAGTCCTGTTTTGGAGACTGTGGGACCTTGGGAAAATCCCTTTCTCTGCGCCTCAGTTTCCCCATCTGTTAAACATTGGCTCAAATGACCTGTCATGTGCCTTCCAATTCTGACAGCATGGGAATGGAAGTTCTTCTAGGTGGGAAGTCATTTCTTAGGGCTTCCAGGCTCTAGATGAAGTTTGCCCCCTCTCTTTCCTCATCCTCCTGGCACCTTCAGGACTGAGAAGTAGGTGAAAATCATATGTGCTGGGACACAGACTAAATATTTCCCTCACGATCGATGCATGTACGCTGCTAGAGAACGCCTGAGACTCCGGGATGTGGAGTCAAGGAGCAAATCGGCAAGGATGCTCACCATTCATTGAGCACCTACTGTGTATTGCTGGCCCCACCTCTAATTTCCAGCACAGTCTTCCAAGCTAATGTTGTCATTCTTTTTCATTTTATTTTTTACTAGCGTATAGTTGATCTACAATATTGTGTTTGTTTCAGGTGTATAGCAAAGCAATTCAGCTTTTTTTTTTTCAGATTATTTCCATTATAGGTTATTACAAGATACTGAATATTGTTCCCTGTATTATACAGTAAATCCTCGTGCTTATCTATTTTATGTATAGTAGTTTGTATCTGTGGTGGTGAGCCCTTTGTTTTATAAATAGATTGATTTGTATTGTTTAGATCAATTTATATGTCATATAATATTTGTCTTTGTCTGATTTACTTCACTAAGTATAATATTCTTTAGGTCCATCCATAGATGGACTGCTGCAAATGGCACTAGTTTATTCTTCTTTATGACTGAGTAATATTGCATCCCACATCTTCTTAGGTCACTCTTCTGTTGATGGGCACTTGGCTTGTTTCCATGTCTTAGTCATTGTAAATAGTGTTGCTATGAATATTAAGGTGTGTGTATATTTTCAAATTATAGCTTTTCCCCAGATAAATGCCCAGAATTTGGATTGTAGGATCATATGGTAGATCTGTTTTTAGTTTTTTAAGGACTCTTCATGCTATTCTCCATAGTGGCTGTACCAATCACCAACAATGTAGGTGGGAATCCGCATCCTCTCTTTGTTTGTAGACTTTGTGATGTTGGGCCATTCTGACCATTGTGTGACATGATACCTTATTGTGGTTTTGATTTGCATTTCTTTAATATTAGCCATGTTGAGAATTTTTTCATGGGCTGATTGGCCATTATCTATATGTCTTTCATGGAGAAAGTCTTCTGCCCATTTTTTGATTGGATTTTTTTTTTTTTAATATATTCTCATTCTTCCCTTACAGTCGAGAGTGCTGACCTCTGAGAGTTACCACACACTCCCCCAGTGGCAGAGTCACGATTAGAGCTCAGGTTCTGTGTCCACTGCTTTCACCAATTCCACCTTCTTCCAGCCGGAGAGGCCCTACGGGTGTGATCTGTAGTCCTTTGGGGGCTTTGCCAGGCCCAGCACCACTCCTGGTCCAGCTCTCCCTGGGGGCACTCCTGCCCGGCTCCCCCATCTCTCCTGGCATTGTGTTCCCTGGGCCTATCGGCCTGTGCCTGCACTCTCTCTGGAGGGCTGCCCAGGACTGGAGAAGCTCCGCAGGGGTGCCAAGGGAGGGCCATGCTGGAGGACTTCCATTCTCCTTCCACTCTGCCTTTTGCCCAGTGACTGGCTGATACTAGAGTCTGAAATCCCAGTGCCCATGTCCAGAATCTGTGCAAACTCTGAGGGGTGATGCCCACCTGAGTCTCGCTGAGGGATCAAGCTGAAGCCTCAGCCTCACCTTTGCACCAGCTTGCACCCTTGCTTGGCTTCCTTCCCTTCCCTGTTGTCCTTCTCCAACTTTCTGACTGAAAGTAGTGCTTTAATTAATCACTTGCCTTCAGATACTCAGCTCAAAGACTGCTCTGGGCAACCTGACCTCAGATACCTTCCTTCCCTCCATTCTCAGGAAATTACTCAATCATCATAACTGAGATTTACAGAATTCATTGCAAAGCATTTTTGAGAGATGATCTTACATAGTTCTCTCTGCCTAGAATGCCCACCCACTGCCCACTTCATTGCTGGACCCAGTTAGGTCCTCATTTTCTCTAGGAAGCTTCTCTGCTCAACTGGGTGGGGTGATGTACTCCTTTGTCTCCCCTATTGTGGCAGAGCCCTGCTAGATACACATCAATCCTGGCTCCTCATTTCCCAGCCTCTCGTGCAGTTAAGTGAGGCAGTGTGACTAGTTCTAGCCGATGGAACAAGGACAAGCCAGGTACATGAATTCTGGGCCAGGCCATAAAATGTTCCATGCAGTCCTCCACAACGCCTCTTTCCTGCTTATTGGCTGACATCCAGTAGAGGATTCCAGTAGAAAGCTCCAAGGAGGCCTGGCTCTCCTAATAATTACACGGAGCAGAAGCCCCTGCCAATGCATTGCAACATGTGATGTCTTTTTAAGTCACTGAGATGCGGGGGTTGTTTGTTAAAGCAGCTTGCATTGAATGTCCTGACTAATTCACTCAGCATCCTGTAACTTACCTGTTGTGACAACAATCATGCTACCTTACAATTGATTGCTTATCTGTCTCACTGAATGGGTTGGAAGCTCCTTGAGAGCAGATACAAGATTTACATCTCTATCCACAGTGCCCAGGACAGAAGAGCTTCCATATCTGCTTGTCCAATGACTGCATGAAGCGTAATGGTCTGGTCTGCAGAATCCAGAGTTATAGGGGCTGGAATCCTCCCATTTGTTTCTCTCCCTTTTGTTGCTTGGATCACCTTGGGCGATACTTACCCTCTCTGATCTTCGTTTCCTAATCTGGTGATAGTATTAGTACCTACTTCATAGAATTGTCATGAGGATTAAATGTGGGCATGCGTTTAGCCAGAGCCTGGCAAGTATAAGCAGGCCACAAATAAAACTCTTATTATTATCATAGCTATTACCCCCACTGACACTGAAATTCAGAAAGGAGGTTTGCCGGTCCCAACTGAGGGGCAGAAACGGTCCTTGCGTTCACAGATTCCTCTTTCTGCTATGCTTTGAGGAGTAAGTGGGGAGCTTGCCTGTCATCCTGGGCTTTTCTCCTGAAGTCTTGGGTGGCAGCCAGTGTCCTCAGCAGGAGTGGTGACCTGGGGGTTTTTAACGCCTTCAGGCAAAGGGCCTAAGTGACTTCCCTGGAGAGAATCATGCCCTTGGATGAAAGACCCCTCAGGGTGGAGATGCGGCCCGGGGCCAGGGCCCCCACTGGATGAGCCGGGCTGCAGCCTGGGGGCGCCCCTTGTTGTGAGAGACAGGCGCGGGTTTACTCCGGAGCCGTGGAAACCCACAGCCAGCTTCCTCCATTTTCCAGGCCCTTCGCCCTTCTCCTCTCAACCTCTCTCTCTCCTCCTTCAGAAAAATACTCAGCAGTTTTCGAGCTGCCTTGGCAGTCTCTGAGCTTGAATTTCAAGACCTGCGGCCTCCGAGGATGGGAGCCCAGAGGAAGGGTTTTAGCTCGGTGAGACCCAGACGGCAGGAAGCGCGGGGTTTCCTGCGGGCGGGGCGGGGGAGGGGCACGCCAGGGTTTCCCCGGGCTGCGCGGGAGGGGCCGCAGCTGGAGGCCCGGGCCTGGACCGGCTGGAGAGGGAAGGCCCACGTGGAGCGCTGAGGAGTTCCAGGGGAGCCTGGCCCCCGGCTGCCCTGGGGGACTGCGGGGCCAGAGGTGGCCTGTGCTGTGTGCTGAGCTCAGCTCCTTTCCTGCTCTCCCTTCCGCGCCTGAAGCACCGCGCTCTTGCTCACCTCTGCCATTTTCCTTCCCTTTCACCCCCTGGTGCCCTCTACTCGCCTTTCCAGAGGCCCCTCTGTCTGTGAGGTCCTCGCAGCTGACCCATCGGCCTCCGACAGCCTCCTGTGGGCTCGCTCTCAGCGACTGCCTGTGGGGAGCGCGTCCTGTCCTAACCCCAGAATGCCTGGAGACAGCGTTGTGACTCTTAACCTTCAAGGATATCAGTGAATGAATGAATCAGTGAGATGGATGAATGAATGAGTGAGAAAAAAGGAATGAATGAATGAGCGGGAAATGGCTGCCTGTGCTACTGAAGGAATGAGTTGGTGAGATCACCAGGGGCTGAATGAACTTCTCCCAGTGGGAGTGAGTGGGGAGCTAGGGGCTTCTGGCGTGACCCCCACGGGAAGAGGCAGCAGTTGTAGGAAAGGAAGCCTTGATGGCCAGGGAAGGGAGCTGCCACTGTTCATTATCCCAGGAGGACCCAGCTGGCCAAAGAGTCCCTTCCCCTCGCACGGCCCTCTGTCCTCTCCGGGCTCTGATGCCCCCTTAGGCTCCCATCCCTGGCCACGCTCAGAGGAGAGCCCTCCTGGCCCCCGCCCTTGGGTTTTCTTGGCAGGATCCTCCTTGGAGGCTGTTTCTTTTGGATGAAGCCTCTCTCTGACCCCTCCTCCCCTCCCCAAGTCCCCATAAAATGTCCAAAGTATTTTCTTTTACTCAATAAAACAAACAAAGGCGAGAGCAGCCTTGAGCCCTGAATCTGCAACCCTTGGCTTCGCTCGGCCCAGGCTCGCAAACCACCTCCACGCTGGAGTCTCTGGGGACCCTCCCATGTACTCCACTTCCCAGATGGGAAAGCAAGGCTCAGAAGGATCAAGAAGAGCAGCTTGCGGAGACTTGACCTGGGACCTTCTGACTCAGCTCAGGGGAAAGTCATCCCCCTCTCAGGGGGTCATCTCCGTCTCACTTTGATTCCAGCCATGTCAGCCGGCTGGGTGCTAGGCAGCTTCTACAGTGAGGGTCTACAGTTCTCTCTGCAAGAGGCTGCCACATCACTCTGCGCATCCCTGCTGAGCGTCCGCCCTACACAGGCAGGAGGATGGCAGGGCTAACTGAGGCATGGGCTGGGAATCCTACCCGGGGCTCCACAGGGATGGATGAGACCTGGATGGGTGCGTGGGGCAGGCAGACCCATGGGGAGGAATGCAAATTGACTGAGCACACTCGCTATGCCAGGCGTTTATTATAGTAGGCCGTATGCTGGGTGGGCCTTCCCAGGTGGCGCTGGTGGTAAAGAATCCACCTGCCAGTACTGGAGATGTAAGAGACACAGGTTCGAATCCCTGGGTCGGGAAGATCCCCCAGAGAAGGAAATGGCAACCTGCTCCAGTATTCTTGCCTGGAGAATCCCATGGACCGAAGATCCTAGTGGGTTATGGTCCATAGGGTCGCAAAGAGTCAGACACAACTGAAGCGACTTAGCACACACATGCTGGGTATGATTATCACCATTCTGCAGGTGAGGAAACCAAGGCCATAGAGGTGACATGCCTTGTCCCAGATTATGCAGGCAGAAGTGGTGGAGATAGGATGTGAACCCAGCATTTGTCAGACCCCAAAGCCAGGTTCTAACGTGTGCTCCTAGTTGGGTGGAGCTTGAGGTGGGAAGGGGGACAGGTACAGGTGTGGACTACCAAATGCCAGGCCCGGAGCAGGGCTCGCCCAGCTCCTGGTGTCATGCTTTCCTGTGACTGGAGGCCAAGCTTGCCCAGGCAGATGGATTCTTTCTCTTCTTGTGCGGGTTTGACTCTGCTTACTCGATCAGTTCTTCTAGAAGCTTAAGCACTCTCTTTGGTTTTCCATGGAGGTAAATGCTCTCCAGCCCATGCATGTGGGCTGGTCTCCCTTCTGCCTGCCTTAGCCCTCCAGCTCTGCGGTCTGTGGAGCCAGCTCCTCCGGAAAGGGGGTTCCCTCTAGACAACCCTGACCTCCATCTCCCTCTCCATCACTGGCCCCGGCTGGCCCCCTGGGCTCCGGCTTGAGAACAGACACCCCTCTGCCAAACACGGAATGGGAAGGGCCGAGCTGCAGCAGCCCAGCCAAGAGTCCCAGCCAGGGAACGGGGTCAAGAGCGGAGGGGACGGCTGGGGCCGCCGAGGGGCTGGGACCAAGGCACAGGGGGCCTGGGGCTGCAGCTGGGGGTGGGTGTGGCCTGGAGGTCAAGGGGGGAGCAGGGGGCTCCCTATCCTCAACTTTAGCCAGGTCTGCCTATCATGAGACTCAGGAATCTTGGAGCTGGAGGGGCACACAGTGGGAAGTTGCCTTGTCCCCCTGGCCCTCTTCTTAAGGGGGCCAGATCTCTTAAAGGGGTATGCTGGGCTAGGCAGGGTCGATGGGAGGCATCAGCCCTGGGGTCAGAGAGCAGTGCCCTCCCTCGGGCAGTGAGGCCTCCCCCTCTTAGGGATGTCTTAGTTCCCTGCTTCCTCACTGTAATGGCATCCAACTGAGCTTGTTGCCATTTGAGGGGCCAGGGGCCTGGGGCCCTCATTTACCTTGCCCTCTGAAGCCAGTGCTGGGCCAGGTCCCGAGAAACCCCTCAGCAATGACTAAGGAGCAGATGACTGGGTGACGGGAGCTGTGAGCTGGGACCCCAGAGGCCCACTAGGGCCTGTCCCTGACTCACTATCTTCTGGGTCTCTCCAGGCCCACTTCATCCAAGTGGTCCAAATGGGTTCCAGCATCTCCGCCCCGCCCCCCGCCCCGAAAGCTCCTTCCCCTCTGGTGATGTCACCTCCACTCAACTCCTAAGCTCCCAGCCCCACAGCACATCTCATGTCCATGGAGTGCTCTCCGCGCTTCCTAAGTGGACATCGTAGCTTGGTATCTAAGGGGCCAGACAGGCTGCGTGCAAACCCGCACTCCGTCCAGCTCTCAGGTTCCTCATCCATAAGTGGAGCCATCAGTAACACTGTCAGAGGCCTGTGCAAAGGATTCGCTCAGTTAATGCAGGCAAAGAGATGAGAACGGGTACAACAGACAGCAGCCGGGACTGAACTTGGGTTCAGCCGGCTCCGAGCCTACTTCCTCTCTGTCGCCGTGTGCCTTGGGCTCTCACGCTCCCTGGGCGCCTGTGGCTGGTGAGAGCTGGGCTCGGGGCTAGTCTCCTTCTCTACCCCTCTAGCCTGATTTCATGTATTCCAAGAATGATGGACAGCCGTGCGGGGTAGAATGATCCTGAAACCCCACCGCCCCTTCCCCTCCCCAGGGCTCAGCATCCCTGTCTGCAGGTGACAGAGACAGCGTGAGTCTCAGTTGAGCTATAATGTATGAGAAAGGCTTTAGGACACACAGTGGGTGAGGCCTCCCCAGGTTGGAGGACAAGAAGGGGGCCTTCGGAGCCAGGAAAGTGAGCTGGCTGTGTCCACAGCCTCGGGCCTTGGCCTCGGCCGGCAGCTGGGCTTGGACTCCTTCTCGTGGCCACCCCCTCTCACTGGCCCTGAGGGATTTCCCTGCTCCAGGCTGACCCCTTCCCGGCTGAGAATGCCTCTGCTGCTCACCCAGGAACTGCCGTGCCTGGGTGCCTGTGTGTCTGTGTGTGTGAACGTGCCCGGGCTCTCGCAGGTGCTGAGATGGACCCGCTCCTGAGCTCATGCTTGGCCCCATGCACACAGCTCCCGCGGAGCCAGCCCGGGCGGTCAGTTCAGCCATCCTTCCCGGAGCCTCTGCAGTCCTGGCTGCCCCCGCAGGCAGATTCCCGGTGAATGGTGCTCCTGAGACTGCCACGGGCCCAGGCTGCGTCATTCCCACCCTCCCTGAGCCCTGGGACTGGCTGGGCAGGGCTCCAGCCCTGGGAACTTCGCCTGCTGCTTCTTTTTCTTTTTTCCTTCTCCTTCGAAACTTCCCTCTCTGATTCAGTGAAAATGTCCTCTGCTCCCCACTGCCTGGCTTGGCCAAGTTGACCTCGTAGGGTAGAGAGCCCTGGATCTGGAGTCTGAGCTCTGGTCTGTGTTCTGCCTTGGATGTCCTGTGTGACCTCAGGAGAGTCCCTTCCCTTCTGCGAACCTCAGTTTTTCCACCTGTAAAATGGACCTGGAGGATGGTGGTAAGGGTGCATCTAGCAACAGAAGAAGAATTGCCTTTGTACCCTGCCCTACCTGTCTCCTGGTACCCTGGTGGGCACTGTTCTTTCTTTGTAGAGAGGTTTACCCAGGGGTCCAAGTTGGACTTCTCTACTCTGCCTTCCCCACCAAAGCAGCTTACAGATCACTAGTCCCAGACCCAGCTGTGGTAGCCTTGGGTTGAGACTCATTGGCAGTCCCAAGAAGGTACACATCTAAGATCTAGGTCCCAACTGTCCTGCCTTCCTTACCCTCCAACCCCCAGGCCAGAGGCTAAAGCACCCCTCCATGTGGGGCTCCACCGCTAGAGGGCGCCCACCACTCCCCAAACTGATTAAAAACCAAACCAAAATGCTTACCCCCATGGAACTTAATGATAACAGCCAACGTTTATTGAGGATTTACATGTGTCAGGTGTCACACCAGTTCCCAGAGCACCCTTAGGAGGTGGACAGTGCCATCATTCCCACTTAACAGATGACAGACTGTGCTCTGGAAAAGTGGAATCCTGACCCAAGGTCACCCGGCTCAGTCGTGTCCAACCCTTTGAGACCCCATGGACTGTAGCCCGCCAGGCTCTTCTGCCCATGGAATTTTCCAGGCAAGAATACTGGAGTGGGTTGCCATTTTCTACTCCCGGGAACCTTTTGGACCCAGAGATTAAACCTAATCTCTTGCATTTCCTGAATTGGCAAGCAGAGTCTTTGCCACTGCACCATCTTGGAAGCCCCGACGAAACTAGGACCTGTATCCATGTCCAACTGGCGTCAATCTCAGGCCCAGAGCTGAAGGCTCAGTGACCCCCTAGAGTCCAGGGTGGAGGATGATGGCTGGGATGGGAACTAGGATGAGGTGCTCAGAGATCACCAAAGGGAATGGTCTGAAGAAACTTGAAGAAAAAACCTCCAGCAGATCTTTTAATAATTGTACTAGAGATAACATCCTGAAGCCCCTGTCATGTGCCAGGCACAAGTGTCAAGTGTTCTACATGCATGAGCTTTCCCTATACTTGAAATTATCCCCTGGGATGTGTTCTAGTGTGACTTCCAGGTTATGAATGGGGAAACTGAGGCTTGGTGAAAGCAACTGTCTTGCCCAAGCTTACTCATCTGAACCCAGATCTGTTGGCCGAGTTTGTGACTCAGCTTCCACACTGTGCTATAAAAGTGTAGTTTAGAAGTTTGCCTAAGGTGAATTTTACCCAGAATCTCAATATTTAAGAGACATAAGTGAGTGGAAACAGAGGAAGCAAGGACCCAGAAGCCTGAGTCCCCCCAGGTCACAGCTGGAAGATCCTGGTCAGGTGGATCTCTCTCTGGTCCCAGAGAGGAGGAGGAGTGGCTGAGGGCACAGAGCCGGTTAAGCGCAGATGAGGAGAAGAGCTCAGGCCTCCTGGCCCCCAGTCCGTGCTCATTCTATGCGCTGCCCTGACATTAAGACAAGTAGAAGGATCTGTCTAGGTCCAGGCCTGGGATGAGTGGGGGTGGTACTTCAGACCTTGACTCCAGCAACGGGGCAATGAATGGGTCTTCCTCCTGAGACCCCAGCCCTGGTAGAGGCTGCTGGGTTACATAGGCTGTCATAGGTCATAGCAGCCAACAGGTGGCTTGCGGGGTAGATACTGAACCCCTATAAGCTCTAGCAGTTTTCCCGTAAGCCATCCCAAACAAGCAGCCCCCATCCCACCTCTAACCCGAGTGCAGCCTGGAAGTTCTCCTGGGTAAGATGCTGGAGCAACTTGGGGTCACGTGCGTTGACTTAATGGTCTCATAGCAGATTGTCCAGCACAAAAGCACCAGTGTGGGATACGGTCCCTGCTGTGTGTGAGGCTTTCTTTCTGCATAATGGGACAACTTCCCAGTACCAGGCCCCACCCGGGGTCCACCTTATTACATGTAAGAATTGGACCTTTGGAACTTTCTGACTTCTGCCATGATGCTGGAGTAACCAAATTCAGCTGCAGTGTGGACGGCACCTCCCTGCAGCTGGGGAGACTTGTTTGGTGGGTCAGGCTGGGGCTGTGGGCATCAGAACTAATCATGTGTGCCCTACTGGGGACCAGACTGGTGCTAAGCATGATCACAGTGAACGCTTACAGCAACCCTAGGAGGTCGGAACACTTGTGCTTTCCCCCGTTTATGCAGATGAGAATGTAAAGCTCACAGTCCAGTTAGAAATGCAAAGGCAGATCGGGGAAGAACAATGCAGAGCGTGTAGGGGTCACCAGTCCACATCATGCAGGCCAGACGGCAGGGTGAATGTGTGATGGGGCCAAGTGTGAGGCAGTGGGGAATGGTGGGGACTGTGGTGAACTTCAGAGACACACCCGAGTGGGTTGGTGCTGGCTGCTCTCAGCTCCAGTCACTTGTTGCCACGTGGACCCGATGTGGTCACAGTCCCTAGTTTTTAAAACCAAAGCAGATATTTTGATATTTGTGTCAACTCTTCCATTTTCTCAAACTTGGAAAAATGTTTTAAAACTAATTTTTATACATCTGGGGCGGGGGAAAGCATGAATCAGTTTGCTAAAAGTTTGTGTGTGTTTTTTTTTTAAAAAAACTTGGTCAGGTCAAACAAACCTGGAGACCAAATCCAACCTGGTAAAATGTTAGAGGGGTCTGTGGGATCCTTGAGGCAGGACACTTAAGTCAGCCCAGGATGTCCCCTAGAGAAATAAAACCTGAGCTGAGGGTGAGGAGAGATCAGGGAAGGGTAACAGTCAAAGAGGAAGGGTTACTTGGGCAGTTGGATGGCCCGAGAAAGGATGGAGGAGGGAACTGCAGAGTGTGTGGCTTCGTCAACGTGTGGCTGTATCTTGGCGCCTGTACCACTCCACACGTCTTCCGAGGGAAGCTGCCATCTCGGCAGCCCCTAAAAGCAAGAGTTTGGGTTTGGGGAGGTTAAAGGAGAAACATGCAAGAGATTCCTTTCGTTGGGGCACAGTGTCAACAAACCTAAGGATACGATATTTCCTGTCATCCTATTCATTTTTGGGGGGCCATGCTGTGTGGCATGAGGGATCTTAGTTTCCCAACCAGGGATCCAACCCGGGTCCTCTGCATTGGGAGCTTGAAATCTTAACCACTGGACCAGCAGGGAAGTCCCTGTCCTTAGATTTAAACTGAGTCTTGTTCTTTGCAGGGATATCCTTCAGTCATGGGTCGAAGCCCTATATTTCAGGCGCTTTGGGGAACAAAGGAGAGGGGACTGTGTCCACACTTGGGGAGGACAGGGCGGAGAGGGGTCGAGGTGACTAGAGAGGGCGGGGAACACAGGGCAGCTGGCAGTGGGCTTTTGGAGGAGGAGACAGGAAACATTGAGGGGGATCTCCTCTGAAGCGATCAGAAGGGCACGGTGTTTCCTGCAGCATGCCTGGGGTGGGGCTGGGGTGACGGCATCTGAGATCGTGGGGAGGGGTGGCC
This sequence comes from Cervus canadensis, assembly GCF_019320065.1. Classification (NCBI taxonomy): domain Eukaryota; kingdom Metazoa; phylum Chordata; class Mammalia; order Artiodactyla; family Cervidae; genus Cervus; species Cervus canadensis. The sequence goes on from NC_057401.1 coordinate 2,995,036, forward strand.
CCCTGACCAAGGTTACACATGAAGAGAATGGTATTTGGTCGAAGCTGTTGGAAGGGCTCCAAACTCTGTGCTGCAACAGAGCCCCACTCTATGCCCCAGTCCAACATCTGCAAGGAAGTGGTTTGACCCAGATTAAGATGGCAAATATTTTCATCTCATGAGTCAGTCCTCACTGATTGGCTGTGGCTTTGCATTAATAAGAATTTCAGGCTGTGTTGGTTCTGCCAGGAAGAATACGAAGATAGATTAATGATGCCTGTCCAGGGTACAGAAAAGGGAACAGTTTCTATTCCTGGCTTGTTGCTCATGCACCTACAAAGGAAAAAAAGTTCTTATCTTTGTTTTCTTGATCCCGGTTCCCCTCCCTTCATGGCTTGAGGCACTTATGCTCAGAGGACCTGATGATCTCCTGTGACTTCCTCCCCTCTAGGACCTGGCTTCTACATCTGTAAGAAGGCAATGCAGTATGGATAGTGGTAACAGTACCCACACTATGGACCTTGAAAGATGCTGTAAAAGTGAAACAATCTATTTGTTATATGATTTCACTCTCATAAATGCTTGTCTATGAAGTTAGACTCAATTCCCCAGTTTTAAGTATTGTGACTTTATAATGCATTTTAATATCTGGTAGAGTAAGATCTCCCTCATCCCAATAATTTCTTTTTAATTTTTTTCATGCTATGCCCCATGTGAGCTCTTAGTTCCTCAACCAGGGATTGAACCTGCACCTCCTATATTGAAGTGTGGAGTCTTAACCACGGGACTGCCATGAAAGTTCCTCTGATTTTTTTTTTTTTCACCAAATATTTCATGGCTTTTCTCTCACAATTATCCTTCTAAACAGACTCTGGGATCATTTCATAAAGTTGTGATTAGAAGTAAGATTATATTTGGTTTTCCTATAATTTTTATGGAGTCTGATGATTAAGAGTGTGGGCTGTGAAAGCAAGCAGATGGGGTACAAATCCTGGCCCCATGCTTGGTGATTTGGGGCAGAGACTTATCCTTTCTAGCCTCCATGTCGTCATTTGTGAATGGGGCTCACAGTGGTACCAACTTCATGGTTTCTCATGACGATTAAGTAATTCGTGGGCAGTATTGCCCGGCACGTGGCAAGCATGCAGTGTCCGAGAGCTAGTGTTTGAGTCATTTGGTGCGCCCAGTCCCTTCTGCCAACGTGGTGATGATGGCTGTGGATGGGGCTGGTGTGAAGGTGGTATGTGGAGAAGCCAGGAGCTGGTGAGTGACTCCAAACTACAGAGCACAGGTCTGTGGCACAGGCTGCCATCTAGGACATCAGAATAAATGACATATGGTCTCTGATTTCTGGGGCCACAGTGTAAGGAGAAGGCAGACACAATGCCCCAATCACTGTACAGGCTGGTCGAAGGTTCTGTCTGTTCAGACAGAGGGATGACACCCTGCAGGGTGGCCAGAGTGCTGGGAAGACTTCCAGGCAGAGGGAGGTGATGCGAAAGCTGAGAGCATTCCAGAAGTTGGGCGTGGCCAGCGCAGCTGCATCAGAAGCCAAGTTTGGGGACCCCTGTACACATGTACACTTGGAGCGTCAGGCTAGGCAATTTAGGATTTATTATAAGGGTAATGGGGAGTCAGTAAAAAACTCTTAAAAGGTGCAGAGGCAGGTTGACACCTGGTGAGAGCTCTGTTGGGGAGAGACGTCTAGGGAGGCACTTGCGGAAACTCCCTTGGGGCGTCCTTGGCACATGCTGACTGTGGCCCTCCCCAGCACGAGCCGCACTGAGACCCTCTCCTCCGCACCAGCTCTGGGATCTGTGTTGCGGCCACTCACCTGCTCCCACGGATGGCAAAGAACCTCCCGCCTTCCTCCTCGCCCTCGCCCCCGTCCCTCCTCTGCGCCTTCCCCTGCTCTCTGCCTCCCATTTACACCACCATCCCCCCTTTTTTGGTCCTATTGCCTGGTCCTGACAAAGCTTCACCAACAATATTTTCCAGCTTCATTTTCCCTTAAAAATGGCACCTCATGTATCTGGACACATGAGGACAACTTGGATGGAGGCAAAAACAAAAGACATCTGAGAAGCCAAATAGAAATCATCAAGTTCATCGTTCCTACGTGCTGGTGACTCTGCCCACTCGGGATTCTCACTGAGAGCTTAACTCTTCCTTTACACGTGATTCGAACATTATTTCTTACCACGTTTCCTAATATCACATTTTGAAGCAACACATTACAAGTGCCTCCTTGAATTTTAATATATCATTACTTACCCTTTACAACATTTTATTGCTCTTCATTTATTTTTTCGTATTGTTATTTTTTCTGATTATAAACACAACAGACACACTGTAAATATTCTGAGAAAATGCAGACTTGTAAAAGATGATGTGATGGTTAATTTTGTCAACTTGGTTTGGCCACAGTGCCCAGATCTATGGTCAAATACTATTCTGGATGTTTCTTTGAGGGTGTTTTGGAGGTTAGCGTTTAAATTATATCCAGGTGATTGATGGTGGTGTTGAGTCCCACTTTGTCCTTGCTGACTTTCTGCCCGCAGGGTCTGTCTGGTGCTGACAGAGGATTGCTAAAGCTTCCAACTACAGTGGTGAATTCATCTAGCTCTCTTGCCGTCCTATCCGTCTTTGTCTCACATATTTTGATGTTCTATTCTGAGGCACATACACATTAAAGACTGTTATTTATTTTTGGAGTATTGGCCCCTTTTTCATTGTGTAATGTCCTTCCCTCTTTATTCTTTTAAATTGGTGGACTTTGAGTAAAGCAGATTGCCCTCCACAATGTAGGTGAGCCTCACCCAATCATTTGAAGGGCTGAATAGGTTTGAAAAGACTGACCTCTCCAGAGCAAAAGGGAATTCTGCAGTAGATGGCCTTTGGGCTTGAACTGTGACAGTTGCTCTTATCTGGGCCTCCAGCCTGCTGTCCCATCCTGCAGATTTAGAGGATACATAAATGACCTTGGGCAGGGTGATGGCTTTTTAGGTACAACACCAAAGGTATGATGTATGATAGAAATAATTGTTAAGTTAAACTTCATTAAAATTAAAAACATTAAAATTAAGAACTTCTGCTATGGGACAATGTCAACAGAATGAGAAGACAAGTCACAGTCTGGGAGAAAATCTTTGTAAAAACAGATCTGATAAAGGACTGTTAGCCAAAATACTGGGTTGGTCAAAAAGTTCCTTTGGTTTTTAAGTAAAAATAAAAACACATTTTTCATTTTCACCAAGCACTTTATTGAACAACATATTCATCGTTTTGTTCCACTACCTTCTGCCATTTTTCAGGCACTTCATAATTCTTTCCAAAACGTTTTATCTTTTTGAGCAAAGAACTATTCCAGGTGCTTTTCACAGTCTTGTAGAGAATGGAAATTTTTTCCATTAACAGAATTTTATAAAGACCAAAATAAACGGAAATCTGAAGGTGCAATGTCTGGTGAATATGGTGGATGAATCAGAACTTCCCAGCCAAGCTCTAACAGTTTTTGCCTGGTCATCAAAGAAACATGTAGTCTTGCGCTATCCTAATGGAAGATTATACACTTTCTGTTGACTAATTCTGGATGCTTTTCATCAGTCGAGTGCTACCTTCAATTGGTCTAATTGGGAGCAGTACTTGTTGGAATTGATCACTTGTTTTCCAGAAGGAGCTCATAATAGAGGATTCCCTTCCAACCCCACCGTATACACAACATCACCTTCTTTGGATGAAAGCTGGCCTTTGGTGTGGTTGGTGGCGGTTCGTTTCACTTGCCCCACAGATTCTTCTGTTCCACATTATTGCACAGTATCCACTTTTCACTGCCTGTCACAATTTGTTTTTAAAATAGAACATTTTTATTTTGTTTCAGTAGAGAATCACATACAGAAATATGGTCAAGAAGGTTTTTTTCTCTTAACTTATGTGAAACCCAAACATCAAGCAATTAACATATCCAAGCTGGTGCAAATGACTTTCAATGCTTGCTTTGGATATGTTGGGTATGTTGGCTATCTCCCATGTGGTATAATGTTGTTTGTTCTCAGTTAATGTCTCAATTTGATGGCTATCAACTTCAGCTGGTCTACCCAACTGCGGCGCATCGTGCAGTGAGAAATCTCCAGCAGGGAACTTCACAAACTTCTGACATGTTCAGTCAGTCACAGCACTTTCTCCACACATCACACAAATCTTTTTTTTGTGTTTCAGTTGCATTTTTACCTTTCTTGAAATAATAAAGAATAATATGTTCAAAATGTTGCTTTTTTCTTCCATCTTCAATATACAAAAATTTACCAGTTTTGGCGAGTTTTTAAAAAAATTCATGCTGTTATGACAGCTGCCAAAATACAATCTAACAAAATTGTTCTGAATGAAGCTAAAGACAACTAAGCGCTATTCGAGCCATCTCCTGGAAAAGTCAAACGAGCTCTTTGGCCAACCCAGTGAGTGAAGGACTCTTAAAAATCAGTGACAAGAAAATGAACAACCTAATTAAAAAATGAGCAAAGGACGTAGTGAACAGACATCTCACTAAGGAGGATATACAGATGGCGAGTAAACATGTAAAAGCAGATAAAAAGATGTTTCACATCACATACTGTTGAACATGAATACGTGTTCAACATCACATATTGCAAATTAAGATGACAATAAGATAACACTACACACCTATGAGAATGGCAAAGTCCAAAGTACTGATAATACCAAATACCGGTGAGGATGTCATGCGACAGGAAACCTAATTCATTGCTGGTAAGAATGCAAAATGGTACAGCCACTGTGGAACAGTTTGGCAGTTTCTTACAAAACTAAACATACTCTTACCATGTGACCCAGCAATCATGCTCCTTGATGTTTACCCAAATGAATGGAAAACTATGCTCACATGTAAACCTGCATATAGATGTTTATAGAAACTTTATTCATAATGGCCAAAACTTGAAGGTAATCAAGATGTCCTTCAGTAGGTGAATGAATGAATGAATAAACTATGCTACATCCAGACAATAGAATGTTATTCAGCGCTAAAAAGAAATGGGCTATCAGGCCATGAAAAGACAGGGAGGAACCTTAACATGTATGTTACTAGGTGAAAGAAGTTAATCTGAAAAGTCTATACACTGTGTTATCCCAACTATATGGCATACTGGAAATGCAAAACTAATAAAACAATAAAAATCTTAGTGATTTCCATGACTTAGGAGGATGAGAAGGATGAATAGGTGGGGCACAGAGGATTTTTAGGGCAGTGAAACTATTTTTTATGACACTATAGTGGTGGATACACATCATTATGTGTGTGTGTGCATGCTCAGTTGTGTCCAACTCTTTGCAACCCCACGGACCGTAGCCCGCCAGGCTCCTCTGTCCATGGAATTTTCCAGGCAAGAACACTGGAGGGAGTTGCCACTTCCTTCCTCAGATCTTCCCGACCCAGGGATTGAACCCATGTCTCTTGCGTCTCCTGCAATGGCAGGCGTGTTCTTTACCAGCTGAGCCACTACATGTCATTATGTGCTGTGTTGTGCTGAGTCACTCAGTTGTGTCTGACTCTTTGGGGCCCCATGGATTGTAGGTTCCTCTGTCCATGGGGATTCTCTAGGCAAGAATACTGGAGTGGGTTGCCATGCCCTCTTCTAGGACATGCCCTCTTCTAGGACATACATCTATCCAAACCCATAGAGTATACAACATCAAAAGTAAACCTAATGTAAATTATGGACTTTGGGTGGTAATGATGTGTCAATATAGGCCCGTTATTTTAACAAATTGGCAGTTCTAGAGTAGGATGTTAATAGTGGGGGAGCTTGTGCCTGTGTGGGCAGAGGGACATATAAGAACTCTGTATTTTCCACTCAATTTTGCTGTAAACCTAAAATTGCTGTTAAAATAAAGTTTGTTGATTTAAAAAAAAATCATCCCATGAAAAGAACAACTATCAAGAGCAACATATCATTTGGAGTATTTTACAAAATATCTGTCTATATTATATATACATTTATTATGTCTGCAACTTTGCTTTGTACATTTTTTGTTTTAGATAGCTTTCATTGACACAAACATCTGTCTTTGTCTTCAATGAATGAATATTGTTTGATAGTTATTTGTATTATTTTACATTTCTTACTATAAATGCCACAACAAAATTTCTGTCTTTATGTTTTTGCCCAAGTTTTACTTTTTTTTTTTTGAGTTTTCAAATTTTAATTAATAACTCGTTTCATCTCATAGACTAAAGAAATGATCAAAAAGAAATTGTGAATAACAAGCTATAATAACATAGCTCACTCCAACGGGACCTCCCTTTTTCACCCTACTGTTAGTAATATTACAGTTAAAAAAACTATATTCTTCTATATTTTTTCTGTTAAGATCATCTCATAAATTTACAATGCTATTATCAGTTTGCAAGACTAATATAAATTCACTCTATTTTTCTACAATGAAAATTATTAATTTAAAAGCATATGATGTCATGATGAAAACATAAACATTTTAGTAGCAAGGACTGGATCAGTTAAGAATTATTTTTCCTGTAAAACATTCTGAAGCCAAGTAAAATATCCATTCTTATAACATACCTATAATATGAGACTAAGGAATGAGGTTACATACAGACATACATTGCTTTTTTTTTATTTAATTTTTTTAAAGTAGGCATTTGTAAATAAAAAAAGAGGGACAATATAACTTTAATTGACCTCAATATGTTCAGTCAAACTTGTGGCTTTTTTTGTAACCAAGTTTTACTTTAAGATAAATTCCATATGTTAACTTGTTCAATTGTCTTCCAAAAATGTTGGTTCAGTTTACAATCCCACCAACACCAAATGACAAGGCCCGTTTCCTCACACTCTCAGTACTAATATCAACCTTGTTAACCTTTATCAAAGGCCGAGGCAAATTTTTAAATTTTCTTCATTTCATGATTACTGGTGAGGTGAAAATTTTTTCTTTATTCTTTCTTTTTCTAAAAAATAATTTTATTTTTTTCCTGCATCACACAGCACATGGGAACTTCTTTTCCCAACCAGGAATCAAACCAGTGCCCCCTGCAGTGGGAGCGTGGAGTCTTAACCGCTGGACCGCCAGGGAAGTTCAGAAGAATTTTTTCCTATATTCAATTTTGGTTCTCTGTATTGCCTTTATTTTTTTTTTCTCTGTATTGCCTTTAAATGCCATTTCACATTATATGTTCTCTCAGTATCATTCCTTCATGATGTATCTCTTCTAAATATCTCCCTAGAGCTCAGGACAGCAATAAAGGCATAGTAAGTGAGTGAGTGAAGGAATGAATGAAAAAGCAAGACCACCACTTCATATCTCAGAGGTAGTACATGGTAAGGAGAAATTCTCCATTTGGTTCCATGATTCAAAGATGAATCTCTTTGTGCTTCTGGCCAGAGGAGGTCTTGGCAGAGGGACGTACCCTATTGAGAGGAGAACTCGAGGCTTCTCAGGTGAGCAAGGGCCAGGTGTTGGGACTGAGAACACCCTCCCACCTAAGGTGAGAGTGTGGAATTTAGCTTCTCATGCAAGAACGCTCCCATTTCAGTCATTCAAGTGCCCGTTGGGGCAAATAGCATCACATTTATGCACTTAATAAAGGAGATGTGTTTTGGAGGAATTTATCTGCAAATATCATAGAGCTGGATACTGGTAAGATTTAATGAAAAAAGATAAAGAACAATAGCCTAGGTATAGCTCTCTGTGCTATGGGGTAGACCTCTGCTGGTTATTTTACGTATGTGCCATGTGTGTGCTCAGTCGTTCAGTTGTATCCAGATCTTTGCGGCCCCATGGACTATAGCTCACCAGGCTCCTTGGTCCATAGAATTTTCCAGGCAAGAATAGTGAAGTGGGTTGCTATTTCCTACTGCAGGGCATCTTTCAGACCCAGGGATTGAATTCATGTCTCTTGTGTCTCCTGCATTAGCAGGTGGATTCTTTACAACCTGGGAAGCTCTATTTTATATATAGTAGTGTGTATATTTGGGGTTTCCCTCGTGGCTCAGGTGGTAAAGAATTCGCCTGCAGTGTGGGAGACCTGGGTTCGATCCCTGGGTTGGGAAGATCCCCTGGAGAAGGGAAAGGCTACCCACCCCAATATTCTGGCCTGGAGAATTCTATGGACTGTATAGAGTAGGACATGACTAAGCAACTTTCACAGTGTGTATTTTTTAATCCCAAACTCCTAATATAGGGAACTATATCTAATATCTTCTCAGGGGTAAAGAATCTGCCTGCCAGTGCCGGAGGTGTAAGAGACAGTGGGTTCAGTCTCTGGGTGGGGAAGATCCCCTGGAGTAGGAAATGGCAATCTACTTTATGGAAAATTCCATGGACAGAGGACCTGGCAGGCTACAGTCCATGAGTCACAAAGAGTCGGACACATTGAGTGACTGCGCGCGCACACACACACACACACACACACACACACAATATCTTGTAACAAATTGTAATGGAAGAGAATGTTAAAAAAGATATATATATATATATATATGTATATATGTATCACTTGATGTGCACTAGAAACTAACAGCACATTGTAAATGTAATATATTTCAATAAAACTTGAAAAAAATAACCCATGTAAATCCACCTTTGGATATTACTCTCCAACAATTGCTGCTGGGTGCGGTATGGAGAATAGGCCACACCCACTAGTGTTCAAGCCAATCAGAATGTTCAGGGTCCAGGCTAATTCAGCCAACCAGAGAGCAGCATTCTCTGATGCAGTGTCCGGGGGCCCAGCTAATTGATTTCTGCCAGTGACAGAAATTTAGCGGTCCGACTGGAGAAGTGGTTGATGAGGTGGGGGGAAGTTTTCAAGGATTACAAGTCAATTGAAAAGGTAAAGTCCACATAATTACTCACATAATAAAACATTTACTGAGCCTTTACACATCAGTCAGGTTCAAAATGCCCTGAGCGAGGTTAAGTAGCCTGCCTAAGGTCACGAAGTAGTGTGAAGTCTGTGTCTCTGACTGCTCCACCCCTCTGTGAAATAATAATTATCACTGATATTTAATGATTACTTCCTGAGTGCCACCTATTGAGCCTTTAGACGTGAAATGCACACAAGAACTCTATGAGATGGGTACTCTTACCAGTTCATTTTCTGTATGACTGATCAAATAATAATACAAAAATCTCAAACCTATCTTAAATACATCTCCTGTTGGGAGAGACTTTGACAAAGGTGGAAAATGTGAATCTTAATCCTTTGTGTAAAAATTAAACCAAAAAACCCAAAGCCCAAACCCAAAGTCTAGTCCATGTAATTATTTAACAAATGTTCATTGACGGAATGAATAAGGGGGGAACTGAGACCCAATTACAGAAGACCCAGTGGAGAGCCACCAAGAATGATAGATGACAAAGCACAGTAGGACCAGATAAACATTGGCTGGATGCCTGAAGGAAAGGACAGAGGACTGCGCCTAATTATAATCCAAGGTAGAAGATGTGATACATGGATTGTGGGACTGTAGGACTTGGGCACTCCACATCCTTTGCCTTGTCCCCACCTCCCACATGGTCTTCAAAACGTTCAGGATCAGATCTGGTACCCTCTGGGTGGCCCCAAGACAGAGGAGGGCTCACATTTACATACAGGGGCACCGGCGCTCTCAGGTGGACACGGGGACCTAGCCTCACAGCTGGTGTCCCACACACTGCTGGCTCTGCTGGTTGTCATGGATACACCCCTATGTGGACAGCTGCACGCGCACACACACACACACGCACATACGCACACACACACACACGCACACACACACACTTCTTTGAGGATCCTGTAGAATTCCTAAACAAGGAAATCATTCCTGCATGCCTTTTGTTGTTGTTGATGGTGTGATGGCCATTTCCTGGGTACCTACAGAGTGCCCTGCACTGTGCTGAGCCAGGGGCCTGTCCTTGCGGGCCCCAGGAGGGAGAGGCCCCGACTTAGGAATCAGGAGGACTCAGGTGAAGGGGGTTAAAGTGTCAGGAAATCCATGGTGGTGCTGATGGGCCCGTTGGGGAGAGCTTGTCAGAAAAACTACGGGGAGCTGGCTCCAGTTCAGACATCTTCCAGGAACACAGAAAACAACCACATTTTACTAATTATAGCGAAGGAAAACACGCTGCGATTACAGCTAAATTACGTTAGGACAGAGCTGGCTGGCTCCGCCGGGGCTCTATCTCTCGGGCTCGGGTTTCAGCCAGGCTGGGCGGTGACGGGACAGGCCGGCAGGCCCGCGAGGCTTTGGCCGTGGAAGACCCCGCAGCCCCGTTCTCTGAGGGGTCATGACCCTGCCGTGACCGTGGGAGTCCTCAGGCCAGTCCCTGTGCATGACCCACATCTTGTCCTCCCTGAAAGGGGCTTCCCCGGGTGCCTGGGCTGGAGCGGAGGGCCGAGAGGGCCGCTGAAGCATCCGGTGCGGCTCTTCTTCCCTCCCAGACCAGAGGGTCGGAGAACTTCAGCGCTTCAAGGATGCTCCGGGCCAAAGCTTTAGTCATTTAGAAGGTAACTCGAGTGGGTTGTTTTCCTAAACCTTCTCTCCTGTTGCAGCCACCAACTCTGTCTTTTCCTTCCAGCCCCCATGGTCTGCACCTGCCAGGGAGGTCTTGGCACCTGTTTGGGGGAAGGGAGGGTTGGACCCTCTACCCCTGTACTTGCTGTAATTATTCCCAGAGGGCCAATGTCTGACTCATGGCTTACTGGTAGGAAGGAGGGAAAGACGGAAGGACAGAAGGAAAGAGGGAGGGGGAGGGAGGGAGGGAGAAAAAGAGGGAAGAGGCAGGCAGTCATCAGTGTAGGACAGACCACTTAACTGGGCATTTGCTAAATGCCAGGCATCGTCCATACAGTATCTCCCTGAGGTAACCCGGAGGATGAGCACGCAGTTCGATGCTCCCATGCGCTCTACAACTGCCCACACACGGCAGGTATTCAGCAAACATTTCAGTAATTTCCCAAATGAGCAAGTGAGGCCAGGAAGCTAGGTTGTATCGCTACTTGTAGGTGGGGCTCCTGGAGCTCGGCTGGGACAGTGACAACGATAGCATCACGGGACTGGGGTTCCAGTCCAGCTGTTTGGCTCCATAGCCCATTCACTCGCTCCCACACAGGCTGCTCACCTTTGGGTGCTAATGAAAGTGACCACTCTAGTGACCACAGGGCCCCCAGTTATGATGGCATCTTAATCTCCAGCCTCAATCTTGTTGAGCCTGGGGCTTAACCAAGGGTATGCTTTAATTCTTCCAGACACTGTGCTTTATTTATTTATTGTGTAGGCCAGGTGACATGGCATATGGAATCTTAGTCCCCTGATCAGGGATCAAGCCTGCACCCCCTGCGTTGAGCGCAGAGCCTTAACCACTGGACCACTAGGGAAGTCCCCAGATCCTGTGCTTTAAGATGCATGGTCTCATTTAATCTTCACTCCACAATTTGGGGATGGGGTGACCCTGAACATCCTCACAATTTTAGATGAGGGCCCTGAGACTCAGAGAAGTAAGTGAGGTGACTTGCCCAGTCTCACACGGCTGCTCCGTGGGGGTGTGGGGTTCCGTCCTGGTCTGTGGGTTGCAGCAAGCACCACAGTGCCGGGGCAGAGTCCCCGTGGGGCCTGGTCTTGGCTACCTCCTCCGGGCCTGATGGATGGCCAGGCTCAGGGGCCGGGGTGGGAGGCCCTCACCCCTCTGAGGACAGACCCCGCAGCTGTTCACCAGGCCTTCTGACTAGGAGGACAGTGTTTGGCCAGGGCCCCTGGGCTCAGCTCAGGGAAAACACACCGGCTTGTGCCCGGGGCCTGTGGAGCTGGATCCATCCCAGATCCAGGGGCAGCAGGAGGTGTGGCCTTGGGCATGGAGAGCAGCTGGGCTGTGGTCTGGTGGCCACTGTGTTCTGGCCAGTTATGCTGGTGTTTACAATCCACATTTTTAATAATCTGATGTTATACTTGGCCTTAGATCCCTTCTGCAGGGCCTAAGGCTTGACTCCAAGATGGTCTTCTAGTTCCTTCCAACTCCTGCCCTGAAATGAGCAGGGAAGAGAGAGAAAGAGACCTAGAGGGAGATGGGGGGCTGGGAGACAGATGTAGGAGCAGAGAGGGGAGGGAAAGCCACCTGACATTTAGGGAGCTCCTACTTTTTACCAAGAGTATTTTTAACATTAGTTTTATATGGTTTCCACAGCCTCCCAGTATGGTGTGTTTTCTGTGCTCATTCTGTGGATAAAACTGAGGCTCAATGTCTGAAGCTACCTGTCCAAAGTCACACATCCAGGGTGGGTAAGCCTGGATTTGACCTCAGGTGGGTCCTGCCCCAGCGCCTGGGTCTTTTCCAGGATGCTTGCTGAACTAGAGATGAACCTGGAAATGCTGCTTGCTTGGGAGGACTCACCTTTTCCAGGGGCCAAGCAAGCTTTCCCTTCAGGTTTAGGGGAGAACAGAGATGAATGGCTATTCTCAGGGCAGGAAAGCCCAGACCTTGAACTCTCCCTTTCCTCTCCTTTCCCATTCTCTCCTTAGCAGTCTGTCCCCTCCTCAGCCTGGAGTGGTGGCGTGACTCAGCCTTGCAGGTAAATGTGGGGCTTTCAGCCAGCCTGCTGCCTGCTGGCCCCTCAGGGTCTACCGAGTCAGGAACTGCAAGGCCAGGTCTCCCTTTTTAGGGACAGGTCCACTGTGGAACCATGCCTAGCTGAAGCTATGACAGGACTCTGATCTCTAGGCCCCCACCTCTGCCCCTTTCTTATCTTGCTTCTCTCTGAAGCAGCGGGATGGACAGTGAAATCAGATCATAGCACTCTGTGTACTAGCTGCACACGTCATAACCCTAATAAGTACATGGTATTGGGCTTCCTCATGGCTCCGCGGTAAAGAACCTGCCTGCCAATGCAGGATACACAAGATACTCTGGTTCAATCCCTGGGTCAGGAAGACCCCCTGGAGAAGGAAATGGCAACCCACTAAAGTATTCTTGCTGGGAAAATCCTATGGACAGGGGATCCTGGCGGGCTACAGTCCATGAGGTCACAAAGAGTTGGACACGACTAAGCCACTAAACCTCAAAATTGTGCTAATAACTTAGAAAAAAGCCTAACTAATAATTGCAGGATATTTATTGTGTTCACAGATGGCTGAATACTTTCTACTACTCTCTGTCTGAGAATTCTCAAATGGTCCTTTGAAGTAGCCAAGATTATTGTTCCCATCATACAGATTTGGAATTTGCCTGTCTTTCCACAGCCAGCAAGTGGCAGAGGCCTCATTCTTAATGGCCCTGTCATAGTGCTTTCTAGGGCTTTGGCTCTTAACCTCAGTTTCTTCATCTGTAAAACGGATCTGCCAATTCCAACCTTAAAGAACTGGTACAATGATGCAATGAGCAAATGAAGGCAAAATGTTTAGGATATGTATTTTGCTGTTTGTTGTTTAGTTGCTAAGTGTGTCTGACTCTTTGCGACCCCGTGGACTATAGCCCGTCAGGCTCCCTTGTCCCATGCAAGAATACTGATGTGGGTTGCCATTTTCTTTTCCAGGGGATCTTCCCGACCCAGGGATCGAACCCGTGTCTCCTGCATTAGCAGGCAGATTCTTTACCACTGAGCCACCTGGGAAGCCCTTTTAGAACATAAGGGGTGCCCGAAAGATCGTTGCCTCAATTTGTCAGTCCTTCAACAAGTGTTTAGTGGGTTCCTACCTGTGCCAGGAACACACAGGTGAAGTCTTGCTGCTTTCTGGAGCTCCGAGGTCTGTGGTGAAGACAAACAGTAAGCAAATCACGACACATAATTGATGAGGTGATTTCAAGTGTGCCCTGTGCTGCCAGAAAAAAGGGTCAGGTAAGGACTGGAAACGCAGAAGGACGACACCCAGGGGAAACTAAGGTTGGGAAGTCTCTATGCCCTAGGGCACTGCGAGGGGTCCTCAGGGTTGAGGAGAGAGGATATTGGAGGGGCAGAAGGATTCTCCTCCATCTTCTCTGCAGCAGCCAGGTAAGCCTTGGGTGGTCGGCTCCAGGAGTTCAAACCCACCCAGCTAAAAATGTCCCAGTTCTACAGGCAAGCGTCACCTGTCTGCAGCTGGGAGCTTGCTCAGCAGGTCGGGGGTGGGGACTGGTGTCTGAGGTCTGTGGAGGCCAAGCATAGCCGGGCCTGCCTCTTATGGCCTGGCTGTGCAGATCTGGCCTAGCCCTGCCTGCTGTTGAGATGATTGGAGTCTGGCCACTGGTTCAAACCTATCTCTGGTGTTTATTTCCTGTGAGTGACCTCACTTTGTGGAGCCTCAGTTTACCTGATTTATGAAATGGGGATCTTAATAGCCACCTCTCTGTTTTGAGGATTTAATGGGCGAATGAGTGAGCTATTGTTATGTTTTACTAAAAATCTCTTGACAGCATATTAGTTTCCAGCTTGTACTATTTGACAAGTTCATTTAATTCCATATCACAAACTCCTGAAAGAGGTGCCTTTGTTATCCCCAGGTTACAGATGGGGAAACAAAAGCTCAGGAAAAGTTGGGGAACTTGGTCAAGATCACAGAAGTGTGACAGAGTTTATGAAGGAAGAGTAAAACACAGCAGGATACTGCAAATGAGCGGAAACTGCAACTGCAATTTATGGGGTCCCTTCTACGTGCCTGGCAATTTGTGCACAGGTCTAGATCTGCTTGCTTCAAGGTGGCTTCTCTATTCTGACTTCAGAGTTTCTGCAGGGTGGTGCTGGCAGTTTGGGGACATCAGTTCCATTTGGCCCTGGCCTCACAATCGTGTAGGGCCTTAAACATAGACAGAGGTTCAACAGTTTCTTCAAATATTATTACATATACTGTTAGGATTGCCAGATTTAGGAAATAAAGATGTTTTGAGAAACACAGCAATTTTTTTTTTAGTGTAAATATGTTCCAAATATTCTAGTTTCTTCTAACTCTTAGGTACAGATATATCTATATTGAAACGTTGTTTGCTGTTTATCTGAAACTTGAATTTTACTGGGCATCCTGTATTCAATCTGTCCACCCTATATACTGCCCCAGAACCACCCTGATAGGATTAAAAGAAAACAGGTTTCATCTCGCCATTTATTACACTGCCTTGCCTATAATACTATATACTGATAATTTTTAAAAGTCCTAAAATTATCTTGGGACTATCTTGCATTTTATGGGCTTAAAAATCTTCAGTTTGTTCAATGCTTATATTTACAGCAGGCTACAGATTAACAACAAGGTCCTACTGAAAAACAGGGAGCTATATTCAATATGCTGTGATAAACCATAATGCTAAAGAATATGAAAAAGAACATATGTAACATACATATAACATATGTATATCTGAATCACTTTCTTGTACAGAAATTAACGCAACATTTAAATCAATCATACTTCAATAAAACACATAAAGAATAAAACATGCTACAATATTTTGTAAACTTAAGTTGATATTTGGGTGGGCAAACTATGGCCTGTGTGCCAAATCCAGTCCAAAATAAAATATATTTTATTTATACAAATAAAGTTTTATTGGCACACAACCCCATGCATTTGTTTACAGATTGTCTATTGTCACACCACAATGGCAGAGTAGAATTGTGGGACAAGACCATATGGCCACAAACCCAAGATATTTACTATCTGCCCCTTTATAGAAAGTTTGCTGATCCCTCTGCTGTTATTATTGCTATTGATCAGAGTTTGCATCCTCAGCAGTAGCAACATACAGGTGGTCCTTGCATGTGGAGGCGGTGGAGGGGTGACTGGAGTTTGGAGATGTCATTTCTAAGCCTCTCGACATCTTGCCTGACCCATGGTGGGAGTCCAGTAGGGGTGAACACTCCCTCACCTTTATTCTCAAATTTTCTCCACCTCCTTCTCTTAGAAAGGGAGCTCCTCAGTAAGCCCCTCTCCACTCTCATGGAGGTCTGCTCTGCAAATTCAAAGCAGGTTTCTTCTGCATTTTGAGCCCTGTCTGCTTTTCACAAATTTCACCTGGCTAAAAATAGTCGTGTGCCTAATCCCCTGATTCAAGTGTTCAGCCCAGGGGGGAGGTCTGTACCCTGATTTTTTGCAGCCCTCTTTCTCTATGCTTGACAACCCCATCTGCTTGTCAGTTGGGGTGCAGAATTTGTCAAGTTCCCATCCTCGGGGCTTAGGGTTCAGCTGGGTTTAATCGCAGCCCTCTTTGGAGAGGGCCAGTGAGCAGATTGGAAACAGGAGAAGAGCTGGGTCAGGCAGCGCATGTGAGAATTCACTCATTGTCTATTGCTTCAAACCTGCCTCTCCTCCCCCAGACTTGCAGGGACGATAGGTCACCTCTCCTGTCTGAACACCTGAGAGGAATTCTTCCTTTTTTCCTCCATCTCTCCATCCATATATCCATCTCAGAGCCAGTTTCCCAGGGAAACTGACCAAAGACAAACTCTATCTTCATACTCAAATAGGACTCCCTGGTGGTACAGTGGGTAGGAATCTTGCCAACACAGGGGATACAGATCCCCCCTCTGGCCTGGGAAGATCGCACACGCCGCAGAGCAGCCAAGCTTGCACAGCACAGCTACGGAGCCTGCGCTACAGAGCCTGTGCGACAAGAGAGGCACCGCAGCGAGAAGCCCACACACCACGCAGAGGACACCCCACTCGCCGCAAGGAGAGAAGAGCCTGCGTGCAGCTACGCAGACTCCGCACCGCCAAAAACAAGTAAATAAATGGGATTTTTAAAAAATCTGACATTATTAAAAAATTCAAATAAACCGTTGTCAAGAACTGTAAAGGGTCTGAGATGTTATCTACTTGTAAGTTAACAGATTGACCTGCAGGGCTTCATGGAGGCTGGCAGAAGACACAGGCCTCCTGGGTCAAAGAACGATCAAAGTACATTGACTCAGCTGGCAGCATGACTTTCACTGATGTGGGCAGATGTGGAAAGGCCAGGTGAATGCTGTACATGTAGTCAGTTTGTGTCACAGCTGAGCAGCCTGAAGGAGGGGGAATTAGATCCTTTTAGTGGGCAGAAATCTTGCCTGACTTTTGCCCTGGAGGAAGACATTTTCTTTGTGATCCTGGATAGGACACAAGTGTCCACTGCTGTGGAGGGAGACGCCATCTATCTTCCAGGACTGAAAACATAGTTCAGAGCCTCGACTCCCAAGATATGCAGAAAAGTGAGAGTTGATTCCCATCTGCTGTCAATCTGTTAACCTTAACTAACTACGTGAGCTTTCCTAATGATTGTTTTTGTGCATAAAATGAACAGTGCTCACAACTGTCATGAGTTATTGCAGGCTTTTAAGCTAGTAATAATACATCGCTCTTTGACCAATAGGACATAAATCCTCCAAGGCAATTTTCACTCGGAGTTATATTTGGAATCATTGCCTATGTTCGGAAGCAAAGGTTTAGATATTAACAATGGTGTGTCTTCTATGTATTACTGATGTCGTTACAATGATTAGACACGTTGGGAAACCTACATGATTACATGACCATTTATCACACACAATTTAGGGATGCCAAAAATGACTGTGAAGCTGGCATTTTGTTACTGGCTTTACAAAGCAGAGACCAAGGCTGAAGCCAAATAGTATATTTGGGTTGAATTCTGAGGCCGAATTTGAATGTTGAGGCATCTCAAATTATAACACAGAGTACTATTATAATACCACTGCATTCATTCAGAATAAACTGGCATGTGGAATTGGGAAGGGGACAGAGGGCTGTAGAAGTCAATGAGTGGGGGTCATTTAACACAAAATCTCTGGTAAGCATGGATATGCTTCCTGGCAGAGATGAAATTTAAGGTCGGGCTCTGCAGAATGAGTGGGAATTAACTGGGTAGGGGTGGGGAAACAGCATTTCAGCCCAAAGGATGTGCTAAACCTCAGAATGAGAGAGAAAGCAAGTGCCCAGTGTTTTCTGGAAACCCAAAGCAGCTCAGAGCGGAGCATAACCAGCAAGCGGTGTGTGCGGGAGGGGAGGAGTGCGCTGAGGGGCACAGAGCGAGGCCGGGCTCACGGTCAAGGTGAACTGTGCAGACCTACAAGGGCCTAGGTCCACTCCGAACGTGGTCAGGGCCACCGCAGGACTTCAGATAGGGTTGAGAGTCAAGGCTATGCTTTAGAAGGATTCCCTCTGGGCAGGAATTGTGAAGCATGGATCAGAGGGGGCTGGCTGGAAGCAGGACAACTAGGGAGCGGGGCATCCAGAGAAAGGGGCCGAGCAAGCCTCCCGCCCCATGCCTGGGAGGAGCTGAGCCTGAGGAGGTCAAGAGGGAGCTTCCTCAAGCCCCACTGACCCCCTTCTCTCTGCTGAGGCTTGAACAGCACACTCTCACTCCTTTGATAGAACAGGTAATGGTTCTAAATCCCATTTCCCTGCCTGCCTCTCAGGTCTGCCTCAGATTCTTTCTAGATCTTTCCTTTGCTGATATTTCTGGGTTAGGATACCTGAACTGGTCGGCCAGAGTTAGAATAAGAGTGATGCCAAATTAAAAGACCCCCAGGTGATTCTCGGAGAAGGCAATGGCACCCCACTCCAGTACTCTTGCCTGGAAAATCCCATGGATGGAGGAGCCTGGTAGGCTGCAGTCCATGGGGTCGCTAAGAGTCGGACATGACTGAGCGACTTCACTTTCAACTTTCACTTTCATGCATTGGAGAAGGAAATGGCAACCCACTCCAGTGTTCTTGCCTGAGGAATCCCAGGGACAGGGGAGCCTGGTGGGCTGCCGTCTATGGGGTCACACAGAGTTGGACACGACTGAAGTGACTTAGCAGCAGCAGCAGTAGCAGGTGATTCTACACAGCTAGGATGAAGAAGCTTTGAGCTAGTCTATACCCTGGAAGACTTTCACTCGTCTCCTGATTGTGAAATTCAACCTAGTGTACTTATATTGGGACTAAATTAATATCCAAATACATCTTAACTCAGAAAGACTCTGGGAGTGAACACTGGTTTTGTAGAAAAAAGGGAGAACGACACCAAATTGAGTCCTTGGTGTGCACCAGGCGCTGGGCTCAACGTGCATGGTCTCTTCTGTGAGTCCATCAATTCACAGCGCCTGGCTAAGCAAGACAAAGTCAAGGTTAAGTGACTTGAGCAAAGTCACCCAGCGAAGGGCAGAGCCTGGGTTCACCTCCGAGGCTCTAATTCCAACATCAGATGCTGAGCGATTACGGGAAGCGTTCTAAGCCAGGGGACGCAGGGCAGCACTCAGTACGGTGAACGAGAGGACAGAGTCTGGCCCAGCAGAGCGGCCATCAGCTGCCAACAGCGCTCTGAACTGGAGTCCCAGCTAAATGCTGGCCCTCCAGGGAGGCAGGCACCAGTGAGGCCTTCCAAACCCTTAGCTGTGTGCCAGCACAGTGGTGGCCTCCCTGCTCAAAGCCTGGGGCAGAGGCTGGTGAACCGTGCCCCAAATTGTTTCCTCTTACCCCCCAGACTCACAGCTGGACTACATTTCCACACTCCCTTGCAGCTAAGAGAGGCCGTGAAGAGATTCAGGTCATGGAGTGTGGGTGGGAGAGATGGGGCCACAGCCATGCAGCGCCCTGCAAGAGCCTTTGTGTCTCTGTCTTCTTTTATTTCCTGGCTACTTGCAGATGATTCAAAAGACTCAAGCCCTAGGAGATACTAGAGCCACAGGATGGAAAATCCTGGGTCCCTGGGTGACTCCGAGGAGCAGAGCCACTAACCCCTCACCATCATGGGACTTGACATGCATGAGAAATGTTTGTCTTTAGTTAAGCCGTAGGTCATTTGGGGGCTTTTTATTTGTCATTTTTATTTTAAATTTTATTTTATTATTTTTCCTGAAGTATAGTTGCCATACAATATTACATGTACAGGTGTACCATACACTGAGCCATTATTTTTTTAAGTTATACTCCATTTGTGGTTATTGTAAAATATTGGTTATATTCGTTGAGTTGTACAATACATACTTGTAGCTTATTTTATACCTAATAGTTTGTACCTGTTACTCCCCTACCCCTATATTGTCCCTTCTCCCACTTAAAAAAAATAGTTGTATTAATTAATTTGCTTCCTCGCCCCCCCCACACAGCCCAGCTTCCGTGTTCACTTGGTAAATGGATCAGAACAGTATTTCCCAGTGTGAAACCTGCTACCTCTAGAACCTAAAGGGTCTTACCAGGCGCTGAACTCGCTTCTGTGAGATGCAGTAAGTGGTTCTTTAGTTTTGAGGGCGTTGACTCAGCATGCTCCCAGACGACTAGGCCCTTAAACTAGCACTCATGTGGCGGGTCCCCAAATCTTCATACAGTTCCTCTCCCACTCTCTGTTAAGCAGGTTTCTCACCAAGGTCTCCAATATCCCCGCCACGTCTTGTTTGCCTGGTCTGACTAACGGCCGGTAACTTTCTGATATCACGGTCGGATGCTTGGCCACAGGCATCTGCTTCAGGATTGTTGTAGTGACTGCTTTCCCCCACCTCTCAAAACACCAGTGAGTTTTTGGTCTCACACCACAGCTGCGAGGCTGGGAGTCCTCTGAGGGGGTGAGGAGAGCGGGCCTGGGCAGAGGGGGAAACGAGTTGCCTTGCAGTGGAATCGAAGGCCTTCCCAATCCCATGGCCATCTCTGGGGCTGAGATGGTGCTTCTGGGTGGCTGGAATTGAATCAAAGAGACCAGTGTTTGGATGAAGCTGCCCCTGAGAAGGGTGTAGTCTTTGGTGAGGCTGAGGGCTATTCCTGGAGAGGAACTCAGTTCTGTGCCCTCATCAGGTGACCCTGTGGACAGCTGGGGACTGAGTGCCTTGGGGCTGAAGGGGGCGATCTCCATGGTGCATCACGGATTCTTCTGAGCATTCTCAACATTCCACGCTTCTCAAGGTCCTTGCCGTTCACGTCAGTGACCCAATTATTCATCAGTATGTTTGGCTTCCTCCCTTATCTTTCTATATATGTATGTGCATGCTAAGTCACTTCAGTCATGTCTGACTCTGTGACCCCAGGGACCGTAGCCCACTAGGCTCCTCTGTCCATGGGATTCTCCAGGCAAGAATACTGGAGTGTGTTGCCATGCCCTTCTCCAGGGGATCTTCCTGACCCAGAGATTGAACCCATGTCTTTTTACATTTCCTGCATTTTCAGGTGGGTTCTTTACCGCTAGTACCACCTGGGAAACCCCTCCCCCCATATATATAGATATATAAACACATGAAGTTCTCTGGAAGAATAAAGAAAATTGTTAATAGGAATCTAGGTCACTGGGAAATTTGGATGAGAAGATGGCTGACTTCTCATGTATACATTCTGAGTTTTGTACCATGTGCATTAATTTTTATATAGTACACACATTTATAAAATAAATTAATAAAAATCCTAGGAAAATGAAGCACTACAAAACACATCATGTCATTTCCAAGGCAGTTCACCAAATCATCATGAATCACATTTTTCCTAGTCGTCAAAGTGTTAAATAACAATTCTAGCTCCCTTAATATTTTTACAAAGGGTACGTTTTTCTTTCAAAAGACTTTGCTCAAAAGCCTCGGATTCTGTACTTTGCTGGCAGGACCTAGTTTAGTATCTTGAACACCTTGATATAGGTCTTAAGATCACCCCAATTTTCTAGGTGGGGAACCTGAGGCCCAGAGAGGTTCAGTGATGGTGGAGCTTGCTAATGAAACTGCCCCTTCATCTGTCCCCACAGTCCCCTCCAGAGGCAAGACTGGGGTTCTCAAAGATGATTTGCTAATAGGAGACTGGGATATGGACGGGGAGAATGACCTGAGGGGAAGCCAGGGCACAGCCGGGCCTTGAACCCGGGTTTCCGACTCCCAGGCCAGGCCTGCGTCCCACAGCCAGGGCCCTGTGCGGGCTCAGGAGGCCTTGAAAGGAGCGGCCTGGTGGGCCGGGAGGCCAGTGGCCCTGGAGTCAGGAGGTCATCACCCTGCCCTGCCCTGCCCTCGGTTGCTCACCCCGACCAAGGGGTCAGGGGGAAGGGGCTTTATGGCCGAGGGGATTTATGGCAGAGACAACAGTTTGTTCTCTGAGCTGCAGGGCCTGAGCCACCCAGGGAGCAGTTTTACACACGTCCCTGCAGCCCCCAAATGGGGTTTCCAGCTGGAGCTCTGGGGCCCACCCCTGGGCTGGAGCCTGCGATGGCCCCATTTCCCATCTGTGCGGAGCCCTACGGGGTCTGCCTGCTCCTGTGAACCCTCCATGAACCCCAGGGAAAGAAGGAGTGGCTTGGAGGGTCCCCTGGTCAGAGCCAAACTCCACCCAGGCACTCAGAGCAGGGGGAGGTCAGGACCCAGCCAGGGGAGAAACGAGTCTTCTGGGATCCCCTTGCTCTTCCCCAACAGAAGTCTGTTTATGGCCCTGAGACCCCTCAGTTCAAATCGATTGTCACCTGCTCATTCCTTCCGACTCAACCTTCTACCCTCAGTTTTTGGATCCTTAATCTCCAGCTGATCCTATCTCCCCTTCTGCTCAATGTACCCCACAGAGGGCCCACAGGAACCACCAAGCCAAGGTAGCCAAGCTTGAACTGTCTACTTCCTTTCCCCCCTCCCATCTCCTTCTCAGCCATGATACCTCCGCTCATCCCTGCTCTCAAGCCAGAAATGTGGGGTTCTTTCTGATGTCATCATCTTTCAGTTACCAAGTTCTGCCAATGCTGCTTTAAAATATCTCTCAAATCCATAAGCTTCAGAATCCCCTCTTCCTCAAGGAACTCAACATTTTTTCCTCTTAAGGCCTTCAACTGATTGGATAAGGCCCACCCATATTATGGAAGGTAATCTGCTTTACTGAAAATCTACCATTAATCTAAATGTTAATCTCACTTAAAAACATCTTCACACTACATCTTGACTACTGTTTGACAAAATACCTGGTACCATGGCTTAGCCAACTTGACACATGAAATTAACCATTGCAGCATGTATATATTTTTGTATATGTGGAAAGTGGGTGGCTGGTTGGCTGAGAATGGGTGATTGGACATGTGGATGAGATGATGGATAGTATGTGGCTTGTTATGTGTTTGGATGGGAGGATGAATGAATGAATGAATAATGGAATGATAGGTTAAATTAATAGGTAGGGGACAGATAGATAAGTGGATGTGTAATTGATTGAGTCTGGGTGTGGGCCATAGGTGGTTGAATGGTGGGTTGACTAGTTGGACGTTATATAGTGAATCTGTTGTTGGGTGCATATATACAGGCACTGAATGGATGTCTGGGTGAATGCATGTATGAACGGATGATTGAATTAGTGGATAATTGGATGGTTAAGTGTATAGATTAGATATAAGTATAAATGGATGGAAGGGTGGATAAGTAAGTGGGTGGATATGTGAATAGATGTATTGGACAGTAGGGTTCTTTGGGAAAATGCTAAATTGGGAAAATCTAGAGGTGACAAGACCTTTATTATGGAAGAAAGAGTTGGTAGAAGGAAAGCAACATATCATGTACCATTTGTATGATTTATACAAGCTCCTTCATTCCTCTGAGCCTCTGTTTCTTTATCTTAAAAAAGAGAAATAAAATTCTATCTACCTGGCAGGGTGCTGTGAGGTTCAAGTGAGGTGTGTGTGCAAGTGTCTGGCACAGTGCCCTGAATAGTGTTAAGCTTTCAAACGTGTCAGTTTAATGCATTCCTCTGCTTCTCCTCCTCTTTCTCCCTTACGGGTGGTAGGTTATGATTTACAGGGCAGATTCATACTGAGGTCTCTTCCGAATCCTCCCACCCCAGCTTCAATATACACACCTCCCTGACACTGCTGATGTGACCCCCTGAGCCCCACACTGAGGCATTGAATAGACTTCAACCTCTCTCGGCTCAAAAGCGACACCCCTGGCTGAGTCTCTTGCTCCAACTGGAATGATTTCTTTGTCCTCAATGGACCAAAGACAACATCTGGGCCTGGCCACTGCTTCTCCCTGAATCTTCTCATGATACTTGAAAATGATGAGAAACACATTTGGCCCCCTTGCAGTGGCAATTGATACTTTCTTCAGGACAGATGAGAAGCATATCCAAGGCCACACACACAGTCACACACACACACACACGCACACACAAACATACCAAGTTTCTATCGGGGTGGGATGAAGTTCATGATATAGCTTGGGAGTCTGAGAAACCCAGGTTTAAATCTTGGCTCTGCCATCTTTTGGGCTGTATGATTTTGGAGATGTCACTTTCCTTTATTGAAAGTCAAAGCCCTTATCTATAAAATGGGAATAATATTGCCCAAGTCCTTTGTGTAAAGCAGTGAAATAATTATGACAAGTTGTCTGGAATATAATAAGCATTAAATAAATACAAGTTCCCATTTCCATCCTCATTGGGAAAAGTATGGTTGGGAAAGAAAGATCTAAGTTGTGCCAATTTGAGTTACATCTGTATTTAGAGCCCTGAAGTATAATTTATGTACCATAAACTGCATCCATTTAAAGTGAATAATTTGAGTTTTGACAAATGTAAGCACCAGTGAGGGCTTCCCAGGTGGCGCTAGTGGCAAATAATCCCCTTGCCAATGCAGGCGACATGAGACACAGGTTCAGTCCCCGGGTCAGCAGGATCCCCTGAGGAGGGCATGGCAACCCACTCCGGTATCCTTGCCTGGAGAATCCCACAGACAGAGGGGCCCGGCGGGCTGCCATCCACAAGCTCACAAAGAGTCAGACACAACTGAAGCGACTTAACACACATCTATGCACAAGTGAAACCATCACCACAATCAAAACACGACACATCTCCATAACCCCCTTTGCAGTCCATGCCTCCACCCAGCTCCATTCCCAGGCAGCCGTGGATCTGCTTTCTGCTTCTGTGGATTAACTTCCATTTTCTAGAATTTTATATAAATGGAAACACACAATGCGCCCTCTTTATGTCTGACGTCTTTCACTTTGATTAATGATTTGGGGGTGCATCCATGTTGTGGCATATATCAGTAATCCATTCCTTTAAATTGTTGACTTATTTTCCATAGTATGCCAATTTTTATTTGTCATTAACATAATGCTTTATTAATTTACTCACTCATTCAAATACTTATTTGTTTATTACTACTACTTTGTCCATTCATTCATTCATTCATTCCACAAATATATACAGCGTGCCGACTCCATGCCAGGTGTTCCTCAGGTATAGCACCAGAGCATACTAACAGCACGTGATATGTTAAAGGTATATAGTATATATACTTATGTTATTAATAAATATAATGTATATTTATTAGAGAAATTGGAGCTAAAGTAAATAGAGAAGACCCGTACTGAGAGAAGGAGACTGTATTTTATTAATGCAAGCAAATAAATATATAAAATAACAGGCTGTAATAAATGATATGAAGTATAAAACAACAGGCTGTGATAAATGATATGAAGAGAAACAAGACACGTTTTGGGGGTAGGTGTTTATGGAGGTGTGAGCTACTTTTCGTAAAGTGGTTGGAGCAGCTGCTTTGGAGGCAGCTCTATGATTTGGGGATATGGAGAAGGGGAGTCAGAAGGGCAGAGATGTTTGTGAAGGTGCATATCTGGCATACTAAAGAGAAGCAAATCTACTGTCTGAAATGAAGACGGGTGTTAGAAGTGGTTGACATTCAGAGAGCATATTTAGAGGAGGGACACTGATGAGATCCACCCCAAAGGGTGTTTTGTAGAGAGAGGACAGAAACTCGAGGCTCTCTGATATTCAGGGACAGCAGGATGAAGGGTAATCAGCCGAGGCAGCAAAGAGTGGCCAGAGGGCAGGAGTGGAACCAGGGAGAGTGAGTCCAGAAGCTAAGTGCAAAGGAGGTGTCAAGAAGGAGAGAGAACATCCCTGGAGCCCAGGGCTGCTGGGGGACTGAGGTGGAGAAGGAGGAGCAGGAGAAGCAGGGGGAAGAGGCGGAGCAGAGGGGGGCTGCACATTGCCCACGGGAGGCCTTTGTGTTTCAGAAATGCAGTGCGCAAGGAAGGTGGGGATGATGCAGGTAGGGTTGGGAGAAAGCGAGGAGGAGGTGGAGAGAGTAAACAGTCTCTGAGGCATTCTGCTGGAAGGGAGAAGAAAAGTAGGGTGACCACTGCTGGGGATGTGGGAGTCAACGAGCTTATTGTTTTTAAGCTAGGGATTATGTGACGTAGTTTTACACTAACGTGTTGGAGTTGGTATTTACTGAAGACTTTTTCTTTTCAGGCCTGATGCTACATACCCTATTTTTCTCAGTTTTTTCTAGAATGTTGTTCCTCCTCCCTTCAGCTTTAAGTAACTGCTTTATATGGAGGAGAGGGGTGTCTGAGTGGATCCCGAGGGCCAGAGCATGGGCTGGGAAGAGGAGGAGATGGGCAGAGGGGAAAAATCTCAGCCGGCCTGGATGGCTTTCCCCTCCTTCACCTCGGAAGGGCCTGCAGGCACCGAGGAGAATGCAGGGCCATGTCTCCCCAGCTCCTGGCTGAACTGGGAAAAGCATTGCCTCGGCCCTGCTGAGGGAGGCCTGGGCCAGGGAATGGGCTGAGGCAGGAAGCGAGCCCCTTGGTGGTGACTCGGCCTCGCTCTGGGGATGAAGTGAGCCCGGCACCTGCTCTGAGGTCACCGCCCTGCCCACAGGCCTCGGGCCAGCCCCTCCTCATGTCCGTTTCCGCCAGCTTGCAGGCCCTGGGGACTGGGAGGGTCTGGACAAGCAGCCGGGGGTGCTTCCCTGTCTTTGGACAAGATCTCACTTGGACACAGCTTTTTTCTTTCCTTCGGAGGCTGCTTGGGAAGGTGGGTGTGGAGTCTACAGACAGGGGTGTGAACCTGGTTCTAGGATATTTCTGAGGGAAGACCAAGGTGACTGACCTGTCCGGGGTTAGGCAGGATTTTCCTGCATTTAGCACTGAGAGTCTCATATCCTATGAAATCCTTCAGTCCTAGGCAAACCACCATAGAAATAGACAGTGGATGCAGCTGAAACTCAAGGGCAGGGAGTGACTTATTCAGCCCAGAAGAGGCAGTATGAGAGAGTGACTAAGAGCCCTGACTTCATCAATTCCTAGCTGTGAGACCTGGCTAACAGTTCCTCAGTGTATCCATCTATAGAATGGGAGTAATCATAGTTCCTCTCTCTTAGTGTTGTTGTGAAAATTATGCATAAAGCACTAAAACCTGCCTAACTAATAATAAATACTCAACAGATGCCAGTATTGGGGGATAATTTGTAACCTTAGTTCCTCAAGTAGGTACTCAGCAAATGTCTGTTTAATTGCTCTATCTTTCTATCGATCGATTGATCTTCTATTTACTGAATTTGTTCAGTTCAGTTCAGTCGCTCAGTCATGTCCGACTCTTTGCGACCCCATGAATCGCAGCATACCAGGCCTCCCTGTCCATCACCAGCTCCCAGAGTTTACTCAAACTCATGTCCATCAAGTCGGTGATGCCATCCAGCCATCTCATTCTTTGTCGTCCCCTTCTCCTCCTGCCCCCAATCCCTCCCAGCATCAGGGTCTTTTCCAATGAGTCAACTCTTCGTGTGAGGTGGCCAAAGTATTGGAGTTTCAGCTTCCGCATCAGTCCTTCCAATGAACACCCAGGACTGATCTCCTTTAGGATGGACTGGTTGGATCTCCTTGCAGTCCAAGGGACTCTCAAGAGTCTTCTCCAACACCACAGTTCAAAAGCATCAATCTTCCGGCGCTCAGCTCTCTTTATAGTCCAACTCTCACATCCATACATGACCACTGGAAAAACCATAGCCTTGACTAGACATACCTTTGTTGGCAAAGTAATGTCTCTGCTTTTTAATATGTTATCTAGGTTGGTCATAACTTTCCTTCCAAGGACTAAGCGTCTTTTAATTTCATGGCTGCAATCAACATCTGCAGTGATTTTGGAGCCCCAAAAAATAAAGTCTGACACTGTTTCTACTGTTTCCCCATCTATTTGCCATGAAGTGATGGGACCAAATGCCATGATCTTAGTTTTATGAATATTGAGTGTTAAGCCAACTTTTTCACTCTCCTCTTTCAGTTTCATCAAGAGGCTTTTTAGTTCCTCTTCACTTTCTGCCATAAGGGTGGTGTCATCTGCATATCTGAGGTTATTGATATTTCTCCTGGCAATCTTGATTCCAGCTTGTGCTTCTTCCAGCCCAGCGTTTCTCATGATGTACTCTGCATATAAGTTAAATAAGCAGGGTGACAATATACAGCCTTGACGTACTGAATTTGTAAGTGAATGCAATTACTTTGGCAAGAGTGTATATGACACATTTGGGGAAGCCTGGTGAAAGGGAGACTGATTCTATTTAGCAGGAAACAGAGGCAGCCTCACAGCGAAGGCAGTCTGCAGGCTGGGTGTTGCAGGTTGGGCAGGAGTTTTCCAGGTAGATCAGCCTGAGGGAAAGAACGCCCGCAGTGCAGCCTGTGCAAAGGCGCAGAGGTGTGAGCGCAGCAGAGCAGGTGGCTTCACCCCGGGCACATGCTGTTTAGACACAACTCAGCAGCTCTGTTACCAAAGCAACCAAATCTCGCAGAGGTCGGTTTTCCTTAGAGATTTTCCTCCACCCACGACTGCAGATGCTCCCTCGCCGCCCAGTCTTCTTCAGTGGGTACGCCAGCAGGCAACGCAGCACCTAGTATATAGGATGTGTGCAGTAAGTACTTATTGCTCCTTGGCTTTGTACCTGCTGCTGTGTTAAGGGCATTGTGTGTATCCTTCTCATTTAATCTTTACTTCGGGGATGTCCTGGTGGTCGGGTGGCTAAGATTCTGCTCTCCCAATGCAGGGGCCCCCAGTTCGATTCCTTGTCAGGAAACTAGATCCCACATGCTGCAACTAAGAGCTTACATGCCTCAACAAAAGATCCTTCATGCTGCAGCTAAAGATTCTGCATGCTGCAACTAAAGATATCTTTCGCTGCAACTTAAAAAAATCCCTGCATGCTGCAAACTGGAAGTGTGTGGAAGATCCCACACACTGCAACTAAGACCCCGCACGGTCAAATAAATAAATTAAAACTATTTAAAATAACTATTTAAAATGAACAAAAACATCACTTAAAAAATCTTTACTTTGACTATCTCCCATTTTAAAGATGAGGAAATTGAGGTATGAAATAAACACATTGCTTGAACAAGGTCCAAGAGCTGGTAGGTGAAATGCGGGCATTTAAAACCAAGGAGTGTCTGCCCCTTCCCTTGCTGCTGCTGCTGCTGCTAAGTCACTTCAGTCGTGTTCGACTCTGTGCGACCCCATAGACGCCAGCCCACCAGGCTCCCCCATCCCTGGGATTCTCCAGGCAAGAATACTGGAGTGGGTTCCCATTTCCTTCTCCAGTGCATGAAAGTGAAAAATGAAAGTGAAGTAGCTCAGTCGTGTCCGACTCTGTGCTACCCCATGGACTGCAGCCTACCAGGCTCCTCCATCCATGGGATTTTCCAGGCAAGAGTACTGGAGTGGGGTGCCATTGCCTTCTCCGGTCCCTTCCCTTGCCCCTCGATTAAGCTTTAACCACTCCCTTACATATTTCTTTAGTATTTGGCAAATGGCATCTCTGGCTCCAGTTCTAAGAACAGGAGGAGGTTGGCTGAACTCTGGGATCTCTGCATTTACCCTGGTGGGGAGCTACCTCTGCTCAGCTCAACTACAAGAGTTGCTCCCTGCTCCACAGGGCGGCCTCGCATGGGGGAGGCCAGGTGAACGGTAGAGCCAGGCTGCTTGCGTTCCCATCCTGGCTCCATGCTTCCTGGCAGCGTGGCCCTGGGCTTGCCACTGACCCTCTGTGGCCTCGGCTTCCTCTCCTCTACAATGGGGGATTAAGGGAGTTGGCTCATATAAGGCACTTGGAGCAGTGAGGGCACGTGGCGCGCACTCAGTGTATGCTAGCTGTTCTTATAGCAAACTTGATCATTATCGGCTTCCCTGGTAGCTCAGCTGGTAAAGAATCCGCCTCCAATCCGGGAGACCTGAGTTCAATCCCTGAATAGCAAAGGTCTCCTGGAGAAGGGAAAGGCTGCCCACTCCAGTATTCTGGCCTGGAGAATTCCATGGACTGTATAGTCCGTGGGGCCACCAAGAGTCGGACACGACTAAGTGACTTTCACTTCACTTATCATTACAGGGCCCCAGGTCCCATGTGGCCATCAGACAGCGGGGACACAGCATGGAATAACATGTGACCCTGCCCTGGAGGCGCTCAGGGGACAGGAACAACAGCTCAGAGGAGTGGGGGACCCACCTTTAGGAGTCATTGGCAGGTGCGTTTTCCTTTAAAATTTTTATTTATTTGTGTATGTGTTTATTTTTGGCTGTGCTGGGCCTTCATTGCAGCTCGGGCTTTTCTCTAGTTGCAGAGACCCGGGGCTGCTCCCCAGTTGCTGCGGCAGGCTTCTCACTGTGCTGGCTTTGCGTGTTGCAGAGCATGGGCTTTCGGGGGCACAGGCTTCGGTAATGACGACACGTGGGCTCAGTACTTGTGGCTCCCGGGCTCTAGAGCACAGGCTCAGTGGTTGAGGCTCCTGGGCTCTAGAGCAGAGGCTCAGTTGCTTCACAGCATGTGGGATCATTCTAGGTCATTCTAGATCAGGGTTTGAACCCATGTCTCCTGCAATGACAGGCAGATTCTTTACCACTGAGAAGCCCTGGCAGGTGGATTTTATTTAATTTACAGGGATGTGAGACAACACTTGGAGCAAGAGAGCAGAGTAGGAAGAAAAGTTGTGGATGATCAAGCTCATGGAGCTCAATCCAGGCAGAGAAGACAGCACCCCAAACAAGATGACCAACTGCAATTTTGCAGTCCCAGGGAAACTGGGACATCTGGTCACCTTAGTTCCAAAGGAGCCCAAAGGCACGGCCGGAGGTGGGAGAAACCCAGGACAGTGAGACGGAGATGAGTGACCAGCACTGACGCTGTGAGTCCCCTGGATTCAGCGACACAGCCATCACCAGGGGACTAAACAAGAGCAGCCCCTGGGAAGGCAGGACTGAAAGCCTGGTTGAAGCTGGATGAGAGTGAAAGCGTGGTGTGGAGGTGAGAGTATAGACAACTGAAAATTTCTGAAACATTTGGTTGAGAAAGGGAATGAAGTCCAAGACAGGAACATTTAAAAACGCTGACAACAAAGAACCCAGCAAAGAAGGAGAAAATGGAGATTCAGGACACAGTGCATTGATAGGAGTCAGATCACTGGGGGAGATGGGATGGGAGAACCCAGCTGGGGAGACTGGCCTTTGAGAGTGACTGGACCATCATCTCCATGGTGAGGGGAGAGGAGGAGAGTAGGGGATACAGGGCCGTGGCCTGGAGAGGCATGGACTCCCATCTGCAGGCTTCCATCTCCCTTATGAAGATATCTTGCGGGAAACAGGATAGGGCTTGGGCAAGGGTGAGGCTGAAGGAGGAAGGGTGATCAGAGGGTTGAGGAGTGGGAAGGAGCAATGAAATAGCCGTGTGGAAGGAGGGGGGGAAAGCAGGCTGGAGTGGAGGGTCAGCCTGCTGGCAGCAGGTCGCCTGGTGCAGGGGAGGCACTGTGACTCCAGAGACCATCTCCCCGGCTGGGTGAGTTTCTTCAGATGAGCTCAAAGCAGGAGCAGAGGAGGTGGGGTGTGTGTGGTGGGTGGACCTATCCAGGCTCATGGCTCAGGGTGATGGAGGCAGAAAAGGCTGGAAGGGGAGAGTATGTAGTGATGACACAGATGTGCCGTGGGATCTGGGCTGGAGAAGATGTGCAGGAACTCAGCCAAGTGGGGGACAGAGATGCTAGAATCAATGGATGCGTTGAGAACTGCTCAGAGGGAGCAGACGAGGGGCAAACGAACCTCAAAGACAGAGGGATGTAGTTGGAGAATGCAATGTTTGAATTCTTATATTTCTGGTAACAAGTTATGACAGCTGATTTGGAGCAGAGGGGCACTGGTGATGAGGAAGTCCAAGGCCAGGGAGGCCAAGGAGTTGGTTGGGATGTCCGCGGGGGTGTCCAAGGGACGGGGGCAGCAGCAAGACACAGGTTGAGAAGGGAGCCCTCAGTGAGTGAGGAGCAAAGGAGAGGCTGGTGGACGACAGTGATGGGGGTGAGGTGTAACCCATCAGCCTGAACCCCAGAGGGGCGGGGTGATTGAGAAGGAGGGAGCAGCGGAGGTCAGAAAGTGGCCGTGGGAGCAAGGTGGTGCCACTTCCACTTCCTTTCTCTGAGGTGTGAGAGGAAACCCAGCCTCCCCTGGTGGGTGTGCGGGGAGGACATCCTCAAGGAAGGGCCAGCTTTGGTGGAGGGAGGGGACTCGGGCTCTGAGAGGAGGGTCCTCCGTGTGTGAGGGCGTGTGCTGCTAAAGGAGCTCTCGATCCGGAGGGCACCCTGAAAAGGTTCCGAAAGGAGGAAAGGTGGCACACTGGGCCAGGGGAGAGACTGTGGCCTATGGGGGTGAGGATTTGGAGGGGCGGGCCATCCTCCAGGGACGTGACGCTTTGCCGTGAGCCCTGCGGGTGTCTTGGAGAAGGGTGGACATCCGGGCCCAGAGGGATTCGACTGAGGCCAGGAGGTGTGGCCAGAAGCTTCAAGGTGCTAGTGACGGTGGTGGTGGGTAGCTAAGTGGTGCTCCAGGGAGGAGCACTTTTATGCCTCCTCCTGGGCAGAGGGCTTGTGTCCCAGGGCTGGGTCCCCTACGACAGGTCCCAGCTGTCTCAGAGGGTGCCACCCCCTCGTCAGCCTCTGACCCCTGGGTCAGGGGCCCATCTCCCTGGGAGCTGGGAGCTAGTGGCCAGCCTGAGCCAGCTGCCTGAAGGGGAGGAGGCCCCTGCAATGACCGGCTCTTTTACACCCCAAGGAAAAACAAGGCCCATCTGCAAAAACCCGGAGGTGTGAGGTGGGGGCTTGGCAAACAGAGGCTGTGAATGAGGAGGCTCCCCGTCAGCGCTCCCGCTGAGACGGTGTGGGAAGGCCGGCCAGCCTCCAGCCTGCAACCTGGCGCCCCTCCCTCCGTGGGGCCTCGCAGGGCCTCTGGAGAGCAGCGTGGAGCTGGGAGGGCCTCGGAAGCACCTGGAGGAGCAGGCAGCTTGGGATTCTCAGCAGAGGGCGGCCTGAGAATGAGCTCTGTGCAGGGGGCCACAGACCCCTGATAGCCCTGAGCACCCTGGGGTGAGCGGTCCCCACTGGAGGCCTCAGTTTCCCTGGCCATACAGCTTTGGATGTCCAGAGCTCGGGACGCTCCCTCTGGCTGGTGAGGGTGTTCAGACCCTCCCAGTACGGGGGCAGAAGGGCCTAGTGCCTGCCTGCTCTCTCCGGAGCAGCTCAAATTCCATTCCTGAATATCAATGAGCTGGCCCAGGAATGTCTGCCACACAGCTGGCTGCAGAGGGCGGGCTGGGTGGGAAGGAGGAAACGGCCTGCCAGGCTCTCCCAGACCCACCTGCCCCGGCAGGCAGGGCAACCTGGGGCGGGACAGACCCTCCTGAGGCCCCAGTCACACCTCGAAGTCTCAAACAAACTCCCAAAGTCTGCTTTCCCACTCTGGGAAGAGGCTGAACTGAGATTCCACTCCTGGCGTCTTCAGCTCCAAACCTGTGATATTCATACTCTTGTTGTCGTAGGGGATGGAGGAACTGCATATTCGGACAGCTCAGAGGCTGCTGAGCTGAGAGCTGCATTCGTTCGTTTCTTTATTCTGCAAAGATGTATGTGCCAGGATGGTGTTGGGTGCCGAGGATTCGGCTGTGAGCAGGCTGGGGAGATTTTCCGGACCAAAGAGGAAAAGAATCATCTGATGTAAACAATGCTCCTCAGTCATCCCTGGCCCCTAGCAGTTGATCTGAAAAGGCTGGTCAATGCTGCGTTTCTCTGCAGTTCAGAAGACTCTTCCAAGTTAGCAAGAGTGTTTATAAATGAATCTCAAGACAGAAGACCCCTGCCACTTCAGGAGAAATAAACCTCCAGAGAACTGGGACCTCGGGGCTCTCAGATGTGCCAGTTCTTGGGCCTGGTGCAGGGAGCAGGCAGATTTCAAGGTTGTTGGACAAGGTTTCTGCAGCACAGAGCTCACAGCCAGGCTGTCATGGAGCAGAGAGCAGGGAGGGGCCAGGTAGGAAAAGGGTCAGAGGCAAGAACTGGGCATGGAAGGAGGAGCAAGTATTCCTCAAGGGATAAAGCAGAGAAGGGCCTTTGGGTAGAGGAGTGGCAGCTTTGGAGGCCTGGCAGGGTGCTACAGGACCACTGGAATGCAGACAGGGCACCTGAGGCTGGAAGGTGGGCCTAAACTCAGAGGGGAGGTGGGTGTGGGCAAGCAAGGGGCGCTCTGCTTGACTCGAGGAATAGTCCAGCCTTGTCCCCTGCCTAGACAACCATTCTAGATGTGTCTCCTTGTGCCTGGTAAACAGATTGGGGCTGCCCGTGACAAAGGATGACGTCTTGAAGCTGACCGGCCTGCCCCTCCACTGACACTTAGGGTTGAGTCTAGGCCACAAACACCACCATCTGTAAAAAGGGAGCTATAAGAACGTGCCTGTGGCAGGGGGCCGGGTAGCTGCTGGGTCACACCTGCTACGGCACAAAACTGAAGCCCTCCGGAGAAGCTTAGCCGTGGGACCCAGACTGAGCAACCTCGACACGTTCCTTCCCCTCCCTGTGCCTCAGGTTCTCTGCGGGCTCAGGGGTGCCCTTCAGCGTCGTCATTCTGATGTCCCAAAGCAGGTAGTGTTGGGTGGCCACATAGAAGGTTGCTGCAGAACTAATTTAGTTAACTGTGGCTGTCGTTTCTGATCTCTGGCCACTGTGGGGGTCGGGAGTGGGGAGGGGAGGGAGATTGAGAGCCCTCAGGGCTGGTTGCAATGGTTTCACTGTGGGGCCAGCCCCTGGGGAAAGCCATGCAGCTTGAAGCTGGCACCTGGACATCCATGAGGTTTAGACTCTGAATATTCGTTGGAAGGACTGATGCTGAAGCTGAAGCTCCAATACTTTGGCCTCCTGATGCAAAGAGTCGACTCATTGGAAAAGACCCTAATGCTGGGAAAGACTGAAGGCAAAAGGAGAAGGGTACAACAGAGGATGAAATGATTAGATAGCATCATTGACTCAACAGACATGAATTTGAGAAAACTGAGGGAGATAGTGGACAGAGGATCCCGGCGTGCTGCAGTCCATCGGGTCACAGTGTCGGACACGACTTAGTGACTGAACAACAACCTGGGATAGGGAATAGAGGCAGGCTGGGGACCTTGGTTCCTGTTATCCAGGGAGACCAAAAGCCATATTTTGTTCTGGGATCCATTCATCCACCCATCCATGCATTTAGTGACTGAGCACAGACCCATTCCAACTGTGTGATCAACAATGGACACTGAAGGTGCTTAGAAAGCGTGGCACCAATACTAGAAAGATCTCACTCTGGCAGTGGGGCCATTTCACTGAGCACCTCGGTAACTCCTTGCTTCCTGTGTGCACTCAGGGGAGCCAGTTCATTCTCATGAGCTTCAGTTTCCTCCTCTGAAGAGGAGGGTTTCACGATCCCCACCCACAGTGCTGTTGTGAGTTTCACATGGTGAAGGCTGGGGGCTGTCATTAGATGGACTGTGGCCTCATGCCTGAGCCTCCAGCTAGCATGGTGGCAGGACCAGCTGTGGGGACCAGAAGAAAGGGGGCAACGGGGTTAGGCTGCGCTGGCCATTTCCTGGCTGTGTGATAGCAGGTCAGCCCCTCATATGTAAATCAGTGATGATATGTCCTACCGTGCAGGGTTGGGTTGAAGAGGAACAGGTCGTGAGGGGCAGTCTTGATGCGTTAAATTGGGGACAGATAATGAATGCTAGCCTCCTTCCAGTTGCTCGTCTCTGATGGGCTGGGCTGGGGGTGTTATGAGTCCCGAGGGCTGTTGAAGAGAGTATCAGGAGGCGTCTCCAGTGGGCCCGGGAGTCCCGGAAAGCTCCCGGGAGATCCCTGAGTGGCACAGTCAGGATGGAAGAATGGGTGGAACAGACCAGATTCTGGTTCTCACGGAGCCCCTTGACTGGGGGCGGGAGAGGGGTGAACAATACCAAATACACAGAGCAGGCTGCGGAAAGTGATCTGAGGGAAAGCTCCGGGGAGACGTGCTGGCAGGTCAAGTGGCTGCTTGAGATGGAGAAGTCAGGGAAGGCCTCTCAGAGGAGAAGGCCTTTGAGTGGCGACTAGAAGGGCAAGGAGGAACCAGCTGTTCAAAAGTTGGACAAAGAGGTAGAGCAAGTGCCAACGCTCTAGGGTTGCAAAGAGTTTGGAGGTTTGAGAATGCAAAGGGGGCCATGCTCGTGGAGAGGGGTGGAGGGTTCGGGCACGAAGGGAAGAGGGTAAGATACTCAGCTGGAGAGTCAGATCCAGGCCAGATCAGACGGCAGAAAAGTTGATGGAGATGGTGATGACTCATATTTCCCAACTGAGGAAACTGAGGACTCAGAAAGGTTAACCCACCTGCCCAAATGCAAGTTGGCAAGAGACGGTGCCCAGGTGGGTCTCCAGTGTCCTACCGCATCGAGAGGCAGGGGGCCAGCCCTCAGGAGCTCTGAGGTCCCCCCAGCCCCTCCCTCGCCCTCTCGAGGGGTGAGGAGGGAGGGGCCGGCCCAGCAGAGAGAACGCCGCGTCTGCGGGAGAGAGTCCGAAGAGGCAGCAGCCTAAACACACGGCAGACCCCGGCCAGCCCCGGCTGCCAGCACAACTGCTTGTGCGCCTGCCAAGGAGCCAGATGCCGCTTCTGGAAAAAATATCTTCCTGGCTTGGCACTCCCTGGCCGGCCGGCCTGCCATGCGAGGGGCGGAGGGGCTGCCGAGTGTGGGCCGCGCAGCACCCCAGAACGGCACTGCTGTGCCTTTGAAGCCAGGGCAGGAACAGGGAGGGAGGGGGCGCGGAGGATGCAAGCAAAATATTTTCGCTAAAAATATTCTGGTCCAGGAGAAGATCTTTTTTCTTTTTTTCCCCTACTCTTGCTGGAAAACCAAAGTCTTATTAAAACAACACCAGAATATTTCATGTTGATATCAATTAGGCGAAGGAGAAGGAATCTTGAATTTTCCTCCCAGCCAGTTTCACATAAAAGGAATATTCTCCCAGAGGCCAAAGGATGAAGGTTTTTAGTTTTTTTTTTTTTCCCTGCAAAAAAATTTCCTGCAATGTGGATGGAAAGTTCCTCATGTCTGAGCGCTCCCTGAGAAGTCGGGGCTCTGGGTCCTGAGGCTGGGTTCTCCCCCTATGTCAGGAGGGACAGGGCAGGTGGCTGGCCCCTTATGAGCCTGTCAGGGAGGGACGCAGCCAGGACTGCCTGCATCCAGGCAGACCTGTAATCTACCAAGCCCGGCCAGTTGGACCAGGGAGCTAAGATGGGCAGATACAGACAGAGTGCTTGGCCTCTGCCTCTGGCATCTCTCAGCTAAGCGTCTCAGGCAGCGTCAAGACAGGGAGTCCACTCTGAGGTGCCAGGCCTGGCCTGGCCCCTCTCCTTGGCTGAGGCCTTTCCTAAACAGGATGGCAGCACCATTTCTGCACACCTCTTCTGTGTCAGGCACCTTAAAATATATATCAGTGTAGTACCTCCTTTAGTCCTCACAGTGAGTACAAGAGAGCAGGGGATTATATCATCCCCAGTGCCCCTGAGACAACTGGGCTTGGTGTCACACAGCAATTAGGCTGCAGTGACAAAACTGGAAGCCAGATCCTTCTAACCCTACAGTCTGTGCTCTGTCCTCTGTCACAACCTGTCTCTTGATGGCTCATTGGCTCCCATCCCCTTGGCATCCCCAGATTTGTTCTTCCATGGAGTATTTGGTAAGGAAGTGAGGCTCTCCTGTGTTTGATGTTATCGCAGTCTTCCAACTCCAAATCAGAAGTCTAGGAAGCAGCCCTTCAGCCATATTTTCTCCTCTTCTCAACTCTCTGAATTTCCCTTCAGTTCAGTTCAGTCGCTCAGTTGTGTCCAACTCTTTGTGACCCCACGAACTGCCCACGCCAGGCCTCCCTGTCCACTGCCAACTCCTGGAGTTCACCCAAACTCATGTCCACTGAGTCGGTGATGCCATCCAACCATCTCATCCTCTGTCGTTCCCTTCTCCGGCCCTCAATCTTTCCGAGCATCAGGGTCTTTTAAAATGAGTCGGCTCTTCGCACTAGGTGGCCAAAGAATTCATTCCGTTATTCAACCATCCATTTATTTATCTATCCATCCACCCACATTCTCCTCTTCCATCCATCCACCCACCTTCCATCCCTCCATCCATCCACCCTTCTACTCATATATTTATCCACCCATCCATCCCATGTTTGTTAAGCGCCAGGTACTGGAGATATAGAAATGATTAGAACAGAGCTCCTGCTCAAGTCCCATTCAGATTGATCAAATATTGGAGGTGGAATATAACTTTAGAAAGTATCTAATCCCATCTTCTCTGTAATTCAGATAGGAAGGAGTATCTTTATTTTACAGATGAGGAAACCACAGTTCAGGGAAACCATGAGACTTGCTAGGTTGTGTTTTGCAGCAGAAGCTCGAGAACTTTGAAGACAAAACAGACTTGAGTTCTAGCCCTCTTTGCTCTGCTAGAACTTGATTTTGTGCAAGTAACTGAAACTGAGTGCAGAGGAGAGCAGTAAGTGAGGTCAGAGATTATGGCTCCAGGTTATGGAAGGTTTTGTAGGCCATTGTTAAGAACTCTAGCATCTACTGCAAGGAAGAGGGCAACATTGCAGGGTTTTGACCAAGGTAGAGACACAATTAATTTCAGTTTTAAAAGGACTGCTGTGATTCTTGTGTAGAGAATACCCTGGCAAGAGGTAAGAGTCCAAGCAGGGTGATGACAAGCTAGGAAGCTAGTGTAATAATCTAAGCAAGAGAGGATGGATGGCATTGTGGCTTTATGGCTGAACAGCTGGAAGGCTGGAGTTGCCATCACCTGAGAGGTGACGGGTGGAGCCACTTGGGGGGAGATCAGGAGTTCATGCCTGGCCATGCTGAGTCTGAGATGTGCGCTAGTTATCTAAATTGAATAGGCAGTTAGGCATGCCTCTGGGTCAGGAGCAGGTCTGGGTAGAGGTATAGATCTGGGAGTCATTGGTATATGAATGAAGTTTAAAGCCTTGAGACTGGAAAGATCACAAAGCAAAGAGAAGAGACAGAGAAGAGAAAAGGACCAAGGACTGAGCCTTGGGGCCTCCATCACTAAGAGATTTTACTAGTACATAGTGAGCTTGCAGGATACGGATGGGAAGAAAACGTGGTTATAGGCCTCACAGAGTGTGCATTCTAAAGGGGACAACAGACACAGAAGGAACCAGCAGTTCCACTCAATTTGGTTTAGGAAAGGGGCAGCCCATGGTCTGTGACAGCTTAGAGGCAGTGCCTCATCCAGCCCATGAGATGCGCACAAACCAGGCCTGTTCTGATTCCACTCTCATGGGTGTTGCCTGGGCCTCAGTGATTGCTAGCACCCCCTGAACTTATTCTGTTCCACAAAAGGGGGAAGGAGGAGTTGTGGGTGGCCCAAACCCAAGGATTGAAAATGCAAGTCATTCTCACCATAGTCCAATAGATAAGTACTAACATTGTTGTTTTAAGATGAGAAAACTGAAGATCAGAAAGAGAAAACCCATGGGCCCCAGGCCTGATTTTAAAGATCATGCACTTAACACATAGAGATGGATGCTGAGGAAGGGGCTCAGAACCTTTACACTATGGTCTGGGCTGTCTCCTTAGAGGGTGCTCCCTGGCCTGCCAGGATGCAAAGGCAGGTGCTCTCAGGGGCCAGGCAGAGGACATCTATGAGGAATGTGGGCTGGGGTGGGGTGTGGTGACCACAAGCCTGGACTGAGGGGCAGCCACTCCTCAGCTCAGCCAGTTGTGGTCCCGTGGAAAGGTGGGTCCAGGGTTGCCAGATCTGATTTCTAACCAGAAGCCGGAAACCTCGTCTTTTATGTGAAATTTCCTACTTTTTAAAGCAGCTTTGGGTCCAAGCAAAACATGTCTGCATGCTGAGTTGACCTCATGGGCCACTGGCTCCAAGCTTTGGCCTTTCTGACTGGGTGGCTGAAAAGTAAGGGCTTTAGGACCACAAGGGCCTGGGTTGAAATCTCCAAACCCTCCCTTACTGGCTGTGTGATCTTGAGCAAGAGAGTTCACCTCTCTGGCTCTTGCTTTCCTCATCTGTCAGTCATCGCTGAGTGTCAGGGCTGTGGCGGGTCCTGGGTGACACTGTGTACAGGCTGCCTAGGCCGTTACTGGGCCCTCACAGATGTTCCATGAAAGGGGGTGAGGAGATGGTCTATGTGTGTATGTTGAGGGTAGGGGTTGGGTGAGATTTTATTGCCTGTCTTGGCTTTACTTGGTAGCTCCTGAGTACTGGAGAGCCCGTGTACCCCTGCACACTTGCCCTGAAGGATGCCTTTCCTTTCCTGACTCCTCTTGCAGGCAGTCTGAACCATGGGCCCCTCATGCCAACCCTGGGTAGCAGTGGCTTTCAGCCCCCAGCCTTCCCCCCCGAGCCCAGCTTCTCCCTCCCTCCGCTGCACAGGAGAGCCGTGGGGACGTCTGGATTCCTGAGGGGATGTTTTCCACATTTCTGGAAACCCACTGCGGTTTGGTTTGCTGTGGTAAAGGCCTTGGCAGGGGCTCAGCCCAGTGGAACGGCTGGTGGCTGGGAGGGGCCCGAATGGAAGAGACATTCATTGAGCGCCCACTGTGTACCAGGCCCCAGGGAGTCACTGATGCTTAAAACACTCCCTACCCTCCAAGAATCTCATTATCTTATTATGGATACAAACTAGAAACAGGAGAAGCTAAAAACAGACCTTCAGACCAAGTGCTTGTCACTCAAGCCAGGAGCCTGCCGCCCCGCCCCCTTCTCGGCCCCGCCCCTCTCTCTCCACCTGGCTACCAGTTTGGGTTGCCATTTTCCCTTCCTCGGATGATGGCCGCCGCCTACTCCCGGACTCCCTGCCTCCAGCCTCCTTCAGTTCTTCTGCACAGGGCCTGCTGAAAGGGCTTTTTAAAACACAAATCTGCTCCTGCAGCTTCCCTGCCGAAAGCCCTCGTGACCTCATGATGGCGTCCAAACTTCCCATGATGGCTCAGAGGCCTTTTGGCCTCT
This sequence comes from Cervus canadensis, assembly GCF_019320065.1. NCBI lineage: Eukaryota > Metazoa > Chordata > Mammalia > Artiodactyla > Cervidae > Cervus > Cervus canadensis. Next base: position 3,036,045 of record NC_057401.1, read on the forward strand.
GCTCTTACCGCCCTCAACAACTTCATCTGGTAAGTTTCTCTCCACATGAGCGTGTTCTCTATGCCGGAAGTCTTTAAGTTAACTGTGTGCCCTCTGCTTTCTCTCAGCTCTGGGCCTTTGCACACATGGTTCTCCCTTCCTAGAATATGTCTTCACCGTAGCATCCACCACGTGAACTCCTAGTTATTCCTCAGGGCTTAGTTTAAATGCCAGTTCCTCCAGGAAGTCTTCCACATCCACTCCCATCTGCTGGATTAGGTGTCTTCATTCTGTATCTCCAGTGTTTAGTTTACAGTGTGGCTCAGATGATAAAGAATGTGCCTGCAGTGTTGAAGACCTGAGTTCAATCCCTAGGTCAGGAAGATCCCCTGGAGAAGGAAATGGCAATCCACTCCAGTATTCTTGCCTGGAGAATCCCATGGACAGAGGATCCTGGCAGGCTACAGTCTATGGGATTGCAAAGAGTCGAAGGCGACTGAGCAACTAACACTCACTTTCATTCCTAATCCTAAAGCTAATTCTGATTCTAATACCAAAGCCAATACTAACATCTAAAACAGACTAATACTAATAGCAACAGTTAGAAATGGACATGGAACAGCAGACTGGTTCCAAATTGGGAAAGGAGTATGTCAAGGCTGTATATTGTCATCCGGCTTATTTAACTTATATGCAGAGTACATCATGTGAAATGCTGGGCTGGATGAAGCACAAGCTGGAATCAAGATTGCCGGGAGAAATATCAATAACCTCAGATACGCAGATGACACCACCTTTATGGCAGAAAGTTAAGAGGAACTAAAGAGCCTCTTGATGAAAGTGAAAGAGGAGTGTGAAAAAGTTGGCTTAAAACTCAACAGTCAGAAAACTAAGATCATGGCATCCAGTTCTATCACTTCATGGCAAATAGATGGGGAAACAATGGAAACAGTGAGAGACTTTACTTTTTTGGGCTCCAAAATCACTCCAAAGTCAGATGGTGACTGCAGCCATGAAATTGAAAGACAGTTGTTCCTTGGAAGAAAAGCTATGACCAACCTAGACAGCATATTAAAAAGCAAAGACATTACTTTGCCAACAAAGGTCCGTCTTGTCAAGGCTATGGTTTTTCCAGTAGTCATGTGAGAGTTAGATCATAAAGAAAGCTGAGCAGCAAGGAATTGATGCTTTTGAACTGTGGTATTGGAGAAGACTCTTGAGAGTCCGTTGGACTGCAAGGAGATCCTACCAGTCCATCCTAAAGGAGAGAAGTCCTTTTTTTTTTCTTTTTAAAAATTAATTTATTTGTTTTAATTGGAGGCTAATTGCATTACAATATTGTAGTGGTGTTTGCCATACATTGACATGAATCAGCATGGGTGTGTGTGTGTTCCCCATTCTGAACTCCCTCCCATCTGCCCTCCCCATCCCGTCCCTCAGGCTCATCCCAGTGCACCAGCCCTGAGCACCCTGTCTCATGCATCGAACCTGGACTGGCGATCTGTTTCACATATGGTAATAGACATATTTCAATGCTATTCACTCAAATCATCCCACTCTCGCCTTCTCCCACAGAGTCCAAAAGACTGCTCTTTACATCTGTGTCTCTTTTGCTGTCTCACATATAGGGTCATGGTTACCATCTTTCTAAATTCCATATATATGTGTTAGTGTACTGTATTGGTGTTTTTCTTTCTGATTTACTTCACCTTGTATAATAGGCTCCAGTTTCATCCACCTCATTTGAACTGATTCAGATGCATTCTTTTTAATGGCTGAGTAATATTCCATTGTGTATATGTACCACAGTGTTCTTATCCATTTTCTGCCAATGAACGTCTAGGTTGCTTCCATGTCCTGGCTATTGTAAATAATGCTGCAATGAACATTGGGGTACATGTGTCTCTTTCAATTCTAGTTTCCTCAGTGTGTATGCCCAGCAGTGGGATTGCTGGGTTGTATGGCAGTTCTATTTCCAGTTTTTTAAGGAAAGGAGATCAATCCTGAGTGTTCATTGGAAGGACTGATGTTGAAGCTGAAACTCCAATACTTTGGCCACCTGATGCAAAGAGCTGGCTCATTGGAAAAGACCCTGATGCTGGGAAGGATTGAAGGCAGGAGGAGAAGGGGATGACAGAGGATGAGATGGTTGGATGGCATCGCTGACTCAATGGAGATGAGTTTGAGTAAACTCTGGGAGTTGGTGATGGACAGGGATTCCTGGCGTGCTGTGGTCCATGGGGTTGGGCGGAGTCGGACACGACTGAGCGACTGAGCTGAACTGATTGTCCTTATTAATAAGTTTTTATAAATACTATTGTAAATGTTTATAGTACTATTTTAAGTAAATATGTTGTCATTTATCTAATCATCCCAATGTTATTGAAGGTTTTAAGTTGTTTCAACTTTTAAACTGTTATAAATAATTAAATCAAAGTTAAAAATTTAAGGATTGTTTTTCTAAGATAGATGCTCAGAAATAGAATTACTAGGCCAAAGGTCTTGAAATTTCTGTTATATATTGTTGAATGAATGAATGTGTTAGTTGCTCAGTCATCTCCGACTCTGCAATCCCATGGACTGTAGCCCACCAGGCTCCTCTGTCCAGGGGATTCTCCAGGCAAGAATGCTGGAGTGGGTTGCCATTCCTTTCTCCAGGGGAGCTCCCTATCCAGGGATCAAACCCAGGTCTCCTGTATTGCAGGCAAATTCTTTACTGTCTCAGCCACCAGGGAAGCCCAAATCTCATGTATATATTATATATATGCATATATACGTACATACATATATGTGTACATATATATAAATATAAAAATTCACAGTTCCACATCTGGTTATTGAGGACACTCATATTACCCAAGCTCATCAGCATGGGATGATACTTTTAACCTTTAAAATTGTTGTTAGTTTGACAACAGAGAATAGACATCTTCTTGCTTTAATTTGCATTTGTTTGATTTCCAGTGAAGTGGAATTCCCACTCTTGTTTATTTTTAAATAAATTAAATACACATTTTTTAGCAATTTGTCATTTTTGGTTGATTTTTTTTTTCAAATTCTGAGACTTGCCTTTTTTTTTTTTTGCAAAGTTGTTATATTACATCTGCCTTTCCTGATGTTATTTCCTCAAATGCATTTAAGCATACACTGCCCTTGCCTTCCAGAGACTGGGTGAAGCTCCCTTCCTTGCCAAGGGTGAATGTCTACACTAAATATTCAAAGCCTGTTGATTTGTGGTTTGAGCACAGTGACCAAGGCTGGTTATGACCTTTCCCAGAACCTTCCACAGCTCTTGCCATCTCCCTTACTCTGACTTCCTGCTTCTAAGCTAGGTGCTTATCTGTGACAAAACCTTTTGACAAATGCCACAGCCCATCAGAGTCATTACTTCACAAAAGGTTCTTTTGAGTGTCTAAATTAGGGATTTTCCTTCAGTGTTGACCATTGAGTTTTTGCAAATGATCGTCATAGATATGGACGTCACTTCCCCTTTCAGAAACTATGCTTAGCACATCAGGGAAAGCTCCAGCTGCTGACTTTTGCACTTGGGAAACATAAATATCCTCTTCCTTCCCTTTCTCCTCTCTCCCTCCTCCTCTCCTTCCTTTGGTGAATCTCGACAGCCTCCCAGGGTGCAGAGCTGACTTCTGCTCAAGTGATAACAGGCAAAATGATTCCCAAATCGGGCACTCTATGTATGGAGCCCAGGCAGGGTGGCCTGAAACCCACAACCAGCATAGAAATCGCCTCCCAGTTCTTACCTGATCAGCTCGCTCAGGTGTCACCTGTTGGTCTGCAGTGATCGGGACTTTAGTGCCCTATTAGGGAACATAGATGGGTCACAGCCTTTTAACTTTAAAAGTCCTGGTCCTTAAACCTGGTTCTCCTGATGGGGTGGTTCTTTACATGGCAGTTCCACCCGGCATGCAATTTTGGGGCTCTTAGTCTTATTTTTAATGAAAGTAGAGTTGATTTATAACTTTATATTAGTTTCAGGTGGACAGCATTGTGATTTAGTGTTTTTACAGATTAAATTCCATTTGAAGTTATTACTAGATAATAGCTATAATTCCCCATGCTATACACTATATCCTTGTTGCTTATCTGTTTTATACATGGCAGTTTGTATCACTTAATCCCATTGGGATTTCTTAGTCTTTATATTCTTTCTAATGCTTTCTAAAATTCAACTCAGCCTAAACGCTAGGTGATCTTATAGTTTGTTTCATCCAGTCATATGAAACAGAAGACAATTGACTGTTTTTAATTTATCAATATAGCAATGTCACGTGGTTCATTTTAACATTTTCAGAAATTATATAAGGGATATAGAAACATCATAAGAAAATTGGAAAACATGAAGGAAATATACAAATACTATCACTGGTAATGTTTTCTTGCATAATCTTCCAATTGCTTCCATATGGTACATGCACATACAAGTACACCTACACATAGAGATTTTGTAGAAATAGAATCTAACTACCTATATGAAACATTTTAATCTAATTAACAATGTATTATGAGCAATTTCCCATGTCAATAAAGCACTTCTTTATTATTTTTAGTTGTTGATGTTCAGTTGCTCAGTCATGTCTAACTCTTTGTGACCCCGTGGACTGCAGCATACCAGGCTTCCCTGGCTTCAGCAGCACATATGCTAAAATTGGAATGTGGCCCCTGAACAAAGATGACATGCAAATTATTTTTAGTAGCTCTATCATTTTCCATTGTGTGATTATACCGTAATTAAACATAGCCAGTAATGCCAAGGATGAAGAATAGGGCTGGGGATAGGAGAAGCTTGGAGTAGGAGGTCCAAGGTGGTATGAAGTTACTGACACCAAGGCCGGAAAGACTTTTTAAAAAATATTTATTTATTTAATGTTTGGTTGTGCTGGGTCTTCATTGCTGAGCATGGACTTTCTCTAGTTGCAGCAAGCAGGGGCTACTCTCTAGTTGTGATGCATGGGCTTCTCATTGCAGTGGCTTCTCTTGTTGCAGAGCACAGCGTCTAGGGCACGGGGGCTTCAGTTGGAAAAACTTTTGAGATGTTTTATATTGTGAGAGGTCCTGGAGGGATTTGGATGGATGAGAAAGAGCCTCTGGCTCTGGAAAGGGAACCACTGGAAGGCTTATAAGAGGTTGGAAGTCATAGTCACTTGCTCATTCACTCAATAAATATTTACTGAACTTCTAAATTGTGCCAGACATTCTGATGGTGATACCACAGTGAACAAGATAGACTCTTGAATTCCTGACTTTCAAGGAGTTAGTGAGGAGCCCCATGCTGCAACTAGCGAGCAGCCACCCACACATGGCAACTAGACAGGAGCCACCCTGCACATCACTGGTAGAGAGGAGTCACCCCAACACAACTTGAGAGGAACCCCAAGTCCTCCGCTGAAACTCGAGAGGAACCTTGAGTTCCTTTCTGCAACTCATATCGTAGGCTGGGGGAGGGGGAACATCACAAATAAATAAAATCATCGCACATTGAGAAAAGTACTAGGAAGGAAAATGAATAAGGCAATGTGGTGAAACATACAGAGGTGCTAGAAGTGGGAGTGTGAATCTTAGACAAGGTGAGCAGGTCCAGCATCTCTGAGAAGGAGATATTTGAGCTGTGATCAGAACGAATCAGGTGAGGAAAGTTCTAAGCAGAAGAACCAGCAAGTGCAATGGCCAGGTGGAGTCGGTAAACATAATATATGACTGGAAACATTTCATTCATTCACATGTTCACTTAGCTTGGATTGAGTTCCTCCTCTGTTGTAGATAAGAATGTGGAAATCAGTTACTACTCCTCCCTCAAGGGAGAGAGTCATCCATTCACTTCATTTATTTACTCATTCATTCATTGATTAAAACACTTTCTGAGTACCTATCGTGGGCTCAACCTTAGACAATAAAAAGAAAACACAGATGAGTAAGAATTAGTTCTTTTTCTCTGGAATTAGGTTTTGTTTTTTTGTGTGTGGGCAAAAGCAAGGATGGGAGGAAGGTGCAACCAGAGAGAGGAGGTGGCCAGCTCAGGGCCCCGCATCTGGCAAACGTCAGAGATGGGACTAGAAGGAGAAGGAGACGTCCTGATTTCTAACCAGAGTTTTGTCCGCTGTGTTTTCCTGTGACCCTCTACTTTCCTACATGAGTTCTTTGTCAATTCAAAGTTTATGCACGCAGCTTCCCCCAATCCACACCTGGAAAAAGCATTACATTTATATCATTGCAGGCCTTAGGATTAAGTCTATAAATGGTTCTGCTCACAGTTCTCTCATGTTCACTGGATGTCATAAAAATGTCTCAGCACAAACGGAACCATTGCCTTTAACAGCTGGATGTTAATGACTATACTTGCCAGCAGAGCTGTGTCTTAATACCCTCCAAATAACAAACTGGAAGTCCTTGTTGGATTGGTTGCATGTATGATGCGGCCAGTGGTCGGTGAGCATAGGGTACCATCCATACTTGGGGTGGTCGTGGACAGCCAGCATGAAGTGCAGTTGGCCCATGGAAGGTTCAGGAATGTGAATAACAAGAACTTCAGGACACATATCCTCACCTGCTATCATCTGACTATGGAAAGACCCTTGATCTGGAATACCTTGACCTGAATTTAAATCTTACTTCTGCCTCTTGTAGCCTGGGTGACCTTGGGCATTTTGCTTAACCTCTTGGAATTGCTGTTTCATCATTTGTAAAATAAAGTGAAAATGAAAGTCGCTTAGTTGTGTCTGACTCTTTGCAACCCCATGCAGTCCATGGAGTCCTCCAGACCAGAGTACTGCAGTGGGTAGCTGTTCCCCTCTCCAGGGGATCTTCCTAACCCAGGGATTGAGCCCAGGTCTCCTGCATTGCAGGTGGATTTTTTTTTACCAGTTGAGCCACAAGGAAAGCCCAAGAATACTGGAGTGGGTAGCCTATCCCTTTTCCAGTGGATCTTCCTGACCCAGGAATTGAACCAAGGTCTACTGCATTACAGGCAGATTCTTTACCAACTGAGCTATCAGGGGAGCCCATTTGTAAAATAGGCATGTGGCAAATAGGTGAAAAGCTCCAATACTTTGGGCACCTGATGCAAATAGCCGACTCATTGGAAAAGACCCTGATGCTGAGAAAGATTGACGGCCAAAGGGTAAGAGGGTGGCAGAGGATGAGATGGTTGGATGGCATCACTAATCCATTGGACATGAACTTGGGCAAACTCTGGGAGATGGTGAAGGACTGGGAAGCCTGGCGTGCTGCAATTCATGGGGTTGCAAAGAGTCAGACATGACTTGGAGATTGAACAACAATAAAACACTGCTAATAACCCACCACATAGCTATTTACCCGTTTTCCTTGCTATCAGAGAATTCATCCATGTGGCAATATGCTTACCATGTAGATACAACATATTTGATCTAAGCTAGTGATTGGCTGGGGAGAGGGTATGTGACCAAGTCTGACTAATAGAAAATCTGATTGGAGGTTTATGCAAAACATTTTCTTTCCCTTTCTCTCCTGCCTTGAATTCCTTTGTGCAAAGGTGTGCTAATTGTAGCTGAAGTAATCATTTTACAACCATGAGATGATGAGCCTATAAATAAAAGCCCATGCACTGGGGATAATCAGGGGAAGGGTAGAAAGTTCCTTGATGATGACACTGAACTATTGCATTTGGGACTCATTGTTAGAGAAGGTGACTAAGTCAGTGTCAGTCTCTGGGTACTCTGTCGCTCGCACCTGAAGCATGCCTAACTGACACAGGAGATAATGAGAGCTATTTTCCAGAGTTCCTGCAGGAGTTAAATGACATATTGTATGTACTGCTTTTGGCATATTATCATCATTCTCTTCCCAGATCCTCATTATATACAGTGTGATCTCTTACACAAGCCTTGAGAAAACCACCTTGGAAGAGAGTAACCTGTTGGTAGTGTCATTTATGGACAATTGATGGCCTCTAGAAATACTCAGAGGGGGAAAATACAGTAAAATACAATTCAGAATAACTGTCAACGTGTGTCACCTTTAGATCTGTCAGAACCCACCTCTTTAATAGAACATTTATCAAACAGATGTGTAATTCAGAGGGGTTCTTTTAATAGAGGCTTCTGCAGCTGTGGGGGACAATGAAGTTGGTGTCATCATTCATTCTAACATCCAGTGCGTCCAAGGGGGTTTGGTGGGTTAGTCACTAAGTCGTGTCTGACTCTTTTGTGACCCCATGGACTGTAGCCCATCAGGCTCCTCTGTTCATGGGATTTCCCAGGCAAGAATACTGGAGTGGGTTGCCATTTCCTTCTCCAGGGGGTCTTCTCAACCCAGGGATCAAACCTGTGCCTCCTGCTTGGCAAGCGGATTCTCTACTACTAAGCCACCTGGGAAGCCATCCAAAGGGGTTGTGTGTGTGTGTGTGTGTGTGTGCGTGCTCAGTCATGTCTGACTCTTTTGTGACCCCACCAGGCTCCTCTGTTCCTAAAATTTTCCAGGCAATAATGCTGGAGTGCGTTGCCATTTTCTACTTCAGGGGATCTTCCTGACCCAGGGATCGAACTCTCTCATCTCTTGTGTCTCCTGCATTGGCAGGTGGATTCTTTACCACTGGGCTTCCCAGGTGTTGCTAGTGGTAAAGAACCTGCCTGCCAATGCAGGAGGGGGTAAGAGACACAGTTTTGATCCCTGGGTGGGGAAGATCCCCTGGAGGAGGGCATGGAAACCCACTGCAGAATTCTTCCCTGGAGGATCCCATGGACAGAGAAACCTGGAAGGTTATGGTCCATGGGGTTGCAAAGAGTCAGACATGACCGGGGTGACTTAGCATGCATGCACACACCTGGGAAGCCCCCAAGGGGGTTAGTCTGAGTCAGTTAATATAACATCACCCACCTAGGTTCAGGAGTGGCCATGCAGAGCAATTCTGGCTTATTAGGAATCTGCTGGAGGCTTATTAGGAATCTGCTGGAGGCTCTCCAGAAGAGTTTCCTCTCTTCTAAGAGAAAACCACAGAAAGTGAGGGTCTTCTACTTTCCCCTGATGCTGCGGTGTGGGGTTGAGACATCTGGAACCACTGTGGCTGTGTTACTACCCAGCTGAGGATGAAACCAACACGGAGACCCAGAGGATGACTGGAAGGAGTCCACTCTGATGACAACCCTGAACTGCTAAGCTAGCCAGTTCTGGAAACTGCGCTGCACCTGGACTTTTCATGAGCTAAACATGAGCTAAATATTTACTTATGGTTTATGAGTTGAGGTTTTGGGGTTTTGTTGCTGAAAGCATCTTGCCTGATACTCTGAGTTTAAGAGATTTTAGTTTACACAAAGAAAACCCAGATGTACGCCCAATTTTACAGAACCAAGCTCTTGCAGGAAGTGAGGAAGGTTGTGCTACATTGATTGTTATGGATTGGCCAAGAGGCATCCCTGTACCCCTGCTAGCAAGAGAGTTCAGCTTTGCTGAAGCCACAAACTGGTAAGGGAATTGAGTTATTAGTCAGGGCTCACCAGCAAAACAAGAGGTAGAGAAAGAGAGAGATGTATTTGACGGAACTGGCTCACACAGTTGTAGAGATTGGCAAGTTGAAAATTTTGCAGAGTGGTCTGGCAAACTGCAGACCAGGGGACAAGCTGACATTATAGTTCAAGTCCAAAGGCTACCAGTTAGGCTTCAGTCTCAGAAGACAGCCAGGGTTGCAGTTCAAACATGAAGGCCATTTGCTATAGAATTCCTTGTTGCTCAGAGGAAGTCAGTCTTTTGGTTTTATTCAGGTCTTCGACTGATTGGATAAGGCCCACCCACATTGCAGAGGTCAATCTGCTTTGCTCAGAGTTTACTGACTTAAACTGTTAAATTCATTCAAAGACATCCCATGGGACTTCCCTGGTGGTTCAGTGATTAAGAATCCACCTTCCCACGCAGGTGATGTGGGTTCAGTCCCTGGTGGGGAACTAGGATCCCACATGCCACACGGCAGCCAAGCCTGTGTGGCACAGCTAGAGAGGCCGGTGCCACAGCTGGAGAAGCCTGGGCACCAGGCCAGGAGCCCACACGCCACAGCTGAGAGCTGTGGGGCCAAGTCCACAGAGAAATATTAAAAAAGACAGACACGGAAACATCCTCAGAGGTGTATCCAGAGTAACGTTTGACTACCTGTTTTGGTACTGGGACCAAACCAACTTGACACATGAAATTAACCATCACATCTACTATAATAACAGTAATGAACTTGATAGGCACTCAGCAGACAGATGCTCCAAATGCACTTGGTCTCAGGGCTGAGCAGCTCTCCCTTGACCCACAGTCCGTAACAGCTGCCCCCACTCCAGCGTCTCCCTACCTCCAGCAGTCTTTGGTCTGATTACCCCCCTGTTTAAGACTTTCAGTGTCTCCCATCTATAGACAGAATGGAGATCAGGCCTCTGAACGTGAACTTTGTGACCCTTCATGAATAAGAGTCAGTGTGCCGTCCTGCTTCTTTCCATACACAGGTCTGACTGCCCTTCCTCTAAAATGCCTCATTTCCCTGTCTCATTCTGCCCCTCGGTTTGTATTGTCTCCTTCCTTGGGAGCAGTGGATCTTAATGCTGAGTGCAATCAAATTCCCAGGGAGCTTAAAAAAACTAGATTCCTCAGGCCATACCCCAGTCAATTGAATCAGACTCTCTTGGAGTGAGGCACTGAGTCTGTATTTTAAAAGTGCCCTGGGGTGACCCCAGTGAACCCTGCTCCATAGTGTCCCCTTCCTGGGGAAATACTATCATTATTGAGGGACCCCTCAGAAGCCCTTCCTTTAGGCTGAAAGCCCCTGAAGGCCACCTCTAAGCTCCTGTCACTCCCGGAACTGCCCTGGAGCCCTCAATTCACTTACATTGTGTTGGATTCTCCTGTGTCTTGTATCCCCAGAGGCCATAAAACGCAGTGTCCACCTTGATTCTCCCATGTGACTTACTGCATACTTTGTCACACTCCATGCCACTATGCACTCCGTGCCCTCTGCTTGGGGTGTTTAGACCCCTCCTGTCCACCTGACGAACTCCTCTTCAACCTTCAAAACCTTGCCCAGACATCATCTCCCTGAGGACCCCTTTCTTGACCATGTCAGCAGAGCAAATCACAGCCTCCTCTGTCCTCCTTTGCTTCCACGCTTCTGCTCTCCTCTCCCACGTGTGTGCACCTAGAATAGTCCTTAGGACACACTGCAGGTGCTCCGTGAACCCACTGACAGTGGTTAAAAGGATTTGTACCAGCAGTGAGTGCCCACCAAGACCACTCCACCCATGTCTGACCACTCCACTCCATCTCCACCCACAGCTGAGAGCAACCCGCGTCTGCTGGATTGCTCTTGAAAGAAACATTTAAGGAAGGAGGGCGAGAAAGGGAAGGGGAAAAGGGAGAAAGAAGGAAGAAAATGAAAAAAAAATCAAGACTCTCTGTTTAGAGAGAAATGGTTTATTGGGGTAGGTGTTGTGAGAAGAGTGGCAGAGAGAGACAAAGAATCAGCTAACGTCTCCCTTTTCCCCACTAAGCACCCAACCCAAACCCCCCAAAGAAAATAAATGCTCAGAGATAAACACATCTCCTAGGGAAGTTTCTTTTCCTCTTCCCAGGAACACTGTGGGAAGAATTCTAAAGAAGGAAAAATGGGTCCCAAATGGCTGAGTCATTTGACATATGCCAAGCAAATGGTCAGAGCCCGCTGGGGAGGGAGCTCACAGGTCCCAGCTTATCTGGGCAAGGACCGTGGTCTCCACCAAGAAACTCGCATACTCTCCCACCCCCAAGACGTGCTCAGTTGGCAAGGCTTCCTGGGACGCTCCACGGATCTTTGCTCCAAAGCCGCAGAGCCCAGCTACAGATGAACCGGATCCTGAGCGGGGCCAGGGCCGCGCCCCAGACTGGGAACAGAGCTGCGTTCCAGCCGCTGTCCTGCTCCAGCCTCTGTCCTGCTTGGCTGACTCGGTTCCGCCTTCGCCCCCAAGTCTGGCCAGGCCCCGGGTGGGGCTGGAGCCAGGAACGTCCCGAGGAGAGAGTCACTGGCACGGGCCACTCTTAAAGTAGGGATGGCCATCTCCATTTCACAGATATGGAAACCGAGGTTTATCAAGCACAAGAGGCTCACCAACGACCACACAGGCAGGAAGAGATGGGGCTGAATGGGTGTCCTGACCCATTGGCTCCTAAATGCTGCCTTTTCCCTCTCTGCCACTATAATTTCTAAGGTGATGGCAGGTCATATTCTTCTTTTGTTCCTGAGTGACACTGCCGAATATTTTTGAGAAAAAAAGCAAAAAGAAACGAACTCTGCTCTAATCAAAGTGGGCTTAAATGTAGCCAGCAGGAGGGCAGAGAGTTGCTGGGTGTTGACTGAGCCTAGATTCCTGCCAGGCACTTGGGACAGATCAGATACCTGCCTTCATCCATCCCACGGTCTAGGTCTGGCTTCTGAATGACCCCAAATCAAGCTGACGCTTGGCTCTGGTAGTGTGACATCCAGGACTCTGGAGCCCCATGCACTTGACCTAATGTCATGAGTTGTTGGTCCTAAGGAGGGCCACACCAGAAAGGGCAGGGCAGGGAAAAAAAAAAGAGGAAGAACAGATAGTTACAGTTAACCAGCAAGAACACACAGGGACATGGTGACCAGGAGCTTTTGTAAAGGAAGGGGGCTGAAGGGAGGAGGGATGTATATTTAGAAACAAAGAGTCTGACCAACTTAATGGAGAGAAAAGAGAAAAAAGTCCCAAGCCCTGCAGTAACCTGTTTGCCGGAGCTGCCTAATTTAGCAGAAAATCACACACACTGGTCCTGGCACGGGCTGGTGGAAGGTATTTCCTCCCCAGCTTGGGTCAAGTTTCATTCATAGGTACTGTCTAAAATTAGACCCTCCGCTTTCATTCTGGTCCAAGCTCCCTGCCTAGCGTAATATTTGGGAGAAACAGGCACACCATTAAAAGTGAGCCTTCCTCCCAGCAGCCCCTGGCCTGGGAAGGGCTGGGCCCTGTCCTCGGCTGGCGGCTGCTGCGGCTCATAAACCCGGGTCTAAATTCGAAGCATCCGCTCTGACTGGTGACCTCTGCTTCCCAGGCAAACCCATGCCTCCTCCTCCAGCTCACACCCAAGACCTGGTCAGGTGACTGGGAGGGACCCATTTCAGACCCGAAACCTTCTGTCTGAGGGTGACACCCCAGAGAGGAAAGGTGGCCCGGGAAGAGGAGCCTGTCACCCCAGCCATGTGATGGGACTTCTTGTTGGGATATGTCCTACTGTTTCTGTCTTTTTTGGACTCAAGGAACCTACCATCCAGGACTTTCAGTCTTGGATAAAAATAGTTTTGTTGTTATTATTATTCTCCACATTAATACGGGGCTTCCCAGGTGGCACAGTGGTGGGGAGCCTGCCTGCCAATGCAGAAGATGCAAGAGATGTGATGTCAATCCCTGAGTTAGGAAGATCCCCTGGAGTAGCTATTGGCAACTGGCTCCAGTATTCTTGCCTGGGAAATCCCGTGGAGAGAGGATCCTGGCGGGCTACAGTCCATGGGGTCACAAAGAGTCGGACGTGACTGAGCCACTGACATACACACACACACACATTAATGTACCATCACGGAAAGACTTGGTGGAATCAGCACCACGTTTGGACCAATGCATTCCCTTAATAGATGTTTACTGAGCGGTTTGTATTGGAGTCTTTCGGTTGTGAGTACCCATAAGGAGAAGGCCACTACGGGCACACTTGGCCTCCAGGAGCTGGATGTGTGCCATGGACGGGCTGGACTCGCAGGCTGAGCAGGAAGCGCTCTCTCTTCATCTCTCACCTCCACTTCTCTCCCAGCAATAGTGCCAACTCTGCTCTCAGGGCACGCTGGCCTTCCTGCTGCTCAGGCCATGGGGCAGAACGTGGCCACTATTGCATACGGTTCCAGCCCTGTGCACAGAGACTCCTCTTTCTGGGCTCCAATTCCAAAGTCCCAGGGAAGGCTTCTGATTTCCTTAGCTTGTACCCGGTGCCCGCCCTGCAACCATCAACAGCATCCAGGGAAGGGCCATTTACTAGCATGGTGAACTCTTCTGTAACAATGTTAACAGCAGGAGGAAGAGATGTTCCCAGAGGTAAAGGTATAGTTTTAACACTTTGCAACTGTGGCTCTGCAAGTGGTCTGTGAAAACAAAGAAAACCACATGTTAGGGAAGTCTTCCTGGAAGAGGTGACCTCCATGCTAGGTGAATGAGATTTAGCCAGGATGTGAGAAGGAAGAATGGAGAAGGTTGTTGAGAGAATGGAACAGGCAGACTTCAAGGCAAGACCCAGGTCTCTACCTGGAACTGCCATTCCCAGCTGTGCTGGACGTGGGCAAGTCGTGTCACTTTCTGTGCCTCAGCTTCCTCATTGGTAGATGGGAATCCTAGAGGTTATGAGGGTTGGGTGAGACTATGTCTTAAGTAATGCCGGGCATGTGCGTTGCTCAGTGTGTGTCACTTGACTCTTCTCATTCAAGAAGCCCTTCTTGATCATTCTTCAAAGGGGGCTTGCCTTGGAAAGTGAAAGTGAAAGTCTCTCAGTCATGTCCAACTCTTTGTGACCCCATGGACTATACAGTCCATGGAATTCTCCAGGCCAGAATACTGGAGTGGGTAGCCTTTCCCTTCTCCAAGGGATCTTCCCAACCCAGGGATCAAACCCAAGTCTTCTGCATTGAAGGTGGATTCTTTACCAGCTGAGCCACAAGTAAAGTCCAAGAATACTGGAGCCTATCCTTTCTCCAGCAGATCTTCCCACCCCAGCAATCTAACCAGGGTCTTCTGCATTGCAGGCAGATTCTTTACCAGCTGAGCTATCAGGGAAGCCCTGGGCTTGCCTTTGACTGCTAATATATCATCTTATTTCCCTCATAGAACTTTTCTCAATTTGCAGTTATGTGGTTTGTCTTTCTTATTGAAATTGAAATATACTTGATATATAACATTGTGTAAATTTAAGGTATACGACATGTTAATTTGATGCATTCCTATATTGCAACAGGATCAACACTGTAGTGTTGGTTAAGACCTGGATCATACCCCATAATCATTTTTTTTTAGGGGTTGGAATAATTAAGATCTAGTCTCTTAGCAAGTTTGATGATTCCAATACAATGATGCAGTCTATATTCATTCTACCGTGCCTGAGCTCTCTAGGACTTATTTACGACTCTGAAAGTTTGTAAACAATGTCTCTCCTCTTGTCTTCTCCTTTACAGTCTGGTTTTGCCCACGGCTGAAAGGGCCATGAAGGCAAGGAGTGTGCCTGTTTTGTTCTCTGATGTACCCTCCCGATATGCAGGGTACCTAGCACCCAGTAGGCAATCCACCAGTATCTGCTGCATCAGGGAATGAGAGGATGTGGACCTGCAGAAGGGAAGTCGTGGCAGTCTCACACCAGAGGGGTGGACTTCTCGGACGGTCTCCGAGGTTTGCTCTCTGACAGGCCTCAGAATGAAGTGTTCTCAGACAGTTTGCTGAGGTTGAGTGCTCCCTCAGTATGGTCGCTTGGCAGCTGCCTGAGTCCTGAGTCCCCTGATGAGAACCCTCCCGCAGCCCAGTTCAAAGGCTCTGGTGACCCGGCCACCACTCAGACCTACAGTACCTGGAAAGCTCGGGTGGGGTCTCAACCATTCTATTATCTGAGACTCTTCCAACCAGGTCTATTAAGTTGGGAGGAGGAGCGGGCTTGGGCCTAGAGGTCCAGCTCTGTCCCCAGACTCCTTGGTACTTGTCCTGGGAGAGATTTCTCCTCAAGGCCTGAGCAAAGGCACCGCCCCGCCCTCCCCATCCTCCTCGTTCTCGGGGTGATGAGCCCCGACAGAGAAATGGAGGGGCTAAGGGAAGGGCCTGGCCCAGGTTCCTTGTGGCAGCACTGAGGCGTGTCTTGGTATCCGCCCCTGCACAGAGGCTGACCCTACTTCCCAACATTTTCTTCCCCATCCTTGGCCATTCTCCTCCCTCACTGACCTCCTGCAACTTCCTAGAAACCCTCCTCTGTCTCCCTTCTTGTCTCAGCCTGGCTCCCTCAGTAAAGACCTTGAAATGAGGATGTGAATACAAGTGGTTTATTTGGAAAGTGATTCCCGAAACTGCTGGCAAGGGGAATGGGGTCGTGAGACAGGCGGGGGCAGGGGGCCCAGACTGGGTGCGTTAGTAGTGAAGGATCTCTCTGGCTCCAGCCCTGCGAGGTGGTGTTGAGCACCTGCCCAGCCCACCAGAAGGGCAGGAGCCGTTGGTTGAGGGGTCCTGCGAGGAGTGTGAACGCCCCTGGCCTGGCCTGGCATCTGTAGGGAGCCCTCAGTCTGCCTGGTAGGAGCTTCTGGTTTGTCCTCTTTGGGCCAATGCGCCGGGGAGTGGAGAGTGCTGAGGGCTCGTTGGCAGGGCATCTGCTACTCCACCCGTCACCCCAGCCCCCTTGGTGGTCTCTCCTGCCACCCCTAGGGCTCCCACTGATTGTCTACCACCCCCCTCACCCCAAGGACCTCTCATGCATCCCTAGTGATGGCTATTCACTGGCCCATCAACCCTGGAATACTTGTCCACCCCACACCCCACTCCCCAGGATCCTTTATGTCCCCATTTAACCTTCCAATGACCCCTGTTCCCTTTGCTCCGCTCCCCTCCCTCCTGCCTCCTGTCCAGAAGCTTGGGGATGTGAGTGAGATGTGCTCCCTGAGACAGCAGCGGGTGGGGGAGGGTGGGTCCACTTCCTGAACGTCTCCTCCTGGGATCTTCTGTGTCCGACCAGTGAGTCATGTCCTCCGCCTCCCCCCAACCTGGCCCTCTCCTAGTCGCTCAGAGAGGGGCTGGTCCTCACCCGGGTCCTGCCCGCCTTGTCCTGTTTCCCCACGCAGGGAAAGAGGTCTGGTGAGACCTCCAGGCGGCCCAGGGGACCTTGAGGTTCAGCCTGGGTGATCCAGTGGGCCCTGCAGCTAGCCCCTCCTTAGGCAGGGACACAGCCTCTGGTTTTCTCTGGGGCTCACCAAAGCCTTGGAGCATCAGGTTGGGCCCTGGACTTGGGAGGGAGAACATGTAGCTACAGCCTCCTCTGAGGAAAGTTTGTTCTCCCCATTTTACAGGTGAGAAAGCAGAGGCTCAGAGAACATGTATCACTCACCCAAGGCCCCAGAGCTAGCCAGTGTCTGACACTGAAGCTCAGTGTTCTAACTCACAGGATGACTGTGTGCGTGCCCAGGCTTGTGCCATTCCTTACCAGAGGTGTAAAGCGGGGTAAGCCATGGGCACCGGGGGAGTCTGGGGCAGGGCTAGAAACGAGGCTGACCTCTGCCCTCCACCTTCGCTGCCTGCACGGCTGGGCTGGCCCCACCCTGGCCCTCAGCTTTCCACTCCTGCCCTCTGTGATCCATTCGCCACAGAGCAGCCAGGGGAGCTTAAGAAAAATAATTCTGATCATGTCCCTCCCCTGTTTACAACCTTCCAACGGCTTCCCACAGCCCTGAGAGTGAACTCGGAACTTTCCACAAGGGCTTTGCTGGCCTGGCTCCTGCCTCCTCCCCCAGTCTCACCTGGGCCCTCCACCTCACACACTGCTCCCCGACTCGGGCCCCCTGGCTGTCCCCAGACTCCCCAGTTCTCCGTGGCAGCAGGTGTCTCTGCCTGAAGCTCTTCACACCTGTCATCCGGCCAGCCCGTCCTGGCCCTGCAGTTGGAAATATCCCCCAGCCCTATGGCTAGCTGCCACATCCCCTGGTTCTGTTTTGTTACCACCTGATGTATTTCCTCACACACTGGATGATTTACTTGGTTATCGTCTCTCCCCCGCTAGAACCGTGAGCTCTGTGAGGGCAGGTACGTGTCTGACTGCCTCAGTGCTTTATTCCTAGTGTCTCAAGGGTGTCCGGCACATAACGGGCCTCTAGTCAACAGGCGTTTGCAGAGCGTGAGCACAATGCTTGGAGTTTGGTCTGCTATAACCAGGCTCATCTGAAAAGACCCTGATGCTGGGAAAGATTGAGGGCAGGAGGAGAAGGGGACGACAGAGGATGAGATGGTTGGATGGCGTCACCGCCTCGATGGACATGGGTTTGGGTGGACTCTGGGAGTTGGCGATGTACAGGGAGCCCTGGCGTGCTGCGGTTCATGGCGTCGCAGAGTCGGACACGACTGAGCTGAACTGAACTGAGCGAACGGAACCAGGCGGCCCTGGATGAGGCAGGCATGCGCATGCGTGCGTACACACAGGTCTCGGGCGTGTACTCAGGCCCCGCCCAGTACTCCAGCTTCCACTGCCTTCAGCTCTAGGGCTGCCTGGGAGTTTGGGTTGTGTTCACGCCGTTCCGGAGTCTCCGGGGCGCTCGCTAGCACCCCGCCTGCCGGCCTTCTCCATCTCCCTGTCCGTCCTCCTGTGTGGGGACAGGCTTGTCTTCGGCCTCACAGGCAGATCCTGGCTGGGCTTGCCTGGTGAGTGGGCTCAGTGGTCTTGAGACCACTCACCTTCATGAACATCTTTGACAGGCTTTTTCCAGGGGTCCTTCTGGACATCATTGTGAGCCTCTCTGTCTTTCTTGGTGTCTCCACCTCTCTGTGTATTTCAGTCTCTCTCTTTCCCGTTATTTTGTTATAAAAGTGACCCTCAATCCAAGAGTCTGTTTGCCAAGAGAGAAGCAGCTGGACATGACCCAAGAGGCCATGTTTCCTCCCACCTAGGCTCATTTATAGGCCAACCACTGAACCTCTGTGTGTCTCTTCCTCTCTTCTCTGTCTTCTAACCCAACCCCCTGCCCTCTCTCCCTCTCTCTCACACACACAAACACACACTATGTACCTGTAGCACACATTCTTCCTCAGAGACAATTCTATCTTCTTCAAAGAGGTCAAACTTAAAATGCACTCAGCAGTTATGAAATGATCTCAGTGAGCCCAAGGAGATCCAACCGTCCATCCTAAAGGAGATAAGTCCTGGGTGTTCATTGGAAGGACTGATGCTGAAGCTGAAACTCCAGTACTTTGGCCACCTCATGTGAAGAGTTGACTCATTGGAAAAGACCCTGATGCTGGGAGGGATTGGGGGCAGGAGGAGAAGGGGACTACAGAGGATGAGATGGCTGGATGGCAACACCGACTCGATGGATATGGGTTTGGGTAGACTCCGGGAGTTGGTGATGGACAGGGAGGCCTGGCGTGCTGCGGTTCATGGTGTCGCAAAGAGTCGGACATGACTGAGCAACTGAACTGAACTGAACTGAGCCCAATGCAGCGCTTACAGGATGGTAAGCCCACAGTTTCTCTGTTGGGAGATGCAGGCAGGTGGGGACAGGGCAGGATGGCCAGCATATGACCCACCCCGAGGGCAACCCTCCATACAGCTCTGGCCAAGCATTGCTGTGTGGCTGGGGGCCCATTGTCACATCTTTTTGTGCTTTAAAAGATACCAGAAAATCATTTTATGTTTTAAAAAATATGAACTCTTTGAAAAATGTTGATAAATCCATTGTATGCATTCCATGGGCACTGATCCATGGACTGCCAGTCTAAGACTTCTACGTGAAATCTGTAAGAAGTAAGAGGTTTTTATTACCCTGGTTGTTGAGATGAACTTTTTTAAAGTTGGTTCTTTATACAGTCATCCATCTTTGTACACTCATCTGTCATAGACCTGGGGCTGTAAAGGTCAGTTACTAAGATTGTCTTCTTCAAGAAGACAAAACAAAAAAATCTTATTTTCCTTTGTACACCCATTGCCTGATTCTCTGCCTAGATCATGGAAGGCATTCGGTGAATGTTGGATGAATGAGGAAATGAGGTCAGAAAAGGAAAGTCAGCTTTACGATGTATCAGAGGAAAAGGTCAACTAATTTATAAAGTTGACTCACGGCAATGAAAGCACATTTAATCAGGAAGACGTAGACCCCATTTTTCTGCTAATGTCACACTCTATCTTTAAATCACTCCCCTCTACCCTAGACTCTACCCAGTTCCCCATCCATTCACCTGGAATTTATATCTTGTAACACAGAAGACAATTCACATTTCCCTGGAGTAGTGATTATGATTGAATTCTCAATCCTGGGCTTTGACCTTTATTTTTTAACTCAAAATTAAAACCAATTTGAGTCCTCAAAGATAGATGTGCAGGAAGCCCAAGATCTTTCTCTGGGGAAACCTCCCTCCACTTGAACTGCCCACAATCTCCAGGGGTTTTTATACAGTCAGAAATAAAAGTCAAGCCAGCTCGTAATAAATCTTGCCCTGACACAACTCTGAGAGCAAGGACCTCCTTGACTTTCACCCTGCACCTTGCTTGCCTCCCAGTAGTCCCAACACTCAAAAGGCAAAAAGGCATTCCCAGGTACCATCCCAGTTTATCTAAGGATGGAATTTCTCTCCCTGTGCCTGCAGGGTGTCATAGATGTCTCCTTGGTCCCTAGAAAGCCTTGGCCCTCTGGGACTCTTTCTTGTGCTTGAAAGCCAAGGTGCAAGGGAAAGGGAATAATTAGCATCAGGGTCTGTGTCTTCTATGTCTGATCCTCTCTAATATCCTCTTCCGTGTAGCGGAAGGGGAAAATCCTGAAGTTAGACATGTGTGAGTGGCATGTTCTCCTTCAGGGCTGAGTTGCTAATGGCTACAAGGTCTCTTTTGGGGTGATGAAAATATCCAGAAATTAGATAATGGTGATAGTTGCACAGCCTTGTGGGTATAGCCAAAACCACTGCATGCTTCTGACCGGGTGCATTTTATGGTATGGGGGAGTGCATTTCGATTAAAAATATATTTTTTTAAAAACTGAGTTAAATTATTTGCCTCTGCCCTCTGCCAGCTGGGCTCTGCCGGCCCAGGGACTTGGAATCTCTAGCTGCTAAGCTGTTCCTCCCTGCATCTGGACCCTGGGCCAGAGGCTTACTGCACAGAGGAGCTGGCTAGGTCTGGCTCACAGAGCCCAGGGAGCCCCTCTGAGCCTGAGGCCACTCATGTGAAGGGTAGATTTACGGCCTGGAGGCTCCCAGGCTGACAGTGAGTGTGGGGTGGGGCCAATAGGCAGAGGCTCCCCCGCGGGTAACCAGGGACTGGAAGTGGAAATGTTTTCTTTCCTAACTCCAGGAGAGACAAGGGGTGGTGTGGCCTCAACTGAAGAAGGAAACAATTCCCGTATTCTGAATTTAGCGGCTGAGAAAGATCATCGAAATGATTTTAAGTGACAGAATGGAAGCTACTCTTTTTATAACTGGGGTCCTTCTTGATCTATATTTGATCTTAAGAAATATATTAGTTCAGAATAATTTTTGCTTTTAACTGAAACCCTTGAATCTCCTGGATCAATTACCACACTGGCCCACTCTCACCCATGGAAGCTCCTCTTCCTTACCCCTTCTTTAGAGAGTGGAGAACAGTGAGAAGTCTTATTTTACAGCTGGACAGGGCTCTTTCTTGTGTTTCCTCATTAGGAGAGGGGAATATGGAAAATCCCTCATGGAGGAATTATCTAAGTCTTCAAATGATAAGCACGATAAACTACTAAGGCATTTTGAGAATGCTTTCTCCTCAATAGTATTTCCTGAAACCTTCTGAACAGGCATCCGTGTAGATGTTTGGGCTATCTCTAGTTAAATGTCTGAAGCCCAACTCAGATGGGCTTATAAGGCGTTTACTGGTTCATGTCAGCTAAAGCAGTTCAGGCTTCAGGCATGGCTCAATCCAGAGTATCAAGAAAGATCCCTAGGCTCCAGTTTATTTTTTTCTCCATTTCTTGGCTCTGCAAAGAGTCTTGTTGCAACTCATTGATCCTGGCTGGATCATATACTCACTTCTGAATCAATTACCATGTCCAGGAAAATGCAGTGTTAAAATTGGCTAGGCCTGCATTATGCGTCCATTTTTGGAGTAAGAGTGATATCCCATATTAACCATGTGGATGTGCAGGGGCAATGGGTTAATTCTTTAGAGAAAAATTGTTGTACATTTACTAAGAGAGGGGAGAACAGGTGTTGGGTGACAAGAAAAGCAAGATGTAGATTGAAAGTTTGGATTGCTGCCTGGGATAAAATCCCTACCCTGACATTGTTAGCCGTGTGACTTTTCCGAGCTTGGGAGTTTCATTTGGAAACCAAAGGTAAGAGCAGTACCTCCATCCTAGGGTGGTGAGGATTAATTGAGAATCCAGGCAGAATACTTAGCCTAGTGTCTGAACTAGTCAGTGCCCAACTAGTCAGTGCCTTACTAAGTGCTGTTAGTAACAACTATAACTAGTACGCATTAGTTTGCATCTAGGTAGAATCTTGTCATCAGTGGAAGGTTTTCCTTTGTTTTTTAATGAGAAACCTAAAATATCGAAGTAGTTTGGTTTTTTTCTTTTCCAAATGAAAGACCCAGGAATGAGTATATAGGTAGAAAACTACAAAGGAAAACAGGATTATCTGGAGAATCAGAAGAGTGGTTACTTTGGAGGGAGAGGGAGGGCATGTGATGGGAAGGAACACACGTTTTCTTGATGTTTGATCTGGCAGGTGACTCCATGGATGCATGCTTTAAAACATAAATGTGCTGAGGTTGGCTAGCTTTTTCCTCTTCCTCCGGAGAGCACATAGATGTCCACATTTCTCAGCCTCCCTTGCAGTAAACTGGGCCGTGAAACTGAGTTCTGGCCCATGAAACATGGGCCGAAGTAGTGTGTGCCACTTCCAGCCCTGACCTGTCAAACAACTCTGCCTTCTTATATCTGCTGCCTGGATGTTGATCTCCAAGGTAACCTTGGAAGCCTGGTGATGAAGATGGTGGAGAGGCAGTCATTCTGAATACCTGAGTCACACGCGGGAGCAGAGGGCTCACCTCCCCACACTCCATCGCTGTTCAGAATTACCTTTTATGAAAACTTTTTAAATTTTTAAACTTTCTATTGGAGTATAGCTGATTAACAGTGTTGTGATAGTTTCAGGTCTCAGCACGGTGACTCAGCCATACATTTACATGTATCTATTCTCCCCCAAACTCCCCTCCCATCCAGGCTGCCACATACCATTGAGCAGAGTTCCCTGTAGGTCTTTGTTGGTTGTCTGTTTTAATATACCAGTGTGGACAGGATTCCTAGTTTTGACTTTACAGTGAAGGTAAGTTCTTTTAGGGCTTCCCTTGTGGCTCAGTGGTAAAGAATCCTCCTGCCAATGCAGGAGACACGGGTTTGATCTGGGGGTTGAGAAGACCCCCGGAGAAGGAAATGGCAACCCACTCCAGTAATCTTGCCTAGAAAACTGCATGGACAAAGGAGCCTGGGCCACAGTTCCATAGCGTCACAAAAGCGTCAGACACAACATAGCAACTAAAACACCAACAAAAAAACGAGGTTCTTTTGAGTGAAGTCATAGAAATGTTAGGGCATTTGGCAAATGGCAAGGTTTGCCAACCTTGATTCATAGGGTATGCAATGTTTTCTATGCTTTTCAGTATGATAGGGCTGGCAATAAACAATGTAAACAATAAAGGAAAATGAAGGCAAGATGAAGATCATGGGAATAGCAGGAAAGCAGGAGGAACGACCTCTCAGATTCAAAGCATTTCCAATTTCTGGAGTGGGTACAGCTTCAAGGGTAGAAGCTAGGGGACACTTTCCTACCTACATTTTTCTGATCTTTTTGAAGACTCTGTCATGTGGGTAGAAACTGAAATTTCCTTTCTAGGAACTACTTCCTCCAGACAGTGTGAGGCAGGAAGGATAGGAAGAAGAATAGTAATAATAATAACAATAGCAAGAGTTGTTTATTGGGTGAGTGTTTGCTGCAGCCAGGCCCAACCCTGCTCAGCCCCTAGCCACAGGTCTCTGGGAAGTATCTTGGCTTCTTGTTTGAGAAGTAGATGAGGAGGTAAGTCACGCGGCTGAGGATCCCAACACTGTGCCCTTTACCTGTCCGCCAGGCTGATAGGTAAGGGGGACTCAGTGCACAGGTGGCATCTGATGACCCAAGACGTCTGCCCAGAAGTGGGCGTGGCGGTGGGCAGTGCTGGCAGGTGAGGTCTTGGCCCTGTGGTCCCTCCCAGACTCTCTCTCACCCGCCTCTCTTCCCAACAAGGGAAGGAGCTCATCCCCAGGAGGGCTCCTTCCAGGGCATGTTGAACTCATTCCCCCACCCAAATCTTTTTACTTCTCATTCTTTTAGCTCAGGCTCTGGATGATTCTCGTATTTCGTTCTTTGTCACCTTCACCCAGGCAGCTCCTCTCTGCCTCAGCTCACAGATCGAGTGCTTTACTACCTTTTTGATCATTTTTGTTGAAAAAAAAAATTTAAGAACTGTGGTTAACCACCATTCCCACCTGCTAATCCCACCTCCCAAAGAAGAGGACCCAGAATTTAAAAACCACCTATGGTTTTTAAGCAAACCAGGTGCTTCCAAGGGAACTTTCCACACTCCAGGGCCCAGGAGAAGGGGATGCAGACAACAGAGGAGGCATTCAGAACCATCCTTGCTTGCAGAGACACATTTGCCCTTGACCACACAGCCCACAGGGAGGAAGTGGGCAAGTTCTGTATGCTGAGGAACGTGTGTACTTCTAACATGGCCCAGTGCGCTCGCCCAGGAGAAATCACATAGGGGTGGTGAAGGCTAGTCCCAGACTCTGCTCTGAGGGTGCTGCAGGAGTGGGATGGGAGGCATCCGTGACAAGGCTTGGCTTCACAATGGCAGGATGTTGCTTCCATCCGAGTCCCACCCATCCCAGGCCACCCGGGGAAGAATATGCTGTACTTTAGCCCTGGTGAGAGAGAAGAAAGCCAAAGGCACATCACTGGACAGAGCCTTTTTAATTTTTTTCTCTCTCTCCAGGAAATATATTTCTGACAAGAGAAGCCAGCACTAAAACGCCACTGTCTCCCATCCTCTCATCACAAATGGTGATGATCTTGGACTTTCCCACCACCAGCCCCTTGGCAGGAGGCCCTGGGAAGCACTCCGCCCCAGGATTTAAGAGCATGAACTCTGGAGACACTCAGATCTGTGTTTAAATCCGGAATCCAGTGCTTCCTAGCTGTGACCTCAGGCTCGTTGTTTGCCCTCGCTGGGTCTCAGATGTCGCTTGAGGTTGCTGTGAAGATGAACCATATGGAGATGGCTTAGCGCAGGGTTTGACACTTAGGAAGCACTTCATAAGTTGTGAATACCATCATCATTTTGCTGCTCTATATAGAGAAAATTGGTCTCTGTGATTGTTCTAGAAAAAGAGTCTGCAGGGCAGAGGGATGAGAGGCTGAGAGCTGGGGGACTCAGGGAGATGATGAAGGCTGGAGAGAAGGAAGCAGGGAGCAGGCGACAGCTCCAGAGCCCTGTTGCCAGGGAGCCCCAGGAGGAGCTCAGATGTGTGATAATTCGTGCAAGGTGTGGAGGAGCGTCCCAGGGTCTGCGGGTAGAAACTGAGGGTTCCCAAGTGACCGCTCGCCCCCCGCCCCCCACCTCCACGGCAGAACACTTGTTTCACTGCCGCTGCCCAGGGTCATCTCCCCGCCTGGGGAGCGCTGGGCGGCTTGGCGGAGTCCTGATTTTGCCTCTGCGCTGAGGACAGATCTGTGCCGCAGGATGGACACGCTGACAGAGCCCCTGGAGCCGAGGTGAGAGGGGAGGTGAGGACCATCACTGTCACTCAGGTAGGGTGCCCCGGGAGGCCTGGCAGGAATGCCCCCCACCCCCAGGGCAGGGAGAAGGTTAGGAGCTCACATCATGACTGGAAGGTGGCTTACACTACAACATGGACTCAGAGGAACTTCTCACTTCCTCCAGCCCCTTCTTCTTCCCCTTCTCCCCCCACTCCTGTTTCTACCCCCCCACCTGCCCCGATTGCCCTTAACTCCCCGCTTCTCTCCCTCTTTTCCTTTATGTGTGTGTGTGCTGAGTTGCTCACTTGTGTCTGACTTTTTGTGACCCCATGGACTGAAGTCTGCCAGACTTCTCTGTCCATTGAATTCTCCAGGCAAAAATACTGGAGTGGGTTGTCATTTCTTCCTCCAGGGAATCACCCTGACCCAGGGATCGAACCCACGTCTCCAGCATTGACAGGTGGAGTCTTTACCACTGAGTCACCTGGGAAGCCCCTTCTCTGTTATACACACATCCAACACACACGGTGACAAGTTCAGACGGCACAAAAGGGCATATTCTTCAGAGGAATCCCACTCTCGTCTCTGATCCCCAGTCCTCAGCTTACCTGCCCAGAAGCCACCGCTTATAGGCATATACATGCAAGTGTGTAAGTTGGTGGTTATGTATTTTACACAAATATGAGCATGCCATATAGATGTTCTGGTACTATGCCTTTTTCACCTAACTATATCTTTAAGCTGGTTTTAGGTACCAATTTCATGTTAATAGATGCATAATGTTCCATTGTATGGACACACTATAATTTACCTAATCAGTCCACAGCTGATGAACACTTAGGATGTTTCCACTCTTGATATCCACCAACAAGTATCATGACAGCAATAATAATGAAAGTAGTTGACACTTGTTGAGCTTTTAACAAGTGCTGGCCACTTTCATATAACGTGTTTTCCTCCATTAAGTCATTCAGTCTTCAAAATAAATCTAAATGGCAGGTGTTATTATCATTTTATGGATGAGGAAATCAAAACACAGAGAGATTAAACACCTTGACTGCTTTTTTGCACACATGAATGATTATATCTGTAAAATAAAATGCTAAAAATCTATTATAAATTTTGATGTATTTTACCAAGTTGTCCTTCTAAGACATTAATTCCAGTTCATGTTCTCATTGACCTTGTATAAAAGTTCCTATTTCCTTCATATATTTCGTATCTATATTTATATAGGGAAATAGTAAAAAGAATAGGAAAAAACTTGTATCTTGTTGTGACTTAATTTGCATTCCTATTATTATGAGTAAAATTGTGCACTTTTTTATATGTTTAAAGTCATCCTATTTATTTTTTTCATGAATCCTTTGCTGTTGATCTTTTTTGAATTACTTTATAAGAACTCTTTATGTATTAATAATAATCTACATTCTTTTTGAAAAACTATTTTATTTAAAAAATGTATTGTAAAATATACACAGAGATGATTAAGGATGATATATATATCCAAATGGAGAAGGAAATGGCAACCCACTCCAGTGTTCTTGACTGGAGAATCACATGCAGAGAGGAACCGGGTGGGCTACAGTCCATGGAGTCGCAAAAGAGTCGGACACGACTGAAGCAACTTCAAACACACACACACACACACACACACACAC
This sequence comes from Cervus canadensis, assembly GCF_019320065.1. Taxonomy (NCBI): domain Eukaryota; kingdom Metazoa; phylum Chordata; class Mammalia; order Artiodactyla; family Cervidae; genus Cervus; species Cervus canadensis. Next base: position 3,063,226 of record NC_057401.1, read on the forward strand.
AAATGCAAAGAGTAGTAACAGCATAAAAAACGGAACACTTCCAGTAGCTTCAAAGCTCCTTGTGGTTTTTTCTCTCATTGCATTCACCCACTCATCCTCACGTCCGACCCTCCAGGAAACTATTACCCTAAATTTTGTGCTAATCATTTCTTTTTTTTGTTGCTTTACCACTATGCATATATTCCTAAACAATATATTTTTTAGATTTTAAATTTCACATAAACTGTGTGTATTTTTCTGTGACTTCCTTCACTCCTTCTTATGATTTTGAGAGATGTCCATGTTCATGTGTAGAAGCTGTGGCTCATTAATTACTAATGCTATTGAGTATTTTATGATTATGCCATTTATATGTGAAAAATACAATCCACTGCAGTTTATGGGAATTTTCATGACTCTGAATTCTAATACTTGTTTTTTTTAGGCCGTGATGGGTGTATAATGTTATCTCATTATGACTGTATTTGACATTTCCATGATTAGTGAGGTTGGGCATATTTTTGTATTTTATAAGCCACTGATATTTCCTCTTCTCTGAAGAGATTATGACTTTTATCCATTTCCTATTGTATAGCTTATCTTCTTATTGATTCATTGGTGTTCTTTGTGTAGTCTGTATGTTAATCCTTTGTGAGTTAGATGTGTTGTAAATATTTTCAATTTGTGGTTTGTCTTTTCACTTTATGATATCATTTTGTGAAGAGACGTTCTTAATTTTAACATAATCAACTATGCTAATCTTTATATTTTTGCTTTTCACATCTTGTTTGAGGAACCTTTCCTTTATCTGAAGTCACAATAGTATTCACCTACATTGGTTTTAGCATTTCAGAATTTAATCCTTTGGAAATGGATTTTTGTTATGCTGACACAGGAATCCAATTTCATTCTTTTGCCATACAGAAAGACAGTCCCAGGACTAATGTCCGTCTTTATCACTTATTTTCAAGGCCACTCTGGTGTAAACCAAGTCTGCTTATTTGCATGGGTCTCTTTCTGGGCTCTGTTTTTTATATTTATTTTTGGTCTATTCCTGCACTTATCACACTTTCTTCCTTGTCATAGTTTTATAATAAATCTTGATATCTAATAAGGCAGCTTCCCCCCAGCTCCTCCTCCTTCTTCAGGGGTCTTTTGACCATCCATGGATCTTTACTCTTCCATATAAATATTAGAATCTGCCTTCAAGCTCCAAGAAATGCTCTGTTGAGATCTTGTTTGGAACTGCATTGAGTCTGAAGATCAGTGTTGAGAGAAATGAAGTATTTATGATATTGAAACTTCCTCTCCCAGAAAATGGCACTTCTCTACATTTACTTAGGTCTTTTTAAATGTCTTTCAGTATGAATTTATAATTTTTCTTAAAGGACTGCACATCTTATTACATTTCCTTTAAAAATTTTCTCTTTGGGGATCATTGCAGTTGGCTTTTTAAAGAATAACATTTTGCAAAATGCAATTATTAACTGAATACTGACTTTGCATCCAGCAGTCTTTCTAAACTCTCATATTGTTTTATAATTTATCTATATATTATTTGGGTAGATAATCCTAGCACCTATGATCAATGGTACTTTTGTTTCTTTCAAAACCTTTAATCTTTTCTTTATTTTTGTCTTAACTCACTGGTTGGAACATCCAGTATAATGTTGATTAGTAGTGATCATAGCATCCTTGCCATTTTTAAAGAATAACTTATTTGTTTATGTATTTTGGCTGTGCTGTTCTTTGTTGATACCCGGGCTTTCTCTGGCTGCAGTGGGCGGGGCCACCCCCTGGCTGCAGTGGGCGGGGCCACCCCCTGGCTGCAGTGGGCGGGGCCACCCCCTGGTTGCAGTGGGCGGGGCCACCCCCTGGTTGCAGTGGGCGGGGCCACCCTCTAGCTGCAGTGCTGGGCTTCTTATTGCAGTGGCTCCTTTTGTTACAGAGCGCAGGCTGTGTGGCGTTCCTGGACTCTACAGCACAGGCTCAATAGCTGTGCATGGGTTTAGTTGCTCTGAGGCATGTGGGATCTTCCCAGACCAAGAATTGAACCCGTGTCTTCTGCATTGGCAAGCAGATTTTTGACAATGAGCCACCAGGGAAGCCCCATTTTTTTTTTTTTTTTTTTTGCCACACCATGCAAGATCTTAGTTCCCCAACCAGGGATTGAATCCATGACCCTTGCAGTGGATGCACAGAATCCTAACCACTGGAGTACCAGGCAATTCCCTCCTGGCTTTGTTCAGATAAAGGGCGTGTTTTCAGCATTAAATATGACTTACTGTAAAAATTTTTGGAGGTATTCCTTATCAGGTTAAGAAAAGCTCTATCTAGTCTAAGTCTGCTAAGAGTTTTTATTATGAATAAAAGTTGAATTGATCATATGGTTTTTCTTTCAAAATTATGTTTATATGATTGACAGCATGCTAATATTGAACTAAACTTACGTGTTTAGCAGAGGACCAATCTGGTGAAGTTGAATTTTTTTATGTCTTGCTGGTGTCTGTTTGATAAAATTTTGTTTAGGATTTTGCATTTATCTCCAAGAATGAGATGAGTTTCTTCACTGTGCCATCATTTCTTGACTTTCTAATCAAGAAGAGGTTAAGCTCATAAAAAAAGTCTATGAAAAAAGTTTAAGATTGAATTATCTGAAGATAGCATACTTATGAAGATGTAAAAGATTTTGGTCCTGTGATTTCATTGTAGGAAGGTTTTAAACTACTGATTTAATTTCTTCTATGGTCATTAGATTACTTAAATTTTCTATTTTTTCTTGGGTCACTTTTAATGAGTTATATATCTGAGGAATTTGCCCCTTAATCTAGGTTTTCAGATAAATTGGCAAAGACTCTCATAGTCTATCTATTTAATATCAGCCATTCTTTTCTTTCTTTTTTATTGATTGATATAATTAGAAATTTGCCTATATTATTTTTTCAAAAAGAAAACTTTTGAACTTGCTGATCTTTTTATTGCATGTTTTGTTTAAATAATTGCTTATTATTCTATCCCTTCTCTTATTTTGTGTGTGGGGGATTGTGTCATTGAATACTTCTGTTACTAATGTTGAGCTTCTATTCTTTTTAAATGTAAACATTTGACGCTATATCCTGAAAAATTCAGTGGTAGCTGTATTGTTCAATTTAAAAGTTGTAATGTACCACTGCTTCTTAAATCAGTGAGTTATTTAGAAATTTGTTTTTAACTTTCCTATTGGTTGCTCCAGAAATTTTAATACATTATATTGAACCAAATAAGATAGAAAGTTAATAGCTTTGCTTTCCTACTAAACAATAAAATTGTCTTCTGAACAATAAAATAATCTTCAAATGCTGTGATTCCAATCATCTCCTAAAATCATTATCTTTGTTCTATTTTGTCCCCATGAGCAAACTCTGGGAGACAGTGAAGGGCAGGGAAGCCTGGTGTGCTTCAGTCCATGGGGTCACAAAAAGTCTTAGAAGACTGAACAACAAGGCTAGATCTCGGGGTTTCCCAGGTGGCACTAGTGGTAAGAATCCCCCTGCCAGTGCAGGAGACTCAAGAGATGTGAGTTCGATCCCTGAGTCTGGAAGATCCCCTGGAGTAGGAAGTGGCAACCACTCCAGTGTTCTTGCCTGGAAAATCCTATGGATAGAGGAGCCTGATGGCCATGACTCTGCTTGCACACACACACACACACACCACACACACACATACACGCTAGATATATATTGTTTCACAAAAATCTATGTTTAGATTTAGCCCACATTTACTTTACCATTGTTTTCCACACTTGCTCACATTTCAAAATTTTCTTCTGAGATAAATTATAATTTTTTCAGAAACTCATCCTTTGGAACTCTCTGGATGGTAAACTCTCCCAGTTCCTATGTCTGAAATACATTTATTTTGTCCTGTGTGTTCATATTGAGAATGAGTAGCTTGATTAGTATGCATAGTTTAATATCACTTAAACATCTAATCAATAATCTCTGCCTTTGAAAATTATCTTATTGAGGCATAATTAACATTTAATAAAGTACACAAATTTAATCATGTACAATGCTAAGTAGAAGTGGCAAAAAGCAGCATGTTGTGTTCCTGGGGCTTCCCTGGTGGCTCAGCTGGTAAAGAATCTGCTTGCAATGCGGGAGACCTGGGTTTGATCCCTGGGTTGGGAAGATCTCCCGGAGGAGGGAAAGGCTACCCACTCCAGTATTCTGGTCTGGAGAATTCCAGGGACTGTGTAGTCCACGGGGTCACAAAGAGTCGGACATGACTGAGCAACGTTCATTTTCACTTTCACTTGTGTTCCTGATCTTAGAGAGAGAACATTCAGTTCTTTCCAATTAAGTATAGTGTTAGCTGAAGGTTTTGAGGGTAAACATTTTTCACAAGATTGAAGAATTCCCTTCTAGTTCCAGTTTGCTGAGAATATTTTTTACTAAATCAGGAAGTAAATATTGGATTTTTGTCAAATATTCTTTCTGCATCAATTAAGAGGATCATACGATTTTTCTTTTTGGTTTGTATTATGGTAAGTGACATTGATTGATTTTTTTTAATTTATTTATTTTAATTGGAGGCAAATTACTTTACAGTATTGTAGTGGTTTTGCCATACATTGACATGAATCCGCCACGGGTGTACATATGTTCCCCATCCTGAACATCCTGATTGATTTTTTTAATATTAAACAAACCTGTACTCCCAAGATTAACCCCATTTCATCATGATGTATTATCCTTTCTATATATGGTTGGATTTGATATGCTAAAATTTTATTTAGAATTTTTGCATCTACGTTCATGACAGACATTGGTCTAGTTTTTTCATATTGTTTTTTTCTTAGTCTGATTTTGGTATTAGGGGTACTAGGGGTGCTGTTGGCCTCATAGAGTAAATTGGAAAGTATTCTCTTTGATCATGTGGAAGTGTTTGTGTAGAACTAACATTTTTTCCTTAAATGTTTGGTAATATTTACCAATGAAGCCATCTGGAGCCTGTAGTTTTGCTTTTGCAATGATCTTTAACTGAAATTCATTTTCTTTAATAGTTTTAGAAATATAATCTGTAGTGATGTCATTTCTCTTTTTTCTGATATTGGTAATTATGTAATTTTTTCCCTTCTGATCAGTTGATCTAGAAATTTTAAAATTTTATTGATATTTTCAAGGAGCCAGTTTTTGGTTTCATTGATTTTTCTATTGCTTTTGTTTTTATTTCATTGACTTCTAAATTAATTTTTATTATTTCCTTTACTTTGCATTTTTGGGGCTTAATTTGCCTTTTTTCTGGTTTATTAAGGTAGAAGCTGACATCATTAATTTGAAAATTTCTCTCTTTTCCAATAGAGGCAATTAGTGATATAAATTTCCTTTTAAGTACTGACTTAGTTCAGTTCAGTCGCTCAGTCATGTCTGACTCTTTGCAACCCCATGGACTGCAGCATACCAGGCTTCCCTGTCCATCATCAACTCCCAGAGCTTGCTCAAACTCATGTCCATTGAGTTGGTGATGCCACCCAACCATCTCATCCTCTGTTGTCCCCTTCTCCTCCTGCCTTCAATCTTCGCCACCATCAGGGTCTTTGCCAGTGAGTCAGTTCTTCGAATCAGGTGGCCAAAGTAGCAGCTCACAAATTTTGATATGTTGTCTTTGCAGTTTTATACAGTATGAAATACCTTTCAACTCCCCTTTTGATTTTTTCTTTGACCCCTCAGTTATTTAGAAGTGTTTTATTTAGTTTTAAATATTTGTGGATTTTCCAGAGATCTTTCTGTTATTAATTTATAATTTGATTTCATTGTGGTTGAAGAACATACTTTGTATAACTAGAATCCTTTAAACTTTATTTAGACTTGTTTTATGACCCAAAATATGGTCTTTCTTGGTAAATGTTCCTTGTGTACTTGAAAAGAATGTGTATTCTGCATTGTTGGGTGGAGTGTTGTATAAATGCCAATTAGGTCAAGTTGGTTAATACTGTTATTCAAATCTTCTATATCCTTACTGATTTTCTGTCTACTGATTCTATCAATTCTTGAGAGAAGGATATTGAAATATTGTATTATAGTGATGGATTTGTCTGTTTCTCCTTGTAGTTCAATTCTATCAGTTTTTCTTCATGTGTATTGAACCTCTGTTGTTAGTTACATGAACATTTAGAGTTATGTCTTGATGAAAGGACCTCTTTATCATGATAAAATGAGTTTCTTTATCCCTTTAATATTCTTTGCTCTGAAATCTTCTTTGTCTGATATTTATATAGCCATTCCAACTTTTTAAAAATTTGTTTAGCCATAACTCTTTTGTCATCTCTTTTTTTATGGTATCTCTTTCTTCATCATTCTACTTTCAAGTTATTTTTATGTTTATATATATGTTTATATATAAAATTCATTTCCTGTGAATTAATTCACAGGCAAGATGGGCTTCCCTGGTGGCTCAGATGGTAAAGAATCTGCCTGCAATGCAGGAGACCTGGGTTCGATCCCTGGATTGGGAAGATCCCCTGGAGGAGGGCGTGGCAACCCACTCCAATATTTTTGCCTGGAGAATCCCCATAGACAGAGGAGCCTGGTGGGCTACATAGTCCATGGGGTCGAAAAAAGTCAGACATGACTGAGTGATTAAGCACAGCACAAACACAGTAGGCAAGATAGAGTTGAGTCTTGTTTCTTTTTCTTTTTTAATCCAATCTGAAAATCTCTGCCCATTAATCAGGAGTGTTTAGAACATTTGCATTTAATGTAATTATATGATTAGGTTTAAATCTATCATCTTGATATTTATTTTCCACTTTTCTTCATCTCTCCTTTGTTTTTTTTCCCTGATTTTTCTGCCTTATTTTGGATTGAGTACTTTTATGATTCTATTTAATCTTTTTATTATATTACTAGCTATGCTTTTTTGTAATTTTAGTGGTTGTTTAGAGTTTATAGGTGCATCTTTAACTTGTCAAAATCTACCCCAAGTGATATCTTGTCACATTACACAGTATGAGAAACTTAAAATAGAACACTTTCATTTATTCCTTTACAATCTTTATGCTATTGTTACAGGTTTTACCTATATTAAGTTATAAATCACACTGAATGTCATTATGCTTGTTTAAAGACTAAATTATCACATAAATAAATCTTTTATAATTCTATAATGTTTCTCATTCCTTTGTGTAGATCCAGATTGCAATTAGTATCATTTCCTTTCTGCTTAAAGGAGTAATTCTTCTTGCTCTGTAGTTTACTGGTTATGAATTATTTCAGCTTTTGCATGTCTGAAAAAGTCTTTATTTTACTTTTATTTTTGAAGATGTGTGCTGGGAATATGATTTACGATTTTAGATTGCTGCTGCTGCTGCTAAGTCGCTTCAGTCACGTCCGACTCCGTGTGACCCCATAGATGGCGGCCCACCAGGCTCCTCCGTCCCCGGGATTCTGTCCACAGGACTCTCCGGAGAAGAACACTGGATTACTAGGTGTTTTTCTTTCGGGTGTGTTAGGATATCGCTCCGTTGTCTTCTGCTTGTATTGTTTTCAAAAACAAATCTGTCATTTTTATCTCTGAGCCTCTGCATGTAGGTTGTCTCCCACCCCACCCCTCCACCAGCATTACTTAAGATATTCTCCTTACTCTAGTTTTGAGCAGTTTGATTCTGATATGACTTGGTGTATTTCCCTTTGGGTTTATTGAACTGGAGGTTTGTTGTATTTCTTGGATCTTTAGTTTTAATGTCCTCATTAAATTTGGAAAGTTTGAGGCCATTACATCTTCAAAGATTTTTTCTGTCCCTGTTCCTTCTTCAGGGACTCCAATTACATGTATATTATACCACTTGAAACTGTCTCACAGCTCCCTGATACGCCTTCAATTTTTAACTTATTTTTTTTCTTTCCTTGTCTCATTTTACAGTTTCTATCACTGTCTTCAAACACAGTCATATTTTCTTCTGTAATATCTAATACGCTTTTAACCCCATTCAGTGTATTTTTTCATCTCAAACATTGCAGATTTTACCTCTGTAAGTTTTTCCTGATTTTTATGTCTTGAATGCATTATCTAAAATTTTGAGTATTTGGAATACATTTATAATAACCAATTTAATGTCCTTGACTGCTTATTATGTCATTTGTGTCAGTTTGGGGTCAGTTTTGATCAAGTTTTTTCTTCATTATGTTTTATGAATTGTTTCTTCTTCTTTGAATGCCTGGTAATTTTTTTTTATTGGATACCAAACATTGTGAATTTGACCTTCTTGATTGTTGTATGTTTTTATATTTCTGTAAATATCCTTTTTTTTTTCTCCTGAGATACAGTTTAGTTACTTAGAAACAGTTTGGCAATTTTAGGTCTTGTTTTAATGATTTATTAGATGGGATTCGAGGAGTATTTCTTTTAGGGCTAATTATCCCCTACCTCCCACAGAAGTGATAACCTTAGAGTATTCTGCACCCTGAGTGTGAGCTTTTTCAGTCTGACGGGTGAGAACAGCCACTATTAGTAGCTCTTTTGAGCTCCATGTAGTGTTCCCTCTGACCCCTTTGAGAGGTTCTTTCTCTGGCCGTAAACAGCTTCCTTATACACATATGCTTATCAGTTCTCTGTTAAAGATGTGAGAGCCCTCTATGGGTCTCCAGAATTCTCTTTCTGTGTAATGTCTCTTAACACTTAGTTTTATCAAATTCTAGGAACCTTTGTTCTTCACTCTGTCTCCAGCTCAGGGAATCTCCTGGCTCCTCCTTCCTCCGCTGCAGTCTAGAAACTCTCTCGAAGCACACGCAGGGCAATTGTAAGGTTTATTTTGTATATTTTTCCAACTTTCAGGAATCGCTGTTCTCTGTTCCTGATGTTCACTGTCTTGAAAATAGTTTTCATATGCTGTTTATTTCAGTGGGAAAGCAAAGACAATTCCTGTTACTCCATCTAGACCAAAATCAAAGTCTTTTAATTGGAGTGGTTATCTCATTTACATTTGATGTGGTCATTGTGTAACTGGGCTTAAACGTAACATCCTATTTGTTTTCTATTTATCTCATCGGGTTTTTGTTCCTTTGGTTTTCCTTTTCTGCCTTTTAAAAACTCAATCAAGAAATTTGTATTATTCCTTTGAATATCCTCTATTGGATTTTTATCTATGCAGTTTTACTTTTTTGTTAGTTTGCTCTAGAGATGAAACGTGCATTTTAGTTTATCAGAATTCAACTTCAATTAACAAGATAAAACTGTTTAAAATAAAAAAACCTTACAAAAATAGACTTCCATTACTCCTCTTTACTATTATTTTCATATATTTTATTTCTATTATATATTAGAAACCCCATCACACATTATTTTACATACACTGTCAGTTGTAAGAAAAGCCAAAAATAGACTTTTATACTTACATACTTATTTTTCCTGATACTTTCCATTCCTACATTTCCATGTCCATCCAACTTTCAATCTAATACCATTTCTCTTCAGCCCAGAGACTTTCTTTAGCAGTTAATTTTTTTAGTTCTATCTGTGAGCTACACATTCTGTCACTTTCTGTTATCTGAATGTGTTATTATTTTGCCTTTAGTTTTGAAGGATATGTTCTCTAGATATATAATTATAGATTGATAGTTTTTTTCACCTCAGTACTCTGGAAAATATTTCAAAAATTGCTTCTTACTTGCATTATTTCTGGTGGCAAATCAATTATTATTCTTATCCTCATTGCTGTAGTACACTTCTTTTCCTCTAACTCTTTTTAAGATTTTATCTTAAAAGGAATTTTATCTTTCAGGAATTTTACTATGACATTTAAAAAAATCTTTCTTATTGGGCTTCTTGGGTCTGTGGGCTGATTTTTAAAAAATAAAATTTGAAAAATTTTGACCACTAATTCTTCAACTATTTCTTAGGCCACATTTTCTCTTTCCTTTCCTTCTGGGACTTGAATTACACATATTTTAGACTGCTTTATATTATTTCCCTTTCTTAAACATCTTTATTACTGATGTTTTATTTTTATCAATTCTTTTTCTCTTTATACCTCACTTTGAATAATTTCAGTTTGCCTGTATTCAAGTTTTGTGGTCTTTTGTTCTGACTAATCTACTGTTAATTTTATCTAATCTATTTTTAATTTCACAGATTTTAGTTCCAGAATTTACACTTTGCTATTTTTGAAAGTTTATAATTCTCTGCAGAAATACCTGATCTCATCACCTTTTTACCTCTAAAATTTTAAATGTACTTGAAATAGTTGTTCTGAAGTCCTTAGCTACAATTTCAATAACTATCCTTTGTGGGTCTGTTTCTGTTGATTATGTTTTCTCTTTGTTATAGCTTTTCAATCACCCTGCTTTTTTAGATGTCTCATAATTTTTTTGATTGAGGTTAATACAACATTATATGTTTCAGGTGTAATTTTTAAATTGTATTCCAGACATTGTGTATTAGAAGCAGTGAAAACTGACTTCTTTTGAAATACACAAAGAAAAGTGCACTCTGCTCTTTATGTGCAATGTCTGGAATAAGATAAAAAAGAAACAATTTGAGATGGGTGTGTGTGTGTGTGTGTGTGTGCTTCAACCAAAAGCCCCTTGGAGGCAAGGCAGTGAAGAAATTTGATTGGAAGGAATGGCATGGAATTCATTTGTGTGTCCCCCCACGGTAAGTATCAAGATCCTTTTGTGGCAAACTGAAGCAAATCCTTGGGCCTCTCTCAAGGAGAAGATGCTGCTCTTGAATCCACCAGAAGTTCATGTGGTGTGTCCAAAAAATTAATCACTAACAATCCCAAACATAACAATTTCCCCCACGCACTGAACCTTATACTTGATAAGTCCAGGCCCATGGATCTCCTTTGAGTCTCAGTTTTAGCAAGAGGGACAGTGAGGAATGTCCAGTGGGCCAGTTTTGGAGTGGCCTTAAAATGTCATCCTAAAGGCAACTGCGTCTCGCATTCTGCAACGTCTCATCACTGCAGCCCCCTCAGTGCATGTCTCCCTGCCTCCGGGACTGATTCCTTCAGTCCATCGACCACCCTGAGTAGCCAACCTAAAAGGCAAATCTCCCTTTGCCACCCTCCTACTCTATACCCTTCAAAGGCTCCCCAGTGCCTTTGGGACAAATCTAGAATGCCTGTATGACCTGGCGTTTGTCCACTCCTCCAGCTTCATCTTTCTCCTGCTGTTCCTCACTCCGGCCACACTAAGGATTCTGCAGCTCCTTCGCTGGGCCTTGCTCCCTCGGGTATACGTGCACAGTGCACCTTTTCTTCTGGGACACTGCAGCCACGCGCGCGCACACACACTCATCCCTGCTCCTCTGTCTGCAGAGTCATCTCCCCTCCCTGCCGCTGCATCTGGCTGAGGCGTGCCTCCCCCGGGGCTGAGCTCACCTACACCATGGCCCCTGCTCACCACACTGGCAGCGCTCCGTTACTCACCGGCCTCTTCACAGAACGAAAACGCAGGAGGACAGGGACTGTGTCCATCTCGCTTACCACTGTGTCGCCAGCCCCACGCAGTATCTGTACGTAATAAACCTCAGTGAAGATTCATTTCATGGAATAGCACCCAGGAAGCTACAGACTGCCACTTGAACTGCCCTTAAAAAGGGCCAGTTCACAAGTACTTATTGTCTCTCATTAGCCCCAAGGGGCTGGATGAGAAGGATGCTGAAACAGAACGTTAACATTTGAAAGTTTATTGAATGCTTTGTATGTGCCATGCCGTGTAATCCTCACAACAACCCTATGTATTTGGTGCTGTTATCATCACCCCCACTTTATAGATGAGAAAAACAAGGTATAACGAAGTGAAGCAATTTGTCCAAAATCACAGAGTTCAAGAGCAGTGGTTCTGGGGTTCAATCCAGGTATGGGATGCCGGAGACTTGCTTCTCTAATGACTAAGACAGCAATGCTGACCTCCTGAAGTTTCTGGGCCGGATCTCGAGGAGGTCAGAGATGCTGGCACAATGTCCCAAGTGCAGGGGACATAACTGTCACCCACTGCAGTCTCAGGAATCCGGGGAAAGTGATGAGTCCTGGGAGCATAATGCAGACCCTCAGGGGATCCTGGTGGCCCTGGTTTCCCAAAGGAGGGCCGAGAGCCCCTTCCTCCAATTTCCCTGGGACCTCAGGGTAGGAGACGACGCTGAAGCAAGGCTGGAGTGCCCCATCAGAGACTGCGGGAGATAAATGTCAGAGCGGAGAGCCCCAGCCAGACCTGGCTGCTCTGTGCTAGCATCGTGCCCTGGGAAGAGAAGCAGGGAAAGAATCCACAGGAGCCCTCGGAAGAGCTTCCAACAACAGCCCCCAAGCCAGGGAGCAGGGCACTCTGGCGGCCAGGTGGGGCGGGGCAGCCGGGCCACCCGGGCACCTCTGACAGGCTATTTCCAATTTCCTATGGAATTAAACTGTAAAAGTGGAGAGTCCGTCACTGTCTGCTGCCTCCCTGGGAGAGGAGAAAGTTACTGTGGCAAGCTCGAAAAAGCTGAACTGTCCTGTCCCAAACAAAACAGCAACCAAGGAAGCTGATGTTTGGAGGGTGGTTTCAGAGCCCTGAGCTACATGGCTGGACGTCTGAATCTTCTGTCCCTACCTGCTTGGGTGACCTTGGGCAAGTCCCTTCCTCCCCTGGGCCTCAGTTTCTCCATCCAGAAAAGGAGGCACTGGATCAACGATGCTGGAGGCCCTTTCGAGCTCTGAGATGCTAACATTCTGTAATAAAGTTGGGTGTGGGAAAATATGAAGTCTAGGGGGACGGGGGGGAAGGGGCTGGAACCATCCTGGGTTGGAATCGTTAAAGGAAGCTCTGTTCAGCCCCAGCCCCAAGGCTCCCAAATCCAGCAGCAGAACTGGGATCCACCCAACCAAAATCAGCAAGGGGAAGCCAAAAGCATGAGTAAGGAGAGGCTGGGTCATAAACATGTCATCTGCACAAACATCCAGCCCCCTCTAGGGTCCCATTGGCCCTGCCGGGGTTGGGGGGGTAGACTGCTGCTGGGGCCCCCTCAGCCACAACCCTAAGCTTGCTTGCTTGGCCCGAGGTTTCAGGGTGGAGGCCTGGCTGCTGAGAAGGGAACCTGGCTGTGGACGTGCCCCGAGGAGCTGTCAGGAAGGGCTGGGTGATGCGAGGGCTCCGCCAAGGCCAGGCAGCTGGGGGTGGCTCTCAGCTGAAGGGAGGCCTTCCCCCCTGATGTGACCCAGGGCTTTCTGGGACGGTCTCCATCTTAAACGTGTGCAGGCTGCTGACCGTCCTCCCAAGTCCCAGAAAACCAGCAGCCTGGGGGACCTGGCTTCCCGGATCTCCTCAGGCACTCCAACTTGACATTCCCCAAGCACAGCTCTTGGTCTTCTCCAAGCTGTCCCCTTCTGCGCTCTCAGAGATGGCCCCACCACCGAGTCACTCAGGCCAGGTTCCAGAAGTGATTCTTGGTCCTCTGTCTTCTCTTCACCTGTGTCTGAGAGACTCCCCACAGGAAGGGGTCCTCTGAGCGGCCTGTCCTGGCCCAGCCCTCTCTCTCCACCTCACTTCCTCTCTTTCTTGGTCTCAAGTATGCACAACTTGACTGATCATAATCTGATTTTCATACGGCTCACTTTTTGGAAAGTGTCATTTTTAATAATGAAAATGATGGCTACAATCTTGACAATAATGTGCATTCCAAGTGCATTATTCCAGGACTTCCCTGGCTGTCCAGTGATTAAGACTCTGTGCTCCCAATGCAGGGGGCATGGGTTTGATCCCTGGTTGGGGAACTAAGATCCCACATGCTACACAGCTTGGCCAAAAAAAAAAAAAAAAAGCCAAATGCATTATTCCTCTATCCCTTCCCGTGTAGCTCAGTCGGCAAAGCATCCGCCTGCAATGCAGGAGACTTGGGTTCAATTCCTGGGTCGGGAAGTTCCCCTGGAGAAGGAAATGGCAACCTACTTCACTATTCTTGCCTGGAGAAGCCCATGAATAGAGGAGCCTGACAGGCTGTACAGTTCATGGGACGCAAGAGTCAGAAATGATTCAGCGCTATCTTTTTTTCTTTCTATCCCACCTCCTTGCCTTCTCTGCCTTCTGAGGGGGCTAGCATCCTGCATCCTATGTCTGTTGGTCTATTACTTCCTTTTTAATACAATCTCTCTTCATCTATATGCGCTCCTAGAGTCTAATTTCAAATACTATAAAAGGACATCATTTTGTATGTAAGCATTAGGAGTTACTTTTTTCACTCAGCGTCATCCTTCCAAGCAGGGTACACTCGTTGCAAATACGGCTGCAATTGCTCCTCTCTGCGCCTCCACATCCCCTTTGCAATGTGACTCGATGCAATGGAAGCATCAAGAGGTGGGGTGATTTGCCCCACCTTTTAAGTCTAAGTGGGCCTTATATATTATTTTGGCTAATATAATGTGGCATAGTGCCATGTCTGAGTTTAGGCATTAAGAGGATTTGTGCTATCCTTCATTCTCATGGAAAGTTCCATAGCCCCATGAGCAAGTCTGAGCTAGCTTATTGGGTGTTAAGAGACATGTGGCCCATTTGCCACCAGCCCTCTAGCTGAGAGCTTATTAACCCCCAAAAGCCAAACCTCCTAGCTGACTCTCTGCTGACCAGGGACTCATGAGGAAGCCCAGCTAAGATCAGAAGTTCTGCCCAGCTGAGCCTAGCCTAAAATGCCTACCATTTATTTAATTGTGCATTAAATAAATAATGGTTATTTAAGCCACTTAGTTTGTTGTGGTTTGTTAACACAGCAACCACCAACTAATATGTCAAGACTCAGCCATATTATTGCCTGCTTCTGTGGTTCATTCATTTTCACTGCTGAATAATATTCCACTGTGTGTATATACCATTGTTTGCTTACCTGCTCTCTTGCTGATAGGAATTTGCGTTTCTGCCATGGTGAAGTGCCTCTATTAATTTGTCTTTGTTTATGTGCAAGACATGAATTCTCCTGTCTGTTCTCACAGCTACTGGGTACCTTGAGTACATTCTCCTCATTGTCCCAGAAGAGACTATCAAAAACAACAAAAAGATCAGGATATTCCTTGCTCAAAATCTTTCAGAGGCTCCCATGACCTTCAGGGTAAGGCTCAATGCCTTGATCCCTGTGACCTGGTTAGTTATCTTCTCTGTCAATAAAGTTGGTTACTAAATAGCTATCAGACCATGGGGACAAATTACTTTACTTCTCTGTGCCTCAGTTTTCTCTTCTGAAAAATGAGGCTAATAATATACCAAAGCAAAATGGTAAAGCTGATGTTTCCTAAAGTACATCGTGCTTCCAGGCCTTTTCACATGTGGGTCCCTCTGCCTAGAAAGCCTGCTCTTCCCTTGTCTACCCGGTAAGCTTGCCCATCCAGACCTCGTCTGGGTGTCACTCAGTTTATTGCCTTTCCTCACCTGCCGGGAGAACTGGCCCCACCCTCCCTGGGCCCCACTGGCCCCGGCACACATCTATCGTTGTTCGTATCTGTTTACTGTGCCTCTTTGAGCTCAGGGACTCTGTCCCCCTCGTTTCTGTATCCCAGAGCCTGGCACAGAGTAGATTCGGGGTAAATGTGTGGTGAATGAATAAATGAACAAGTGAATTACTGGCCTTGTCTCACTCCTCATTCATCCACCCACCATTTACTGAGTCTGGGTCTCTGCCATGGCTCAGAAGAGACCTCTGCCTGCAGAGCCTAGTGGGGAAATAGACTCCTGTGCAGATGAGCATGACTCAGGGTGGTCTGGGCAGCAACATGCGCGTCTCCTGTCCAGAACAAGTGGAGCCAGGGGTCTGCCCTCAGGGAGCCCACTAACCATGGAGGGAAATGGGGTTGAGACCTGAGGCTGGGCTAAAGCAGCCTGTGCATTGAGTTCGCGGGGATTCCCAGGATGCACGGGAGGGAGTTTAGAGTCCAGAGAGACAGGGAGACGCACGATGGTGTCGGGAGCCTGGGTCCAAGCTCCGTGTGTGCGGGAATCATCTTCCTCACTCCCGTAGCCCGAGGCCCAGCCAGGCTCTGACACCAAGGGGGTGGTCAGCATAAATATTTGCTGAGTATGTGATAAATGAGGAGAGGGAATTTAAAGAAATAAGGACTGCATTCCAGTCCTGCCCCGCCACATGGCGGTCACTGACGACGGCCAGACATGTCTCCCCTCTGGCCTCAGATATTTTCCGACGTCCTATCCAACTTCTGGTCCTATGACAATAGAGAGATGGAGGCTATGCCCTCGGGATGCTCCTTGGCTGGCTGCTGTGTGTACATGTGTGTGTGTGTGTGCACACGCACCCCTCTGTGTGGACACACATGCTCTGTATCCCAGAGCCAGAGTTGAAATGGTAACGATAACAGCAACAAAATAGGATACCCATCATTTTTGGAACAGAATGCTATGTTCTCAGTGCTTCACCCACATCATCTCATTTCACCCTTATACACACTCCATGAGATGAGTGAGGTTCTTGTCCCCACTTTTTTTTTTTGGCTGCACCACTCAGTGTGTGGGATCTTAGTTCTCTGAACAGGAGTCAAACCTGTGCCCCCTGTATTGAAGTCTTAACCACTGGGAGCGTGCGTGCCAAGTCGCTTCAGTTGTGTCCGATGTTTTGCAACCCTGTGGACTGCAGGCCACCAGGCTCCTCTGTTCATAGGATTCTTCAGGCAAGAATACTGGAGTGGGCTGTTAATGCCCTCCTCCAGGGGATCTTCCCAACCCAGGGATCAAACCCACGTCTCTTACATCTCTTGCATTGGCAGACAGGTTCTTTGCCACTAGTGCCATCAGAGAAGTCCCTCTTTCCCCCATCTTACAGATAAGGAAACTGAGGCTCCTAAGGAGGAGTAAACGGATTTAAAGCAAGAACTGTCTGACTCCAGGCTCTCAGCCACTCCATGCCACCACCTCCCACAAGAGGTCTGCTCTGTGGCTCCTGAGTGAGTGTCTTTCTGCCACTTGAGGGCAGCTTCTGATGAACCGAACCTGGCTGAAAATTCAGAGGTTACGGAGACCCAGGCCGGGGTCGGGGAGCGAGGGCGAGTGAGGAGAGGGTGTTCAGTCCCACTGCCTCTCCAAGCCCCCGCTAACTGCAGGCAAATCCCCCATACAAAAGATCTGGCCTGGGCCCTCCAGTGTTTGCATGGGAGTTTTTGGAGTTTTGGCTTCACTTACCCTAAGGACTTCCCGCGGTGCTCTGGATTGTTCTTTTCTGGCTGGGTTGAGGGAGGGCAGAGGTCAGCGGAGGCCCTGCCTTTGGCTCACCCTCAGGGAGTGGATTCTCAGCCAGCCCCAGAGATCCTGAAATGGCCTCTTGCACTCAGGCGGGAGAACCAGGACACCTGGGTCTTCCTGGGCCCAGATCCTACCCTCACGTGCGACAGAGCAGCTTAGGGACAAGCTCAGCCCTGGAGATCCAACCACAGAGAAGGCTGCTACGATTTGGCTTTTGAAAGGTGTGCTCATTCTTCTAAAGCTTAAGGGAGAAAAAAAAGCAAGCAAGAAAGTGAGACATAAAGAAGAGAAAAATGAGCCAGATGAGGGGTCTGGTCTGTTGAGCGAAATTTCCTGACCCACGTATCCTCGTCATGCCTGAGGCTGAGGCCGTCACGGGGCTGTTCTTGCAAACGTTCTCAGTGGACAATTGTGGCTTCCTCTGCAGCTGCAGACTCCACATTCCAAGGCCCCAACTCAACAGGTCTGATGGAAGGTCTTGGATGCTGATCCCAAATCAGTCACCCGGGTGGGGAGGGCCGTTCTGGGCTCCCAGGGAAAGATGTGGTTGGTGGGGACCTACAATTCTGCAGCTGAAGCTGTAGCTCTTCCTGGAGGGCAGGGGCTGGGTGGGAGGGTTTGTGGAGGTGAAGGTTAAGAGGGTAGGAGCTGCAGGGGCCTCAGGAAGACCATCTCCTGGCTCCTCAGGGACACTCCCTGGAAGTGACCTGAACCCCAGAGAATCAAGCCAGAAGCAGCTCCACCGAGATTTCTGCACACACCCCTGCCCCTCTGGCGAGGCGTGGGGGAGGGTGGGGGAAAGGCTTGCTCATCCAGGCCTTCGGAAACATTCCGACACACTTTCCTGCAGGCCGGCCGAAGTTACTTTCCAAGTATTTCACTTTCCATTTCTTCTCCAGATCTGCTCCCAGGGTGTTCCTGCCCTCTTCCCCTTGCTGACCTTTCTGCTGGGGCCCTGCCTCTGCTGCGCGGCATCAAATCGACATGCTCTCAGGAAACCAGGCCAACTCTGCTCTCAGCCCCGTGGGAGGCGGATGCAGGCCGTGGGCCCTGATTGGCCAGCAGCAGCTTACCCTCAACCCAGAGGGACACGGGATGGAGGGAATCAGGCATCAGGGGGCTCGCCGACTGTGAGTTCTGACACCCTGACTACCAAGGCCTGCTCTAACATTCTCTAACCAGCTGTGTTATCCTGGGAAAGGGTCTTGAGCTCTCTGAGTCTCAACATACTTGTCTGTAAAATGGGCGTTATCCTGTTGTCTGCCTTGGAATGTCGGGAGTTGAAACAGTGGAAGGAAGGCATTCACCATGCAGGTGCAGATCTGGGTGGATACACAGTCTCTGAGGCTGCTCTGTGTTTCTGAGGCAGAAGTCCACTCCTGGAATTTCCTCTCTTGGTGGGGGGTCCACCTCTTCTGCATCTTTCTAGGCAGGCGGGGAGAAGCTGAAGCAGTGGAGTCACACATAACTGGGTTTGAATTCAGATTCAACTCCCTTCACCTCTCACAACTCGTCATAAAGGAAATATCATATAAAATGTGGATAAAAATGCCACCATCCTTAAGGGGTGGAAGGCAGGGTTAAGTGACACCATGAATGCCTTTGGCACAACGCTGCACAGCTGGAGGGATGGTGGCCGTTGTGGTGATTCTTCCTTGGGATCAGGGTGGTGATGTGGTCTCTTGTCCTTGAGGTGGCCTGGGGCAGCGGCGGGGAGGCGGGTGCGGAAATGGTTCTTGGCTGGGAAACCAGTAGTTTCTCTAACAGGAAGAAGACTGCTGTATATCTCATGCTCGCTCAACTCCATTCCCTCCTACTCACCAGCACCATTTTTCTTTTTCCTGGCCACAGGAGTTCTGCAGAGCAAACACAGAAAGCAGAGTGTAAAGAAAAAAGAAAAGAAAAAGGTGGAGCGATCCGAAGCCAGAGTGGACGTCATGTAAGAGGCTGTGGACTTGCAGCCAGTCGCAGCCTAGGTACAACGTGCAATGAGAAGTGTCCCAGGTTTCCCAAGCAGAGCTCCAGTCTACTTTGAAGTGTTGACAACACATAAAATTAAAAGCATCACAATGCGAATTATCACGTTTTTTCCACTTTGATAGCCTCTACAAAGCATTTATATTGCTGAATCAATACAAACGTCTCTTTATGAGGACATCAGGAACCAAAAAAGAATTTTTTTTTTTCCTTGAGAGAAACCAGAAAAATGATTCGAGCTCTGGCTCACATAATAGCCCTAGGTAACATGGTAGGTCGAGTCTCTCCTTTAACAGTGGCCATGGAGGCGACAGAGGGCCACTGGCTTGGGCCACACCATCAGCTCCCGGATGGACGCCCTGCCTGCTAGTGGGTCTGCACCGTGACACGAGACAACTCAGTCCCCGATGTGTCACTACTGTCTCGTGACCACACACGTGTGCTTGTGCACATGTATAAGAATATACATAGTGTATGTCTCCATGTATGTGCATGCACATCTGTGTATATATATGCATATATATATATGTATATGTATTTTGTGGTTTGGTAAAATAAAGCTCGCAAATTAGGAATAATTTATAACTCGTTATAACTCAATTATTGGCTGGGACTCCCTTTATGTTACAGCAGATGGACTTTTGCGTGAAATATTTTCCCCGAGTTGCTATAGAGACATGCCAACATCTTTCTGCTGAAGTGATTCCCTGCAGGCCTGTTTGTTGTTGCGCCCGGTACAGAATGGCTCGCAGGCTGAATCACTTGCAGCCCTTGCAGAGGCTGATTAAAGAGCCTGGGGGCCCTGGGAGGCTGGGGCCTCTCAGCTACTGCCACCAGGGATGGGCTGCAAAAGTCGTTAGGGCTGGATTGGAGGGGTGGGGGCTGGGCTGGCGGGTGGAGGGGGGTGCCCAGGTGAGCCAGGCAGCGGCAGGCGGGAGGAAAATAGCGTGGGCTCGCCCAGGACCTCCTGTGTGCTGCTCGTGGTTCTAGGGACTTGTCCATCTCTGTAACAACCCTGGTCCTGTTATTCCCACTTTTTTAGGTGGAGAGAATGAGGCACAGAGGAGTCAGGTGAGATGCTCCAGTAACTACCATAGCGTTCTAACCCAGGTTTCCCCGACTCTTTCATCTTGTCCTTCGCGGCATCCCCAAATGGGGGTGGGGTGGATAGATTTGGCACTTAGAATCTTGGTTGAACTGAAAAGCCACAGGCTGGGCAGGGTGGCCAGATTCAGCCCTCTGCCAGTTCCTCTGGCTGTCGGAGGATCCTCAGACAAAACCTCCAGCCTCTTTCACGCAACTCACAGTCCATTTGGGCAGACACACTCAGGCCTGTCTGACCGGCAGCGTAAACACGGCCAAGCTCTGCGACGCTGTGGGCCCGGCTCTGAGACAGAGTTGTGTACAGGCCTCTGCCGGCCCTCCCACTCAGCAAAGGCAGGAACCGAGTGCCGCTTCCGGAGAGCAGCGTCTACAAAGAGGGCGGCCTGGAGCGGTGACAAGGGCATGAATTTTGAAGTCAGACAGACCCAAGTTAGAATCTTGAATCCACTCTGGTCCAGAGGTGTGACTGTGGGTGACTTCCTCCTCTCTGAGCTCGGAGTCTCCTAATCTGTGAAATGGGACTCATAGCACCTACCCGGCAGGGTGAGACTCAGGTCTCCCGCCAGCATGTAGGCTCCCTAGTACGTGCCTGGCACACAGTAAGC
The DNA here is from genome assembly GCF_019320065.1 of Cervus canadensis. Classification (NCBI taxonomy): domain Eukaryota; kingdom Metazoa; phylum Chordata; class Mammalia; order Artiodactyla; family Cervidae; genus Cervus; species Cervus canadensis. The sequence goes on from NC_057401.1 coordinate 3,084,080, forward strand.
ACTGCCGAATATATGATGAGTAAATGAATGCATTTTAAATATGTCTACCATGTGACAAGCACTCGATTAAGTGGTAGAAATTATTTTAATCTGATATTTCTTAGACTTTTAGGGCCCTTCTTTAATATTCTTAACTTCCCTTCCTGAGTAGAATTTCAAGGAGGATCCTGAGTCTCTGAGCCTCCTCCCTAGCTTCTTCCAACCCATAATAGACAGGATTCTTGGAGAATAAAAACAACCCACCACACTAACAAATATCTCGGTCTGTGGAGAGCTCTTCCTAGGAAAAGATGTTAGTCAGGACTCTTTAGAGTGTAAGGAGAGAAACCCAGCTAAAACTGTCTTCAGCTAATACAGGTGCATAAACACAGGAGTAGGCAGCTTCAGGTATGGTTGGGGTCAGGTGTCTAGCCAATCTTCACCCATTTTTTAAATTCACTCTCTTCCCGCCTGCTTCATCTTCAGACAGGCACTGCCCTTGTGGTGGCAGGATAGCTACTCAGTTCCAGAATGATTTCTCAACAGCTCAGCACCTTTGCAAAAAGAGAACTCTTTCCCCTGAGGCTCAAATACAAATCCTAGAACTGAATTTCATCAGATACACTTGGGTCAGAAGCCAAGGCTAATCAGGCGTCCTTCTAGAAGCCTGGAGGTAGAGTCAGCTCTCCGTAAGTCAGTGGCCTCAGAGTGGCAAAGGTGCAGTTCTCCAAGGGTCAGGCGGATGTTCTTGCCAGAAGAAGAGAGCGATGCTGAGCAGGCAAACTCAGCCAGTATCTCCCATGGGGAGGGAAATAACCTAGCAAAATCTGTATCCTCATGATAATCTGTAAAATGGGACTCATAGAACCTGCCTGGCAAGTTGAGGCTCAGCTCTTCCACTAGAATGGCACTGCTGAAAGGTATTGGGTTGGCCAAAAAGTTTGTTTGGGTTTTTTCCATACCATCTTATGAAAAAATCTGAATGAGCTTTCTGGCCAACCCAGTAGTTATGATTTTTCTCATTTTACAGAAAAATGAAGAACAGCGAGTCTGGGGGCATTGCCCAAGGCCACGTCATGTGCCAGTATCATGTGGGAGTCCCCAAGCCTGTGTTCTTGCTGGGACTTTATAGGAGGAAGTGAACTTTGCAGAGGATCTAGAACTAGCGTTTGGAAACTGTGTGAAAGATGCAGGTGGCCCCAGGATCCCAGCTTCAGTCAAGGGAAGTTTCTAGGTTGGGCTGTTTGTGGTTCTTATTCTTGTTTGTGCCAAGTAGAATGTCTTGAGACAAGCAGGTGCTTGCTTTCTTCATCTTTTCAAAAATCCCAAAGCATAATGCATTTGAGAAAATTGTAAGCAGTTTATCATTTTACTTTGACTATCTTGAGTTAAAAATAATTTGACCTTGGCATTATTAAGGGTTCTATTTTTAATATACATATATTTGTATATATGTGTATACTTAATGTAGTGTATTTGTATATAAACATATTTATTTATGTGTACTTGATATATAATTATATGTGCAATTATTTTATATATATATATATAATATATACATATAAGCACTCAATGAATGTCAGGACCCTTCTTCCTTCCTCTCTTTAGAGATTCTACAGTACTTGCAAGAGTGGGCAAATATTGGATGTTTGAGTGAAGCTGCTCAGTCGTGTCCAACTCTTTGCGATCCCATGGACTGTAGCCTATCAGGCTCCTCCATCCATGGAATTTTCCAGGCAGGGGTACTGGAGTGGATCACCATTTCCTTCTCCAGGGGATCTTCCCAACCCAGGGATCGAACCCGGGTCTCCATCACTGCAGGCAGACGCTTTGCTGTCTCAGCCACCAGGGAAGCCCTTTCAACTGACAGATGGATGAATTGATCAGTGGTGGGCACAGCTCGGGGGTGGGAGCGCCTTTCCTGGCTGAGGGCAGACTGTGACGTGTGTATCTGAGTTGAGAACTCGGAGAGGCCGTGGGCAGTGATGAGAAGAGAGAACAGGGAGAGAGCTAGTGTTGTGTCTGTATGCATGTGTGTGTGCGCTCATCTCAGGTTGGATGTGGATAGATGTACGCAAGAGAGAGGACTAATTATTCAAAGTCCTTTGATTCTATGTTAAGAAATAGAAGTTTATAATCAAACGAATTCTTGGAAGCCCCTGGAAGTTCTTGAGAAGGAGGAATGTGATGGAAATTCTTTTGGTATCTGTATAAAGAACAGACTTAAACAAGGAAAGGCTGTGAAGACTGTTCTAGTAATCTAGGAAAAAGAGAGAAATGACTAGGAGGCTTTCAGTAAACCATGTTGACATCAAAAAGTTAAAAAAAAAAGGCAAGCCTTGAAGACTCCTTGGATCCATAAATCAAGAAATATTTATTGGGTATGGAGCAAGAGAGAGGAAGGGACTAAATTTGTTTTTATTTTTTTAGAACTATAAATGTGATCTTTCCATTGCAAAATAATACATCCCCACTACAGGATATAATTAGAAAATGAAAGGAAAAATAATCATTCATAATCCTATGACCAGAACAGCATCATGACTGCATTTTATGTCCCCATAGCTACACCTATAGGAGAACGCATGAGTCTGCTGAGTTCCTGACGGGAATATAGAAGGATCAGAAGGCCATGACTGAACTCACTCACTCATTTGCTTATTTGACTCAGTCATCACAAGAGAGACCTAAATAGCAAAGCCACACCTTGATCTTAGGTTGAAGTCTCCAAGTCTCTTTATGCAACTCTAGACATCAACCAAATTGGGTTACCTTCCAACCTAATCACTAGAGTCCTCACTGAATAGTGGACATTTTAGTTTTTTGTCTTTTTTCGCATCTGTTTGGGCTTCCCAGGTGGCACATTGGTAAAGAATCCACCTGCCAATGCAGGAGACACAAAGGATGTGGGTTCGATCCCTGGGTCGGGAAGATCCCCTGGAGAAGGAGATGGCAACCGAGCCCAGTATTCTTGCCTGGGAAATCCCATGGACAGAGAAGTCTGGCAGGTTATGGCCCATGGGGTTGTAAAGAGTCAGACATGAATGAGTGACTGAATATGCACGCGTGTGCATGCACACACACACACACGCACACACACTCCTTTCCTACTGTCTCTGATCTTCCTTTGGAGAACAGTCCTCATCATGTGGAGTCCTGGGTCAAGTCCTTTCTATGATTTTGGTCAGTGGTTGCTTAGCTGGTCCACTCACCAGATGCTCTTTTCCTTTCCACACTCTTCTGTCAGTATGTGAGTAGGCTGATTCATCAGCCTGCTGGTCATTTGGTCAGCTGGTTATCTAGGCTTTTGGGGAGGCAGACAGGTTAGCCTACAGTCCACTGGTAGTCCACCAACACTCACTGAGTGGACTGCTGGTCTGTTGGCTGGTCAGTAGTCCCCCCGACTATCAAATGCGCAGTCTGTTCGCTGATGTATCAGCTGCTTCATTGACTCCACTGTCACTGGCTTTTCTCACCTGTCTGTCAGTCTGGGGGTCGGGCTCTCCATTAGCTTGCTGGTTGACCAGCTCTTCAGCCAGTCAGTAAGTCAGTAAGCCTGTCAGTTGGCCAGTGAGTTGGCTGGGCCCCACCCTGATGAACCCCTCCAGCTGGTGACCTCAGTCCTCACCTGAGCGTGGAGGCAGGGAGGGAGAAGCTCATTTCCTCCCTGCGGAGGTCCTTTGAAGTGTGCAGTCAATCCCTGGAAACTAAATCAAAAGTTATTTATTAGGTACTGCAGTGAAAACAGCCCCACCATTCTAAGTTAGTAACAGCTAGCGTGAGTGCAACTCATTTTCTTTCATAAATCGTTAAAATTCAGAACTAGGTTTCTTTTCTTGCCCCCTCTCCCACCCCCAGGCCTGCCTCCTCCTCCTCCTCCGACTGGGGGATTGGTTCCCAGGAGCATGTGACTTCATCAGCATCTCCCGATGCCAACCAGAGTCGTCCCGGGCCCTGCAGAGATGAATCATCCTCCTGGAAAGGAGGAGTGTGGGGAGCCAGGCAGGTCCCAGACCCCCGGGCCTGGGCCTTGAGATCCTGCTCAGGGGCTCGTGACCCCAAGTGGAAGGCAGTGGGCCAACCTGTGGGGCTGTTTTCCACTTGGAGGCCTGATGTGTCTGGAAAGATGATTCACCAGGATGGGCTCCAGCAAAGGGGGAGCCTGTGGGCACTCCTTCTTTCAGGCAGAGGGGAGGGGGGACATAGGCTGTTTAATACCCAGGGCAGGTTTCCCAATGCCTGAGAGAACAGGCAGCACACTGGGCGTCAGGACACCTGGGTGTGGGCTGGCCCACAGCTAAGAACAGAGAAAGAAATTGGCTCTTGGCTATCTCCTGGCTCCCCACTGAGCCACTGTCTTTCCAGGTTTCCACTTCCCTCCCTCACCTCCACCTCAGGCCATCCTAGTGTTCATCAACTAATCTCTAAAAACCAACTCTGCCTGGGCTTGAGTTGTCAAGTTCAAGTTCAACCACCGGCATTTATTGAGTGCTTATTGAGGTCAGCATCTCCTGTTCTTTCCTTCCAAAGGGCATACCTCTTTATTTACTTCTGAAACGGATATTTACATTTATTTACTTACTCACTGCCTTCCAAGCACTGGCCTAGGTGTAGAGATAGAGTTTAAGCAAAAAGGCACCATTCCTGCCTTCATGGAGATTAGAGTCTAGACAGATTCACATTAATCCAATCATGACACGAAAGTGTTTACTCTACTGAGACAAGTGCTTTGATGGAAAACACCCATGTATATGGGAGAGAGACTATAAGGAGGCCGAATGCAATTGTGGTTTGAGGAAGCCAGGGGGCTTCCCTAAGTAAAGGACTGAGAATGAAGATTCAGTTCAGTTCAGTTCAGTCGCTCAGTGGTGTCCAACTTTTTGCGACCCCATGAATCACAGCACACCAGGCCTCCTTGTCCATCACCAACTCCTGGAGTTTACTCAAACCCATGTCCATCGAGTTGGTGATGCCATCCAGCCATCTCATCCTCTTGTCGTCCCCTTCTCCTCCTGCCCCCAGTCCCTCCCAGCATCAGGGTCTTTTCCAGTGAGTCAACTCTTCATGTGAGGTGGCCAAAGTATTGGAGTTTCAGCTTTGGCATCAGTCCTTCCAATGAACACCCAGGACTGATCTCCTTCAGGATGGACTGGTTGGATCTCCTTGCAGTCCAAGGGTCTCTCAAGAGTCTTCTCCAATACCACAGTTCAAAAGCATCAATTTTTCAGCACTCAGCTTTCTTCACAGTCCAACTCTCACATCCATACGTGACCACTGGAAAAACCATAGCCTTGACTAGACAGACCTTTGTTGGGAATGAAGATTAAGAGATACCAAAGTGAAAGACTTTAAAAATGGTCCACATTCCCTTCCCCCGTTCCCCACCGAAAATGGAACTTCCCTGGCAGTTTGGCAGTTAAGACTTCACCTTCCAACAAGGCCCCAAAACCAGAACAAAAACAACAGAAGCAATATTGTAACAATTTCAATAAAGACTAAAAATGGTCCACATCAGAAAAAGATGTTTAAAAACAGAGTTACAAGAGGAAGAGAGGAAGAATCTTCTCCTTCCTCTCTGCAGAGGGAACAGCCTGTGACATGTTGGACAGTGTGTGGAGGGAGGGAACATGAAACATCAAGGCACTGAAACAAAGTTCCTTGTAAGAGTGGTGAGATTAGTGCATAGAGAGGCATTTGTCATTATTCATTCATTATTACATTCCTTCATTCCTGTATTTATTTCCTCATTTTTTCATGCACACATTCAACAAATACTCATCGAATGCTTACTCTGCATTTGTCTTTCTTTCAGCATTCATGGGTTGCAAGCAACAGAAACCAGGGCTGGCTATCAGTGTTGGCCAGGCAGCCCCTAGAAGAATGCTGCAGAACCACAGAGTTGATGTGTTATGGGAGGAGCAGGCTTGGGAGGGAAGACTGCCGTCCACTGGTGGGCAGGCATCTCTAGGAACCACGGTGAGCTTCTGTAGCAGGCCCTGTGAACGCGGCCACTGCTCTCCTGCCATCCTCCTTTCCTCGTTATATCAAGACCCAAAGCTCTGACAGGGAGTTCAGGCTGGCGGTCATATACTTGCCCCACCATAGCAGGTCTATGAGAGACAGGACAGAGCCCTTTGGCTTTCTCATCGGCAGGTCAGTGCCTGAATTTGTTTACCCACCAAGAACCCATGCAAAGGGGGAGTGGTTATTTTCTGGGGAAGGTTTTCTGTGTTAGTAGGGCTTCCCACAGCACACAGGGTTTCCCTGTGTGTCAGTGCAGGAGAGGCAAGAGGTGTGGGTTCGATCCCTGCGTCGGGAAGATCCCCTGGAGGAGGGCATAACAACCCACTCCCGTACTCTTGCCTGGAGAATCCTATGGACAGAGAAGCCTGGTGGCTACAGTCCATAGCGTTGCAAAGAGTTGGACACGACTAAAGTGACTTAGCACACACACACAGAGGGTAAATAGATAGTAACCCCTAGTTATCTACCACTCATTACAAGCTTCAGATCGTAAAGGTCAAGTTAGAACTCCTGTAGCTTTCCTGGCAATGGTGTGGGTAATCCCAGGCACGTACTCCATGTTCTTCCTTCCAAATCTGGCTCTTGACTGTGCGTTTAGGCACACAGTTTCCCAGCCAAGGCCTGAAGGTTCCTCATTTATGAAATGAGCATATAAATCCTCCCTTTGGTACCTCCCAGCAATGAGTTGAAAGTAAAGCAAGTCTATGCTGGTTGAAAGCCTTTCAGAGTCAGAACTCTTTATTATCATGGATCCCCTGAACTGAGAGGCTGAAAATGCCTGACTAAGGTGGGGCCCATTTAAAAGGCAACAAGAGCTTTCACTTAGCAGACTGGGGGAATGAGAAGTTGCCTGGGAGAGAGGACACAGAGGGTTCACCTGGGGACTCTTGAGAAAGGCACCAGGACACTGTCTGTCTTTAGTCCAAGTCCCTGGACTTATGTCTGAGTTCAGCAAAAAACTAGCAGCAGGCTGTCAATAGAAGGGAAAGTTCTATAATACCTGGGGGTCCGAGTAGTCCTACTGTAGGACTCAAGATTGAATTGTTCTCCCATTATTACCATGATCTCCCATGCAACTTTTGCATCTGTAGGATTTACGAGCAACAGTCAGAAGATATAGTGAACAGCTAGGGGATGTGTTCATGGCACACATGGGGGTCCTTTGGACATTCTTGGAGGTCCTTGAGTTGGAAGGGTTATTTCACTAGATGCTCTGGGGGGAGCTTAGTTCATATGAATATTTACTGAGTTTGTACCATGTGCCAGGTATATTCTGCCAGTATCTCCTCCATGATTCTTTTTCTGATCTTCCTGTTTCACATCTTTTACACTCTCTACTCTGAATTTGTATTTACCCATCCATTCATCCATCTGTTTTCTCAGCAAAAAGCAAACATTTAGTGGTGACATACCCTAGTTGATTAGCTGCTGCCCATCAGCAGAAGCTTAAGCTGTGTTTCTAGTTGTTACTGTTGCAAACAATAATGTAATGAACATCTTTGTCCACGCCTTGGAAAGTATTTATGGCCCATCTGTTCCAGATTTATACTAAGTTCTTTGGTAATATACGTTAAATTTTAAAAATGATTTTATTTATTTTTGTCTGTTCTGGGTCGTCACTGCTGCAGCTCTCCTCTAGCTGCGGGGAGCAGGGCTCTCCTCCAGGGCTGCGCGGGCTGCTCACTGTGGAGGTCGCCCTTGCTGTGGACCACAGGCTCTAGGGTGTGTGGGTTCAGTAGCTGTGCTGCGTGGGCTCAGCTGCTCCAAGGCACGTGGGGTCTTCCCAGACCAGGGATCGAACCCCTGTCCCCTGCATTGGCAGGCAGATTCCTCACCACTGCGCCACCAGGGGAGCCCAATATTGGTTACATTTTCAATGAGTGTGTCTTCAGTTCCCAGTCTTGGTAAACTGTGCTTTTTTTGCCTTTGTAGCCTCCATAATTCATTCCCCTCAAGTAGCTACTTAGTAGACATTGAAAGATGAATGGATCGATGGATAAAACTAATGAGCCACCTATGGAGTCAAAACATGAGCCTCTAGGGAACTCCAGCTTGACTCCTACAAATGAACTAATTTCTACCTCTGACCTAGCCCTAGCTCTGGTAGCCTGCTCTCAAGATCTGAGGATTTGGGGGGTTTTCAAAGCTTTGGGATTTGCTCCCCTTTCTGCACATCCATGTCGCCAGCTTCATCAACAACCTGGGAGTTAGGAAGGGGAGCACCAAGAGGGATACATGAAGTGTCAGCCATAGGCTATGGGCCAGAGCTGGGCTCTTCCTTTCTGCCTCTAAACATGTAGCAACAGATCTCATGCATCTTCAGTTGATGCTCCCACTGAGCTCAAAGCTGCCATGCTCAACCACACCCCATTTAGTCACCTGCTGGGCACTCTCACACCTCTGTGCCTCTCCTTGAGCTGTTCCCTCTGGTTGGAAATCCCTTCCCCTGCTCAGGCATGCATTCAAAACCACTGTCTAAAAGGTTCCCATGAACTTCCTGTGAGGCAGAATCAACCGATCCAGCATCCTGCCCTCATTTACCTTGCACACCTCTACTGCAGCTCTTGCCACATTATCCTGACCAGTTCCACTAAGCAGGGGCTATATCTTATACAGAGATAGCAAACAGATTGTGCAGCCATGTGCCAACTCTGACCAATTAGTCGTGGCTGCCTAGAGTGTTCTGTTTAGAGCAGATCAGACCAATACAATTGTTATGGGAAACACACTAATTTAAAATTTTCTAGTAAGTACATTAAAAAATGAATAGGTGAAATTAATTTCAGAAGTGTGTTTCAGGGAATTCTCTAGTGGCTCAACGGTTGGGATTTGGCACTTTCACGGCTGTGGCCTAGGTTCAAATCCCTGGTTGGGGAATTAAGATCCTGCAAGCCAGGTGGTATGACCAAAAAAATATTTCATTTAAGCCATGTGTGCTAAGTTGCTTCAGTCGTGTGTGACCCCATGGACTGTAGCCTGCCAGGCTCCTCTGTCTATGGGATTCTCCAGCAAATAATAATGGAATGGGTTGCATTTCCTACTCCAGGGGATCTTCCCAATCCAGGGATCGAACCCAGGTCTTAGGTTTCCTGCATTGTCAGGCAGGTTCTTTACCGTTAGTGCCACCTGGGAAACCTCATTTAACCCAACGTATCCAAACATTATCTCTTCAACATACAATCAGTATAAAAATTATTAATGAGATGTTTTGTATTGTATTTTCCAGCCTGAGTCTCCAAAATTCCATGTGGAGATTATTCTTACACCAGAGGCTGTCTTCATGAGAAATACTCGCTGTTTATTTAGAGTTCATGAAAGTTATAGTTGAAGTAGATTTGCATTTCCGAGTTGTTTCAAACATATGTAAAATTTTCCAACAACTGGGTGATTCATTGTTAAAAGTAAATTAATTAAAAATTCTGTTTTTTAGTGGCAGTAGCTGCATTTGCAGAGGATGAGATGGTTGGATGGCATCACTGATTCAATGGACATGAACTTGGGCAAACTCCGGAGGATGTGAGAGACAGGGAAGCCTGGCGTGCTGCGGTTCATGGGGTCGCAAAGAGTCAGACACGACTGAGTGACTGAACAGCAGCTGCATTCAAATGCTCAGCAGCCACATGTGGACAGTAAGTGACCGCAGTCTCAGAGAGCAGATCCAAAGGGAATCTGAAGCTGCGGACGGCTGTGGCCAGCTGGCAACACTTACCTTGGAGACATAACCAGGGAGCGGAGACCACTGGGCCTGATATTTGTCCTTCCTGGTTTTACTTATTTCTTTACCCCCAGTTCCTGCTGTGAGAGAGTGGCCTCATGGTTATCTCAATGATGTGGGATGTGCTGAGAGCTGGTACACTCTGAGTTTTCTTATCTAGAAAGGGAAATGGTGATAGGGAGTCCTTGCGGTTTTCTAAGAAAGGGAGTGACAGCATCAGAGTAGCACATGGCAGCTGGCTCTGGTATTGGCCAGAGAACAGCCCAGAGGACACAGGCCAGGAGTGGGCAGGGAGGCAGCATGGCAGTGATTAACTTAGAGTGAGATGAATTGGTTAAAGGCACAGTCCAGACGCTCTGGCTCCTTCTACTCTTGGAAGGAAGGTCTCAAGAAACTGGTCGTTGTTCTAGTCCTGGGGCAGGGCTTCTCTCCCTCCAGGGAGGGGCTGTATTGTTGCTGGCTTTTATTACTATTTATTGCTATTATATGCATTGACCTCACTGTGCAGAAGGAGCTAGAATATACATGAAGTTGTGGAAAGAACCAAGCCCTGGGGTGAGAAGTTCTCCAAGCTCAGTTGAGTGGTCATGTGACCCTAGTTCAAGTGAGCCCGCCTTTCTGAGGCTGTTTTCTCACAGGAGGACTGTTAAGATGCCCATGCAGGAGAGAAGCTCAGGAGGGAGGGGATATATGCATAAACATAGCTGATTGACTTTGGTGTACAGCAGAAGCAACACACATTATAAAGCAGCTGTACTCAAAAAAAAAAAAAAAAGGTGCTCATGCAGTCTTGTGTGTATGTGTCAGGGGTGTGTGTGTGTGTGTGGTGGGGGGGCGGGGGGGCGGCGGTGTTGTTGCTTTCGATAACCCACGTACTTGTAAGCTGAGTTTTTAGGGGTCTAGCATGTAGTCACAGTAAGGGCTCAAGCAATGGTAGTTGTTGCTCTATTATCATTCCCATACAAAAAGCTATGATTTATTTTCAATGCCAGCACTGAGATAAGAAAAGGTGAAACAGGCTGGAGACTGCCCACTTCACCCCAGAATGGGAAGGACCAGATATGGGCGCCTTTTGCGACAGCACCCCTGGAAGACTTACCCCACCAGAGTGAGCGGATGGCAGGGTCTAAGAACTATTCTGACCGTGGACGCTGAAGTCAGTTTGCTCGATTAAATCTGGGCTCTGCTAGCTGTGCCTCGATCTCTCGGTGTCTCAGTTCCCATCCATTAAGCAGAGATCATAATCATTTCTTCCTGTTGAGAGTGCTATTTGTTTTGGCATCATTTTTATCACCCCTTAACAGCTTTGTTAAAGAGCTAAACCACCTTGTTTAGCAGCCTCCTTTCTCAATCCTGAACTGGTACAGGACTGAGAAAGGCGTACGGCAAGGCCCTGTTCATTTAACTTCTATGAGCACATCATGCGAAACACTGGGCTGGATGAGTTACAAACTGGAATCAAGATCGCCAGGAGGAATATCAACAACCTCAGATATGCGGATGATACCACTCTAACGACAGAAAGTGAAGAGGAACTAAAGGGCCTCTTGATGAGGGTGAAGGAGAAGAGTGAAAAAGCCAGAGTAAAGCCCGATATTAAAAAAACTAAGATTATGGCATCCGGTCCCATCACTTCATGGCAAATAAAAGGGGGAAAGGTGGAAGGAGTGACAGATTTCCTCTTCTTGGCTCTAAAATGACTGCGGATGGTGACTGCAGCCATGGAATTAGAAGGCAATTGTTTCTTGGCAGGAAAGCTATGACAAACATAGAGAGTGTGTTAAAAAGCAGACATTACTTTGCTGACAAAGGTCTGTATAGTCAAGGCTATGGCCTTTTTAATAGTCATGTACGCATGTGAGAACTGGACAATAAGGAAGGCAGAGTGCCGAAGAATTGATGCTTTCAAACTATGGTCATGGAAGACTCCTTTTTTTTTTTTCCTTTGAAGTATTTATGTATTTATTTGGCTGTGCCAAGTCTTAGTTGCGGTATGTAGGATCTAGTCCCCTGACCAGGGATCGAACTTGGGCCCCCCTGCATTGGGAGATTGGAGTATTAGCCACTGGACCACCAGGGAAGTCCCTGGAAAGCTCTTGAGAATTTCTGGAAAGCAAGGAGATCAAACCAGTCAGTCTTAAAGAAAATCAACTCTGAATACTCTTTGGAAGGACTGATGCTGAAGCTGAAGCTTCAGTACTTTGGCCACCTGATGCGAACAGCTAATTCATTGGAAAAGACCCTGATGCTGGGAAAGATTGAAGGCAGAGGAGAAGAGGGCAACAGAGGTTGGATGTCATCACTGATTCGTTGGCCATGAACTTGGGCAAACTCCAGGAGATGGTGAGGGACAGGGAAGCCTGGCACACTGCAGTCGATGGGATCGTGACGAGTTGAACAAGACTTGGCGATGGAACAACAACAGCAGTGGGCAGAAGTATGTACAGCCTGGCTCTCGTGTGGTCCAAGCAAGCCCTGTTCTCTAGTCCGTGCAGTGGAGACAGCCAGAAGGACAAGGAGACTAGGGTCCACTACATTTGGTCAAAGAGATTGATTGGGTCCCTTGCTCGTTCTGCAAGGTTCTTCAATACAGGGAGCAAGTCCATTTAAGGAGCAGTGAGGGGCTTGCTGGCTTCTCAGAGCAGGTCATGCCCACTGTACCCTCAGGTGCTCAGTGACAGGCAGGGAACGCGTGGGCAAGGCGAGCCGTGAGCATCTAACCAGAGGCCACATCCCCTTGGCAATGACAACGTTATCTGTTGGCATCACTGAAGGTTTAGATCAGTGCTTCCCCAGTTGCCACAGGCTGGCTGCATCACAATTACCTGGGGAGGTTGTTTTTGTTTTTTTTTAATTGAAGGATAATTGCTTTACAATACTGGATTGGTTTCTGCCACACATCAACATGACTCAATCATAGATACACATATGTCCCCTCCCCCTTGACCCTCCCTCCCCCCTCCCACCCCGTCCCGCCCCTCGAGGCTGTCACAGAGCTCTGGTTTGAGCTGGCTGAGTCATACACCAAATCCCCACTGGTTATCTATTTTACACATGGTAGTATGTATGTTTCAAAGCTACCCCCTCCATTTGTTCCACCCTCTCCTTTCCCCACTGTGCCCACAAATCTGTTCTCTATGTCTGTGTCTTTATTGCTGCCTTGCAAATAGGTTACAGTACTTGTTTTTCTCTTTCTGATTTACTTTACTCTGTATAATAGGCTCTAGTTTCAACCACTTCATTAGAACTGAGTCAAATGAATCCCTTTTTATGGCTCAGTAATATTCCATTGTATATAAGTACCACAGCTTCTTTATCCATTCATCTGTCGATGGACATCTAGGTTGTTCCCATGTCCTAGCTATTGTAAACAGTGCTTCAGTGAACACTGGGGTATATGTGTCTTTTTCAATTTTAGTTTCCTCAGGGTATACACCTGGGGAGGTTTCTAAAAAGTACAGATTCCCAGGCCCTGTTCCAGACCCACTGAACCTGGATCTCCAGGTATACACTTTCTCAATTAAATGTATATTTTAAATGTCTCCCTGGAGGGCTTACGATGCACAACCAGGCTTAGAAACCACTGGCTCTCAGCTCTAAAATGGGAGTTGGAACAAGAATTAATACTCCAACAGAACAAACCTAAGGATGTGATTAGAAAAAAAGAATGGCTCCCTCAGGTTCTCAGCTATTAATGTGATAACAGATGCATGCGTCTGCCCTCAGGATTAATTAATGGTGAAATGTGACTCAGTCTTGGTGGCCTTGAGTCCTTGCTAACATCACAACTTCTCTTTCTTCAGGCCCCAACTCAAATCCTATTTATGAAGCCCTGTTTAACTGCATCCTTAGCAAGGAAAGTAGAGGGCAGATAACAGATATCAGCTAAGTGTTAAGACCAGCCCAACTAAGAAATTCAACTTCCAGAGAAATACTAGCTTGAGTGCACCAGGAAATATGACAAAGCACTGTTTGTGATTTTTTTTAAAAAGTGGAAACAGTTGTCCATCAATGGGTAAACAGATAAGCAACCTGTTATTTATCCAGTGAGTATTACATGACAGTTAAAATTACTTTGAAACTTCTCCATGTCTCAAAAAAAGCAAGTTGCAAAAAGATGTCCATTACATGCTATTATCTGGATAAGTTCTAAAAACACAAAACAATTTCAAATATAATTTGTGCACATATCCATATGTAAAAAAGGTATTAAACTTGCATGGAACTTATTATACATGCCATTTTCACATTATTTCTGGGAGGGAAGGGACAAAGCCCTGGAAAAAGACTGGCAACAGCAAGGGCAAATGTCAACATCTATTAAATCTCGGTGGATCACTGGGTATCCTATTATCTTTTTTTTATATAATTTTAAGTATGTCTGGAATAGTCTATAATAAAAATAAAGCATGATGATATTTCAGAGAAATCAGAGATGTAGTGGTCCACATAGATTGGGAAAGATGGGAATGAATCCTGGAAGATTTGGGTTTCAGCGGGAGGTACATTTTCAAAAGTTGTAAGGAAAAAAGAATGACTTTGTTTTTCTGAGGCTCAAATCTTTGTCTTTTTAAAAAAGGACAATATAAGGTGATTTTAAAAAATCTTTATTGAATTTGTTACAACACTGCTTCTATTTTATGTTTTGGGGGTTTTTTTTGGCCACAAGACATGTGGGATCTTGGCTCCCTAACCAGGGATCAAACCTGGACTTCCTGCACTGAAAGGCAAAGTCTTAACCACTGGACCACCAGGGAAGTCCCATCAAGTCTTATCTTTTTATAGAGGCATTTAACTCATTTATACTTTCTTCATTCAGAGCTGACGTACTTGGTCTTGCTTCTGTAATCAAAAAAGTTCCCCCTTATTGGAGGCAGTTAGATGAGTGACGGATCAATTTCACAAACATGCATTTGTTTTGCAACTCCACGGTCACGAACTAAACCCATGCACGTGAAGCGTCAACAGAAGATGCGGGGTCAGCACCGTGACCCTTGTTTGGATGATGAAGGCTGCGCTCATGCCAGGCTTTTCAACCAGATCAATCTGAAATATAAGTGGCATTTAAAATGAGCAGTCTTCATCATCAAGTGGATGTTTTCTTGCTACTTATCGTCTCAACATCAAACATATTGCTAAAGGACATTTCACTGGAAGATGCAGGGGGCGTGATGGAAAGAACACAGATTCCCAGACAGACACAGAACAAGTCCATATATAGTTTGCCACAGCTGGACACTCACTCCTGCTGAGTGGGTGCTCAACTCAACCCTGCCCAGATGGCTCACTGAGAGCCGCTCACTCTGGGTCTGCGTCACCTCTCTCATGCTTACTAGCACTGGATGGGTTCGTTCACCCCTCGGGACTTCAGCCCCTCCTCAGAGAACTGGGACACTCATATCTACTGCCAGAGCTGTTGGTAAATTGAAAGAAGTAGGTTATCTACATCCCCGACATGTGGTGGGCCTGTGGTGGACTGTAGTTTCTATTTTCTCTCTCCCATCTCTGGGGAGCTGACACGATCTCATTTCACCCTCCCAGGAAGGTAGGCAGGAAGCAAGTCCCCCAGAACGGCTGATGCTGGCCTTGAGACAGGTTCATCAGACTGGCCTCCAGGCTGTTATCGTCTGTGGTTTCCTGATCATTCCAACAGCTTCATCAGAGAAGGCAGGGGGATTCAGCCATGGGGCAGGGGGAAGGAGTGGACGGAAGAAGCGCCCCCTCCCAGCCCCGCCAGCGTCCACGCGGGGAGTGTCCCGCCGGCCCCCCGGCGGCCGCCGGCGATCCTTCCGAGCTTGCATCAGCAGAGGGGGCAGCGTGCTGAGGCCCGGCGGCGCTGGCTCCGCGCTCCGTGTGCCCTGGCCCCCATACACCATTTGTCGAGCAGCAGAACAGAATTTCCTCATAAATAAACAAGATCTTGGGTTTCACGTTGGGGAGGCGATGACAGAAGAGGGCCTGGGGCTCTCGCCGTTATCTGCACCCGGGCCTGCCAGCTCCTCGCCGCCTGGACGGGCCGAGAGGAGAGAGGAAGGAGAGCCCGGCCAAGAGCACATTTTTCGCTCGTAGAGTCACTGCCTGGCGGCCCGCCGCTGCTCCTCGCATTTCCCGCGACGTCCCTCACACTGGCCACCAGGGACTCTGGGCTCGGCAACCAGCAAACGCCCGCCGGCCAAATGGAAGCACCTGAACTTGGTTAGCAGGGAGGTGGGTGGAGGGGTGGCTGGAGACTGGGCGGTGTCAGGCCTGGAGCGGCGGGGTTTAGCAGTTTCAGACCTAGACCACCTGAACTGTCCCGAGGGAATTCTCAGCTCAGCCCCACTTGGCCCGAAACAGGGGCAAGCCTTGACTTGTTCCGTCCAGGGGCAAGCCCAGTGCTGGCCGAAGAGGAAACCAAGGACCATCCCACCCCATCTAGTCGCAGTGCGTTCGGTATCCACGTCTGATGAAGATCAGATCCCAAGAAGAAAATGGTCACCTTCCAGCCTAGGGAGAATGGAAGCAATGACTCTACAACAGTAAAAAAGGGTGAATTATGGCCACACGGATGAATCATACACACATAATGTTGATCGAAAGAAACCAGACACAAAAGAATATATACTACATGATTCCATTTGCATTTCAAAAATAGAATTCATCTATGATGATCAAAGTCAGAATTGTGGTTACCTCTCGGCGGGGGCACTGACTTAGCAGGGGTGTGAGGGAGCTGGCTGGGTGCTGGCAAGTTCCTGTCTCTTGATCTGGGTGGAGATCACACGGTGTCTCCTTTAGGAAAAGATCCTGAGCTGTATTCCTGGGATGATTATGCTTTTTTACTTCACCTTGTATAGGTAATCCCTCAATGAAAAGTTTTTTTGTTTGTTTGTTTTAAAGGATCCTAAAAAGAATGAAAGCAAATCAGATCACCTCCTTCTGTGATTAAAACCTTAACACCAACTACCTACTGCATCTCCAACCTCTCAGGTTAATGTTACCGTCTCAGAGAGGCCATCCCTGACGACTTATTTAAAATTGTTCACCCCTGATGACTCATGACATCGTTTTTTTTAAATTGTTATCCTAGCAGTTATCATCATCCTCCGTGGTCTCATTCATGTATTTGTGTTTTGTCAGTATGCCTCCACTTGGATTTAAACTCCTCCATTTTTCCTATCCAACCAGGATCCCCATTTCCTGAAGGTAGGAGCTGAAGTAGGCATTTGGTGTTTGCCTTCCCAGTATCCAATCCTCTTCCTCATTTAACTTGATGTTCCACCTTTCTCCAATTCTCAACCCATGTGGTCTGGGTGGGGTTTCTAATGAAGACTTTAAATCTTTCCTGTTGTACTTGAACCTGATTGAATATGGGGTTGGGGCTCTAGCTGCTGCCAGCAATGCTACTATGTGGAGGAAGGAAGAATTGATAGATGCAGAGAGACTAGGTCTTGGCCTAGATCAGGTTATACTTGAAGCCGGAACTATACCCGACTTTCAGCTACATGAATCATTAGATTCCCATTTCCTTAAGCTAGTTTGTCTGGGTTTTCTTGCAACCAAATGCAATACTGTGCCAAGTCCTGTGCTGGTGATAGGGGAATGGAGTCTTGCCCAGTTTCGAGGGGGCAGTAAGCACTGAGTCCACATATGAAGATCAGATCACAGACAGAAAACAACACACCTTCCCAACAGTGGGAGAGTACTAAGTTGTTCCAAATATTCACTGAGTAAATAAATAAATGGATGGATGGATGGATGGGGGAATGCGTAAACAGGTGGATGGGTGGGTGGTGGATGGGTGGTGGGTGGATGGATGGGTGGGTGTATGGATAGATGGGTGGGTGGGTGGGAAAATGGGTGAACAGGCGGATGAGAGGATAGATGGGTATATTTCTCTTGTGGAGAATGCTCATCATTACAAGGCCGTGGAAGTAGAAAAGATCTTTAGATTCCAGGTGGGTGGAATAGACCACTGGGCCTGGAGGGCTTCACAGACAAGGTGGGGATCGAATCAGATACACAGGAGAAAAACCAAGAATTAGTCTTTCTTGATACTTTTACATATTTAAAGCTTTCACAGCCCCATGAGGTTGGCAGAATTATCTCCACTTTGAAGATGAAGACACCGAGTCTCAGAAGTTGTAATGATCAGCTGAGATCACATGGCCAGGAAGTGGCAGCTGGGATAGAAGCCCAGCTCTGGCTGAGGCCAAAGCTTCTCTGTGGGTTCCGGCTGCTGCCTGGGACCCTGCGTCTGCAGTGTCAGAAAGCGAGCTGGGAGGAGAGCGGTCTCCGAGTCCCATCCTGGCGATGCTCGGGCCCCCCGGGAGGCCCGGGCCGGATCCTCCCCACCCCTCGGAAACTCATGTCAGCGGCCTGACAGCTGTGTTCCACTGGCCGGCCACAGCTGCCACTGAGGCCCTTGTTCCTGAGCTGAATGTTCCACCACTTTTTCCTGGCACCGCAGGCCTGACGGCCGCTCAGGAAAGCTACTGTACTTGTGAGAAAAGTGAGGTCAGTGCGTGTTTCCATCTACTCGGAGAAGGAAAACAAAAACAAATATTCTTGCTACTGAATGTGCTTTTTATTCAGCAGAATCCATCCCCAGAAGGCTTAATTTACGGTTCACCCATGTGTCCCTGAGCATATTTACCAGGGGACATCGTGGGGAAATCTGGAGGGGCCCTGGCTGCATCCTGGCAGAGGCGCTGGGTCCTATAGTACTGAAAGCCAGAGTGAAATAGTGAGAAGACGGGAGGTCAGGATCACAGAGAGTGGGGTCAAGGCTTGGGGGCATATAAAGCACAGCGAGGGGAGATGGCTGCTTGCATTTCCTGCTTTGCACAGGCTGTTCTGCTGCCCGGAGTACCTGTCTATTGTCCAGTCCAGCAAAGTCCTACTCACTCTTCAAGGCCCAGCTCTAATCTTCCCCGAAGGCTCTAGGCACAGATGGCTCTACCTTCTTGGAACTCACTGAGCCCCTGTGTCCATTCATCTTGGGACAGGCCACCTGGTATGCCCGTTTAGCCAGGGACCCTTCAGAGGCCAAGACCATGGCAATGCATCTCTGAAAGCCAGACCCAGGCACAGAACTTAGTGCGTGATGAGTGAGAGAGCGAGCTGGGTGGGGCAGAACGGGGCCACAGAGTGGGGCCCTGCAGGAAGGCGGGCTGAGCTGCAAGTAGTCTCTGAGTTGGGGATGAGGCTCGTGTAACTTTGGGGACCAGCTTCAGGAGGTACATTTTATGGTGGGAAAAAAAGGCATGGCTGAGATGGGGTGGGGACCACTGAAAGCCACCCCCCTGAGGCTACTTGATTTCAAATCCAGGCTTGGATATGAGACCCAGCAGTGGGCTGCCTTGTTAAGCTCATGTGTCCCTCCCGTGCCCCATTCTCAGATGCACCCCAACCCACTCAGGGTTCCTGCCTCTGCCTCCCCGCCTCCACTCCCCCTCCTCCCTGCCCTCCAGGAGATCTGCGTTCTGCTTGCTAGCACTTTCTGGGCCGGTGGTCAGACCCACAGCTCTGGGTGCCGTTGTCTCCTCCCTGCCGAGCCTCAGTTGTCTGGTCTCTGAAATGAAGGTTGCTATCTCTGCCTCAACTGGGTCAAAACTGAGGTTTCATGGGAAGCATTTGGCAAGGTGCCTAGAACGGAGGAAGCGTTCAGTTTCTTCCTTCCTTACTTGGACTCTGTCTGGCCTTTTCCTCCTCTGTCTGTGAAGTCCATCCCCTCCCCCGTGAGCCGATCCCCATCCCAGGCACAAGTCTGTCCAACCCTGGGGTCTTGGTGGCCACTGAGCAGGCCTGTCCCCAACGAGTGTGTCCACAACAGCCTTGTGACCCTCGTGATGTATGGCTTGGGTCAGGTGGGTGTCAAGTTGGCAGCTTGCCCCCATTCCCTTCCAGATGAGAAGGGCTGGGAAAACTGACTTCATTTATTTTCATACAGAAGAGACAAAGAGAGAGAGAGGAGGGGGTGTGGGGGTGCCGGGAGAGCAGAGAAGGATGTTGGGAGCCCCAGGCCCCTCTTGTGGCTCAGGTCTGGCTCTGGGCCCAGTGACCAGAGAGAGCCACAGCATCAGCAAAACCTGCCTACAAACCGCGCCATGGCTGGAGGGGCCGATCAGAGCTTCCGAAGCCACCCAGCCACTCACGGTGGGTGAAGCTCACTAGGCCTCTTCCTCTACCTCCCCAGCGATCCCCAGCGAGTTTCATCTCTGGAGGCCGGGGCAGTGCCGCCTATAAATTATTCTCCTTCACAGACAGCGCGTTTTTCTTTATGAATCATGCAGGATCCGCCTCCGGCCTCAGTGTGTGTAAAACAACAAATCAGGAGAAATTTGACTTGACCCAAGCAGGGAAATTTCCATCCATCACAAGAGGAAAATGTTGGTGCATCAGGGAGAGGCCCCGGACTGGGGACAGCCCGAGGGGGCGGGGACGGGCAGGGGGCCCAGTGCGGGCTCTCGGAGGCTCCAGGGTGGGTGGGAGACACCCACGGGCTCCGGCAGCACCAGCTCCGGAGCAGCCATCATCCCCCGGTCTCTCCCTGAGCCTGCCCCCACCTCTTCTTGGATTCCTCTGGGGTCCTTGCCAGTCCCTGGATAGAAGTCCCCCTTGCAGCCTCGCTCTCCCTGCCCCACCGCACAGAGCTCCCGAGCAGGCCCTGTTTTTTTTCCTCCTCTTTCTTTGTGCACACTGTCCCCACAGCCTCAAGCATAAGACCTCCCTTCTAAAACCTGCCTCCTGGGCACAACCATGGGGATCTTTCCCAGGCCCCCAGGGGAACATCTCATGCTTGGCTGGGAGCATCACCCTCTGGAGTCACTTTCTATGTTTCTGTGCCGCTGAGCCCACCCCGGGGCTTCCCTGGTGGCTCAGACATTGTAAAGAAACCGCCTGCAATGCGGGAGACCTGGGTTTGATCCCTGAGCTGGGAAGATCCCGTGGAGGAGGGCATGGCGACCCACTCCAGTATTCCTGCCTGGAGAATCCCATGGACAGAGGAGCCTGGCGGGCTACCGTCCATGGGGTTGCACAGAGCCAGACATGACTGAGGAACTGAGCACTGAGCCCACCCCAGGCTGACTTCCACACAGGCCAGGCCAGGCTCCTACAGATCCCCGTATCACCACGTGCCAACTCTATGGGGGCAGGAATCTTGCTTTATCAGCAGTGCTTAGCACACAGTAGGTGCTTGCAGAATACTGGAGAAATCCCTTGCTACCTTGAATGGGGGTTGGCATATGCTCAGAGGTCTCTGATTGGCTCAGGACCTGAAAGCTTGTTGGGGCTGATGGACAGAAGATGGGATGTCAGGGCGAGAAGGCTGGTTCTTCTGCTGACTGGACTTTCTGGCTCTGACTGCCTGCCCCAGCCCAGGAATCCAGCTTAGCTATAATGTTCAGCTTCAGCTTACAGGCTGGCCCATTGTCTGAGTCCAGACTGCCCCCTGGGTGAATGCCCCACACTTGGGCCCCTAGTCAACTGGGCTACATCACTCTGCAGATCAATGGACAGGCACAGTGAATGTGGCTTTGGGGGTCCTCCTGAACTTCTAAAGTCAGACATACAATAGTCACCATCCCTCCTGTACACACGCCTGACCCCTCCATCTACCCACCTCTCCCCCTCTCCAAAAAAAGTTCCTTCTTCAGGGCAGAACTTTGTCTGAAGAGAGGAGGGGATAGTATGGAAATCAGGCACTGGAGAACTGGGATGAGGGTGGCTCAGAGGACTTGCTACATTGGCTTCTGAGGCTGGAAGATGCCAGAGGCAAGTCCTATTCTGGAAGACTCTAAACACATCTATCATCAGAGGCTGCAGTATAAACGGCACTAGATTGCATTTCCAGAGACCTGGATTCTGGTCCCAGCATGGCCATCAATTTGCTGTGTGACCTAGAAGAGGTCTTCTTCCCTCTCTGAGACTCTATTTTTGTGTTTTTGAAAAACACTAGCTGTAGTTACTAATTATTGGTGGGTTGTTTTTTTTTTTTTATGCCAGCCATCGGACAGAGCTCTGTTAGTCCTCTCAAAAGCACTGCATTAATTATAGGAATCATTGCTACTCCCTCTCCAGCGGTAGAACTCAGCATACAAGGTGACTTACTCAAGATCACAGTGACAAGAGATAGGGGCCGAACGTGGTGCCCGATGCACAGCACGCATGTCACGCAGAGGGGGCTGGAGAACATCGCCCCTGATAGTCCATCTCTGACCTGCTTGTCAAGTCCATTCCTAGGCCTCCTCCGGGGAGCTAACCAGGCCTTGCTGAGTGACTTCGAGGCCCCTCTACCCTGTTCTTGCAGGGGCTCTGTGCTGACCTCCACCCCATCTCCACTGGGTCCACCATTTCCTGGTGACCTGTCTTCCTGCTGGAGCCCGCGGGGGACAGCACCGGTGCTAGGGGATGTAGTGTCTTCCAAGAGAATCCATCCTATAGATTCTCTGTGGGCGGGCTAGATCTATGGGTGGGCTACATCTATGGGCAAGCTAGATCTATGGGCGAGCTAGATCTATGGGCGAGCTAGATATCAAGGATGAGGGAGGAGGGAGCTGAGAACAGCTTACCTTCAAGTTGAAGAGAGCAAGATGTAGTTGAGGGTGAAGAGGGGGCGCATCCCAGGGACGGGGGAGCCTGGTGGGCTGCCGTCTATGGGGTCGCACAGAGCCGGACACGACTGGAGCGACTTAGCAGCAGCAGCAGAGGGAGCAGGGTGAGCCTCAGCAGCGGTACCTCCTTCTGAGGACCTTGGTTGTGGCCCATCCTCACTCTTCCACCTCCCCACTGAGTCCTGGTGTCTGGTCCACCAGTAGCACTCCGTGAGAATCATTTTTAAATACTCCTTTCCTCTGTGCTTCAAAATTATCTGCAGCAATGATTATATAATAATCAGTAATAATTGTTAATTTCTGGTTTTAGTTCTGTTTTCATCATTAGCAAAAATAAATTTTGCTTTTAAAAGCAGTATATGAATTCAGTAACAAAGTCTTGTGTGGATTAAAATTTCCACTTAGACAAAAAAACTTACATCTCACCATTTTCCCTCAGTTTCATGTTTTCACTTTTAAGTTAATTTTTATTGGAATACGGCTGCTTTATAATGTTGTGTTAATCTCCGCTGTACTGCAAAGTGAATCCGCTGTTTATCTGCATATGCTGCTGGTTTAGTCAGTAAGTCGGGGCCGACTCTAGCGACACCATGGCCTGTAGCCTGCTAGTCTCCTCTGTCCATGGGATTTCCCAGGCAAGAATACTGGAGTGGGTTGCCATTTCCTTCTCCAGGGGAATCTTCCCAACCCAGGGAACAACAAACCCCAGTGTCCAGCATTGCAGGCGGCCTCTTGCATTGCGGGCATATCCTTTACTGACTGAGCTACCAGCAAAGCCCATGTTTACAAATATTGGCCGCACTATTAGTAAAGAACTGCCAGCCAATGCAGAAGACCTAAGAGATGCGGGTTCAATCCCTGGGTTGGGAAGATCCCCTGGAGGAGGGCAGGGCTACCCACTCCAGTATTCTTGCCTGGAGGAACCCATGGACAGAGGAGCCTGGTGGGCTACAGTCCATAGGGTCACACAGAATTGGACATGACTGACATGACTAAGCGTGCATGCATGCCTATTTTTTGGATTTCCTCCCCATTTAGGTCACCGCAAGGCACTAAGGAGAGTTCCCTGGGCTAAGCAGTAGATTCTCATTAGTCATCTATTTTATAATGTAAAGAGCAAATGTATGGATACCAAGGGGGAAAGTGGGGGGGTGGAAGGAATTGGGAGACTGAGCTATACGTATACAGTATGTATATACATTTACACTATTGATACTGTATATAAAATAGATAACTCATGTTTTAATTTCGGGTACTAACTGGTCACGCAGGTTGATAGAATTGGAGCAGCTCATATTGTTTTTTTCACCTGTATAATTCATCTCTGCTCTCACTATTTAAACACAGGAATATGTAGTGTCATGAGGATGGACATGGGCTGTTCCTGAAATGAGTTTGAATGATTCTGAAACTTTAGGTTTTAGTTTCAAAATGAACCCATGCATTAATAGCTACATCAGGGGTTTTCTCCAAACCAACGTCCCTGTAGTGCATGTTAAGTCACTCAGTCGTGTCTGACTCTTTGCAACCCCACGGACTGTAGCCACCAGGCTCCTCTGTCCATGGGATTCTCCAGGCAGGAATACTGGAGTGGGTTGCCATGCCCTCCTCCAGAGGCTCTTCCTGACCCAGGGGTCAAACCCATGTCTTCTACCTGTACTGGCAGGCAGGTTCTTTACCATCTGGGAAGCCCATGTAGATTAGAATGCAAATGAAAGGATTAGTATTAAAGTGTGCTAGTATGAAGCTTACTTCATGTTTACTTATTGTTAAAACTCTACAATAACTGAAACAATTGTTTGGAACTAAAACAAACAAAATTTTGTTTTTTCGAGGGAGCAGTGTTTTATCAGGGACACTGTTTAGAATTGCCCACACGTGGTGATAATAAAAAGCGGATTGACTTGTCAGTTTTATTACTGCTTTTCAGTTCCCTAGAGAAAATGGACCCCCTTATTTTCTGCATCCTACTAGATGTCCCTGAATCATTTTTGGTCTGCTGCTGCCTTGGCCAAAACTCTGAGATTCCACACAGTTCCAGCACTAGGGGCCTTGTACCATGACCTTTACACTTCCCAAGAGAACTGGTCAGATTTTTTGGGTCAAATGTCCCTCAGTCTGGGTTTGTTTGATATTTTCTCAAGATTGTACTTAGGTTTGCATTTTTGGCAAGAACACCCAGGGATGATTTTGGAGTCATCTTATTACTGGTGATGTTGATCTCATTCTCTCTTTTCTTCACTTTTTCCCCCCTACTTTTTATTTTATAACGGAGTGCAGTTGATTAGCAATGTTGTGTTAGTTTCAGGTATACAAAAAAGTAATTCAATTATACACATACATGTATCTATTCTCTTTCAAATTTATTTGAAATTGCTAGTTTTGAATTAATTTGGAAAACTCAGAAGTGGCCACAGACTGGAAAAGATGAGTTTTCATTCCAATCCCAAAGAAAGGCAATGCCAAAGAATGTTCAAACTACCACACAATTGCACTCATCTCACACGCTAGCAAAGTAGTGCTCAAAATTCTCTAAGCGAGGCTTCAACAGTACATGAACCAAGAACTTTCCAGTGTTCAAGCTGGATTTAGAAAAGGCAGAGGAACCAGAGGTCAAATTGCCAACATCCATTGGATCATAGGAAAAGCCAGAGAATTGCAGAAATATATCTACTTCTACTTTACTGACTATGCTAAAGCCTTTGACTGTGTGGATCTCAACAAACTGGAAAATCCTTAAAGAGATGGAAATGCCAGACCACCTAACCTGCCTCCTGAGAAACCTGTATGCAGGTCAAGAAGTAACAGTTAGAACCAAAAATGAACAACAGACTGGTTCCAAATTGAGAAAGGAGTATGTCAAGGCTGTATATTGTCACCCTGCTTATTTAACTTATCTGCAGAATATGTCATGCAGAATGCCAGACTGGATGAAGCACAAGTTGGAGTCAAGATTGGCGGGAGAAATATCAATAACCTCAGATGAGCAGATGACACCACCCTTATGGCAGAAAGTGAAGAAGAAGTAAAGAGCCTCTTGATGAAAGTGAAAGAGGAGAGTGAAAAAGCTGGCTTAAAACTCAACAGTTAAAAAACAAAGATCATGGCACCCAGTCCCATCACTTCATGAGAAATAGATGTGGAAACAGTGAGAGAATTTATTTTCTTGGGCTCCAAAATCACTGCAGATGGTGATTGCAACCATGAAATTAAAAGACACTAGTTCCTTGGAAGAAAAGCTATGACCAACCTAGACAGCATATTGAAAAGCAGAGGCATTACTTTGCCGACAAAGGTCTGTCTAGTCAAAGCTATGGTTTTTCCAGTAGTCATGTATGGATATGACAGTTGGATCATAAAGAAAGCTGAGCACTGAAAAATTGATGCTTTTGAAATGTGGTGTTGGAGAAGACTCTTGAGAGTCCCTTGGACTGCAAGGAGATCAAACCAGTCAATCCTAAAGGAAATCAGTTCTGAATATTCATTGGAAGGACTGATGCTGAAGCTAAAGCTCCAATACTTTGGCCACCTGATATGAAGAAATGACTCACTGGAATAGACCCTGATGTTAGGAAAGGTTAAAGGCGGGAGGAGAAGGGAACAACAGAAGATGACATGGTTGGATGGCATCACTGACTCAATGGACATGAGTTTGAGCAAGCTCTGGGAGCTGGTGGTGGACAGGGAAGCCTGGGGTGCTGCATTCCATGGGTCTGCAAAGAGTCAGACATGTCTGAGTGGCTGAACTGATACTGAATTAATTTGCTACAAAATATAGAACAGAGTCCCCTATGCTATAGAGAAGGTCCTTGCTGGTTATACATTTTAAATATAGCAGTGTGTACATGCTCCCCATTGGATATGGGGAGTCCAAACTCCCCAACTAAGATAATTTCTGCCAGTTTTCTCCATTGTAAAGTAGTTACTTCTTTTTCTTTGTAGTTAACACATAGCTTTGGGGAGACATTTTGAGACTAGACAAATTCTGTTTTGCCTCATTTTGATCACTAATTTTAGCATCCACCACTTTTGTTCACAATTATTATTGTGTTGTTTATCTAATGGTAATTTTCTATTTCCTTTTTTCTTTCTACATTTATTAATTGGTATTATCCATTATGGAAGAACTGTGCCATCTTTTCTAATATTTGTTTAATCAGATACTTATATCAGTAGGGATATAGCTCTCCAGGCTCCTCTGTCCATGGAACTCTCCAGGCAAGAATACTGGATTAGATAGCCATTCCCTTCTCCAGGGAATCTTCCCAATCCAGGGATCAAACCTGGGTTGCCCACACTGTGAGCAGATTCCTTACCACTTGAGCCTCTAGCTGCTGCTGCTGCTGCTAAGTTGCTTCAAGCTCCTTATTTTATTCTAATGGGTTATAATTAAATTATAATCCATAGAATAATTATACCATTTATTTTGGTTTTCAACTTGCTCCAGTGTTGGACATTAGAAACTCTTCAGTTGGGGTCCTGTTGTTCTTTTAAGAGGGCTTCCCAGGTGGCGCTAGTGGTAAAGAACCTGCCTGTCAATGCAGGAGATACAATGAGACTTGAGTTTGATCCCTGGGTGGGGAAGATCCCCTGAAGGGGGAATGGCTAACCACTCCAGTATTCTTGCCTGGAGAATCCCATGGACAGAGCTACAGTCCATGGGGTCTCAAAGAGTCGGACACGACTGAGCAGCTAACACACACACATCACTCTAATGGCAGAAAGTGAAGAGGAACTAATGAGCCTCTCAATGAGGGTCAAAGAAGAGACTGAAAAGCTAGCTGGAAACTCAACATTCAAAAAACTAAGATCATGGCATCCAGTCCTACCACTTCATGGCAAGTGGAAGGGGAAAAAGAGGAAACAATGATAGATTTTATTACTTGGGTTCCAAAGTCATTGCAGATGGTGACTTGCAGCCATGAAATTAAAAGACACTTTACATCCATATCTCCTTTGCTGTACATAAAGAGTCTTTTCATTTCATGGCTGCAGTGGGAGAAGGAAAGGGATGATCTGAGAGAACAGGAGTAAAACATGTACATTACCATATGTAGAATGGATGACCCGCGTGAGCTTGATGCATGAAGTAGGGCACGCAGGGCCAGTGCTCTGTGACAACCTGCAGGGGTGAGTGGGGAGGGAGGTGGGCAGGGGGTTCAGGATGAGTGGGACAAATGTATACCTACCGCTGATTCATGCTGATGCATGGCAAAAAGCACCACAATATTGTAAAGTAATTATCCTTCAATTAAAATTTTCTTAAAAAGTTAAAAAAACAACAACAAAAGATATGCTTGCTCCTTGGAAGAAAAGCTATGACAAACCTAGACAGCATATGAAAAAGTAGAGACATCCCTTTGCTGACAAAGGCCCACAGAGTCAAAGCTATGATTTTTCCCAGAAGTCATCCATGGATATGAGAGCTGGATCATAAAGAAGTCTGAGAGCCAAAAAATTGATGCTTTTGAATTGTGGTGCTAGAGAAGACTCTTCAGATTCCCTCAGACTGCAAGGAGATCAAACCAGTCAAGACTGTTAATGAAGCTGAAGTTCCAATACTTTGGCCACCTGATGCAAAGAGCCAACTCATTGGAAAAGACCCCGATGCTGGGAAAGATTGAGGGCAGGAGGAGGAGGGGACAACGGAGGATGAAATGGTTGGATGGCATCACTAATTCAATGAACATGCTGCTGCTGCTTCTGCTGCTGCTAAGTCACTTCAGTCATGTCCAACTCTGTGCGACCCCATAGACGGCAGCCCACCAGGCTCCCCTGTCCCTGGGATTCTCCAGGCAAGAACACTGGAGTGGGTTGCCATTTCCTTCTCCAATGCATGAATGTGAAAAGTGAAAGTGAAGTCACCCAGTTGTGTCTGACTCCTAGAGAGCCCATGGACTGCAGCCTACCAGGCTCCTCCGTCCATGGGATTTTCTAGGCAAGAGTACTGGAGTGGGGTGCCATTGCCTTCTCTGTCAATGAACATGAGTTTGAGTAAACTCAGGGAGATAGTGAAGGGCAAGGAAGCCTGGTGTGCTGCAGTTCACGGACTTGCAGACTGAGCAACTGAACGACAACTACAGAATATGTTCCCTTTCTCTATCTGCAATTGCCTTTATTGCCTTCATCATTTCTCTTCCGTGTTATTAGGCAACTCAATTAACTATTTGGCACTAAAATTCCTTGACTGTAGATTATATACTGCCTCCAAGTTATTTTTTTCTTAAATTCAGTTTTATAATTTATTTATAAGTTCTCTGATTTTGTACACTGGAAAGGTATCAATCACTCAAATAACAAAATGCAACTAATGCTCAGCTCTTGTATGAGCAGATTTTAACAAGTTATCATGATCCAGTTGATGTGTTTGACTGGCAATAAAGTGTCATGTGTGATATAATCACTTCACTACAAAACAGCTCAATCTAGACAGGATGATCGTACAGTGTGAGTCTCCCAACAGTCTCCTGGGAAGTGGGAATAATTAACATGAAGCAACACCTTCAGTCAACCCTCCTCCCCAAGCCCAGCCTGTCACACTCCAGTCACACTTAGCTAGAAGGTCTTCAGTCCCATCAGGCTTTCTCAAATTTTCCTGCCTCAACACTTTCCTAACTTCTGCCTTAACTAGAAAATTCCAACTCACGTCAGGAACCTGCTCAGTTGTCATTTATCTGTAATAGGGACAGAATTGGAGGTCCTGCTCCAGGAAGCGATAGCATTGACTGTTGGAGAGAGACTGTGCTCCTCATTCTCTTTCCCAGAAGGGCTCCTTCTCATTTTCCAGGATTTTTCATCTTGCACGTCCCGTCAATCAAGAAGCCTTCCCTAACCCCTGAGTCCCAGTCAAAGACCTCTTGTGCTTTTTGTTTCCCCTCTCCTGTAGAGTCACTGCCTGTTTTCCAGTCTATTCCCACATTAGACTGGAGAATTTCTTGCAGCAGAGACCATGTGAAAGACAAGAAAGTTGTTCACTTCTAGGTCTCTAGATCCTAGCCTAGTGTTTGACACATGAGAAGGTTGAATACATCTATTTTGAAAAGATAAATTCATATCATTACTGCACATAATGATGCAATGCTTATCAAAGTAATTCTTTAAGCCTTAGTTTCTATACCTATAGAATGGTGAGAATTACATAAAATCATAATTGTAAAATGCTTGCCAATGTAGCCAGTGTTTTGTAAGTGCTCAATAAATGGTGATGATGATTATTATTACTCAGGAATTACCAACAAGCTTCATTCTGCTGCAAATCTGTCTCTGAAACGTAACTTGAGAAAGTAAGTAATAAAAGACAATAAGCATAAAAATTAAGGGTCTTTGAAGATATGATCACTAACAGATACCTAGGGTTACAGCCATAATAACAGGTTCACAAGCTTTGGTCAGTGGTATGGACAATTCATTATTTTGGAAAAAATAAACATGCTACTAATGTTCTAGACACTCCACTGTGAAGAAATACTAAAAAGATCATTCAGAAAAAGCCTTATTGAGAGTGGCCTTGGTTAGTGTCACAAAGCAGTTGTGGGAATTGAAGAACTCAAGAACTTTTATCATTTCTGAGAGACAGCTGGCTTCTTAAATCTGAACTAACCTCTTAGTGAAAGTGCATGGTTAAGTGAAAAGTTCGTATCATAGCCCATGCCTTAAACTGTCTAACGTTGCCCCATTGCATTAAGAAAAAGCCTAGCTCTTCATCATGGCCTTTCAGAGCCTGCTGGTGATGCCCCTGCCCTCTTCTCTGATTAATCTCCTTACATTCCTTCTGTGCTGAAGGGATGTGCTTACCTCTAACACATCAGTTAGATTCCCCCTGGCCTCAGGGCCTTTGCACTTGTTGCCTGGAGTGCTCTTTTCCAGGTCTTTGCATTTTATTCTTTCTTATCATTCCAGTCTTACCTTCAGTGTCAACTCTTCAAGGGAAACTGCAGCTTGGCCTAAGCATATCCATTTCAGATCCTCTTTTTATTACTTTTTGCATTCATCACCATCTAAAATAATACTACTATGTAAGCATTTGTTTACTGTCTTTCAGTGAGCAAAGATACATTGTGTGTCTTATTTACCTGTGTCTCTAGCACCTATAGCAATATTTGACATACAGTTGATGCTCAGGAAATATTTGTTGACAAGTGTTGCTTCTGGATGCTTTGACAGCCTCAGGTGAATTTTTCCTTGAGGAACTTGGCCATCAGACTGAGGCTTATTCTGTTCGGAGTACTCCAAGCTCATTGAAGTTATGGAAATTAAATAATGATAATAGCAATGGCCAATGAACAATTGTTTGTTTTTATTTCCTCTTATTCTGGGAAGTAGACGTGATAGACTAGTACTCACAGTAGAAAAATCATGAGTTAACTTTCAGGATCAGAAAAAGCTCCATTGAAACAGGAGGCCAATGTGGAGAAAGTGAAAGATATTGATATTTGGGACACGAAGTCTGAAAAGCCACCTATAGCAATTTAACTGTAAATTTGTTCTTGAACTTCCCAGCAGCTAGAGCAAAAAGGGAAACTCAAATATTTGTGTAATTCTCCATGATCAAAGAAGAAAAAGCATCCTTTTACTGTCAAGAGAATCAAAACTTTCCCTGGCACAGAACTCTTATGAAAACTTGTCACCTGGGGCAGGTGACAAAACCCCTGAGGAGTCAAAGTGGACGGGCTTCCAACCAGGGCTTCCCGGGGGCACTGCTGGTAGAGAGCCCGGCTGCCCGCGCAGTAGACGCAAGGAGACGTGCGTTCAGTCCCTGCGGCAGAAAGATGCCCTGGAGGAGGGCATGGCAACCCACTCCAGTATTCTTTCCTCAAGAACCCCATGGACAGAGAAGCCTAGCGGGCTACAGACTATAGGGTCACAAAGAGTTGGACACAACTGAGGTGACTTAGCTCGCACGCATGCCTTTAAACCACCTCCCTTCTGTCCACTCAATGACTGGTTGGTTCCATTAGATCATTTCTTACAAAGCCTGGACATGAGGCATGACACTCAAGTGCGTTCCTGCAGTGAAACAATGGTGGTTGATTCCATTTTAATGGAACAAGCTTTGAAACCTTGTGCTGATCATTCTGCTTTCTGAGCCTTGGCTTTCTTAGCTGAAATATGGGATATGTGATGTTCATTCTGAATAGCGTTAGCACGTAACTAGAGAACAAAAGAACAAGACTATTGGCTTTCTAATTCAGTTGTTAGACTGTGATCAGAAGATGAGCAGTGGAGACATATTCTTCCTGAAGTTTGTCCAGGAGATGGGCAAACTTTTGATGAATCCACAGGAGACTTGCCTCCTGTTGGCTAATTTACTGGAACGCTGTTGGGGAATAGCAGCTGCACGAAGACAAGACTTGATTTCCCAGGGCGGGATGGCAAGGGAGGTCTCCCTTGGACATGGAGAAGAGAGGGTAATTATGTTTCATCTTCTTTTAGAGCAGATTGCTGCTGTGGGCCTGCCCACCTGGGGTCTGAGAGCCCTGGCAGCTCCAAGACCAACTGTCAGTTTCCCAAGTGTGAGGGTATCTTTAGCAAGCACTCCTGGAAAACTGTCACTCACACTCAGCCTGGCCCCACACAGGATCCCAGAGGAAGAGATAGAAGCTGGGTGGGGCATCGTCGTGTCTAATTCCTCCAACCGTGGTTGCTTGAAGGTCTGTGTCTAGTGTTCAGGGCAGGTCAGCATCCCACCAGGTGGGGATCGTATCCATGGCCCCAGCCCAGGAAAAGCCTTGGATTACAGGGCAGTAAAGGGCCATGCAGAGAAACACACATC
This sequence comes from Cervus canadensis, assembly GCF_019320065.1. Lineage (NCBI taxonomy): Eukaryota > Metazoa > Chordata > Mammalia > Artiodactyla > Cervidae > Cervus > Cervus canadensis. The sequence goes on from NC_057401.1 coordinate 3,116,166, forward strand.
TGTTAAGTGGCCACCATGCACCATGTCCATTTCAACGTTATTTCATCTAACTCCTCACATCAAGCCAAGAAGGTGGAGTTGCCACCAGATGAGAAAATTGTGATTCAGAGAAGCAAAGAGGCTTGTTTGGAGACACATAGCCAGCAAGTGGTGGAGCTGGGATTTGAACCCAACTTAGAGATGCTAAAGATCTGTGCTGTTTTGCAGATGGGAGTGGAGAAGAAAGAGGGATGGAAGGTGGAGAAAGAGGAATAGGACAAGTGAATGCAAAAGGAAAAGGAGACTGAGATGGAGTTGGAAGAGAGGAGAGGACACTATGGGAAGAAGGGATGGTGAAGGAGGAAGAGAAGGCAGGAGAAAGAGGAGCTGAGAAGGAAGAAAACGAGAGCAGAGCAGGGGAAGGGTGTGTATCTGTCTTGCTGCTGCCATAAGTGTCCACAAACTCAGTGATTAAACCCAGACAAATGTATTCTCTCACAGTGGTGAGTCAGATGTCTGACATAAGAATGCAGGTGGCCGCAGAGTTGGTCCCTTCTGGGGGACCCTACTTCCCTGACTTTCCCAGCCTCTGGGGTGCCAGGATTCTTGGCTTGTAGCCCCCTTCCCCCATTTTCAAAGCTCTGGTCTGTTTCCAGCCTCACGTGGCCTTCCCTGACTCCAACTCTCCAGCCTTCACCCTCTTACTGAGAGCCTTGTGATCATATCAGGCCCACCCAGATAACATGGGATAATCAACCCATCTCTAGGGGTTCACTTAATCCTGTCTACAAAGACTCTTTTGCCATATAAAGAAATCTTCACAGATTCTGGGGCTTACAGTGTGACCCCCACAGATGTGAAGGAAAAAGATGAGGAAGATTGGGTGGAAAGAAGTTATAGGAGGATGTGACGGTGGAGATGAAAGGAGAGGAGAGGGGCTGGAGGAGGATCCCAAGCAGACTCTTTCCCTCTCAGGGCCCCGGTTTGGGGCTCTGTAAGATGTGGATAACCAGAGCCTGTACTCCCAGGGGTTGGGAGGACCCTATGGAGTTGTGCCGTCTGGGTGCTCAGCCCAGGTACAGCCATGGCCACGTTCTCCCCTTACCTGTCCGTCCGCCCACCTGCTGCCTTCCACAGTCCTATGCCAGAATTTCCACTTGCTTCGTTCCCATTGGAAGCCTGACCCCACCCCCACCCCAGCCGACTGGGGACTAATACATTGCAGCTTGAGCCTGCAGACCGCCTGCGCCTGCTGGCTCCTCTGTCCTGCTCATTCCCGGCCCAGCCCCACCCGTCACCTCCAATCACTCCAATACAAAGCATTCCGCCAGATCCATCTCAGCGGCCTCTCCCTGCCCTTGAACGCCAGCGCCTGGCCGTGAGCTCAGACCTGTGGGGATGGATGCATGTGAACTCCAAGGGCAATGGTTCACCATCCCCTCTCCCTCGGTGGCCTTGGGGCTTTTGAAAAACACCAACCTATGCACGGCTCCCTCTTCTGACCATCAACATTCACCATTCCTTCTCCCTCCCAGTCACAAGAGAAAACCACCATGGACATTAGCCATCAAGGATTTCTCAAAACATCACTGTTTCTTCATGGTGAGGGGACTGACACTGGTTGGGTATCTCTGGGAACCAGATCCTTTGCAGACATTAGCTCAGGTAATCCTCAGAACACCCCAGGGAAGTGAGATGGCTAAAGCACAGAGCAGGCATGTGTCTCTCTGAAGGCACACAACCGTCTTCCTCCCCTGTCTCACCCAGTATCTCTCTACCCACCCATCAGCCCCAGTCATGGAGCACTCTCCATGGCCAGGCACTTAATAGATGATGTACTGGATTGTGTCCCCCCTCAAAAGAGTCCTAAACCCTGGTGCCTGTGAGGGTGACTTTATTTGGAAATAGTAGACATAATCAAGTTAAGATGAGGTCACACTAGATCGGAGTGGCCTCTACCTCCTGCTCCCCACCAGTCATGGATCTGTGAACCTGGACATGCACCAGAGTTGCCAGGGAAGCTGATTAAAATACTGGTTCCAGGACCTCATCCTGAAGATTGCAATATGGTTGGTCTGGGCTGGGACCCCATGTGCTGCATTTAATAGCATCCTTGGTCTTCTCTGGTGGCTCAGACAGTAAAGAATCTACTTGTCAACGTCAACCTTGGTTTGATCCTTGGGTTCAGAAAATTCCCTGGAGAAGGGAGTGGCCATCCACTCCAGTATTCTTGCTTGGAGAATCCCATGGAGAGTGGAGCCTGGCAGGCTACAGTCCATGGGGTCACAAAGAGTCGGACACGACTGATCAACTAAAACACTTTCACTTTCATGGAATTTCTAAAGCAGCCATATTAGGGAAATGTCACTTCTCACCACGTCATTCGGTCACAAGGAGGGAGAGATGTGGATGAGGTGGGAAGGTAGGTTGGGGTGGCAGTGGGGGGTGGCCAGGGTAAGGAAGACATTCCCTCCACGCCCGGCCATGGACACGCAGGCCCCGTGTCACCTGTCTCACAGGAACCTGCTCATCTCAGCTCTACCCCGATCCCACCTCAGGACTCCAGGCCCTCGGACTTCTGTCTTCTGGGGCCTTCTGGTGGCCCTGAACTCTAGATCCAGAAGTTGTTCAGGAGGCATCTCGTTCAGCCCCAACCCGCACCTTTCCCCACCTTGTTAAAGTTGGGGAAACTGGGGCCCTAAGAGTGAGGGTTCTTATCCCACAACACATGGCCATCCCTGACAAAACTTTGCTTTAAATCCAGCCCCCCTACCAACTCCCAGAACAGGCAGCTCTAAGCCAGGAAGCGCCACAGACGATGGGCCTCAGGAGAGGTGAGCAAAGGTGAGGGGCTGGAGGGGCGTTCACATGCACTGAGCATGCAGTGCGCCCGCCTGTCATGCGTGTCCATTGCACAGACGCGCAGACAGAGCCTCGGAGGGGAGAAGAGGGAGAGTCACTCGCCCAGGCTCTACCAGCTTGAAGGTGACTGAGCTGGGAGGTGAACCCCTCTGCTTGCCTCTCCAGCCCCGTGCCTTCTCCATCTTGCCCGTTCACCTCTCCAGCCCTTCAGCCCCGTTCCCAGACCCCGCCCTCCCAAATATGAAACTAATTTGCAAAGCAAGTGTTCAGCCATTGGCAAGAGGCACAGGCCTCAGAGCTCAGCTGAGCTCACCAAGAGGCATCCAGTGGGTGTTGGCAGCAGCCCCCTCTTTCCCCCCCGGCCACCATACTTCAAGAGAAATTGAAGCCACATGTTTGGAGGCCGTAAGCTGATTGCTAGAGGGATGTCCCAAATAAACAGCAGAAGAAGGACCTGTCACTTGGCCTCACCTTTCGCCTCTGACCCGTGCTCCAGCCCCCCAGAGCCTGCGACTGCCAACCCCTCCCTGAACTCCCCTCCCGAGTGCTGAGGGTCACTCAGCTCTGGCTGGCTGGGAAAGGGTTCAGCAGAAGGCGGCAGGTGCAAGGGCCGAGAAAAGACAGGTTCTCCTGGGCCTTGGGGTGGGTGGCTGGGAAGAGAGAGCCAGTGGGGGGAAGGCTGTTCTCCAGCTGGCCTTGACCCCCTGCCACCACCTGCGGAGTCTAGGTTCAAGCTCCCACTTGGCCCTGCAGCCCCAGACAGCCAGGCTCGGTCCGTGGCTCTCAGCCCCTCCTGCAGAGACACAGAGGCTCTGCAGCTGGGGGTGTCTCCCAGTCTCCAGCTCTTCAGGTCCTGGAGGTTCAGGTAGCTTCTGCCAGCCAGCAGGCAGGGGCTGAACGTGCAAAGAAGGCCCGTCACAAAGCAGGCCCGTCAGAGAGACCCAGGTGGGGGGCGAGGGGGGAGGGGGCACCGCTGGGCCACACGGGCTGAGGGCTCAGGGTTACCAGAGCCAAGGCAACACACGTGTGTTTCGAATTTTCTTTCATGTCTTCTCAGGGTCTGCTTGCTTCCATCCCTCCCCCAGCCTCTGTGTTCTGGGCTGTAATCAGTTTGGATGGGGAACAGCAGACGCACGTGGGTGGGGGTGGGGAGCAGTGGGGGCTGGGACTCACTTGGGGTTTTGTTACCTTGCAGACCCACCGAGGGGGAGGGGCCCTGGGATGCTTAGTCCCGGAGCTCCAGCTGCAACCTGGACTCACATCCTGGCTCTGGTCTGAGCTGGCTGAGCAACCTTGGCTGTGTGTTTTGACCTCTCTGAGCCTCAGTGGGCTCATCTAGGAAATGGGGCCTCGATGCACATTCTGACCGTGAGGCTGACAGAGGGCAGAGCACAGATGGCCGGTCTGCTGGCCTGAGTTCCCTCGCCCTTTGCGGGAGTGGGGAAGGGACAGAAACGGGGTCCCTCGCATGGAGACTGCAAGGCCATCAGCTCCGTGTAACTCAGGCCTGACCAGGAGGGCACGCTGTCTGCAGTTCCCGGCTGTCACCTGTGTGTAGCCCCGAGAGTGCAGGGGCCATCTGAGTCATCAGGTGCAGCCCCTCACCCCTACTCCACCCAGAGCTGCTTCGCTCCCCATGTGGCCAAATGCCTACCCAGGTCTGTCCTGCCCTGACCGTGGGCGGCTGCCGCCCCCGACACCCAGCGTCTGATGGGACACAGCCGAGCTGCTCTCTCCCGTCTCAGGAACACCTCCATTTAGGGTGTGAGAAGCATAGTTGTCCCTCCTGTCCTCTCAGTCTGGGGACATCACTACACATGGGGCCAATTCACCTCCCAGGTTCCAGCCACTCATTCTGAACCTGTTTAAGATCACAGGGTCCCTGAGAATCAGACGAGAACTCTGCTCCCCGCTGCTAGGAAAGATACTCCCACAAAGCTAGTCCCACCCCATCAGGGGTGGGCAGGTGCCCTCAGAGTTTCTAAATCAGGGAGATTTCTGCTTGAGGAATGAACCCCATTCCCCCCAGAAAGTCAGTCCTCGGTTTGGGAATCCCCACTCTGAGCCCTTTCCCAGGAGAGACCCCGACAAGCAGGGGTCAGGAGTTCTGACGGGCAATAAAGGGCTGACACTCAGTCATCCCGCCCGGCGGCTGCCCTCCTGTCTGAGGGCCTCCCCTCCTCACACCTCAGGGACACCTCTGCTTTCCCATGTCAGAGCCAGGGGATGCGGGGAGCTCTGCGGGCCCCTCCCACCCTCGCCTGACGTTCGGGAGAACCGAGGCTCGGGGAGGCTGGCTGGGTCAGCTGAGGGCACAGGGCATCCTCCCAGCTCACGCTCGGGTCTCGGTGTCTGAGGCCCAGGGCACGTGTGGGCTGAGGCAGGGGCCCTGGCCGGCGGGGGGTCAGCCGGGCTGCGGGGACTGGGAGCCGGGTAGCCTCCACCCTCTCCCCAGCCCTCGGCTTTTGTTTGCGACTGACGGAAAGTGGCAACTCGGAAAGCAGAGGTTTCTGGCTTTGCCAGATCATAGCTGGGAGAACAGATGGTCAATTCATCCCACCAAACTTGGCACCTCGAACAAAAGAAACAATATATGTTTGGTTCCCTAATCTTTTCCTCAGGTTCCCAGGCAGGTGACTGGAAAGTCTGATGACAAGAAAGCGTCAACTCACTTCTCAGGACGCAAACCACAAACCCAGCCTGGCCATTGTTCCCGGCTCCCTCCGCCCCATCCCTCTCTCCCTCTGCCTCCCGCCTCTTCAGCGCTGCCAGGCCTCTCATCAGCAGCTCCGAGTCTCCCCCAGAGCCAGCCCTCTGTGCGGGGGTGCTGGGGCTGGGGCCGGGGGGCAACATTTCTCCGAGCCTCACACCCTTTTCTCGCAGCAGCCCTACTATAATCCCATCTGCAGATGAGAAAACGGAGGCCCTGAGGGGTTAACTGACAGGCCTCGTGGTCTAGAAGTGGCAGAGCCAAGCACGATCACAGCAGCTGCTGTGCTTTGGGCTTCTCCCAGGGCCAGGGTACTGCCCCACTCTCTGGACTGCGGAGAGGGGGCATGGCCTGGGCTCTGGTGAGCTGGGCATGGAGACGTTTCCGTGGAGAAGTCTGAAGAGGCGGCCCAGGCCTCCCGTGGAGTTCTGGAGTTGGGGAGCTAGGGGTTCCATGGGAGGCTTGGGGACACACCCCTAGAGCTCTGGGTAACTGCGCACCTACTGTGTGTCTGACGTTTCGTAGGTACTTCACGTGAGCTTCCCTTAATGGGCTCTGTTTCACGCGAACAATTGTCCCAGTTTTACAGATGAAAAATCAGAGGCAGAGAGAAACGATTTGCCAGAGCCATACGAGCAGTTAAATGCCAGATTAGGACTCTTTCCACTGCCTCAGCTGTTTCTCTTTGCCCTCCACCCTCGCCCCAGCCCCAGGGAGGGTGTTAATGAGGCTGGCCTGGGAGGGGCAGGGAAGGCCCTCTGTCCACAGGTGCCAGCAGGTCTCCCCGTGGTGGCCAGACCCAGGCCTGGCGCCACTCTGCCCGTGCCTGTCTGCTCTCCCCGACGTGGGCTGGTGGCTGATACCCCTCTGGGGTGGGGTGGGGGCCCCTGCACGTGTCTGGGCCCTGCCTGCCAAGACCCCGCCCTGGAGACCCAGAGTCTGTCTTGCTGGGATGGCAGTGTTCCCATCCTGGGCTCTCAGGGCGGGGCAGGTGGGGCTCGGGCAGTCGCAGGGCTGGCTCAGGGACCGGGGAGCTGAGAGATGGGGGGTGGTGAGGTGTCAGCCCTGGGCCTGGGGGACCTGGTCTCCTCTGGCCTTTTTCTCTCTCTGCGCTGGCTGGCTGGGTCTTTGACTCTTTCTCCTCTGCCTCTAGGTGACTCAGGGGTCAAAGAGTTTGTGGTGTGATGAGAAGAGCCAGGCTGGGAATTTGGAGACTGAGTTTTGGCCCCAAGTCTCCTGGGGAAGGCTGGGATGTCCTTTCTCTCTCTGGGCTGCAAGCTGGTGACACGCCCACCACACATAGTTCAGGGCCCAGCAGGCCCCTTAGGCCTGGTGCCCGGCCATCCCAGAGAAGTGAGGAGCTAGGGAGACAACGTTTGTCTGTTTTCTCCATTGAGAGAGCACCTGAAGAGCAGCTCCGGGCTCTCAGTGGAAAGGGATTTAAAGAGGAAAATAAATAAAGTGTGAAAGTGCGTCTTACTGACAAGCTCAAGCCCTGCTAGCTTTGCCTCTGTTCCTGCCCTGCCTCTCCATCCCCTCGGTGACTCGGGAGCTGTTTCTCCACACCAAGCCCCTTCTCACACCGTCCTCCTCTTCAATCTTCTGCTCAGGAAAGCCTGCTTCAGAGTGGGGGTGGGGTCAGGGGAAGTTCCAAACGAGAAGGTTGTCAACCACAAGAGGACCCCAGAAAGTGACTGAGCACCTACCAAAGGCACCAGCAGCACAGCACCATGTCCCCCCCCCCCACCATCACCCCTCCTCCATCGTCACTATCATCACCACCATCCCCACCACCACATCCCCACCATCCCCACCATCCCCTCCTCCATCACCACCATCCCCACCATCCCCACCATCTCCACCATCACCCCCTCCTCCATCACCACCACCATCCCCACCATCCCCTCCTCCATCACCACCATCCCCACCATCTCCACCATCACCCCCTCCTCCATCACCACCACCATCCCCACCATCCCCATCACCACCATCCCCACCATCCTCTATCACCACCACCATCCCCACCATCATCACCCCTCCTCTATCACCACCACCATCCCCACCATCCCCCCTCCTCCATCACCACCACCATCCCCACCATCCCCACCATCCCCTCCTCCATCCCCACCATCCCCACCATCCCCTCCATCCCTACCATCCCCACCATCCCCTCCATCACCTCCTCCTCCATCACCACCACCATGACCACCACCATCATCATCTCCACATCCCCACAACCGCCATGACCACCATCACTGCCTATAGCACCACCGTCACCACGTTCCCCCCACCACCATCACCCCCTCCTCCATCACCACCACCATCCCCATCACCCCTCCTCCATCCCCATCCCCATCCCCACCATCCCCATCCCCACCATCCCCACCACCCCCATCTCCACCATCCCCATCCCCACCATCCCCATCCCCACCATCCCCATCCCCACCATCCCCACCATCCCCACCATCACTCCTCCTCCATCACCATCCCCACCATCCCCATCCCCACCATCCCCACCATCCCCACCAGCACTTCATCTTCACTGTTCAGTTTCCCTTCCCTTTACTGTAACAAATCACCACAAACTTTGTGTCCTGCATCCCTGTTCAGGCAGCTATTACAAAGCACCCACAGACTGGATGGCTTATGAAAAGCAGAAATTTACTTCTCACAGTTCTCAAGGCTGGGATATCCAAGATAAATGTGCTGGAATATATGGTATTTGGTCCAAGGTCTTCCTGGTTCATAGATGGTCATCTTTTTCCTATGTTCTCACAGGGCAGAAGGGGCTAGCGTGCTCTATGGGCCTCTTCTAAGAGCACTAATTCCATTCATGTGGGATCCACCCTCATGATTTCATTACCCTAAAGGCTTCAACTTCTAATATTATCACATTGAATGAGTGAGTGAAAGTTGCTCAGTTGTGTTTGACTCTTTGCAACCCAATGGACTATATAGTCCACAGAATTCTCCAGGCCAGAATACTGGAGTGGGTAGCTGCTCCCTTCTCCAAGGGATCTTCCCAACCCAGGGATCGAATCCTGCATTGCAGGTGGATTATTTACCAGCTGAGCCACCAGGGAAGCCGCTATCACATTGGGCAGTAGGATTTCAACATAGGAACTTGGGTGGGGGGGAGACGCAAATATTTAGAGCATAGCACTAAAAGACACAGAGACATCACTTTGCCAACAAAGGTCCGTCTAGTCAAGGCTATGGTTTTTCTAGTGGTCATGTATGGATGTGAGAGTTGGACTGTGAAGAAAACTGAGCGCTGAAGAATTGATGCTTTTGAACTGTGGTGTTGGAGAAGACTCTTGAGAGTTCCTTGGACTGCAAGGAGATCCAACCAGTCCATCCTAAAGGAGATCAGTCCTGGGTGTTCATTGGAAGAACTGATACTGAAGCTGAAACTCCAATACTTTGGCCACCTGATGCGAAGAGCTGACTCATTGGAAAAGACCCTGATGCTGGGAGGGATTGGGGGCAGGAGGAGAAGGGGACGACAGAGGATGAGATGGTTGGATGGCATCACCGACTTGAAGGGCATGAGTTTGAGTAAACTCCGGGAGTTGGTGATGGACAGGGAGGCCTGGCGTGCTGCAGTCCTTGGGGTCACAAAGAGTCGGACATGACTGAGTGACTGAACTGAACTGAACTAGGAAACAACACAGATTTATTACGCAATATTTCTGGAAGTCAGAACTTTAGATGTGCCTAAATGGGCTAAAATTAAGGGGTAAGCAGGGCCATATTCCTTGGTAGGAGGTAGGAGGCTCTAGGGGAGAATCCATCACCTTTCCTCATTCAGCTTCTAGAGGTTGCCTGTGCTCCTTGTCTTGTGGGCCCTTCTTCCATCATCAAAGCCAGCAACAGCCAGTAAGGTTTTCTTACACTGCATCACTCTGAATCTCACCCCTATTTCCCTCTTTTGCTATAAGGATGTGGTTTACTGGCCCACTCAGGTCACCTAGGATAATGTCTCTATCTCAGGGTGGGCTGATTGTCAACTGTTACTATTGCCATAAAATGTAACATATCCACATCTTCCAGAGATTTGGATATGGGCATCTTTGTGGGCCCATCTCCAGAACTATTACCCCTACCCCACTTCTATCAGCATCACCACCATGATCACCACAAGTGTCTTCCACGTCACCATCATCACCACCATCACCGCCATTCCCCCACAACCACCACCTCACTTTTACTATTTAAGATCCCAGCTCAAATGTCCCTTTCTCATAGTGGTCTTCTCAGACCACTCTAACTAAAGTAAGGCCTCCTAGAGATTAGTTTTGATATAAATATACCTTGTTATTGTTTAGTCAGTCATGTCTGACTCTCTGTGACCCCATGGGCTATAGCCCACCAGGCTCCTCTGTCCAGGAGGAGAGTCTGGAATTCCAGGCAAGAATTCTGGAATTCTCCAGGCAAGAACACTGAAGTATTTTCTCTCAAGGTGATCTTCCTGACCCAGGGATCGAACCTGTGTCTCCTGCATTGGCAGGGGGAATTCTTTACTGCTGGGCCACCAGGAAAGCCTGGTACATCTAATAAACCTAAAGAACAACAAAGAGCTAGTCTGAACAAAGAAGAAGAAAAATCCACAGATCATATTACCGAAAGGAAAAAACCTTTCAGTAATTGATACAATGAAAAGATTAAAATGTTAGAACAGAGAAGATGTAAACAACGTGATTTTACAGAACTTACACTAATAAACACTTGCAGAACATTGCTGGCAACAACAATGGCGTGCTCATTCTTTTCAAGAATATAACTTTCTGTAGAGTCTTGATATTGACGTGTCAGTAGCCAACTAACTGGGTTTCACTCAAACTGCAAACTGTCAGCCTTATGTCAGGCGGTGCTTTGGCCCTCAGTTCAGAAGGACTTGCGTGTGTTCTGCTCATGTGTGCTACCAGGCCGAGGCCTGCATGCAGCAGGCGTTCCCACAGACTGTGGGGCCTTCATCTCTCATCCTTCCCTTTCTGGGATCCACTCCCCACTCTGAAAGTTCTGAAATGCCCCAAGTCCATTCTTCCCTGGCTCCCTCCCCCAGAGAGAAGAGGAAATTTCTATTGACACTTCAGTCTTCCTGTACTTCCTGTAGGAATGCCGATGCTTTCAGAGTAAAGCTACAAAAAATGATATCCCAACCAACCACACAAAAAAATTTGAGCCTTCCACCAAGCCATACATTCCCTCCAAGTATTAATTCTCTTCCAAAAGCTGCCTGCTTTGGCTTATTGATTTTTTTTTTTTTTTGTATTTTGTCCAGAGTTTATCTGAACCAACTCCAAGAGCACTGTAATTCCAGCATGTTCAGGGCAGAAATTCCCTGGAGGGGAAATTTTTTATGTGCTAGTTTTATACAGGTTTTTGTAGGTTGGACTCCTCAAGTATCATTGAACATCGTCAGACCTTATCCTCTCAGACTCTTGCACACATTCAGGAGAACAGCAGCCAAAGCTGGCATATACTCTGTTGGATACGTTCACTACTATGTGTAAAATAGCTAGCTAGTGGGAACCTGCTATATATCACAGGGCGTTCAGTTCAGTGCTCTGAGATGACCTAGCAGGGTAGGATGAGGGGTCGGTGTGTGGGAGGTCAAAGAGAAAGGGGACATATGTATACATATAGCTGATTTACTTCATTGTAAGCAGAAACTAACACAACATTGTAAAGCAATTGTATGCCAATAACAAATAAATAAAGGCCTCCTTCTGCCCCTCTCCCATCACACACAAACACAGACAGTGGCGGTCACTCCTTGAGAGCAGGGACTGCATCTGATTTGTTCTCTGCTGCATCCAGTGCCAGGCACAGAGGAGGCAGTCAATAATTACACTGAATGAACACAGGAATGAACAAACAGATGGATGTATCTGGGCCAATAATAAGGGATTTGACCAGTCCTGAGTGCAAGGAGGCCTTCCCTGGTGGCTCAATCGGTAAAGAATCTGCCTGCAATGCAGTAGACCCAGGTTCAAGCCCTGGGTCTCGAAGACCCCCTGGAGAAGGAAAGGGCAACCCACTCTAGTATTCTTGCCCAGAGGATTCCGTGGACAGAGGAGCTTGGCAAGCTACAATCCACGGGGTCGCAAAGAGTCTGACACAGCTGATGACTAACTTTCACTTTCACTTTTGAGTGCCAAGAAAGGTGTTTCTAAAAGGGTAACATGTACACACTGCTATATATGAAGTAGATAACCAACATAGACCTACTGTACAGCACAGGGAATTATACTCAATATTTTGTAATAACTATAAAGGAAAAGAATCTGAAAAAAATATATGTATGCGTAACTGAGTCACTTCACTGTTACGCCTGAAACGAACACAGCAGTGTAAATCAACTATACTTGAATAAAAAAGTTAAAATTAAAGAATAAAATAAAAGGTGACTTCAGAGCTGAAATTTGGTGGAAGAGTGGGGGTCTGCGAAGTGACTGAAGAGCCACAGGAGCAAAGCTGGACTCCGGCAGGAAGCGCTGTGCATTCTGAAGGCCAGCAGTAAGCAGGCTGGGGAGGCTGCAGGCCCGGGTGCAGAGGGACCCAGTGAGACGTGGCTGGGGCAGCAGACAGGGCCTGAAGTCTGTCAGCAGTGATGCTCTTCACTCTCAGAGGAATGGCGGCTTTATGAGTCGTAAGGTTTGCGATCAGACATCCACTTCCAGGAGATCCCTCTGGCTTTCAACTACGAAGAATGGATTGTTAGGGGTTTGGGGACAAGGAGTGTGTGGCGCCTACTTAAGACCTTCTGGTGCGGTCCAGCAGTGGAGGGTGGGGATGGTTCTAACGGACTGGAGTGCTGGGTGCGGAGATGGAGAGAGGAGGACAGAGCTGGGCTCTGTAAGAGTTAAACTTCAGAAGTCCTTGGGGGTGGCTCAGCTTTGGGAGTGAGGAGAAGGGTGATGCTGAGGATGCTACCTGGGTTTCTGCTTCCATGGATGGATGGCGGTGACACTGCCTCGTGAGGACAGAGTATCTTCATGTTTATCATTGTTAATAGCAATACATGACAAAAGCAATAACATACTCCAGTAATGTGTTATTATAACTATAATATTATTATATAACATGTACTATGTGTTGTAATATAAACCTGTATTTTATGTTTACATTATATTAATTATATTAATATATTATGCTGATTATTAATTGCATTAATACAGTCAATATTTTAGTATTATATTTGATTGTTTAATTATATTAAGTATTATATCAATATAATGTAATTATACTATATAATACATGTTAGACACTCAGTCGTGTCTGACTTTTTGCAGCTGGAATGGGTAGCCAATGCCTTTTCCAGGGAATCTTCCCAACCCATGGATTGAACTTGGGTTTTCAGCATTGAGGCAGATTCTTTACCATCTGAGTCATCAGGGAAGCCCAATATAATACATAATATATTATTATATAATATATAATTTATATGTATTATATAATATATTAGATAATTTATATTATTATATATTATAATTATATAAATAATTACAATTATATATTGTATAAATAAATAATATAATTTCTATTATATAATATATATAAATATGAATTATCTATTATATTTATAATTTAAGCACCTATTATATATTTAAATTATATATATAGTTTATATAATATAATTATATAATATATGTATTATATTTTATATGTACACAAGTTCTCAGTTATGTCTGACTCAGTCTTGTCTGACTCTCTGCAACCCCATGGACTGTAGCCTGCCAGGTCCCTCTGTCCATTGGATTTTTCCAGGCAAGAACATGAGAGGGTTGCCATTTCCTTCTCCAGGGGATCTTCCTGACCAAGAAATCGAACCCAGGTCTCTGGTGTCTGCTGCATTGGCAGGCAGATTCTTTACCACTATGCCACTGGGAAGATAGTATGTATTGTATTATACCTAGGTAGTGACTTAGTTTGGGTTTTTCAGAAGTCAACTCTTGGGACAGGCTTTCAGATGCAAGAAATTCACTTGGGAGGTGGAATAGCAAAGTGGGGAAGCAAGACAGGGTAGAGAAGGCAACCAGTGAAGGGCACATTATTAAACAATTTACCATTGTGGGAAAATGGAACTTGATCCTGCTGAGGGAGGGGGAACTCTGGGACCCAGGAAGAAATACCACCTCAGAGTCATCCTACCTAGTAAGGAGGAAGCGGGGCTATTTATACACCAACTCTCTCTAGTCATTTGTTGGAGGCTGTTCTTAAGGGATGTTGATTCCCCACTACTTCCAGCCTTCCACATGTAGGGACAGATAAGGCTCAATGGCAAGAAAAGCCCTCAGGCAAGAAGATTTAGGTTCTGGCAGCTGGAGGCCAGACTTGTATGCACTGAAGTGGTCAGGACTTGGTGATGTGGGAAGGGAACAGACAGCATCTCCTATTGCCAGGAGGTGGTGAAATAAGGATTCACACCCAGGTCTTCAGGATTTCAAAGTCTATGGATGGACGTGCATATGGATGGATGGATAAATAGACACAGATGGACAGAGAGTTGAAAAGATGAACAGGTGATTGAATAGTTAGATGTTCAAAGAAATGGATGGTTAGGTGGTTGAGTAATGGATGGTTGGATGGATGGATGTTTACATAGGTGAGTGGATGGGCGAATATGTAATGAATGGATAAATAGATGAGGAATGGGTGGATAGATGGGTGAAAAAATTTGTGTATGGACAAATTTGGGTAGATTGTTTAAAATTGAGTCTGTGACTGAATAGATGGATAGAAAGATAAGTGTATGGCAGGGTGGATGAGCAGGTTTGGGAAAAGAGAGGGGCTATGACTTAGCAGAGCCTCACCAGTGGGCTTGGTTGAAGTGGGCTCAGCTAATATCACCTCCATGACCCCTCCCACTGCTCTGGGAGGTGCCCAGTCTCTAAGTCTAGAGGCTTCCCGCTGTGGGCTCATGTAGATGACCAAGCACATAGGAAAGAAGCAAAGGGAGCAGAGCAGACCCAGCATGGCAGCAGCAGAGAGTGTGGGCCAGCGGAAGCCCGCAAGATGGGCCTGGAGGAACGGGTGGAGCCCCGTGGGCCTTGCTCTGACAGAAGGGCTGCTCTGCCCAGAGCTGGCTGGGTGCCTGCCCAGGAGACCACGTCAGAGGCCTGGCTCTGGCCACCCTGCCATGGGGGTGGGGGCTGGACATGTTTGTCCCACCACCCAAACAAGGCAACGATTGCAGAAGGGGAGGACAGCTCTCCCAGTGGGAGCAGCACTGGCTGGAACAGCTAGGGAGAGAGGCTGATATCAGGACAGGGAGTCCCTCCATCCTGGCAGAGCCGAGAGGAACCCGGGGACACCGGCTCCAGCCCAGGCACAGCTGATGGGCCCTGCTCGGCCAAGTTTCACTGCCTGGAGCACATTGTTATGGCTGAGGAATAATGAGAGGCAGGCACCCTAGCCCTGGCCTTTCGCTGGGGCAGCCCCTGTGTGTGGGGGGTGGGGGTGAGGAGGGGGAGACGTGCCTGGTGCAGCCCCTGTGTGTGGGGGGTGGGGGTGAGGAGGGGGAGACGTGCCTGGTGCAGCCCCTGTGTGTGGGGGGTAGGGGTGAGGAGGGGGAGACGTGCCTGGTGCAGCCCCTGTGTGTGGGGGGTGGGGGTGAGGAGGGGGAGACGTGCCTGGTGCAGCCCCTGTGTGTGGGGGGTGGGGGTGAGGCGGGGGGAGTACCTGCACACGCATACGTGTGGTTGCATGAGTGGACGTGGGTGTCATACGTGGGTCTCTACATGGGTTGGTGTGTATGTCAGGGTTGAGTCTACACCCTGGGACATTTGGCGTGTCTGGGTTTGTGTGTTATGAACAGGCTTGTGTGTATGTGTGGATATGTTTGAAAGTAGGTAGACATGTTTACATGAATGTGAGTGTATTTGTGTGCGTGTTGTTCCTTGTGTGTATACTTGCACATGGATGAGCATATTGGCATTTGCATGAGCATATGTGGGTGCAAAGATATTCACATCTGTGTGTTTGTGTTTCCACTTGCTGTTTGCATGTGTGGGAACTTATGTGTGTGGGTGTGGGGTGTGTGTGCGTGCACGCGTGTATGCACGCCAGTAGACCTGCGAGCCCACCGGGGCACGGACGTCGTGGAATAAAGGACCCCCTTCGTTCGCCACAGCCCCATCTCTTAGCATCCTCCTCCCCAACCTCATCCCTTCAGGCAAACTTCAGAAGCTAATCAGTTAGTAGTTTGGGAAACGTTTTAGGCTATCTCAGGCCTCTGATTTTGCAGGTGCTACCTGGAAAGCCATCTTCTTCCCTTCCCCTTGCTAAAACTCTTGTTCGTCTTCCAGGTCCTGGTTCCATGTCTTCTGTGCTATCTTCCTGGTCACCTTAGACTCCATCCTCTGGGCCCTCTGCTGCCTCTCAGACATCCTGTTCATATGGCCAAGAGGTATTTCCTACTCCTTGTGTGAATTGGGAGTTCCTTGAGGGTAGAGTTTTTGCCTAATTCCTTTCTGGTTTCCTGGGGTCTGGAATAGGACTTATGCAGTGGGATGGCTGGATGAATGGGTGGATGGATAGATGGATGAATACACAGGCAGATGGCTGGATCGATGGACAGGCAGATGGACAGATAGATGTGTGGATGGATGATGGGGATAGGTGGGTGGATGGATGGATGGAGGGGTGAGTAAGCCCTAAACCCGGCACTTTGACTCCCAAACCCTGGATTCTGAAGGGAGACTCCTTGCAGCTCTTGCTTGGCTTTCCTTTCCTCCAAACAGAAGCAGCGGCTTGTGCTTGCAGAGCAAGGTTGCAGCCTCTGGGCTGGCCTGCTTGCTCCCCTCTCCGCCCTGGCTCTCAGGAGGGCTGGCTCCAGACTGGCCACCTACCTTCCGGAGGAGAAGATTAGGCCTGAAGAGGCATTGCTGAGTGGCTTAAGTTAGCTCCTGTTTGTGCTCGGGGCTTTCAAAGGCTGGAGAGACGGCAGAGGAGGGGGCTGACTTCAGGCCCCACTGCTAAGTGGGCAGGGATTGTGTGCCTCAGGCCTTGATGGCAGGCAGCTTAGGGCAGGGCCCTAGGAGTTTTGAGACAGGAAAATGGTGTTTTGTCTTGTTAATGCATTCACATGGCTTTGAACTGGAGAGTAGTCAGGTGTCCCCAGACAGCCGCTTTTGAGCCCGTCTAGGGTGGGGGCAGGGCCTAGCCAGGCCCGGATTACAGAGGCCTTCCCAGGGGAAGGCGGCCTTTGATGGGGCCGGGTCTGTTGTCCGGAGTCTGCTTTGCTGGTGGCTGGAGCCCCTAATGAGGAGAATGGCTGTTCTGAGGCATTCCCCTGGTCCCCCTTGGGCAGCAGGCGGAGGCCTCCTTTGATGTCAGAGTCCTTAAGCCAAGTGGGGACTAATTGCCACAAGGTACAGAATGTTCTGGTTGTTTGAGGGGTCTGCAACTTGCTCACAAAGCCACAGTCACCCTGGGGTGGGGGATGAAGGCAGCCACTCTCCTGACATGGGGGTGGGTTATTTCTTTCTTTCTTTCATGCACACAGACCCAGCACAGAATGGGAAACACACTATACCACATACACACACACACACACACTTTACTGTAACTTTGTAAACAGTATTATGTTCAAAAACATGTTTTTGTTTTTTTGTTAAATCAAAGAGCCAGTTTGGTGGGAGTGGTAAGGGCAAAGAGAAAAAGAAAGCAGACTCTGGTAGGCCAGTGGCAGAGCGATTAGGATCCAAGCCCGTTTAGCCACTTGTTAGCTGGGGCAGGCCTCTGAAACCCGCTGGACCCCAGCACCATCCTCTGCCCAAGGCAAGGCTGTGCCTGACACCAATAGGTGCTTGTGGGTGTTTGTCCCGTCTTTCAGCAGCTAAGATGCCTGCGTTCTTGAGACAGTTCACTAACACAAGGCGTCTGTTTTCCTGGCTGGAAAGGAGAGCCTGGTCGGCAGACATCAGTTACATCACTCTCATTTGATCAAAGAACAGGTCAAGGATGGTTTCCTTCCATTTTTAATGTTTGTGCCCACATGGTTTTCATCTCAAAGGAAGATGACCTTCTCCCTGTATTATGCTCACTCATATTCAACCCTCACTTTGACCTCTCAATAGAATCTGGAATTATTGTGTTTTTACACTATACCAGGCACAGGGCTAGATGATCTATTATCTCTAATCTTCCTGCTGACACTTTTGAGGTTAATAATCCCATTAGACAGGTGGGGAACCCTGGGCTCACAGATACAATGACTAGCTTGAGATCATCCTATGTTTGGAAGGGGGATTCAGCTTTCTGGTCAACCTGGCTTCAAAGCCCAAACCCTCTCAAGCCTGTCCCAGCTGAATGTTCTGAACAAGCTTCCCAGAGCTTCATTTTCTCCATCTGGTCAATAGGGATAATGACAGCACACACTGCTGGAATGCAGAGCTATTTAAATGAGATAAGCCCTTCCGAAGACCCTAGTGAGTGCCTGATGTAAGTGTGCGTGACAGGCGCTCAGAACATCTGCTGCGTCCCTCCACACCACCATCACACACCCACACCCACACCCACACCCACAGAGTCCCTCCAGTCTCTCGAAGCTGGAGAAAGAGCAGATTTGGGCAAAGGGGACGCAGTGTCCATCACAGTTGTTCTTGCAGTTCATGATACCCCTTTCCACGTGGTTCTAGTCTGACTTTCTGGCCGCTGGAGATGAGTCCTCCCCCTGCCCCTACGGTGGTTGGCAGAACCCTCCCTGGGCAGTATCCTGGTGAAGGGCAGAGGAGGGCCTGCCCCTCTGGCTGCTTCCCCAGTGAGCAGCTGAAAAGCAGGAGCGAGGCGCTCGTGCCAGGTCCAGAGGAGCGGGTGGGGAGCTGAGGGAGCTGCGGGGGCCACCTCTCGTTCTTCCAAGGCTGGAGGCCAGCGCAAGGAATCATCCCTCACCTACATCCTTTTGCTCAGCGAATCTTTCCCACACGCCACGCTGTAATCTGGATGCGGTGTCCCTCAGTCACGCAGGAGAGGAGGTGTGGCTGGTACAGTTGGTAAGAGGCTGCACGGAGCCTGGTACCCAGCCTCAGCTGACTCAGCTCTCTAGACTAGGCCTCGGGCCTAAACGTGGCTGAGAACGGACCTCAGGCGTGGCTTGCAGTCATCGCTGACGGAGATGGGTCCTTAGGGCCCCAGCCTAGAGGACATGCCCCTTCCAAAGACCTCTCCTGAGACAGACGCCTCAGCTGGCCCAGGGCACACGGTCGCAGGCCTCCGTCAACCCACAGCAGCTCACATCTGCCCCAGTCGCTCCAGTCCTGGGGAGGGGGAGTTGGGGTCTTCCCGAGGTTGGGACACATGGGAGAGGGAAGTTCAGGAAACTCTGACACACTTCCCTTCTTCTGTTAAAAACCAATGTGGAAATGACTTTATGGTTTCATAACAACACGTAATAAATGTACCTTTTGTTAGTGTTGAAAATAGCCCCAAAATGACCACTGCCCCCCAGTGTCACTGGACGGTACAGACGCGCTGAGCAGTGGGGATTGCCTCCCCCATTTAACATGCCTTGGGCATCTTTCCATACAGCCATCCCCAGCACAATTTTAAGTGAATGCTCACATAACGTCCCAAGGAGTTGTCATGGTTTCTTGAGCCAGTTCCCCACTGTTGAGCATCACGGATCATCGCCTCCACGGCATGGTGAGACACAATGACCCACTGGTACAGCTCCCCCGAGGCTCGGTTCTGAGAAGCGGCGCTGCTGGGTTGAGGAACACAGGCATTGGAGACACTTCTGATGGCCACGCTATCTGCTGGGGAGATCTGCAATCACACACCACTGAAGGGCCCCGAGAGCTATTCCTTCTCCCTGGGGCCCGCATTGGGTTGGAACAATCACATTTTCATCTTTGGTGACCGCACAGGTGAAAATAGTATTCACACTTTGTTTCCACATGAATGTCTTTGACTGCTGCCTGAGTTTCTTCATTCATTCGTTCACTCAGCAAAGACGTATTGAGTGTCTGCCCTAGGCTTTGCTGCTGTTCAGTGGCTAAGGCCTGTTCGACTCTTTGTGACCCCGTGGATTGCTGCACACCAGGCTCCTCTGTCCTTCACCGTCTCCTGGAGTTTGCTCAAATTCATGTCCATTGAGTAGGTGATGCTATCAAGCCACCTCATCCCCTTCTTTTTTGCCCTCAATCTTTCCCAGCATCAGGGTCTTTTCTAATAAGTTGGCTCTTCCCATCAGGTGACCAAAGTATTGGACTTCAGCATCAGTCCTTCCAATGAATATTCAAAGTTGATTTCCTTTAGGATTGACTGGTTTGATCTCCTTGCTGTTCAAGGGAGTCTCAAGAGACTTTTGCAACACCACAGTTCGAAAGCATCAATTCTGTGGTGCTCAGCCTTCTCTGTGTTCCAACTCTCACATCAATACATGACTACTGGAAAAACCATTGCTTTGATTATACCAACTTTGTCAGCAGACTGATGTCTCTGCTTTTTAATACACTGTCTAGGTTTATTATAGCTTTCCTTCCAAGGAGAAAACGTCTTGTAATTTCATGGCTGCACTAACTGTCCACAGTGATTTTGAAGCCCGAGAAAATAAAACCTGTCACTGCTTCCACTTTTTCCCCATCTATTTGCCATGAAGTGATGGCACTGGATGCCATAATCTTAGTTTTTTGAATGTTGAGTTTCAAGCCAGCTTTTTCACTCTCCTCTTTCAACCCTCAAGAGGTTCTTTAATTCTTCTTCATTTTCTGCCATTAGAGTGGTATCATCTACATATCTGGGTTCTTGATATTAACATTTCTCCCGGCAATCTCGATTCCAGCTTGTGCTTCCTCCAGCCCAGCATTTCTCATGATGTACTCTGCATTTAAGTTAAATAAGCAGGGTGACAATAAACAGCTTTGTTGTACTCCTCTCCCAGTTTTGAACCAGTCAGTTGTTTCTTTTTTTTTTTTTTCAGTCAGTTGTTTCATGTCTGGTTCTAACTGTTGCTTCTTGACCCTTGCAGGGCAGAGGATGTATTTTTAAGCAAAAAAATCAAACAGATAATCTCTGCTTTTCAGCTGTATTCAGTGTTATGCGTGGTGGCTGGGAGATATGGGCTAGTGGCGGCGGTGTGCCCTCCATAGTCTCGAGTGGATTTGACCTTCCTTGATATGGAAAACAATCCTTCTCAATCTTACATAAAAAGCTCCATAAATGCAGCGACATTTTACCACACTTCCTAACCCTTCTAACCAGATTTCTCCTTGACCCCTTCCACAAAGGTATTTAGAGTTACTCTTGCTAAGGAGAAAAGGTGCAAGAGATTATCATTTCTCTGGTGAGAAAGTGTAGACATCAATCATCAGAGGCCCACTCTGCATGCCATTTTCTCCAAAAAGGCTCCCTGCCCATGCCCCCCCCCCCAAGATAACGTCCTCTCTTTTGATAGTACAGTGACGTAATAAGGATGTAGTCAAGGTTTTCCCCTCCACAGTAGCTGGTCAGGATCGGTCCTCTGTACCCCCAAGAGCACCAGCCCTGGGATGTGGCATGGGGCAGTATTGTTTAAGCATCTTCTAAAATTGGGAGCATCTTTCCATGATAACTGAGCATTTTCTGGGTGTTTGCTTGGATCCTTTCATTATGTCCACTTCACAGAGAAGGGCCAGGGGCCTGCCCAAAGTTCCAAAAGCAGGATGGACTCCAGGGCAGGACCCCTGCATCATGGCCAAACTCAAACCCCACTCTTTCTCCCCTTTCTGAACTGAAACTCTTATGAGGCCTGAACTTTTCAGACACTGGAGCTTCAAGAAAAGGGTCTTATCAGGAGTGCCCTGGCCTGAAGCTTGTTGGTGCCCCCAATCACAAACTAAAACCCAGAGCACAGCTTTGCAGATAGGCATCTGGGCAGTGCCTACAGATGGTTCTGGTTGTGACCGGTCATGGGCCAGGCTTGCCTTCCCCGCTGGCTGATGTCATGAGCTCATTAGAGCGGTGGGGTTTATTGTATGAGGCAACTGTCCAAACAATAAATTAAGCTGCACAGTTTAGCACTTAATTATCCTTTCTCTCATCTACTTCACTC
Organism: Cervus canadensis; assembly: GCF_019320065.1. NCBI lineage: Eukaryota > Metazoa > Chordata > Mammalia > Artiodactyla > Cervidae > Cervus > Cervus canadensis. The sequence continues at coordinate 3,137,756 of NC_057401.1, forward strand.
TTGTTCCCTGGGTGTCTGTCTGGGCCCTCCAGCTAGATGGTAAAATCTTCCCGCGGCCTCACACCCCGCAGTCAATCCATCACGAAGCCCCGCCGGTGCCATCCCGGGAACATCTTTCAAATACTTTCCCTTCTCCACATCCCCATGGCCTTGACCTCACCAGCCCTCACTCTCTCCGCTGGATCATTGCCACCCTGGTTCCTCCCACTTCAATTCCCCTCGCTGCTCTGCCCAAGTGATATGAAAAGCTATAGAGAAAGAAGGACCGAGTTAGAATCAGGTGTCTTTGAGTCTCAGTCCAGCTGAGCCAGGCCGGTCCAGTTAGACTCCTACCAGCGTCCGTGCTCCTCTTCCTTCTCCCGGGACCCGCTGCCTCCATCCTCCCAAGCCCTCCTCCGGGCCAGGGTCTCTGTTCTCGATGCAGACCCAGAGGGCTCCCATCTGCCCATCTGTCTGCTCTAGTTAGGCTCACCTGGCACAGAGTGAACTCCCACTAAACGTTTGCTACTGAATTAACAAGTGAATAAGCGCCGGGAGAGTAACCTGCCTCTCTTTATGCCCAGAAGCACCTGAAGGAATGGCTAGGTACCCATCTAAGCGCTTTCTGCCCACAGTCATCTCAGAGCCATCCTATGCGGTCACGGTCATCCCACCCATTTTACAAATGAGAACACTGAGGCTCACAGAAGGGAAAAGGTTTGCCCAAAGCTCTGCAGTTAGAAAGCAATTCTCAGCTACCCTAGGAATTAAAACATTCCCCATGTTATATTTTTTTAAAAGAGAGGATGTTTTCCCTCTGGTGTGTAAACAGGAGAAGGACTCCCAGAGAAGGCCGTTGTAAATATCATCACTTCTCCTCGGGGCCCTGTCAGCTTACGTTACTTGGTTTATCAACATCCCACAAGGGGTGGATCCAAGAATATGTCCTCAAGTGGGACACCAAAGAAGATGTGTGCTTATGGGGTGGGGGGTGGGGTGGGGGGCTAGGCAGGAGGGCTTTCTGAGCACAAAGTGCCAGGCTGGGCAGGAGTTTGGAGCAGGGTCCAGCCTCAGGGCGGGGTGGAGCAGCAGGTTGGAGCTCCGCGCATGTCCCTCATTTCCATAAGGGGGAGCCTGTGCACAGGAGATTTCCTCTCGGCTAGAGGGGCCTCAGCATCCAGGGACCGGCTCTGGGAAATGGCCATCCAGGTGGCACTGCGGGCGTCTGCCCTGAGCACTGTATCCTGCCCTGGGTGGGGTTGGGGGATGCAGCCACAAGCATATACACAGGATGCCCCTCCTCATCCACCCACCCAAGGAACCAAGGACAAGGAGGGGCAAGGCCCCACATGGAAAGAACACAGCTTCGGAGCCAGACAGGACTGGGTCCAGACTAGCTGCATGATCTTAGGTTGGTCACCTGGACCTCAGTTTCCTGATCTGTAAAATGGGAACATTTCCCACTTTAGGCGTTACACAGAGCAGCGACTACTCTACTTAGAGCACCATACATGTTTAAAAATGAAAGGAATATTACTCTGATGATCGTTGTCTGGACTATTTATGCAGGTCCTCATTGCCACCCTTGCCCTCCCAGGAATCTCTGCTTGTTACTCCCCAACCAAACCTTGGTGGTGATTTGCATAGAGTGTAGCCTCCCTGGGACCAGACAGAGACAAGCCCAGCAGAAAGGCATCTAGGGCTTGGATTTGCAAATGCAAAACCAGGTGCTTCTCTGAACAGAAATGATGACAAAGCAAAAACGTTAGACTATTTTAGAAAGAGGAGAGGGAAAGAGAGGGCAGTTCCCGTAGCTTAATTTCTCACCAGATTCAGCAACCAGTTTCTCTTCATTCTGAGTGGAAACCTCCTGGTCCACACAGATGTTTTGGTGGGCCTGTAATCCCAGAGACTCTACCAGGTGCTGTTTTATTCCCAACTTGCTGTGGTCTTTGGTCTGACTCACTCCATCTCCTTTCATTTGGCTCCTGCCAGAAAGCAAAGCACATATTTCACGGTCTCCTCTCCCTGGGAGAAGGAATTTCTCCATCAACCTTACTCTGCACGCACTCACGAAGCTGTATTTGGGGCAGAAAGATGGGATGGCAACACAGTCTGCTGCCCTTTGGCTGCCTTCTTAAAATTCTTTTTCCCTAAAAATGAAACTAGCAGTTTCTCCCTGATTATCAAAGTAATACATGTGCATTGTAAGAAATGGGGCAGATCTGAAAAATTCAAAGGACAAAAATCAACCGGAAAAAAAAAATCACTGCTAACATTTTGATATGTATTTTCAGATTCAGTTTATCCATGCCATACCAACCTATTTACAAGGGACTCTTACAGGATACATTGTTTTGTATTCTGATTTTTTTGGTCTACCTATGTGGTTTTACTTACTTGTTGTAAAGGACTCTGTACCATTTTATTGTATGGATAGAACACAGTTCATTTAACCATTCCCCTATTGTTGGACACTTCAGTTATTTCTTTTTGTTTCTTCTTTTTCTGTTAACTTTAGCTGGAAATAATTCTAGGTTCATAGGAGGTTGCAAAGACAGTGCAAACAGTGTCTGTGTATGCCCAGTTTCCCCAGTGGTTACATAATAATTGCACAATATCAAAATTAGGATATTGATATTGATACAATCTGTGTGTAGTTCTGTATCATCACCTGCACAGATCAGTGTAACCACCACAATTGCCAAGATACAGAACTCTGCCACCATGCTATCCTTCAGAGTCAAACCCAGCTCTCTCATCTCCCTACTCTGTAAACCCTGGCAACAACTAATCTGTTCTTCATCTCTATACCTTTTCCATTTTGAGAATGCTTTATACACATACATGTATGTGTATCTATCTATATATGTATATATATATATATATATACATTTTTCCACTCAGCATAATGCCCCTGAGATCCATTCAAGTTACTGCTTATATAAATTTTTCCTTCATATAGCTGAGTACTATTCCATAGCATGGGTAAACCACACCTATTCACCATTTATCTATTTTAGGGCATTTTTGTTGCATCTATTTTTTCACTATTACAAATAAAACTGCTATGAATATTCTTATAGAGGTTTTGTGTGGACATATTTTCATTTCCTGGAATAAATGTGCATAATACAATCACTGAGTTATTTGGTAGGTGAATGTTGAGTTTTTTAAAAGAGACTGCTAAACTATTTTCCAGAATGACTAGACCATTTTACATTCCTACCAGCAATGTTATGAGAGCTCTAGCTTCTCTAAGACCTCATCAGCATTTGATATCATCCTCATTAAAAATTCTACCTGTTGTAAAAAGCATGCAGTGATATCTTGTAGGATTTCCCTGGTGGCTCAGATGGTAAAGAATCTGCCTGCAGTGCAGAAGACCCGACAAATCCCTGGGTCGGGAAGATTCCCTGGAGAAGGGAATGAATACTCACTTCAGCATTCTTGCCTGGGGAAATCCATGAAGAGAGGAGACTGGCCGGCTACAGTCCATAGGGTCGCAAAGAATCAGAGTTTTTAATTTCTATTTCCCTGATGGCTCATGATGGAAACATCTTTTCATGGGTTTATTTGCCATCCATATGTCCTCTTTGGTGAAATGTCCTTGTATGTCTTTTGAATATTTTCTTATCAGATTATTTGTGACTGTTGAATTTTGGGTATATATATACATATCTGATATCTATTAAGTATATTAGAATATATCTATTCTAGATATAAGTCCATTGTCAGGTATGTGGCTTGCAAATATTTTCTCCTAGTCTGTAATTTATCATTCTTTGCGGCAGATCAAAATTTTTTCATTTTGATGAGGTCTAATTGATTCACTTTTTTTTCTTTTATACTGTAAGCTTTTGGTGTCATGTCTAAGAACTCTTCAACAAGCCCCTGGTCCCAAAGATTATTTATGCTGTTTCTCTTAAAAAACATTCCTGTGTTAGAATAATGTTCTTCCAAAGATGTACACACCCAAATCCCCAGAACCTGTGAATACATCTCCTTACGAGGCAAAGAGAAATTTGTTAATGTGATGAAGTTAAAAGTCTTTAGGGGGAGATTACCCAATTATCCAGATGGGCCCATTTTAATCACGGGGGTCCTTACACAGGAAAGAGTGAGCCAGGCAAGTAGGAGGGGACATGAATATGGAAGCAGTGGTTGGAGTGATGATACTTCTGACTAGAAGGGTGGTCTCTCTAAGCTGGAAGGAGCAAGGCCACAGACTCTTAGAGGCTCCAGAAAGAATGTAGCCTGCTGAACTAGTGGTGTTTTAAGCCATGAAGCTTGTGATAATTTGTTACAGCAACAAGAGGAAGCTAATGCACACCCTCTGATAAATATCCTTATACATAAATCTTTGCATACTTTCCCAACTGCTTCCTTAGGATCATATCCTAGAATTCAGATTGGTGAGTCAAAGGGTATGTACTCATGCATGTGCATGCTAAGTTGCTTTAGTCATGTCTGACCCTTTGAGGCCCCATGGACTGTAACCCACCAGGCTCCTCTGTCCATGGGATTCTCCAGGTAAGAATACTGAAGTAGGTTGCCATGCCCTCCTTCAGGGGATCTTCCCCACCCAGGGATCAAACTCATGTCTCTTATATCCTCTGCATTGGCAGGCGGGTTCTTTACCTTTAGCACCCCATTCACACTTCATCACTAGCTTTTAAGCTAATTACCGGTATTCATCATTACCCATGTTCATCATTAGCTTTAAAGGATTCCTGTTTTCTTGCTTCAGTAAATACTGGCTCTTACTAATATAAAACACATATTTGGAATTGCCTTGATTCTCTTACATGTGTGTGTGTGTGTGTGTGTGTGTGTGTGTGTGTGTAGCTGGTAATGAAAAGAAGAATAAGAAGGGATAAATGTTTCTTCCTGAATCATCCAAACTTGCCCAGTCCAATATGGTAGCCACTAGCCAAGTGTGGTTCTTAAGCATTCAAAATATGGCTACTTCCCTTGAGATATGCTGTACATATAAAATACACACTGGATTTTAAAGTCTCTGGTGCCAAGAGAAAGAAAGACTCTAAAGATCTAGATGTAATGGATTATGAAGAATCTTTGCTTTTTCCTTCAGATAATAACATTTGTTGAATTTGAAGACATTATGGGGTCTCCATCCTAAAGTCTTTAAATTACAAGTAACTAAAAAATTGTCATTAATATTTATGGTGCAAAAAGGAATTCTTTAACACCAAAACAAAGAAGAACCAGAGAGAGTTCAGAAACACTGACTCAAAGAATGGTCATCAACACCAGGGTTCCTCTCTGTAAAACTCAAGTCATTCAGCAACTACATTATTAATATATTTTACAAAGAGAAAAGATTTCTATATGGTAACATGGAGTCTTACTTATGCCCTATGAAGTCAATGCAGACTAAAACTTCACTAATTAAGATTATACTAGAATTAATGAAAAATATGAATTAAAAGGCTAATGTTTAAAAGAGAGAAAGAAAGAAGAAGGGAGGAAGACAGAGGCAGGGAGGGTGGTGGAAGGGAGAGAAAGAGGGAGGGAGGAAGGAGAGAAGAGAAAGAAAGTAAAAGAAATCTCAAAAGTGATGCTCTGTATTGATTACATGCTGAAATCATAGTATCTAGATATATATGAGGTTAAGTACAACATAGTAATAAAATTAGTTTTATTTGGTCCTCTTTGCTTTTTAAAAAAAATGTGGCTGCTAGAAATTTTTAAATTACATATGTGGCTTGCATTTGTGGCTCATTCTGTTTCTCCTGGTCAGCATGGATCCAAACCCTTGCGCCCACAGCCCTTTCTGATCAGCGGTGGGTGGACAGTGCAGTGGTCAGGCCGGGGCTCAGCTCTCAGCACACACAGGAGGGCCCGCTGGGCCCTGTGGTCCTGGCCTCAGCAGCCAGTGCTCAGCCACAGCCCTGGGGTCAGAGAGAGCTTGGTTTGAATCCCAGCTCCTTCCTTCAGAACTTTATTGTATAGCCTTTGAAGCCTTTTCCACTTCAGTTTCCTTATCCACAACATGGGAAAATAACTCCGTAATGTATGGAGACCAGTCCTTTATTCAACCAGCGTTAGGCTCACCTACAGTGTGGCTCAGATGGTAAAGAATCTACCTGTAAGGCAGGAGACGTGGGTTTGATCCCGGGGTTGGGAAGATCCCACTCCAGTGTTCTTGCCTGGAGAATCCCAGGGACAGAGGAGGCTGGCGGGCTACCGTCCGTGGCGTCGAGAAGAGGCGGACGTGACCTGGTTACTGACACTTTCACTGTCACTGTGTGCCAGGCAGCTCCGGGCTCCGGCAGCGCAGCGGCACACAACCCAGAAGGAGCCTGCCACAGTGCGCTGACACCGGGGAGTCCTCTTTCCTGCCTCTCTATTGCTAAAAACAACGTTTTCATAGAACAGGACATCCTGCTCACCACTTCTTATGAGCTCACTGGTTCCCTGCATTGGAGTAACAGCCCTAGGCATGGATGTGAAGTATCTTAGCCATCACTTTGTAACTTTAAGAAATTCCTTGCTTGATGAATGATAAAGTGTGGTATATATACACAATGCAACGTTACTCAATCATAAAAAGAATGAAATAACATCACTTGCAGAAATATGGATAGACCTAGATATTATTATAATAATAATATAAATATTATTATGTTTCTGACTTAAGCCAAGTAAGTCAGACTGACAAATATCATATGATATCACTTAGATGTGGAATCTAAAATACAACACAAATGAATATATCTATAAAACAGAAACAGACTCAACAGACATAGAGAACAGACAAGGGAGGTGGGGTGGGGGAGGGAAGGATTGGGAGTTTGGGATTAGGAGATGAAAACTATTATTTATAAGATGCATAAACAACAAAATCCTGCTGTGTAGCATGGGGAAATATAGTCAATATCCTGTGATAAACCATAATGGAAAAGAATATGGAAAAGAATATATATATGTTTAACTGAATCACTTTGCTGTACAGTAGAAATTAACACAATATTGTAAATCAACTATGTCAATAAAATTTTAAACAATAAATTCTCTGTTCTGTTCCTCATTTCCCCATCTGTAAAAGTGGGAATAATAACATTAGTCTCCTTGCAGAGTTGCTGGGAGCATGAAATAAGGCAATGTATAGACAGAGGACAATTTCTGGACCTTTGTAGATGTTCAAAGTAGTGGCTGCTGCTGAGTCGCTTCAGTCGTGTCTGACTCTGTGCGACCCCATAGATGGCAGCCCACCAGGCTTCCCCGTCCCTGGGATTCTCCAGGCAAAAATACTGGAGTGGGTTGCCATTTCCTCCTCCAATGCATGAAAGTGAAAAGTGAAAGTGAAGTCGCTCAGTCGTGTCCAACTTGTAGCAACTCCATGGACTGCAGCCTACCAGGGTCCTCCGTCCATGGGATTTTCCAGGCAAGAGTACTGGAGTGGGGTGCCATTGCCTTCTCCAAGTGGCTGCTAGTAGTAGGAAAAGTACTCATGTTATTATTTTCTTTGCCTTAGAATCCCAAGGATTTCAGGGCACTCCTAAGAGAAACGATCCAGAAACAAAAAGAAAGATCTGGAAAGACTGCTCTTGATAAGTCTTTGGGCCTTTATCCAAGTGACAAATACTAATAAGTTCCTGGACATTTTGTGGTTTGTGTCAAGAAGAGCTGTCTAATCTTGGTCACTCTAAGAAGGCCAACTTTTTCTTTGGCTGAAAAGTGCTCCCACTGCTGGCTGCCAACCCAGGCTTCACCCTCTGTTTCCGATGCTGTTGGTGCCTCTCCCTAGTCCCCAGGGTCCACCTCCACCACAAACACCTGCAGTCTTCTGCCTGAGGGATTTGTTCCAATCTACAGGAACTTGCTAGGTTGGTGCTCAGGGCCAGTGTGCTGAGTTCTTGGCCCTGGAGGTAGCCCTGAACCAGTGGGAAAGTGGATGCTGGTGGAAGAACAGCTTCCTCAGTCAGGCCACCCCGAGACGCATTCACATTGTCCTGCAGGTTTCTCAGCGGATTAAGGTCCAGTTCCCCACAGTGGCTACTATAAAGCACCATCATTGACCATCTTCCATCTGTGCCCCATTTCCTCATCCTGCTGCTGACGTGTCCTTAGCAGTTCAAATTCGGCTTCTAGAAGAACCCAACAGAGATACTCTTCTTTTCAAGAAAAACCTATTTTGAATCAGTTATTTCCCCTCCTAGAGAGTCCTATCCCTTGAGGAGGCTGACAGCCCAGTTTCGTGCTAGCCTCACGGTCCTTGATGATAATTGGTTCAGACTATGATAACTGACCAGATAATGGAGCTCTGGACAGGTCTGTGTGAGGGCAGGCTTGCTGCTAGCCATAGTTTTCTCCCTCCAAAACACTGAGCTGCAGGGCAGGGACTAGTCCTCTAATGGTTGTTTCTGTGTTTGGATGTGATGCTACGGACTCCTGCTGCCATCTTGTTTTGACTCTGGGAATGAAGAATGGAGCCATCAGTACAGACAGCAAAGCAGAGTCTTTGGAAGAATGTGTGCTTCTGATGACAACATTGAGCCATTGACTCAGCCCACCTGAAAACCACTGAGCCTCTGAAATTCCTTTTACATAAGGTCATGAATTTTAAGGAAACTTAAAGCCACTCTTCAGTCTGGGTTGGGGATTTTGTTATTTGCATCCCTAAAGAAAGTATCCAAACTGCTTAATCTTAATACAACTCAGAAAGTCAGCAATTATTATTGACATCCCTACTTTGTAGATGAGCAAACAAAAACATGCAGATTGGATGCAGATGAGAGCCCTCTCCAGATGTGGGAGGTCTTCTTGTGTGTCCATACAAGGACAATATGCTTGAGAAATAGCAGGTGTTACAAATGGGAGGTCAAGTTCATGGGTTCTGTGTCCATTCCCTTTAGAAAGTGGAAAACCCTTTCACAAAGTAACAGTCCATTTCCTACTTTAAGAAATAAAATAATCAGTGAAGGCACAGCCCAGCTATCACCCTCACTTCATACTTGAGGAACCTGAGGCTCAGAGAGGGCCAGTCTCAAGGTCTGAGGGCCAGACTCGCTCAAGATATTATAATTAGGTGGGTGAAACTTCAACCCTTGGTTGATCCCGGGGCCTTTTCCACCAATCCAGGCTGCTCCTGCAGAGTCTGCTTTAGGCTGGAATGAGGGAATGTTGTGAAAGTGCTTTACAGACAGGAATGATGCTCATGCCTCAGTTTTCCTGCCATTGTCCTCCCCTCGCTCAGCTCCCATCCCATCCAACCCAGACTTAGCCAGTGCTAGTGAGCACACCCCAGCCCCTAATCCCCTCCACATTTTCCCCTTTCAGAGCCAAAATTCCTGAGGCCATCTCCCAGAATGCTAGATTCCCGTGTGTTCCCCACCAATTAAAAAAATCTACTATTTTAGAGACACTTTTTTGGGGGGGTTGGTTGTCTGTAATGTTCCCTATTGCTTCTTTGGCTCCTTGCATTAGTAGGAACAGGGAGAAAGAGGAAAGGAAAAACCATTATTACCATCTGTAAAAAACACAGCTGTTCTGTTGTTTCCACAAGACAAGGCCTAGCAGACAGCTTTCTCATCAGATCTGTATGGTACTATGCAATTTTTAAAGATAAAACTTGTAAGATGCTGTTCTTTGGGTTGGTACCTTTTGATACCATTAGACGTGAGCAAGTGACTTGGCTTTCTCTGCCCTGTAGCCTAATTTGGACAGGGCTTGGCTTCCCAGGTAGAGCTAGTGGTAAAGAACCTGCCTGCCCACGCAGGAGACATAAGAGATCCAGGTTCAATCCCTGGGTTGGGAAGATTCCCTGGAGGAAGGCATGGCAACCCACTTCAGTGTTCTTGCCCAGAGAATCCCATGGACAGAGGAGCCTGGTGAGCTATTGTCCATAGGGTTGCAGAGAGTTGGTTACGACTGAAGTGACTTAGCATGCATGTGTTCCATGCAGGCAAACCCCCACCAACCCCGATCAATCTTACCAGAACTCTAGAGTCACAGTTCTTCTCCTAGGAGTCCAGGAGGATGTTCTTCTAGGCAAATGCAGGGAAGGTCCATCATTTCACACCATCATTCATTTAGGACCATCAATGGTACAGAAGGTCGGAAACTAGTCATCTCAGCCAATGGTTCCCCTCTCCTGGGGACTACTTCCTGAAGGGCTCCTTGATACTGGGATGCCATCAGGAAGCTTGGGGTTCCCGCCTTTAATGTGCTCATGCTCAGTGGCTAAGTCATATCTGACTCTTCGCAGCCCCATATGGACTGGTACCCACCAGGCTCCTCTGTCCTTGGGATTCTTCAGGCAAGAATACTGGAGTGGGTTATCATTTCCTCCTCCAGAGGATCCTTCTGATCCAGGGATCAATCCCGGGTCTCCTGCGACTCCTGCATTGGCAGGCACATTCTTTACCACTGAGCCACCTGGAAAACCATCCCTGATTTTAAACCCAAATTCAAATTTAAGAAGCAGATAAATGGCAAAGGGATATGTAATGGATTGAATGTCTGACACCCCTAAAAAATGATAGGCCCATGATCTGTGAACCTGTGATGTGATCTTAATTGGGAAAAAGATCTTTGCAGACGTAGTTAAATTAATGATCTCAATGTGAGTGCCACCTGGATTACCCAGATGGCTTTAAATTCAATGACAGGAATCCTTATAAGAGAAATGTAGAGGGAGATTTGAGACTCGCAGAAAAGTGGGGAGAGGGACTGCTAACAAAAGAACAAACCCCAGCATATGTGTTTGCTACACTTCTCGAAGACTTAGCTATTTTGAAGTCAGGACTTTGTTTTCCACGCCAGGCCTCAGTACTCCATAGCAGAGCCCACTGTGTGGCTGTGAACACAAGGTTGCCTTCTCTGAGCCTGTTTCTTCCACTGTTACAGCAGGATGATCATGGCGCCCACCAGCCAAGGCCCTGATGAGGATCCAGGAGGCAGATGGCATCAGAGTTTGGACAGCTCACAGGCCACTTCAGGACACAGACATCTTTGATTTGTCCCAAACAATTTCTTTCAAAAATTTGAATTTGTTACCAACCTTCAAGCACCAGGAGACTCCACAAAAAAATCCCATGTGCTCTTGAGAAGTCAAAAAACTGCCAACTGAATGTCACCGTGAAATAATTGGCTGGCGCTGCCTCACAGCTGGCCTGGCAAGGACGCCTCAGTTCCCTGCATCCTCACCCCTCACTGTTATAACTGTGGGCTCCCTGCTTCATTCATTCCTCTCACCTGAATGGCCCCGGCGGGCAACTGATTTGTAACCTCAGTGAATGGAGAGCTTTTTATAAATGGTTTGTTAATCTCATTTCTGTTTCGCAAAAGAGAAATCCCAAGCCAGCATTCTCTTTCAGGATTGTGTCTCCAGTAGGGAGAGGGGCTGATGAAAACCTCTGTCAGACAGAATTTTTTACTTAATAGAATTTGTTGTAACCAGATCAGCAAGCTCCTTGAATCCCAGTCCTCTGACTTGTGGAAATCTCTTTGTTACCCAGAACTAGATACAAATGATGGTACTTGTTAAAACCAGGCATGCTGGTGGAGAGAGACCTGCATTTAGGCTTGTTCTTGCCAAGATTTTGCTGTTCCAGTCCTTCTCCAGTTTAATAGTTAAGTTCATTTTGGATTCTGGTTCAAACCAGTTCAAAAGGCACTTTTAGGAAAAAACACCACCTTTTGTTTGCATTTTGTCACCAAAACTAGTTGTGATTTTCTTGGATTTTAGGGTTTAGAAAGTGAGTCCAGTTTATGGAATCAGGCTTAAAACTTGGCTCCGCCTCCTGCTAGCTGTGTGACTTCAGGCTGTCATTTAACCTCTCTGAACCTCCATCTCCTCATCTTTAAGAGGATCAGAGTAATAACACTCCTATCACAGGATCACCATAGGCATGCAAGATGACGTGTGCTAAGCTCGTAGCAAAGGAGTCAGGACACCAGAGACAATTGTTATTATTATTACAATTGACTACTCTATGAGGTTGCCTTTCTTATAGCTTGGGAAATAGAAATACAGCTTGTGAAGATTTTATTGTTCACACATTCCTACAGAATCCTACCTTGATCTGCAAACCTCAGAAGTAATAATGATGAGCTTGATCATAATTATGAGGACCAATATTTACTGGATATTTCTAGAACAGACAGAATTCTCCTCCCTCTCCCCTTCTTGTCTCTCTCCCCTTCTCTATCAGTATCTTTGTCACTTGCATGTTACTTGTACATCAATTAATGTGATATCTAGAAAATCTAGAATGAGAAAATATTCTTCAAGTGTACAATTTGCACATCAACTCATGAACTTTCTAAATGTGGGTGCCGGTTGTCTGGAGTCAGATCAGGAGTTGGCACTGGGGAGTGCTTTTGGCACCCTGAGGGGCCAGTTCCCCAGTCCTCAGTTCTGTGTCTCACACTGCAAGAGGTTTAGCCTTCCTAGGACCTGGTACTAAAGTCAGTCGCTACAACAACCAAAAATGCCTTCCCCTGCAATTAAATGTCTTCAGAGGAGTTTGAGAACCACCTGATGGGAATATTCAAGCTCTCCTAGGCATAAAAATTTGGGCCAGACCCTCTATGTATCTCTCTGAACTTCAATTTCCTGACCTCGGCGGGGACTAAGTGGGAGGGTATATGGGAAATGCCTGGCATGACCCTGGCATAGAGCAAGGGCCCAGTGCCTGGGGTGGGGTGGCAGGCACGGCACAGTGTAATCTAGCATCAGCAGACCTGGGCTCCCTGCTCTCCGCTGATGGTGTCTCTAAATGACAGGCCAGGGTGGGGAGGTGGTTCAAAGCCCTGCAGATTTCGCTCGCTGTAATTGGAAGTCACTGTGGAACGAAGTCCAGTATTTAATTTGGCCTGTGTTTGACAGATCCTGTGTGCACCACTAGGAGAGCACACACAGGGCCCGTGATACAGGGGGGATTCTTGGCCTGGACTCAGGGCAGATTGGTGGAGAAAATGTCACATTCAATTAAGGCTGATTGGCCCTGACAGTTGTCTGGGTGAAGTTTATAAGGTACATCTAATCTGGATGCATCTGGTCATAAAAATGCAAAACAAGCCATTCCCACCCAAGTTCTAACTCCAGATGTGGGTTGATTTTCAGTGATTGACACCATATTTTTTGCAGCTGCCCCACATTTCAAATCTTTTTCTATTTAAAATATATTCATCATAATTATGGAATGCAATAAACAAACTTCAGCCTGATGACAAGCATTAAATATAAGAATGTTTCAGCTTAAAATAAATGCCATGATTTCTCAGCCCAGGATGGAGTGTTCTCCAAAGGAGCCCTGACCTTGTCACCATGAACCAGACAGAGTTATTTTCTCTCCAGTATTGACTGATATTTGGAGGTGGGCAGGGGGAGAAAAATTAAAAAAGCTATTTATATCAGATAGAAAAATGTGCATTACCATCAGAAAGTCACCCCTGTAAGACAAAGGGAAAAAAAGCTGGATTCAACACAATCATGTTTGAGGACTCCCCATTGTGCAAGTTCTCCAAGACAAGGTAGAGCAGGGCAGTGGTTTTACGCCCGGGGGCCGGGTCCCGGGAGAAAATCTGAGCTCCCACACTCCACACACAGCCTGCTACCTTGAGCATTACTTTATCACCTCACCTCTCAGTGCCTCCATTTCCTTATCTATGAAATGAAAGACAATTATAGTACTTACTTCATAGTGCACTTATGAGAATTAAGTGAATAAAGTGTTTAGAATGATGACTGGCATGCAGCAAATACATGGCAATTGGTATCAGCAGACCTCTTCCCCAGCTTTCCTAAGGGAGAAACCCAAGGTCACCTGACTTGCACAAGGTCACAGATAGCACACAGAAAAAAGCTGGGATGCAAACCCTGGGAAGTAGGTTTCACGACCAGACATGCCTACAGAGGTCAGCTTTGTTCATGTCAGCGTGTTTCTGTCTCCATTGAAGGCTTCCCCATGTCTTAACTGATGGCTATTCTCCCTACTGGTGGCTACTCAGACATTCCAATAGCATCCTGTTAAGCCTGGACAAAAGACCACCTTCTGTTTCTGTTCCTGGGGCTCATCTTTTATTTTTAATGCTCTTTAAATAAGCCTGTAATTAAGATAGTTAAATAAACAAACGCTTTAGGTTAATTATAGACGGGTCATCCTACGACAAGCTGTTGGATCTTTCTAGCCACTTGTGGACTCCAGCCACGTCCAAAGGGTTCTCCCACAAACATCGAGGATAACTTGTTTCCTCGAGAAAAACGGGAACTACCGCAGTTTGTGTCAACAATCTGCTCCTCTTTAAAATGAGGCCATAAGTCACAAACCCTCTGAGCTCCCAAAAAAGTGTCTGGAGCTAAATTTGTATCCTGACTCTGATGATTGTTCTCCTATTAAGCTGATGAGAGAATTAGCAGTGCCAGGGCCTTCTGGGGCTGTGCCCACAGCTCGTGCCAAGATGGAAATGACTCTGTGAGTTTTATTTCTGAGATGTGTAAAAGGTTTGTCCATCACTGGGCCCATGGGCACATGTTCAATATCAAAATAATGTGTGCAACTTCTCCCGGGAGATGGACTCTGGTTCTGGCAGGCCTTCTGTTTCCCGCAGGAATGAGAACTCTCCACCGGAAAGAGGGTGGCTGTGTTTTACTTCTCCCAGAGCCCTCTGGGTGGCCCCAGTAAAGCCTCTGAGCCTCGCTTTTCCTTCTAGATTCCTGTTTGGGGGAGGTAGTGTGGAACATTGGCAACAGCGGGCCCCTGAGACCCAGGTCCAAATAGAAACATCATTGATTGCAAACTGGGTGAACTGGGGTAAGCAGCCGAGCTGCCTTGCAGACTAGCTTGTGAAATGACTGCGTCTGACTTACTTGTAGGGTTGTCTTGAAGATTAGATGAGATAATATGGGACAAAGATTGGCTCAAAGTTGGCGCTGGGGTTTGACCTGTGGGGTCAAGAAGGTGCTTAACATGGTGCCTGGAACTGGGAAGTCTGCTTTCCCTCTGTTGTCAGGATGGCAAATAGGCTATACCTCTCATTTCAATATCAATTGGAGATGCCTGCTTGAAGTGCAGTGATTGATTTGTAATGTCTGCCACAGTCTAAGAGGAAGTAGCAAGAGCCTTCCAGGCTCGGGTGTCTCCCTTCTAGAGTGTAAGCTCTGAAGCCAGGAAGTGGGTCTGAAAAATAGTCTCTTAACTTGTACATGCTATTATCTATCATCTCCTCAGACAGGGTATCCTGTGCCCCTCCATCTCTGGTATTAAATCCTGTGACAATTATCACCTCCATCTGATGGATGTGGAAACTGAGGCCCCAAATCAAATGCATGATGTGAGCCACTGATAAAACAAGTTAGATTTTTTAAACTCGCTGTGCTACCACTCCAGGAAACTTCCACTCCTACCATCCCCTGCTGAAACCTTGGTACACGCCAAAGAGACATGGGCCTTCTGCCTTCATGCCGACCAACTAAGGACTTGGAAAAGTCACTTTACCTTTTTAAGTTTCAGTTTGCATGCATGGCTGTTAAGTCATTTAAGTCATGTCCAGCTTTTTGTGACCCCATGGGCTGTAGCCCACCAGGCTCCTCTGTCCATGGGATTCTCCAGGCAAGAATACTGGAGTGGGTTGCCATAGCCACCTCCAGGGAATCTTCCCAACCCAGGATTGACCTTGTGTCTCTTATGTCTCCTGCATTGACAGGCGGGTTCTTTACCACTAGCACCATCTGGGAAGCCCAAGGCTCAGTTTACCTATCTGCAAAATGGACATAGTAACTATCCCTTGGAAGAAAAGCTATGACATACCTAGACAGCATATTAAAAAGCAGAGACTTTACTTTGCTGACAAAGGTCTGTACAGTCAAAGCTATGGTTTTTCCAGGAGTCATGTATGGATGTGAGGTGTGTGAAAGTCACTCAGTCATGTACAACTCTTTGCAACCCCATGGACTGTAGTCCATGGAATTCTAAAGGCCAGAATACTGAAGTGGATCAGTTCAGTTCAGTTCAGTTGTTCAGCCATGTCCGACTCTTTGTGACCCCATGGACTGCGGCACGCCAGGCTTCCTGGTCCATGACCAACTCCCAGAGCTTACTCAAACTCGTGTCCATCGAGTTGGTGATGCCATCCAACCATCTCATCCTCTGTCGTCCCCTTCTCCTCCTGCCTTCAATCTTTCCCAGCATCAGGTTCTTTTCCAATGAGTCAACTCTTGATATCAGGTGGCCAAAGTACTGGAGCTTCAGCTTCAGCATCAGTCCTTCCAATGAGTATTCAGGACAGATTTCCTTTAGGATTGACTGGTTGGACAGTCTTTCCCTTCTCCAGGGGATCTTCCCAACCCAAAGATCAAACCCAGGTCTCCCGAATTGCAGGCAGATTCTTTACCAGCTGAACCACAAGGGAAGCACCAAAGTGAAAGTGAGAGTCACTCAGTCATGTCCAACTCTTTGCAACCCCATGGACTATACAGTCCATGGAATTCTCCAGGCCAGAACTGGAGTGCGGGGCCTTTCCTTTCTCCAGGGTATCTTCCCAACCCAGGGATCGAACCCAGGTCTCCTGCATTGCAAGCAAATTCTTTACCAGCTGAGCCATAAGGGAGGCCCAAGAATGCTAGAGTGGGTAGGCTATCCCTTCTCCAGGGGATCTTCCCAACCCAGGAATCAAACCAGGGTCGCCTGCATTGCAGGTGGATTCTTTACCAACTGAGCCACAAGGAAAGCCCCAATGGATGTGAGAGTTGGACCACAAAGAAGGGCTGAGCATCAAAGTATTGATGCTTTCAAACTGTGGTGTTGGAGAAGACTCTGGAGAGTCCCTTGGACTGCAAGGAGATCAAACCAGTCCATCCTAAAGGAAATCAACCCTGAATATTCATTGGAAGGACTGATGCTGAAGCTGAAGCTCCAGTACTTTGGCCACCTGATGTGAAGATTCGACTCACTGAAAAATACCCTGATGCTGGGAAAGATTGAAGGGAGGAGGAGAAAAGGATGACAGAGGACAATATGGTTAAATGGCATCACTGACTCAATGGACATGAGTTTGAGCAAGCTCTGGGAGATGATGAGGGACAGGGAAGGCTGGTGTGCTGCAGTCCATGGAGTTGCAGAGTCGGACATGACTGAACAACTGAACAACAACTACCCCATCCTCCCTTCAAAGGGCTGGGTAAGGATGAGGGAAGCAGTGAGTGTTTGGGAAATCAGGCTAGGTAAATCACTCTTCTTGCCATTATTTGTTAGAGGTGGGAAATGCTTGTTGAAGGGAGTCTTGGAAAGCTTATTTCTGGGGCCAGCAAATGACCTGCCGATTCCCCCAGACTGCCACGTGGAGTGCTTCCATCCTAGGGGTGTCAAAGCTAGACTGACTTTGTGATGTTGGCCAAGTCACCTCACCTCTCTGACCTGCAGGCTCTTTACCTGGATGATTGGATGGCTATCTTCCTGGCAAGGTGCCTGTGAGGACCAGAGTCAAGTCAAAAGTCACATGGAGTGCAGAAGGCACTCAGCAAGGGCCAGGTTGCCTCTTTCTGAGGACCTGGTTGGATAACCTTGGCAGAGAGTCAAGATACAGAATTTCTTTTCTTCAAAGAAATGGCAGTAAGAAATGTGTGAGTGTGTGTGCATTGGTGGGGTCGGGGAGGGGTGTGCATGTGTCCAATTGTGTGAATGACTGTGTGTGTAGGAGGAGGGGGCTATGGAGAAATAAAATCATAGTAGGGAATAAACAACAGAACATCTTAGTGACTTGCAGATGAAAGCTTCTTTTCGCTGGATTCATTAGCCTTCTAACACCGGCTTAGCTGTGTTTGGAAAAATACTTAACTTGCCATAGGATGCCAAGTCATGACTATGTCAGAGAGTGAGTCAGTTTTAGAAATCTGCATGTCCTTCTCCTAAGAGAAAAAGTTCTATTGGAACAAAGTGCTTGGGGCTTGTTGGTAACATCTCTTTATTTGTTCTTTGTGTGAGGATGTTGGAAGCAAGTCAGGGGTTAAAGGTTTATGCAGATTCTTCTGGGAGATGGAGAGTGAGGAGGCAAAGGAAAAGAAGGAAGAAGAGAAAAGACAGACTGAAAAAGAGCAAAAGAGATGGAAGCAGGGAAAATTGCGAGAGAGGGCTAGAAAGGCGCGAGGAGGGAGCCAGAGCAGGGGGACGAGGGGCAGGGAAGGGGGCCGGAGAGGAAGAGAAGGAGGCTGGAGAGTCTGACAGATGCTCAGGGCGCGGGACAGACGGAGCAGCAGAGAGGAGCGGGACCGGCCCCGCCCACCCCCTTTCATCTTGACTCGCTTTGGCTGCGACAGGTTGCGGTCCTCCTCCTGCAGACCGCGAAG
This sequence comes from Cervus canadensis, assembly GCF_019320065.1. Taxonomy (NCBI): domain Eukaryota; kingdom Metazoa; phylum Chordata; class Mammalia; order Artiodactyla; family Cervidae; genus Cervus; species Cervus canadensis. Next base: position 3,156,051 of record NC_057401.1, read on the forward strand.
CCTCTCGCAGGGCCCTGCCTGCTCTGCTGGTTGTAATGTTTAAATGCCCGTTTCTCAAGTGGAGCCAGATGGTGAATGTGAGCCAGCCTACATTTGACAACCAGATGCTGGGCTCACACAAAGGGGTTCTCCGGCCTGGCTGCTGGCGGGAGCTGCCATTCGCTTCACAGACCACCATCCACTCTCCATGCCTGAGACCCAGGGACAGGCCCCACCACAGCCTCGGTCCCCAGGAGGGCCCCGGAGGCTGGCAGGGCCAGGCTGTGGAATCAGACAGAGCTGGGTTTGAATCATGACCCACCCCTTTCAGTGGCTCTGGGCATGTGGTTTTGAGCCTCTGTTTCCTCATCTGTGAAATGGGTCTAAACCCCCCTCCCCCCCCCCCAAAAAAAAAAGCAGGTCTAATGAATGGTTAGAAGATTAAGGGGGAAACAAAATGTAAAGAACCTGGTACAGAGGAGACCAGAGGTGTGGACTCAGGTGGAGCAGGCTGACTTCAACCTGAAAAGGGCTTCAGAGTTTTTTAATTAATTGAAAAACAGTGAAACACCAAACCAACCTAGAAGAGGACTTCCCTGGTGGTCCAGTGGTTGGGAATCCACCTGCCAGTGCAGGGGACACGGGTTAGACTCCTGGTCCAGGGAGATCCCACCTGCCAAGGAGCAACTTAGCCCATGCACCACAACTACTGAGCCCGAGCTCTAAAGCCCATACACTGCAACTACTGAAGCCCATACTTCCTAGAGCCCGTGCTCCGAAACAAGGGAAGCCTCATATTGCTGCAACTAGAGAAAGCCTGCACTCAGCAATGCCAAAAATAAATAATAAATAGATTAAAGATAAATAAATAAATCTCTGGGGAAATTAAAAATTTTAAAAACCCCAGGAGATTTCTTTTTAAAAAAAAAAAGTCGGACTTCCCTGGTGGGCCAGTGGCAAAGACTCTGTGCCCCGAATGCAGGGGGCTGGGGTTTGATCCCTGGTCAGGGAACTAGATTCCACATGCTGCAAGTAAGGCCCAGCACAGCTAAATAAATAAATATTTTTAAAAAAAAAAGTCCATATTACTGTTTTTTTATGAAAGACCTTAGTACCAAAGGCTGGAAGTAGGCCCCTTCTCTGCCTCAGACTCCTGTCTGCCACATGCCCCTTCCCTCATTTACAGCCCTGAAGTCTTCGATGAATGTCCAGACTATTTTCTAGGCACCCAAGTTTTATCCGTTTGCATTTCTGCAGTGGTCAACACTGTCTTTCATGGGGAAAAGAAAGCAAACATCCCTGAGAGGTGAATTGTCATCTCATCTTCAAACAAATCTAGATGCTCAGGCTGACCCCCTTCATCTCCATCAACATAATCTCCATCATCATCTCCCCAAGAGGCTGGACCCACAGGGAGAGCACCCTGATTGTCCAAGATTCCAATGAGTGGCTGCTTTTCTTTGGAAGAATGTGTTTTGATTTAGTGTTTAAATAACATGGCTCTGAATCTAATCATTGTCTGGGCCTTTCCAAGAATCTAGGCATAAAATAGGTAAAACTACATGCCGCTCCTCCTCACTCCACCACCAAATGGCCACATCCTGTAGCTTCCTGAGTACTGGGGACTTGGGGATCCACACCCAGAAGGATACAAGCAGCCAAGAGGAGGAAGGGGCCCAGCTGATGCAGGAAGTTTCCTCTTGCAGGTTTGAACTGTTGTGTCCTACAGCCAGGGATGTGGCCACCACACGTGACCTACTCACTCAGCGTTTCCAGCCTAGCATGGAGAAGATAAGAGGTAAACAGACAATGATGAGTTTCGAAAGAGACCAGCACAGGCTGAGGGAGCCCTGAAAAAACACCCAAGTCAGCGTGGAGGAGAGCAACTTGGCTCCTGGAGGGAGTGAAGCCCAAGATAAGCCTTGAGTGACCAGTGGGATTTGGGGTGGGCAGAGGTGCAGATGAGCACTCCAGGGAGGAGATGAGAAAGATGGAGGAGGTCCGTTTGCCAGTCTGGAGAGATTTGGGGACGCTGGAGCAAAATACGAGAATTACTGAGGAGGGATGAATGCACAGGGTCCGATAAGGAAGGGTTTGGACTGCCATCCTGAGGGCTTGGCAGTTAAATTGGAGATAACCCAGTGGGCAGGGAGCAGCCACAGATAGGTTTTTAGATCAAGAGCGGCATGAGCAGATTTACATGTTACAGAGATGATCTTGGAGGCTGTGTGGAGATGGCTGGGAGAGGGTGATCCTGCCTGTAGGAAAACCACAGAGAAGACTGGTGATGAGGAGGACAAGAGTGGAGGCAGGAGGCGGAGGAAATCTGCGTTGCTGGAAAAGCCGCTAAGACTTGGTGACAACTGCGGAGTCCCCCAAAGACTCTGATTGCATAAACTCAGGGTCTCTGCAAAGTTCCACCCCCAACTGGCGGGTAGTTAATTGCATTCATTCATCCAACAGCAAACATGGATAGATGCTGACTTGGATGAGAGCCCCAGGCTGGGTGCTAAGAGGAAGAGCGGACTTCTCTTTCTATGTAGACGGTTTCCGAGGGGGAAAGTCAGCATACCTCCAGTCCCAACCACAGGCAGCATGGTTCACAACGCCAATCCCCAGGCCCCGTCTCAAATTGTCAGAGCCAGACTCTGTGCACAGGCTCAGAGTAACATGCACTCTAAGTCCTGAGGGTGACTCACCCCGATAGGGAAGAACTTGGTCTACTGGCTTCTTGTGTGTGCACGCTCAGTCACTCAGTCACATCCAACTCTTTGAGACTCCCTGGCCTGTAGCCCACCAGGCTCCTCAGTCCATGGGATCGTATGGGCAAGAATACTGGAGTGGGTTGCCATTTCCTACTCCAGTGAATCTTCCTGACCCAGGGATCGAACCCAAATCTCTTGATTCTCCTGCATTAAGAGGAGCATTCTTAACCACTGCACCATCTGGGAAGCAGCTTTTTGTGAAAATTAAATCAGCTTGCAGTCACAGGACTGTAGGTGGCATACCCATGATTTATGGAGCAGTCCCTAGGAGCAGCACTTCATCCAACCATTGTGGCGACCGGGGAGACAGTGTTACTTTCATTCCCATCTTACAGATGGGACAACTAAGGATGTGAGAGATCCAGATGCTTGTGTGTGTTGGGTAGGTTACCACTGGCCTGTACACAATAGCACACAATAGCATCTGGTTCCCCCCCTCTTCGCTTTCACAGTGGGGGCAGGACGGGAGAGGGGCTGTATGCAGCTGTGGGCCAAGGCCAGAGGACCCCCCGAGGGAAAGTTCAAGGGCTGAAGGGGAAAGGCCATGTACTCATAGGAAATTGCAGAGAAGGGCCCACCCAGGAGGACCTGGTAAGTTCATCGGGGCCTGTACAGCCTCAGGAGGGCTGCACAACCTCTGCTAAGCTGTGAAATCTCAGTGGGTCGTGTTAAATCAGACAGGGTGTGTAATTCACATGAAAGGATTGCAAGTGCCAAACAGCTTTTTTTCCTTCTTCTTCTTTCAAATCAGGCAATGGGATTTGTCCATGACGAGGGATCCTAAATACCCTGAGTTCTTCTGAGAGGGGGAAATGTGTCTTGGTGAGATCGAGGCTTCTTTGACTGGCATCTTCGTGTGGAGGTACCTAGAGATGTAATTTTTAAAGCTAATAAATCATAAACCTTGTTTGAATCCCAATCCAGAACAGATGTAATACATATGGTCAGTAGACTTGGAACTGCAAATAAATATGTTTGGAGACCAAATATTTGAAAAGCAATTCTTCTTCTCCATCTTCTCTTTTTCAAGTGCCACTGCCAAGATCGGTTCAAGGATTTGGTTCCCCCCAAAGCTGTTGCCACAGCGCTTCACTCCCTCAGCCAAAACAGAGATAGGAGAGCACCGAGGTTTTAGCTTGGTTCAGGTTGATTAGTTGTGGCTGCCTGGAGTGCTGTGCTGAGAAGGGATCTCAAGCTCAGCTAGAAAGAGGGCCACGATCGACTAGCAATGTCTGTCTTAGGACCAGCAGTAGAAAGTGGAGGTTTAAGTGCTACATATTTACCATCCCTGTTCTGTGTTTTGGGATCTGCTAACTCTGGACTATCTGCTTCTCTAATAAGACTGTGCTTTATTTTGATTGTAGCACAATGAAAATTTTAGGGCACAAAAGAATCAGGGGCATTGGAGGGTTTTGACTACCCTTTAAATGTTAATGCCGAAGTAATATCAAAACGGTCCTCTTGCTAATTCAGCCCTCTGCCTGAAGATAGGAATCTTTAATCATCTGAAGAGTCCTGGGACACAGAGGTGGCACTTTTCACAAATAACGATTCTTTTGTTTATTTACCTGTGTGCTTGGTTATTGCCTGCTTCTCCCCATGGTATGAACTTCAAGAGAACCTAGACTTTGTTTTGTTCATTGGTTTATTCCTCACATCTAGCTGCAAGTGTAGGGCACATAGTAGGAACTAGATCAACCTTTGCCAAATAAAGTTAATTTCTTTCTTTGCATTCCTTCTTGCATATGCTTGTTTATGCCGCCATTACACTGGGCTTGGCAGGGCCGGGTATGTAGATACAGATATAATAAAAGAAGTGAGGACCCTCCAGCCTGAGGGGGAAGGCAAATGTATAAATGGATTATTCTAAAGAAAGAAAGAAAAGAAAGTGAAGTCGCTCAGCCATGTCCAATTCTTTGCGACCCCATGGACTGTAGCCTGCCAGGCTCCTCTGTCCATGAAATTTACTGGATGTATAGTATACTGGATGCAAGTATACTGGAGTGGGTGGCCATTTCCTTCTTCAGGGGATCTTCCTAACCTAGGGAACGAACCTGGGTCTCTCACTCTTCAGGCAGACTCTTTACCATCTGAGCCACCAGGGAAGCTCAATTATTCTAAAACAGCATGAAAAAGGCAACAATAGACATAGATGCTGAGACAGAGGTGATTGACATTATGGAGAGATGATGAAGTTGGAGCACAAAGAGCGATTTCATAGAGGCTTCCCATTGACCTAGGGTTTTGAAGGATGAATAGAAGTTTTCTAAACAAAATGTTGGATGTGTTCTGCTTTTTTTTTTTTAAGGATGTAGCAGATTTTTGCCTTGTGTGAGAAGGATAGTGTGATACATAATGCATTAGTGAGAAGAGCAGTGTTCTTAAAGAGTCAGACATATAAGTAGTTGAGTCGTGGTTCAGCTGTGTGACCTTAGGCACGTTACCTATCTAATCTGAGCCTCAGTTTCTACACAACAGACTGAGAATTCAGAGGAAATGGAGGCGAAATGCCTGGCACTGCCCCAATACCTCACAGACCCTCAGGATGTGACAGCTCTTCCTCTTAGGATGTGATTAGAAACCCGTTCTTACCCTAGTCTTTGGAGACAGACTTTGAAGCTTCCCTGGGGGTGATTCAGAGGAAGGCAGGTCTTTCTGGACCTGGCACAAAGGGATTTAGTTAAGGACATCCTTTAAGGACCTTGTTAGCAGGAGAGCCTTGTCCCCAAGGGCTCTGCAGTGAACTTCCCTCCCCCTCCAGCCCTCCCCGTCCCCCGCCCCGGGGACACTGTCTTGGCGGCCTCCCTGCCCCACCCAAGGGCACGTGCAGCCTGTTTTTACAGCTTTGCACTGAGCTGAGCTGTGGGAAAATGCCAGCTTGATCCATTTTTCTTTCCTGCTCTTCAGACACGTGCAGCCAAAAACGCTGGCTCAGCAGACTGCTTCAAGTTCAGAATCTCATCATTGAAAAGACCTGCTGTCTTCAAACATAGTGATAATAAAAATACAACAATTGCAGTTACCACAGATGCCAAGCTTGCTCTGGGCAGGCATTTACACACACTGTTTTGTATAAGTCTCATCAGGGCCCTGTGGCAGCTGTTACTTTCTCTAAAACCATCAGTCCAAGTTTACAGACTAGGAATGACATGGCTAGAAAACCTAGGTTTTCAGTCTTCCAAACCCATACCTCCCCGTTCCATTTATCTGTTTTTCATTTCTTGACTGATACTTTCTCCTTTCAAAAAGATTTGAGGCAACTAGTGGAAACCCAAACAGCAAAAAAGAATAAAACCAACCAAGAAAATCAGAATCAAGAGACTCTGAGACAGTCAAGTAAGATGTTCCCCGCCATGGGAGGGTGCAGTGTTCCAAAGACAGCAGATTGGTTGGGTTTGCTGATCATGTTATTCAGATCTTCTCACCCTTTAATGATTTTTGTCTGCTTGTTCTACCAGGGCTTCCCAGGTGGCACTAGTGATAGAGAATCTGCCTGCAATGCAGGAGACGCAGGTTCAATCCCTGGGTCAGGAAGACCCCCTGGAGCAGGAAATGGCCACTCACTCCAGTAATCTTGCCTGGAGAATCCCATGGACAAGAGCATGGACAAGAGCAGCCTGGCCATGGGGCTACAAAGAGACAGACACAAGTAAGCACATGCACGCATGCACCTTCTCCCAGTTACTGAGAAGTACTAAGGCCTGTGTTAAAGATTAAGGTCTCCCACTACGATTCCAGATTTGTCCCTTTTTCTTTTTGGTTTTCAGCATTTTGCTTTAAGAATTTTGTTAGTAGGTGTGTGCACATTTAAAATTATTGTGTCTCCAGTGGAATGATGCCTTTCATCCTTATGACGAAGAATATCTGGTTCCTCCTCTAAATCCTCCATTGCTGATAACATAGTGAAGCCTAGATGGCAGGTGATTTTTTCCATTTTTACACAATCAACTTTTCTGGGTCCTTACAGATGGGCTTTCCTGGTGGCTGAGATGGTAAAGAATCAATCTACAATGTGAGAAACCTGGGTTTGATCCCTGGGTGGGGAAGATCCCCTGGAGGAGGGCATGGCTTCAGTGTTCTTGCCTGGAGAATCCCCATGGACAGAGGAGCTTGGTGGACTATGTCCATGGGGTCGCAAAGAGTCAGACACAACTGTGCGACTAAGCATACACACATATTTAAGATGTGTCTCTTGTAAGCAGCATACAGTTGTCTTCTTAAATCCTAACTTGACAGTCATAGTCTTTTTTCTTTTACTTTCATGGAGACAGTAATTGATATACAGCCCTGCATATGTTTTAGGTGTACAGTCAGGATTTGATGTAAGAAATGGTTACCACAATAAACTGAGTGCAAGTTCATTATCTCATTTAATACAAAAAAGAAAAAACAGTTTTTCCTTGTAGTGAGAACTCTTCAAGTTTACCCTCTTAACAACTTTCACATATTCAGCAGTGTTTATTACATTAATCATGTTGTACATTACATTCCAAGGGCTTATCTATCTTGTACCTAGAAGCTTGTACATTTTGCCCACTTTCATCCAGTTCCCCCCCACTTCCCATAATCTTTTTAAAGGAATATTTAGTTCATTCATCTTTAATGTAATTACCCATATACTTGCATGTAGATGTGTCACCATATTATTTATTCTCCACTTTTCCCATCTTTTTTATAGTCTTCTTTTTGATTAATCTGTTATTATTATCATTTAAAATTTACCCTCTATTATCTTGTTAGTTTACATTTCTGGTGTTCTGCAGTCCATAGGGTCACAAACAGTTGGACACATCTTAGCGACTGAACGACAACAACTGTCTTTTGAGGAGTGGTTCTTAGCATTTACAACAGGCATCCTTAACTTATTTAAAGCCTAATACGTCAGTACTTTTACTGTTTATGGACAATAAAATTAAGGCCCTTTAATTTATTTAAATCAAATTAAGTCTAATTTTACCCTCTTTGAATTTATATGATACTGCTGTCAAATTTTTTTACGTGCATTTTAAACTCCACAAAACGTCATTATTATCATTATTTTATACAAACTTCATTTAGATTTATCTACATATTTATTCCTTGCAGTTCAGTTCAGTTTAGTTCAGTCAGTCGTGTCCAACTCCCTGTGACCCCATGGACTTCCCTGTCCATCACCAACTCCCAGAGCTTGCTCAAACTCATGCCCATCAAGTCGGTGATGCCGTCCAGCCATCTCATCCTCTGTCGTCCCCTTCTCCTCCTGCCCCCAATCCCTCCCAGCATCAGGGTCTTTTCCAATGAGTTGGCTCTTCACATCAGGTGGCCAAAGTATTGGAGCTTTAGCTTCAGCATCAGTCCTTCCAATGAACAGTCAGGACTGATTTCCTTTAGGATGGACTGGCTGGATCTCCTTGCAGTCTAAGGGACTCTCAAGAGTCTTCTCCAACACCACAGTTCAATAGCATCAATTCTTCGGTGCTCAGCTTTCCTTATAGTCCAACTCTCACACCTATACATGACTACTGGAAAAAACAGAGCTTTGACTAGACAGATCTTTGTCAGCAAAGTAATGTTTCTGCTTTTTAATATGTTGTCTAGGTTGGTCATAGTTCTTCTTCCAAGTAGCAAACGCCTTTTAATTTCATGGCTGCAGTCACCATCTGGAGAGATTTTGGAGTCCCCCAAAATAAAGTGTCACTGTTTCCATTGTTTCCCCATCTATTTGCCATGAAGAGATGGGACCAATGCCATGATCTTAGTTTTTTGAATGTTGAGGTTTTTTTTTTTTTTGAATGTTGAGTTTTAAGCCAGTTTTTTCACTCTCCTCTTTCACTTTCGTCAAGAGGTTCTTTAGTTCTTCACTTTCTGCCATAAGGGTGGTGTCATCTGCATCTGAGGTTATTGATTTTTCTCCTGGCAATCTTGATTCTAGCTTGGGCTTCATCCAGCCCAGCATTTCGCATGATGCACTCTGAATATAAGTTAAATAAGCAGGGTGACAATATACAGCCTTGACGTACTCCTTTCCCAATTTGGAACCAATCTGTTCCATTTCTGGTTCTAACTGTTGCTTCTTGACCTGTATACAGGTTTCTCAGAAGGCAGGTCAGGTGGCCTGGTATTTCCATCTCTTTAAGAATTTTCCATAGTTTGTGGTGATCCATGCAGTCAAAGGCCTTGGCTTTATCCTTTGCATTGCTTATCAATAGTCATTCCTGCATTTCCGTGCCTCTTTCTGGGATGATATTTCTTTTCTTTGAAAAAAAATCTCCTTTTACAATTTCTGTTAGTGCAAATCTTTTAACAGCAAATTTTCTATTTATCTGGCAATGTCTTTAAGCTACATTTTTAGAGGATATTTTCACTGGGTTTGAGTGCCATGGGCTTCCCTGGTGCCATGCTGACAGTAATTTTCTTTCAGCACTCTCAACATGTCATTCCATTGTCTTCTGGTTTACATCATTTCAGTTTATCTTAGTATGCTTAAATGTCATTTTCACTCTGCCTGATTTTATAACTTCCCATCTTTAGCTTTCATCAGTTTTACTGTGATGTAATAAGTTTTTTCCTTATATTTATGCTGCTTGAGATCTGTGGTTTGAATATTTTTACCAGCTTTTAAAAATATTCAGTCATTATTTCCTTAAAGAAAACTCTGTCTTGTTCTCTCTACTACGCTTTTAGGACTCTGATTACATGTAGGTGAGAAATTTTCACTGTATTTATATATACCCTATGTTCTTTTTCCGTATTCCCACTCTTTTAATCTTCATGCTTCAATCTGATATTTTCTATGAACCCACTTTTCAGGTCACTAAACTTTTCTTCAGCTGTGTCTAGTCTGCTGTTAAAACCATTAACTATTCTTAATTTTAATAATTGTATTTTTAATTTCTAGATTTTTCCACTTGACCCTTCAAAGACTCCTGTTCTCTGGTGAAATTTTTCACTGTGTCATTTATTTTCTTGAATATATTAATATCAATTTTTCAAACACCGTGTCTGATAATTTTCATATCTGGATTACCTGTGAGTCTGTTTCTGTTACATTTTTTTTCCCTCATGGTCTTGTTATTGGTTTGCCTGATGAATTTTTATTAAATACTAGAAATATTATATAAAAATTATAGAGGCTGCAGATAATGCTATTTTCCTCTAAAGAGGATTTTCTTTACCTTCTGGTAAGTTGTTAAGTAGAAGGTCACTTTCGTATAATCAGAGATTGAGATAATTCAAGGCTGACTTTAAATCTTTGTAAAGCCTGGCCTATTTCCAGTTCACTTTTACTCCTAGGGTGTAGGTTCCTATGCATCCATCTGAAAGTCAAATCAAATCAGCTCAGGAAAAAATGAAGGGTTTATTGGATGAGCATTGTTACTATGGGAAGGTAGGAATGCATCTGATCCTCAAGAACAAGAGAGTTGAACTTTTGCTTCTCCATCTTGCATGCCTCTTTCCCCCTGCTTTCAGTTTTTACTCTCTCAGACAGGGTGTGGCTGGGTACACGGTCACCACCAACTCCCAGAGCACATTTTCAAGATTTTCTATGCTAGAAGGACTGAGACTTGCTCCCTCTAGTCTCCAGGTCAAAAATCTCAAGTAAGAGCAATGATTAGTTCCATTTAAGTCAATCATTATAGCTAGGTAGGAAGATTCCTGGGGAACACAGCCTGTTCATCTAAAACCACAAGGTTAGGTGGAGAAAGAAACACTTCTCAAAATAATGAAGGGGGATGAGTAGTCATAAAATTATAGATGTCTAGTGCAGCTAGGCACTGTTTGATATTTCTCAGCTACATGTGCTTTTCTTAAGGTAAAATGAAATGAATTTCCTCTTACTGATACATACACTATGAGTATTGAAGGGTTTTCCCAGGCTTCTATCAAAAATAAACCTATCTCTCATGATAAGGATCATAATAATAACCACCATCCATAAGCAGCCCAAGTCTGGGTCAGGAGAGCCATTTATACAAATCTCATGTGAAATCTCCTATCTGCTTGGAAAGAACGTATAACTATACAGATTTTCTGAGAAGGTGCAGATTTAGAGGGACCTGAGGCTTACAAAATTACCAATAAAAATGAGGCATAAAAGTGAGCATTTATTTAGTGGAAGGAAAGCAACAACACACATTGTTTAAAAGCTGACAGATAACACAAAAATCACAAAACTGCAGAATTTTACCTAATATTTTTGATTAACTACGTATTACTTCTCTATAATGCATTTATCCCTACATTTTTGGCCGCACATTTGATCATAGATGACAAGGATGCTGGGCTTCCCTGGTGGCTCAGATGGTAGGCTCTGCCTACAAGGCAGGAGATCTGGGTTCAGTCCCTGGGTCAGGAAGATCCCCTGAAGAAGGGAAAGGCAACCCACGCCAGTATTCTTTCCTGGAAAATTCCAGGGACAGAGGAGCCTGGCAGGCTACAGTCCAAGGGGTTGCAAAAAGTTGGACATGACTGAGTAACTAACACTTTCACTTCACTTTCGTGACAAGGATATAACATTATTTCCTATGGAGAGAACAGAAAGATAATCCAGTCTTCCCTCTAGCATGGTGGGCAAAATATATTTTTTTACTGAGAACTGAAATGTAAAAACAAGTCAATTCAGGTAAGATCATATTAGCTGTTTGTAGTGCTGCTAGAGGTTTGTACTCTACAAATTTAATAAATGATATTTCACACTGTTCCCACCAAAAGAAGAAAAAAGAATAGTGAGTTTATAATCATATATGCCACACTATTGAGCATGTTTCTGAGAAGAAAGAATTTCTATTTTAATTAGGTATCTATGAAAACCAAATCTCCTGCTTACAGTTTTACATGGTTGATGATTGGATGTATTTTCTGCAGACTAGCCCTTGTCGCCATACATTTCAAACTTTGTTTTTCTTCTGCTACCCACCTGCTTCTGGTGCAAAGCACTCTGAAGTGTTTGCCACTCAGTCATGTCCGACTCTTTGCAACTCCATAGACTGTAGCCAATCAGGCTCCACCATCCATGGCATTCTCCAGGCGAGAATACTGGAGTGGGTAGCCATTCCTTTCTCCAGAGGGTCTTCCTGACCCAGGGATCGAACATGGGTCTCCTGCATTGCAGGCAGATTCTTAACTGTCTAAGTCACCATGCAAAGCTCTCTGGGAAACTGTCACATTTGGGAAGATGCACTCTGGCTGTGCCTCTTCATGCCAAGATTCCTAGCCGTGAGAGACAGGAGTATTCCAAGGGAGGTAGACACATATTTAGACCCATTCACACCCTGAGATGGCAATACACAAGTATATTCCGTTAAACTCAAGGCGAACGTAATCCACCTCAGGCTTAACTGAGCCTGATCTCCAAAATGACCATGGCAGAGTGTGAGGAAAACAAATGGAAAGAGACAGCAGTCCTTAGCCAATAATGTAAAAAATATCTTACTTTTCTAATTTTAATAAAGCATGTACATATGTTGCCAGAGCTCCTTTCTGGCCAGAGGATCCATGTGCAAAAGGAGAGCTCTGAAACTTTAGCTTCATTAGCTCCATATCACTGGGTTGAGAAGATTGTCTGGAGAAGGGCATGGCAACCCACTCCAGTACTCTTGCCTAGAGAATCCCATGGACAGAGGAGCCTGGCGGGCTACAGTCCATAGTCAGACACAGCTGAAGCAACTTGGCACACATACATATATATGTGTGTGTGTGTGTGTGTATACACATATATATTTATATATGTGTGTATATATATATATACATATATATATATATATATATAATTTCCACTCTCAGATGAAGAAACGTGTTGAGAGGAAGTCATTAGTCCAAGTCATGTGGCTAATAAATGATGACGCTGGGAAATGGCAAATGTGGTTTTTGGAAGATAGCAGAGATCTAAGGCATATCAGTTCCCTTCTCCCAATTTCCTCCCCTTCCACTGACCTGGGAGGAAGTGGGGACACAGGCATGGTAATGAGTTTGTCAAGCTCAAACTAAGATTGAATGTCTTAGCAGCAACCAGAACCCAGGGATCCTGGTTCCACCACCACAAACTGATGTCTGTCTAGACATCAGTATAAACTAAATGATCTTTGATGGAATCCAGAGGTCTCTTGGAGGATCCACCAGGGCAACTGTGGAGAGTCAAAACTTTGGGATCCAGGCCTAAGCAATGTTTCTGATCTCTCTTCTTCCTCGGGATGACTGCTGCTCTTGTGCCAGAACGTCTCCATTTCCTGGTGGGAAGGGTCCTGATGCAAGGATGCAGGATGCAAGAACCTCTCCATGTCACCTGGCTGTCATGTGAAGGAGAACATGTGGCCAGGAAGGATGTGTGGCCTCTCGTACCCTGAAGACTTAGGCCTTCATCTCTTTGAAAGAGAAAATGCAGGGAAAGTTTGGAGTCAGGGAGATCACTTTCCTTTCTAAACTCTTCGTGGCATCTGTGTTTGAAAGTCAATGCTCACACATCCATTCCACCATGCCTAAGGGGTGAGCAAGAATCTAGGACAGAACCTTGAAGAGCGTCGTACCCCAGAATCATTGGAAACAGACACGCAATGCACTGTGTAGTGTTAACACGCAGGAGGTTAAGTCAAGCTCTCAGGCTCTTTGATGTATTAAATACCAGGGACTTTAACGTAATAGAACTGTAAACCTCAAATCAAAGCTAATCACACTAATTTGCTGAACTCTAAAACCAAACTGAAATGTTCATTTCTTCTTAAACTGAACCACAAATCCAAGTTGTTTTGATCTACAAATCTATCTAACAAAAGATTTGAGGGGGCTTATAAGAAATACATGCAATAAAACAAAAATCTAAGTAGATAAAAACCAGGATCAGGGGGGAAAAATCAAAACCAGAGGGAATATTAGGACATAGATATGCAAGACCTCTATAGTAATTTGAGTTCCTGAGCACCCTGGCAGCCAAAGCAATATGGAAGATACATTAGTTACATGACATGCATCATTCACAGAGAAAATAATTTTTAAATAGAAGTTAACTGATTTGAAACCAAACTAAATTTCAGACCGTAGAGGGGTAAAGGTAACAAAATATTCTGATGCTTAAAGTGCTTCATTATGTTCAAGATCCTGGTTAACAGGAATAACAGTTTCAAAAACACTAATTTCTTTCTCATTTAGTTTCTAGTTTCTACTGGCTCTCAAATCCTGCTTAGAGACGTTAAAATTCCTGTTAACCCAGTGTGTCCAGATTTTCCTTTTTTGTATTCTAGCCTGAAGTTCTTTCAAGTTCTTGCTATATTGGTTTTGTACAGGACCTGATTGTTTTAGCAATTAAAGAATAAAACTTGCATGAACATCTCCGGGGAAATGAGGATTGAAGAGGTTAAGTGCTGGCCTTGCACTGCAGAGTGGTTCCTAAGCCCCAGAGGGTGCCCCTAAATTGTTCGGATAAACTGAGGACATGTCGAGGGGAGTTCTGACACTGAGCACGACATCAATCTTTGTAACCGTTCCTCCAGATGTGCACACGTGCTCTGAGGGTGCTGAGCATCCAGGTTCGCTGCGGCAGCCCCTCCTCTCGGGGGAGGTGGTTAGGTGAGGGTGGGGGCAGGGAAACTGGCTTGGTCCGCTTTCCTCTGTGTTCTCGAATCTTGAGCTCTCGAGAAGGTCTGTGTGCTTGTACTGGCAGAAATGCTCGCCTTGGTTACTTGAAATGATGTGAAAAGCAATAAGAAAATGTTTAACATCTACTGTTAAATGGAAAAGCAAATTGTAAACAATATTTGCAAGTGTGTGTGCATGCTCAGTCACTCGGTCATGCCTGGCTCTTTACGACCCCCACAGACTCTAGCCCACCAGACTCCTCTGTTCATGGAATTTCCATGCAACAGTAGTGGAGTGAGTTTCCATTTCCTACTCCAGGGGATCTTCCCGACCAAGGGATAGAACTCAAGTCTTCTGCATCTCGTGTTAGCAGGATTCTTTACCACCAAGCCACCTGGGAAGTCCATTTGCAAGTGTAAAGATGGCTCTATCTATATGTACATGAAGATATAGATATATTGTTTTCACACTTAAATGATAACAATATATTATAAATACTTATTTAAAATAACATTAGTTTTCTCTGGGTGGAAAGATTTTTTACTCTTTACATTTTTCTAAGTCTCCTATAACAAATATACACTGCTTCTACAATGACAAAAAATCCAATAGCTGTTTCTTCTATAAGCCTTATACTTAGTCATTTTAGGATATCCAAAATGTCTCATATCTATTTGTGGCAAAAAGTTCTCTATGCAAATATGATGGATCTATATTTTTTTATTCCTAGTGTCCATAGTCAGGTTGTGGCCAATATTTACTTGGGGACACATGCCCTCCAGGCAAGGGATGCATTAATGCTTTTTAAATAGCCCCACTTTTAAGAGAGATTGGAATTTGGTCTCAGATTATACGTTTTCTCTTATTGCTTCTGGGGGGCTCATATCAGTTTGCAAATATTGTTGAATTTAGAAAAGAGTTTGATACCCACTGTGTAATTTGTCCTCACCCCATCTGTCAACTGCAGAAACAAATTAGCTTCTCTCCACATGGCCTGCCACTCCCCAGCTCCTTCTCCATCCCCCACTTTCTTGCTATAAGCCCTTTCCACAAATCCAGGACTTGGAAAGAAAAGCTGAGTGCAAAAAAGGCAAGAACTTTTCTTGCCAAGACAATAAAGCAGAGTGGGCAGCATGTGAAGGCACCTCTGTGTGTTATGTCTATGTATGTGTGTGTATGGGGATGTGTGTGTAAGCATGTGTGCATGTGTAGCGTATCTCTATGTGTATATGTGTGCATGTATATATATGTCTGTGGATGTATGTGTATATATCTGTTCCTGTATGCATACATGTGCATGTTTATAAATGTGTTAAAAAGATCTGTGTGTATAGAAATTCATGCAGGTAACCATTATGTCCATTTCTCCACCTCAAAGCAAAAAATAAGGTCACATATCTCTTAATGACCAAATTAGAGCATCTTCTGAAAAAGTCCTTCTTCCCCAGTGGCCCTTCTGTTATGAGCAAGTGGTCCAGGGCCTACTTGGTCCAGAAGGTAAGACCTGGGTACTATCTTCTAGAAGAGGAAATGAGGAAGTCTGACCATGGCCTCAGCTGCCCCTGTTACCACGTGGTGTTCCTGCAGAAGCAGACTCTGCAGCAAAGTCTCTTGGACCCCATGTAGTGTGGCAGGAACTCCCACCCACCACCCAGGAAACCAGGACTGTGCTGGTCTTGTCTGAGACATCCATCACTTCGGTAGCTCAGACCCCTCCAGTCCTCCTTCGTCAGTGTGGGATGGGACAGGAGTTCATTCTCCCGGCGGTGTGCACCACTGGGGGCTCTGCACCGAAGGACGTGGTGGCAGTGTCTGGACTAGAAGGGGCTGTGCCCAGAAACGGCACCCTGGCCACCCCCCCCGCCCACAGCACTGTGCCCTGACTCCCAGGCTAGACCCCGTCTCTGGGGAGGGGCTTCTCGTCACATGCCCTGTCCCCTCAGAGGCCTTTCCATAGCTTGGAACCTCAAGGATGAGTGTCAAGGGTCTCAGTCGCCTTTCTTGCAGAGACCCTCTTGGCCTGTCTACAGACTGACTCACCACCTCCCACAGACCCTTGAGCACAGTGGATGAAGTAGGTGGGGAACCTGAGTCCCCGGGAAAAATGAAGCCCAGGCTTCAAAAAGATAAATAATGAGCCCCCACCCAAGTCCCAGCTCAACCCCAAAGGCGAGTATCTATAAGTCTAATGTCCACATAATTCAGAATAAAATTAGCACTTTTGGCTTGAACACAAAAAACTGTTTCTGCTGGCAACGGTACTGGTTGACAATTTTTAAACGACAGTTATTGCTTTAAAAATAATAAAATAGAGTAATTAAAAAACCCCACCCCCACAATATCTCCAGTACATGTATATGTGAATATCTGCCTATAATAATCCTTATCATTTAATGAGCACCACGTATGTGCCAGGCATTGTGCCAAGCCCTTCATCGGCAATGTATTCTTTTATTCTCCAAACATCCCAGTGAGTTGAAAAGTCCTCCACTGCAAGTGATGAAACAGAGGCTTAAAGGGGTTAAAATAATTTGTCCAAGGTCATACAGCCAAAAGTTGTATTAGTAAGTCAAGCCGTAAACCCAAGTTATCAGATCCAAAGTCCTCATGGTGTGCATGTGCTTTTTTAGTGAATAGACTTTATTTAATTATAATCTTCATTGTTTTAGAACAGTTTCAGATTTACAGAAAAACTGAGCAAATAGTAAAAAGAGTTCTACACCACCCCCTCCCACCTGCATGGTTTCCCCTGTGATACACTAGTATTGTCTATTTGTTATGACGAACAAACCAATACAAGTACATTATTATGAACTACAGTCCATAGTTTATTCAGATTTTTAGAGTTTTTACCTAATGTCTTTTTTCTATTCCAGGAAACCACCCAAGATATCACATAATATTTAGTCATCATGTCTCCTTAGGCTCTTCTTGGCTTTGACAGTTTCTCAGATTTCCCTTGATTTTTCTTTTTCTAATATTTATTTATTTGGCTGTGACAGGTCTTAGTTGCAGCACATGGGTTCTTTTTAGTTGCAGGATGTGGGTTCTTTAGTTGATGCATGCAAACTCTTTGTTGCAGCATGTTGGATCTAGTTCCCTGACAGGGATCAAACCTGGGCCCCCTGCATTGGGAGGTTGGAGTCTTAGCCACTGGACCATCAGGGAAGTCCCTCAGACTGTTTTTGATGACCTGACAGTTTTGATGATTCCTGGTCAGGTGTTTTGTTAGAAACTCCTCTATTGAAATTTGTTTGATAGTTTTCTCATGATTAGACTGGAGTTGTAGGTCTTACAGAGAGATCATGGAGGTAAAGCACCATTTCCATCACACCCTGTCAAAGGTGTGTACTATCAACATGATTTGTGACAGCTGATGTTGACCATGACCACATAGACAAAGTAGTATGCTGATGTGATTTTGAGACCCAAGCAGAAGGAACTCTTAGAGGTGGTATTTGTTGGTCTCTGCTCAGGATCCTACAAAACCTTCCAGCCGACGTCATGTTTGTCCTCGGGGCAGTGTTCATGCCGCTGTGTCACAGACCCCCAGACGTTAGTTCCTCCACAGGTTCTCCGCAGCAGGACCAGGCCCCTGTCTCCATTCTTGAGACTCAGGGGGATGGTTCCTGCTTGCCTCAGGTGTCCCATCACTTTCTTAATAACCACAAACATTCCAGCCTAGACACCCCAGAGTTCAAGAAGGCAGTGACGAGGTCTTGAACTATCCTTTATTTCAGAGAGCCTCAAGACTGCCACTTAACCCCAGACAGGGTGCTTGGGCTGTGGCCTAGAGCTGTTTTACCTCTTTATGGCTGCTTTTGTTACTTTGGGCCAATCAGGGCATCTGACAGGCAGGTACAGGCATCTCTGATTCTTACCTAATATGTGCACTTGCTGGGAAAGATGAAGTCTTGCAGCCAAGTGGTACTTGGGTTTGAAGAGGCAGGGTCAATTTCTCAAGGGCCTCATGTTGGTAGACAGTAGACCCTCAGGCCACGCACAGCCCATAGGCAGGACATCGTTAATTTTTTTTAAATTGATAGACTTTACCTTTCAGAGAAGTCATTTTTCACAGCAAAATTAAGCAAAAAGTACAGAGAGTTCCCATACACCCCCAGCCCCTGACACACATAACCTCCTCCACTATCTGCATCTCCTACCAGAGTGGGACGTCACTCTGTGTGATGCACAATTATCACACAGAGTCCATAGTTCATGGTTTAGGTTCACTTTTGGTGTTGTACACTCTATGGATTTGGAGAGATGGACAATGACATGTGTCCACCATCATAATATCATACAGAATAGTTTCCCTGTCCTAAAAAGTTCTCTGTTCTCCATTCATCCCTCCCTCTCTCCAAAAAGCAGAGACATTACTTTGCCTACAAAGGTCCATCTAGTCAAAGCTATGGTTTTTCCAATAGTCATGAATGGATGTGAGAGTTGGACCATAAAGAAGGCTTAGCATCAAAGAATTGATGCTTTTGAACTGTGGTGTTGGAGAAGACTCTTGAGAGTCCCTTGAACTGCAAGGAGATCAAACCAGTCAATCTTAAAGGAAATCAACCCCGAATATTCATTGGAAGGACTCATGCTGAAGCTAAAGCTCCAAAACTTTGGCTATCTGATGTGAAGAGGTGACTCACTGGAAAAGACCCTGATGCTGGGAAAGATTGAAGGTGGGAGGAGAAGGGGACAACAGAGGATGAGATGGTTGGATGGCATCACCGACTCAATGGACATGAGTTTGAGCAAGCTCTGAGAGTTGGTGATGGACAGGGAAGCCTGGTGTGCTGCAGTCCATGGGGTCGCAAAGAGTTGGACACGACTTAGTGACTGAACTGAACTGAAACAATTATGTGCAGGATGTTTGTGGGATAAAAATTTGGGTTAATAGAAAAAAAAAAACTGGGTAAATTACAAGGAGCATGATTCCTGGGTTGTATGGGTAGAGTACATTTAGTTTTGTAAGAAGCTTCCAAACAGTCCTCCAAAGTGGCTGCACCATTTTGCATTCCCCCCAGCAAGGTATGAGAGTTCCTGCTGTCATGTTAGGACGATACGACCACACCTCTTGGCCCTGCTCTTTGTGCAGGGTGAGCGTGTGACTCACACAGGGTCCATTCCAGTTGTTCTGCATGAATTTGAAATTTGGAACTGACATGGTAGTTGTTTGAACTGCAGAGAATGGTAGCTATTGGAGCAGAATCACATGAAAGGTGATGGTAGGAGGAGAAGAGTCTATGAGCTCCAAACATTGATGTCTGCCAGGCTCGTCTGTCCATGGAATTCTCCAGACAAGAGTACTGGAGTGGGTAGCCATTCCTTTCTCCAGAGGATCTTCCTGACCCAGGGATCGAACCTGGGTCTCCTGCATTGCAGGCAGACTCTTTACTCTCTGAGCCAGCAAGGAAGCCCCGTACAGCACAGGTGATGCTGCTCAGTGTACTGTGGTGACCCAAAGGGAAAGGAAATCCAAAAAAGAAGGGATGTGTGTGTACCCACACCTGATTCACTCTGGCGGACAGCAGAAACTAACACAGCTCCGTAAAGCGCTATGTTGTTGCCGTTTAGTTGCTAAGCTGTGTCCTGCTCTTTGCGATCCCGTGGACTGTAAACCGCCAGGCTCCTCATTCCTTGGGATTTCCCAGGTAAGAATACTGGGGTGGATAACCATTTACTTCTCCAAAAAAAGCAACTATACTCCAACAAAAATTAACTTTAAAAATGCACTCATTCACCTCACTCTCAAATTGTCTATGAACCAGACTCACAGGTATAGAATTCAAGATGAAACTGCCCAAGATAGCTGGGAGACCAAGAGAAGAGCACAGGAAGCAGAGTCTTACAGCCGCCCGGTACGACTGAGCACCGCCTGGCATTCCTGTGGCCCCCTGGTATTCCCTTATTTGCCTCCCTGGGAATCTGTGAGCCCCATATTGACAGTGGCCACATCTTCTCAGGGCAAAAGCATCAGCTCTGAGAAGGAGAGACAGAACCAGCAGGCAAACACAAGCGATGTAGAGAAAGACTCCCGGCCATGCCCAGGGTCATCCCAGGATTTGGTATTCGATGACAATAATGTCCCCCCGGTCTGAGCCAAGCTAAATTTGGTTACTTGGTCCCCAAAACTTCTGAGTTAGGCAGACCTTTCTAGCAAGAATGATCCTAAGGACAGGATATCTCTTATTATCATAGGACTTAGCACAAGGGAAATGGCACCCCACTCCAGTACTCTTGCCTGGAAAACCCCATGGATGGAGGAGCCTGGTAGGCTGCAGTCCATGGGGTCGCTACGAGTCAGACATGACTGAGCGACTTCACTTTCACTTTCACTTTTCAGGCACTCAGTAAACATTTGTTGAATGACTAGATGAGTGAACAGAATCCAGCCGGCAGCTTCCTGCTCCTGGGGATTGCCATCATTGGAAAGACTAGGCTTAGGAGGACTGGTGAAGAAAGGGCAGAGAAGATGATGGACTTTGGAAAACCTCCTTCCCCTAGATTCCCCACAGTTAGAGAAACTCTGCCCATCCCAGTCAGTGGGCAGAGGCAGAAATGTCCATTGTGGGTGTTATAGAGGTGATTTCTGGGAGCAGGGTGCCTTTGCATCACTGTGCTTGGCTGGCATCTGGCACAGTGCCCAGTACATAGTATTTGCTCACTATAAAGTAATG
The DNA here is from genome assembly GCF_019320065.1 of Cervus canadensis. Taxonomy (NCBI): domain Eukaryota; kingdom Metazoa; phylum Chordata; class Mammalia; order Artiodactyla; family Cervidae; genus Cervus; species Cervus canadensis. The sequence goes on from NC_057401.1 coordinate 3,177,022, forward strand.
AGGGCAAGAGTAAGTGAGTGGGCATCCGTGAACTCAGCCCGTCTGCATGATGAGCATGGCCTCAAATACAAGGGAGAGAGGAGACAGACACCTCATCCTCCAGTTGAGGGCGGCAAATTAAAAAACATACCCATAAAGCAAGAATTAAGGGCTAAGCTCCAGTGGCTAAAGGCACAATAAGGGACTGACTTATCCCTTCAACATATACTGAGAGAGGACCTTCACTGTGGGTCCTGAGCTTAGCACCGGGGATTCAGGTATGAGAAAGATACCATCACAGTAATTATGGTCCGAGTAGGAGAGTCCCATAAAGATACTCATGCAGTCATTTGTTAATTCATTCAAGATATCTCACCAGACTCCTGCTATGTGTAGGGAGGATGCTAGAGGCATGATAAGGGGCTAGGGTGGCTCCCTCCTCTTCCAATCTTGGGAAAACCCCTCTTCCTCTCTGGGCCTCAGTTTCTCCATCTGTAAAAATCAGGTGACAAGACCGAATCATCCAAGGACCCTTCCATTCATGACTATTAAGAGATCCCCATGGGTAGAGTTCAGCTGAAATCTACTCCTCGATTTTCTTACCTATGAAAATGGATTTATAGCAAATAGCACATACTCCATTGCGTTTCTGTAAGAATTAAAGAACAGATGTAAATTTCTCAGGTCCATGGCTGGCCCGCAGTCAACGCTCCCTACCCAAGAGCCTCATCATTATTATTATTATCATTTTGGCACCTGCCTGTGCCCCTCCATTCGCCCATCACTGAGCTAGGCCTTGTGCAGGGGAGCCTGCAAGACTCTCCAGGACCGGCTCTCTAAGAGTGGAGAGCGTGGAAGGAAGGAATTCAAATCCAGAATAGGAAGGTGAGTCTGGGGGCCTGCTGGGGGCCAGAGCTGCACAGGAGCAAGAGAGGAGGGACGGAGGGGGGAGCCTGGACGGGAGGCGAGCGAATGGGGATCAAAGGATGTCTCTGCGTGGGGGAGGGCCCGGGCCCCCGCAGCCCTCTCTTCCAGGAGCCCGTGGTGGCTGGCTCTGGGCTGGGGGTGCCGAAAAGTGGCCTTGCGGGTAAGTCCTTCCAGCTGCGGACAGGTAATCCCTGGCCTTCGAGCGGGAGAGATGATACCCCCCGAGGGCCAGGCCTGGTCCCGCTCAGGATGCTTTCCCTGCGAAAATGCTCAGCAGCCCTGGCGTTTAGGAGTGCTTAGGTCCAGTATGAATCATTCCTTTTTGAACTTGTCTAAATGTGTTTATAAAATAAAGCTGCGGCCCAGGGCTGCTCCGGGCGGAGTGGGAAGGTAATATGTTTTTAATTGGAGAGATTGGGGGAAGGAGGCAGCGGGCCAGGGTGAGCTCAGCCCGCATGCACGCGGTTGGGCGGAGAACAATGTACGTTCGCATTCCTGGACTACACGGCCCGGCTCGGTGGGCAATCCTCACGGCATCTCAGGCCATCGCGCACACACGCAGTGCGAGGTTAGCCAGGAGCCTGCGGCCAGCCTGGGACTGGGGAGCCAGAAACCCTGGGTGCGATGTCAGCTGGGTCAGCGCAGGGGTCGCCAACTTCAGTTCACCGGCAAGCCAGGCGGGAACCGGCAACCTGGATGCACTCTTTGAGCAGACTTGGTGGATTGGAAATCCATGGCTCTTGCAAACGGGCCAGTCACCATTCGACTCTCCCTCCCCTATCACCAGATCTAATGATTTCTCAAGAGAAACCAGAAATCATATGTGGATGTGAAATCTCATTTTCAGTGTTGGCTTTGTTTGATTTTATTCTATTTTCTTACTTTGGCTTCGTGGGCCAAATAAAACAGATGTGAAGATCATATCCTGCAGTTGCCCAGTGAAACCCCGTTTTGAGAAAGTGAACCTCACTTTGTCATTTCCTGGTCATTGTGACTTTAGGAAAGACACAGCTTCTCTGAGCTTTGGTTTCCACAACTAGAAATCCAGTATTTTAAAACTACTTTTCCCAACTTTTCAAATGGTTTCCAAGTTGAAGATAAAGAAGGAAGGAAGTAATATTCACCAGGTAGCTGCTGGCATGGTGTTAAGTGATTTATATATTTTTATTGTTGTTATTCTTTTCTTGTTTTCAATCATCACCATGGTTAGGTATCATTCCCATTATACAGATGAGGAAACAGAAACCTGAAGAGCTGAAACTGGAATTTTAACCAGTATTTCCAACTTTGAGAACCTGAAATCATCCTCCAAATTTAACAAACACTTGTCATGATAAGAATGGGGAAACGGAGTCAAGAGTTAGCATTGCACAGCCATGCCTAGTGAAGGTGCCAACTATTTGGGATCTTAGCTCAGTAATAAAAATTCACCTATTCAATGGCAACATTTGTTTTACAAAGTGAAATAGGCAGAGCCATCAAGGGTATAATGAAGGAAGTACTCCACAAGTGCTTCAGTTAAGAACTTTCCAAAGGAATGCATGACAGTATACAGGAAAACATTTGTACTCTCTAAAAGATGTATATGCTTTTACCCAGTAATTCACCTTGAAGGACTCAAACCTAAAGCAATAAAAGAGGTGTGGGCAAAGATTTTCGAAGAAGGATTCACAGGGACTTCCCTGGTTGTCCAGTGGTTAAGACTCTGCACTCTTAATACCAGGGGCCCAGGTCCAATACCTGGTCAGGGAAGTAGATCCTACATGCCACAATTAAGACTTCTCAGCCCCAACTAAAGATCCTGCATGCCACAATGAAGATGGAAGATCTCGAGTGCTGAAACTGACTGGGTGAAGTCAAATAAATAAATAAATTTAAAAAAAAAAGAATTCACAGAAAATCAAATGTTCATCAACAATGAAATAGTTAAGTTATATAATACCCATCCCAAGGAATATTATGTAGCCTGGAAAGATAAATGTTTATGGAGAATATACAATAACATGAGAGAATGCTTATGATATGATCTTAAGAAAACAAAATAGAATGCAAAATTAAGTAAAATAAATATTATAATCAAAGAAATGCAAAGAAAAAAGACAAGAAGGAAATTCACTCCAGTGTTACTTATCTGGGTAAAGGGATTTTAATTTAATTTCCTTCTCTCTTTTTCTGAAACTTTTAGATTTTCTCTAATGAGCACCGAAGAATTGATGCTTTTGAACTGTGGTATTGGAGAAGACTCTTGAGAGTCCCTTGGACTGAAAAGAGATCCAACCAGTTCATCCTAAATGAAATCAGCCCTGAATATTCATTGGGAGGACTGATGCTGAAGCTGAAACTCCAATACTTTGGCCACCTGATGGGAAGAACTGACTCTGATGCTGGGAAAGACTGAAGGCGGGAGGAGGAGGGGACAACAGAGGATAAGATGGTTGGATGGCATCACTGACTCAATGGACATGAGTTTGAGTAAACTCTGGGAGTTGGCGATGGACAGGGAGGCCTGGCATGCTGCAGTCCATGGGGTTGCAAAGAGTCGGACATGACTGAGTGACTGAGCTGAACTAATGAGCATATTGGATTTTATATTTAGAAAAGTATATGGTTTCAGGATGGAATGGGCCTCATCTTATCCAGCCTGGGAAGTGCATAGGTCTGGAGCCAGGTATCACATTTATTTTAAAAATAAAAGCCCAGAAAGAAACTAGAGAGAGAAATACCACAACATAAAGTGGTTATTACTGACTGATAGGATTACGGGTGATTTTTTTTCTCTACTTCTTTATATTTCTATGTGTTTTTCAAACACTCTACATTCAGATTTCTTTGAAACTGGCAATCAAAGAGACAAACCATAAAATACTCGCTTGCACTGACAACTGTTCCAAGCAGGGAGATATTCTTGGCAGGAGAGCTGTACCAGAATCCAGAACTGCTCTATCTCCATTCTGGGCTTTGTACCTGTACCCCCAGCCACCACCACCACCAGTTATGAATGTTTTAAATCCTTTAAGTTTCAATTTAAACCTAAAGAAGTATGAAATCTGGATTCTTTTGTAGCTTACAGAGGAATGACTTGACTCAGTCTGTTCTTGAAATCTGTTTTCTACCATTCTGCCAAGTTAAAATGGCCTAGGGTGGATTGTATTTACCTAAGGGAAACAGGGCTGTAATCAGGACCCTGACCTAGGGGATACATTTCTCTGACACTGCCCAGAGATCCAAACTGTATCCACGCTTTGAGGAAGTTCCTTGCTTCCTGTATCCACCTTTTCAGGGAGCTGATCACTCTTCTGGCTTGGAAGGCCACAGCCTTCTTGAGCATCCTTGCTAAGAGGGAAGACCTTCCATTCTCTGGTCAGAACTGCCTGGGATCCCTTGTGGGATTTACCACCCGTGTTCTCTGAGATCCCCTAGGCTTTACCATCCAGAAGACCTGGAGTTGAATCCTATATGGACTTGAGCTGGTTGTTGAACTTCCCTCAGGCTTCTCCCTACATCTACAGATGGGAATATAACACTGACTTGGCCCAGTTGTTCAGAGGATCAAGCAAAGATATCTTGTTATAAATGCCTTGAACACAAACTATATCATCCTTCTTGCCTCTCTAGCATCTTCCCTCTTTTCCTGACTCAGGAGACTTTACTAAGTCTGCTTTCAAGCACACATTTTTGGCAAATTTCAGCTTGTCACCAAATCCTCATAACTGCTGTCCTCATAGGGCCACCCAACAACAACGACAACATTGGACCACTACAGGAATCACCGGGGAGAAGGCAGCACTAGCTCTTAATTCAGGCCCAGGCACACCTGGATTCTGTCTTTAGGATTCCACTTTACATTGTCCTCAGCGTGAGTAGTTCTGTGAACCAGGGGATATAACCATCAGTTCCATTTTGCGTGCATGCCTGTGCGTTCAGTCATGTCCGACGCTTTGTGACCCCGTGGAATGTAGCCCACCAGGCTTGTGGAATTTTCCAGGCAGGAACACTGGAGCGGTTGGCATTTCCTCCTCCAGGGGATCTTCCTGACCCAGGGATTGAGCCCATGTCTCCTGTGCCTCCTGCATTGGCAGGCGGGTTCTTTATCAGCTGAGCCGCCCGGGAAGCCCCAGTTCCATTTAACAGGACTCTGAAGCCCAGCAAGTGGTGTGGCAAGAGCTGAAGGCCCCTTCGTGGGGCTTTTGTGTTTGTTCATGTTTTCCCACCTTGTTTCTGTTTAGTCCTCCTTTCCTTCCCTTCGCTGAGGATCTTCCAGGTTCACAAAAACAGAAATCTTCCTAAAACAGGAACACAAAATAAATCAGTCTCTATTCCAGGCCAAATCACCCCATTTATTTAGACATGAGTAAGTTCTTGATTACTATTCCTGGAACCAATCTTTCTAAAAGCCAGATAATATAAATTTCATCTTTACCAAGACACCATTGGTTATTGGTCAGTGGAATGGTGCCAACCTCTTTTGGCAGTTTCTAGGTCCTCTTTAGTGTCCTTTTCTACTTTTGGAACTCTTGAACATTTCAAGGTTTTCTGTTTGTTTGTTTCTAAAGCTGACCATCTATACCTTAATTTCAAGAAAACAAGCACATTTTAAATTAACAACTAGAGGGCAAGTTCATGAATAACCAGAGGAAGTGAAGAAAAAATAACAATCACTCTAGTGTGTAATCTTTGGCAAGTTACTTAAACCTCAGTTTTCCTCATCTGTAAAATAGGGGCAATAATTTCTATCTCATAGGGATGTGTGATGACTCATTCTAGTGCCATAAGTTGTGCAAAGCACAGAGAACTCTCCTATACAGTAAATGCTTAATTATGCACAACAACAATAATCTCTTTAATTAGGAGGAAATATCCACAGCCTTGCCTGCCTTCCTGTAACTTATAGCATCTTTGCTTTTAGGCCTGGAAAAGAGAGAAGCAGCTCAAGAAGGGAGAGAAGGAAACTTGCAAGTGTAAATGAGGCTCCCTCCTCTTGCAAATTATAAACCTTTTGTATCATACCACAGGCTGAAATGCATTCCAGATGTACTGAAGAATTGAATATTTTTAAAAAATCAAACCATAGAGGGGAAAAGATTTGAATATTTATCAGACCTCTAGGGAGAAAAGGCTGGTTAAACTTAGATGCATCAGAAAAGATCACAAAGAAAGAGATGGACAGAATTGACTACAGAAAAATGTAGCACATCTGTACATAAAAAAGGACAGTAAAATGTATGCAGTCAAAATGTCTGGCAAAGGCATCATATCTCTATTATATGAAGAACTGATACTGTATGTATGTATATATGTATGGAGAGAGATGAGGAAGTTAGCCAGACCCTACTAGACAAATGAAAAAAGAATTCAAATAAATAATTCACAAAGGAAGAAGTATATTTGGGGATAAAAGAGAGAAAGCAATCTCATTGGCAATCCAATAAATTTGTTACCACTTTTCTGTCTTCAAAGAGAACTGATTTTAAAAACCATAATAATGCCTAGTGTCAAAGAGGGTGAAGTGAAATTGGTACTCTTGCACAACAATAAGAATGTAAATCAGCCTAAACCTTTTTGAAAAAAGATTTATTGCATCAGGTGTTGTAAAAAATTATCTACCATATGGTTTGGGGAACACTGGAGAAAAATAAAACTGGACCCCCACCTTAAAGCATGGGAAAAGGTGGATTCCAAGTGGGTTAAATACCTAAATATGAAAGGTAAAATATGAAGTTAATTACAGACGATGTAGAAGATAGCTTTATTCTGTCACTTACCAGCTGTGTGGCCTTGGGCAGGACTATTTCACCCCTCTGAGTCTCAGTTTTCTCTTCCATTAAGTTAGGGATTTAACACCTACCATATAAAGTGATGTATGCAAGGCACTTGGCACAGGTAGGTGTCTTTGACAAAAGCAGTGGATTTTTACTTTTCTCCGGGGTGCACAACTAGATTCCCTTGCCTGGCCTCTCTTGCACTGGTGTGTTCATGTGAATGAGTCCTGGCCTCTAGAAGGTGAGTAAAGACGGTGAGTGCCCTCCCAGGTCCCATGCATAATCCTATATTGTCTTTCCCTATGCACTGGGTGAATGGAGAGGATCTGGGGCCATAGATCTTCTATGGAGGATGTGCAACAAGCTAGAAGGATCCTGGGTCCCTGAATCACCACCTCGAAGGCTGTTTGGCCAAGAACTGCTGAAGAGACTTTATGTGAACCAGATATAAATTTCTACTGGGTTAAGTCACTGGAATGTAGAGTTTCTCTTCTATTGCAGCTAGCAATACCTATCCTAACTAACACAGAACTCAGTGATCATTATGCCATTTGACCAACAGATTTCACTTCTGGGAATCTAATGGTCGAGGTTCGTTAAATCTGGCTCCTGGTGCAGCTCCTGGCGGGCAGCAGTGAGGTTTCTTAATCCAGTCCCTAATTTAAAGTGCACGTTGGAGGATTTCCAGAGAAGTGGCTAATAGAAAAATCAGGTCTGTTGGTTGACTTAAGGTTTTGTTCTAAATTGTTTAAGTTGGGTTTTTGCACTCTGAGGTTGGGATTGGCTGGAGTGTTTTGACTAGACTAGACTAGAGCCCAAAAAATATTCCAAGGATAAGCCAAAATAAAAGTAGAAAAGGGAAAATATGGAAGTAATCAGATTGTCTTTATCAGCTGATAATAGTCTGTCCCAAGGCACACAGCCAAAAAACATTAACCCTGGCCAGCCGCTCACACACTCCAGGTGATCTGCTAAGACAGAGACCTGTGACAGCTAGCCAGAGGGAGGGCACAGTTCCAGGGCACTGAGACGCAGATAATCCCTCTGACTCAGTGCTTCCAGCCTCAATTCGCAAGATAAAACATGGCGCTTAAGGGAACGCTGAGGTGCGTGTATCTATATGTGTGTGTTTGTGTATGTGTGTGTCTCCAACCACCTTACTAAGGAAACCATCTTATTTTTATTTATTTTTAAAATTGATGTTTTTTTGCCACGCTGGGTCTTTGCGACTGTGCAGGCTTCCTCTGGTTGCTTTGAGCAGGGACTTCCTGGACTTCCCATTGCAGTGGCTTCTCTTGTGGCGGAGCTCAGGCCTAGGGCGTGTGGGCTTTCGTAGTTGTGGCGCATGGGCACAGCTGCCCTGAGGCATGTGGTATCTCCCCTGCCTGGGAATCAAGACTTGTGCCCCCTTCATTAGTAGATAGACTCTTAACCACGGGACCACCAGGGAATTCCAGGAGACCATTTTCAATGTGGGGAAATCTTTATGCAAAGGACTATTTGAGGCAGTATTATTTACACTGTGAAAAACTTCCAGAGCAACTGAAGGGCCTGTGGAAGGTACCCGTCCAAGAGCCAGTCCAGCCTCGTCCTTAGAAAACAGTATCCCAATGGTGCTCTGCTTCGAAAATTGAGTCAGGGTCATTCTAAGCCAGTTTTGGTTCCTCCATTTCTTCTTTTCAGTGACTGATCTAAGACTGGACATATGATTCTGGTCAAGGAAATGTAAGGGAAAGCTTGCTAAGGGCTTTTCAGGAAGACAGAAGACAGAGGCACGCAGCCTTTCCCCCCACACCTCCATCCCCTTTGCACTTTGGACCCTGCTGATGATGATGTGATTCCTGGAGATGCTGGGCCTTCCTCTACCGCGCTTTTATCACTCTGGTTTCATGCTCTGGCTCTGACAGTCTCCTTGTCTGTGAGCTCCTTGAGGTCAGGCACCTCTCCTGATTCATTTCTGAGCCCCTAGTGCCTGGCATAGAGTCTGACACCATGAGCCGATGGGCCAACTGGATGGATCAATAAATGCACTAACAGAGAGCCAACAAGTATGGTATTCAACGTCATGCAAAGCAAGGAAAGACTGGGGAGCTTTCACAAATTGGAGGAAACCAAGGCGATATGATGACTAAATGCAACGTGGTATCCTGGATGGGAGCCTGGAAGAGAAAGAGGACCCTAGGGAAAAAACTAGCAAAATTCAAATAAAGTCAATGCACTGTGAGTAGGTTTGTTTACAGGGGATATCAACATTCTTAGTTGAGATAAATGTTATGAAAGCTGTTAACCTTAGGGGAAGCTGGGTAGGGGGTTTGTGGGGACTTTCTTACTATCTTGACAGCTCTTCTGTAAACTTAAAGTTATTTCAAAATAAAAACCTAAACGCCTAAATGCTGAGGAAGGACAGAAGCTAGGATTATCTAGGGATTTACTAAGTTGGTGAATAAGCTAGGACTTGAGAGAAGATAAAGAAACGTGGGATCAGGGACCCACAGGGAACAAATATATAATCAGGACCCAGTGGAAGGAATGCACCAGTTTTGCTGAGTTTTGACAAGCCCTCTTGTCTCACCATCTGTAAAATGGGTGAAAACCTACATGTCGGATGGGGAGGTTTGATAGCTACTTAGGTCTAACTAGGATTGCCTGAAACCCCCAGGCCCAATGGCCTGGAGCAGGTTAGAACTTTCTGAGATTTCCGCAAATTTTCAGAGGTTTGAGGTCTTGTCATCTGCCACCTTCTTGGCTTCTGCACTCTGTGTTATGTGTGTGGTCTGAGAGCATCATCTGCTGAATCCGTCATGCACACACACACACACAGGTAAGTTTAGAGGAGTATCTGCATATTTGGGAATTGCAGGGCAGAGAGACACCCAACACAGCAGAACCTTCCCTTCTCTTGCTGACTCACGTCCTCACCCCTCTCCTCTCCTTCTCCTCCACTCCCCGCCTCTCCCCTCACCTCTCCACCCACCCCCAACCCCCAACCCCATCCCCATCTCTGATGGACAACCAAGCTCTCCTCTCAGAAACCCCCCCCACCCCCAGGACCCTCAGCATCCTACCTCCTCTGATTCTGTCAATGTTAAAACACAATTCCCTTCTTAGGAGGAATTTTGATACCAGCTATTAAAATGCCATCTGCTTTTGCTCCTTGGTAAATCTAAAGCCAGGGCTGTCTCCCTTTTGACTTAAGACAGCTGTGGCTTTGATCCACTGTGTCTAGACAACCTTGTGGGTCAGAATCAGTTGGGAGAAACCTGGCAAGGTAATTATGTGCTAATAACAAAGCCCTGGTATTTCACAGGATTTGAGTTAAAAATCAGAGGACTTAGTTTCTCCAAGGTTAGCCCTTGGACAACGTCATCCTTCCTTATTTGCATGCTAATGTGCTCTCTTGAGTGCAAGGGAGGGGGATAAAAGTTGGGAGTCCTCCAAGGAATCGTGCGTGGGAGAACGCACGTGTGTGACCACCGTGGAACAGGTGCACCAAGAGAAGCACCAGTTGAGAACTGCTGGGTCAGAGGATCTACTGAGATCTCTACAAATTGTAAAATACTTAAGCAAAGTTCACATATTCCTTGGAAGATAATGATTGAGGTTCATATATACACTGGAAGAGCCCTTCAAGGTGAGCTGGTCTAGTGTCCACCACTGTCATTTTAGAGCCAAGGAAATTGAGGTCCATAGAGGGAAGTGACATGCCATGAGCTAAGGACAGCCTGGGGGTGGATCCCAGGGCAGCCCTCGGCACCTTGCCTCCTCTCCTTCTACCTAGAGACGATCAGATGAGAATGGGACAGCTGACAGCTGCGGGGAGGGATCGGTGGCTGGCAGTGTGACCCTCTTTCTCCCCCTAAATTTCTAAGACTGTTGGGAGAAGAGCACTGTTCTTGGTCACACAGGGACAGCCTTGCTCTGTCACACTTTGCTTGTGTCTTGTCTGACAATTTTCGGGATCATTAGAACCAGACACATGGAGTCTGCTAAGCCCCAGGTGGGAAAGGATGCTGCATGCTGGGAGGTGTTGGGATCTTGGCCATGTGGCGTCTGCTGCCTGACCTTGGCCCAGCGAGTGGGTCTGAGCAGGTCTCGCTTTCCTTGTCTGCAAACCTGAGACACTCATTGCTCTTACAAGGGCTGATGTGAAAAGTGAGTCTCTCCAGCACACAATAGGTCCTTCCTTAGACTTTCCACTGTCTGCCCCAGCCCAAAGCTCACAACTTGGCTATTTATGAGATGGGAGCCTTTCTGCACCACTTTCTTCCACTTCCACAGCTGTATAGACCACTTTTCTTCCTTCCTTCTCCTCCCTCCAAAATTCCATAAGCAGTGAAGTCACCACAGGCCTTCTGTGCCCAGCACAAGCGTCCAGGGTAGGAGGACGGGCACACGGAGTTGGATTCCTTCTTTTGTGAGACACAGAAGTCCACTCTGGACTACTACATTCATCTCCTCAAGCACATCCCTTCTCCCCCAGCCTAATATTTGAGCATCATGCCTTGCAATCTTTGGCAGTTCATCGGTATGTTAAATAATGGTGCAACTTAGAATCAATGGCATTTTTGAGTCTATGAAGCATGGTACCTGCAGCAACCCAGGGGGTGCATTGGGCCCTGCAACTAAGCCATGGAAAGGAGCGATCACCAGGAGACACAGGAACTTCAGGGCTTTCTCTCCGTCTCCTTCCTCACTCCCTCTCACCCTCCCCAGACCACTCCCCATTCCCTCTTCTCTGTGCCCTCTCTCCTCTTACCTCTACTGCCCCAGCTTATGTTGGCTTCCTTCCCTCAGATCAGCTCCCCCATAAAGCTGCAAGCATGGCCCAGGCAGTTTGAGGCTTACAGAAAAGGCAGCTCTTCCCCATCATCTTCAGTAAGAAAAGTCACAGCAAGGGGCCCTGATTTAGTCACATGCATATCCCTGGACCAATCATTTCTGAGCTTTGGCCACATTCCCTTTCATCCCACAACTTGGAAAGTGGGATGTGATAAGTGCCAGCCTACATCAGACCCATATGGCCAAGACTGGGTTCGAGGGCTATTCTTCCGGGCAGACCACACAAAAGAAATCCACTCTCTCAAGGCCTGGACCCACCTGCTCTATGGCAAGCAGGAGTCTGGTTCAAGAACTCCTGGTACTTTGCCTTTTGCCCTTCACCATAAAGAAGGCTGAATGCAGAAGAATTGATGTTTTCAAATTGTGGTGCTGGAGAAGATTCTTGATAATCCTTTTGGACTGCAAAGAGATCAAGCTAGTCAACCCTAAAGGAAATCAACCCTGAATATTCTTGGGAAAGACTGATACTGAAGATGAAGCTGCGATACTTTGGCCACCTGATGTGAAGAGCTGACTCATTGGAAAAGACCCTAATGCTGGGAAAGATTGAAGGCAAAAGGAGAAGGGGGTGACAGAGGATGAGATGGTTGGATGGCCTTATTGACTCAATGGACATGAGTTTAAGCAAACTCTGGGAGATAGTGAAGGCCAGGGAAGCATGGCATGCTGCAGTCCATGAGGTGACAAAGACTTGGATACAACTTGGTGACTGAAGAACAAGTCAAGGTAACTTGGCCACTCCTGCTTTAAAACTCGGTATGTTTAAAACTCGGTATGGGTCAGTATGGCCCCCGTTTAGACTATTCACACACATAGGACAAGCACATGTTCCTCCATCTGAGATGGAGGTCTCCTAACGTGATAGGCACTCACTATATTATACTAGAAATTACTAACAGTTGATGTTTACTGAGCACTTGCAATGGGTCAGGCACAGTTTGAGTATTTTGCTCTTATTTAACCATTTAACCCTCAAGCCCACCCAATGGGGGTAGATGCTGTTATGATTCCCATTTTGCAGGTAAGGCAACTGAGGCATGGGGAAGTTGAGTAACTTGCAGTGGCAGAGCTTGAATTCAGAGGGGTACAGCTGGACTCCAGCGCCCATGCTGTCCACCACCACAGTGCCCTAAGGGGAAAGGGCTGAGCTGACGCCCTGCAGGCCCATCGTTAATTCAGACACTCACTGCATTCAAACTCCAAATGGCCACCCAGGTAACAGGACAGCAGGGGCTTGGAATCCTCACAGAGTTTGTTTTAATCCTTGATAATAATCCTTGTTGGCACTGGTTTAAGAGTTTAAATCTCAATTTTCTTGTAAACAACTCATTCAGCAGATGAGGAAACAGATGTTCACAGAGGATAAGTAACTTGCCTAGAGACACACAGCTGGGAGAGTGGGGAGTCCAGGTTGTAACCCAGGCCTGTCTGAGTCCAGCACCTGAGCTCTAACCATGCACTTCTCCCCAGATCTAGGAACCCTCAGTCTGAGTCTGGAGTGAGGGTGTGGGGGTGCTGAGCCTTAGGAGAGCCTTTGGGAGGGTGGACTGTCTTCTGCCCACATTCCCATGCCCACTCCCAGCTTGTGAACTGCCGTGGCCTCAGGGGAGTGCTGAAAGGAGCTGCCCATTTCCTCCCGTGCTCCTAAACCTATCCCAGCCGGAGTCTCCAGGTGTCGGCAACGATGCCGCCAGCGCTGAGGGCAACTGTTGGGGATGCCTGTGCGCACGCCGTTCCCGCCCCAGGACTGCGCCGCTGCCGAGACTGTCTGTGATTTCCGTAGGATTGCCTCCATGGGACCCGCACGTAATGGTCATCATAGCTACCACTTAGGAAATGCCTCACAGAGGTCAGGCACTGACTTAAGGAAATTCCCCCACTCATTCTTTATAATGAGCATTCAGGAAATTGAGACTCAACGAGGTAGAGTGGCCAAAGCTGCATAGTCAGTGGGTAGCAGAGCCAGAACTTGAACCTGAGTCTGATTGACTTCAAAATCCATGACTTTAATTGCCAAGTTTATGCTGCTTCTCATTGCATGCCAAGGCAACAGAGATCCAGAAGGCACAGTCCTTGTTCCTGAGAAGTCCAGAGTCCAGGAGCAGAGACACATGAATGTACCCAAATTGCAGTTGGGTGAGGGTAGGGACGATGGATGTGCACGCTGGCCCTGGGGTTGCACAGGGGAGGGAACTGTCATCATGGGTGATGTACTCTTTGTGACTCATGGCAAGTGACAGGAGTCCCACTCAAACTGGCCGTGGTGGGGCAGAGAGTAATTGGCTCATATTTTAGATAAGCTCGGGGAATGGCTTCAAGCATGGCTTGATCCAGGAACTAAAGAAACCTAACAGGAATCTCTCCCCAACTTCAGGCTGTGCTTTTTTGGCCCTGACTTTAGCTTGAAATTTAGTCTTTGTTTGACTTTAGTTGTTGGGTTTTTTGTTGTTGTTGTTGTTGTTATTTGTTTATTTTCAGGCTGGGCTATGTGGCATGCAGAATCTTAGTTCCCCCTTCATGGACCGAACCCGTACCCTTTGTGGAAGTGTGGAGTCGATGCCACTGCCAGGGAAGTCCCTAGAATGGAGTGTCTTTGGATTTGCTGGAGTGATGTGCCACTGTCTCCCGTGGTCAGAAGTGGAATCACTGCTTGGCTATTGGCCAGGTCTGGGTCAACCACTCACTCGTGAAACTGAAGGAGAGAGCCAGCCCTCAGCACGTAGCAGTGCTCGCACTGGAGAAGGAGTAGCAGAGGCTGAGTTGGCAGATGGGCAATGCCAACCCTAGGTAGGTCAGGCCATGGAGGGTCACTGAGAAGGACTCCTGCAGGGGGCTTGGTCCTAAGCGACAGGCAGAAGAGAGCTAAGCAGAGCTGGGACTGGGAGGAGAAGTGCATCTCCTTCCAAGGGAACAGCCTGTGCCCGACCACGGACATATGAACTAAGTGTCTGGCAGCACTGGAGGCCAGAGAGCATGTGGGAGAAGAGTGTGAAATGCGGCTGCAGGGGGACAGACCAGGGCCAGCAGGCCTGGGGGCCACGCTCCAGAGTTGGAACTTGCCCCTTCAGGCACCTGGGGAGGGAGGGCCTGATAAACAAGGGCAAGGGCTCTAGGCTGGACCTCCCGCCCTACCGAGAGGGGAGATTCCCTCTCTGGGAGACTCTGATTCTCAGTCTCCTCCTCTGTGAAATGGGGAGGATATGACACAGGTTTTGCAGAATTGAAGGCAAACCCATGATGAGCACAGAGATGGTTCGCTGGAAGTGCTCAGAAACAAGCCGTGACTGTGGACAGGTTTCAAGCATCAGAGGGACATGCTCCGATCTACACCCTAGAAAGCTCCCCTTGGGATAGGCTGGAGGATGAGAGGCCAGGAGACCAGTGGAAAGAGGTGAATGTCACGGCTCCATTCCTGGTGAGACGGCTGTGGTGAGACAGAGAACACGGGGCTGATGGGAGAGGGCCAACGGAGAGAAAATTCCACTGCACTTGGCAAAAGATATGATGTGGGGAGAAGGAAGAATGCAGGATAAAAATAAACAAGAAGACAAAAATCTATCCTTGACCTTGGATCCCTTAACTTTTTACTTTTGAACAAATAAATTTTCTCACATAAAATTCAACCATTATCCCTAGTCTTTTTTTTTTTTCTTCTTCTTTAAATATCTCAAAAATATATCCCTGGATGACTTGATTCCCAGGTTTGAAATCTTAGAATTTTGTTTTTAACCTGAATATGCTTTGAATGTCCTACCTGCTCCCACTTGCTTTGTTAGGGAAAGCGCACTGACCGAAACCGCCCACCCTGGGCAGGCACCGTAGTAAGCATTTGCATGAGTTATTTTACGACAGGAGGTCCTGGTAAGGAACAGGGAACTAATGAACCACTGCTAACCGGAAGAGTTCAGGAAAGGTCAAAAGGAGACATCACATGTCCTACCACCTCCCAGAATCCTCCTTGCTGGTGTCCAGGTTGGAGGAGCAATGCGTGTGCCACAAGGAAGGGCCCTGAGTCAGAACGATTGGCCAGAGACGACCTGGAAACTAATCCCACCACCATCAAACCTGACAGCAAGCCACGTGGCAGGGCAGTCCACCTGGGTTCCCTCACCCCCTGCTCTCTGCCCAGGCATCTCTTTCCCATAAAGTCTCCTGCTTTGTCAGCACATGTGTCTCCTTGGACAATTCATTTCTGAGTGTCAGACAAGAGCCCCCTTTCAGGCTTGGAAGGGGTGTCTCTTCCTGCAACAGCTTCGCCTGAGAAGTTGGCCCAGTTTTTTAGGTCATGAGTGTTTTTAAGGGTTTGTTTTTGTTTTTGCTTTAATGTGGACCATTTTAAGTCTTTATTGAGTTTGCTACAGTATTGCTTCTTTTTTATGTTTTTTGGTTTTTTTGGCTGCAAGGCATGTGAGATCTTAGCTCCCAACCAGGGATCAAACCCACACTCCCTGCATTTGAAGGTGAGGTCTTAACCATTGGACTGATATGGAAGTCTCTAGGCCATGAGTGTTTTGTGTGATGGGAACTTGGGCTTCTTTAGGTGATTTTACAAGCAATTTTATTCACCAGGATGAATCTAAATCTCAAGTAACTTTCCAGGACTCAAGTTCTAATGAATCCTCACCAAAAAATGCAAAAGAGGAAAAAAAGGAGGAGGATGAGGAAGTGGAGGAAGTGAGAGAAAAAAAGAAACAGCAGCAGCCATTGAGAATTCAAAAAAAAGAAAAGAAACTTAACCAGAAAAGCCCCTGAGCCAAAATCTTTCACAAGAGCCATTTGATGTCTAAGTGTTAGTAATAATG
Organism: Cervus canadensis; assembly: GCF_019320065.1. Lineage (NCBI taxonomy): Eukaryota > Metazoa > Chordata > Mammalia > Artiodactyla > Cervidae > Cervus > Cervus canadensis. The sequence continues at coordinate 3,193,328 of NC_057401.1, forward strand.
ATGCGGAGACTTTGTACTAAACTTTGTCATTTCAAAGCCATTTTTTACAATCATTAGTTAATCAGGAAATGAATCAGAAACATATGGATCATATTTCACTAGAATCACATGATTTTAAATCAGAGGAAAACTGCTGTAGGGAAAACAAACAATAAAAAGGGCTCAAGAATTTCTAAAAATTGTTTGGTTTTGTTAAGGCAGATAGTTTGATAACTGGGTGAAACGTACATGGATGCAAATAGGATCAGGTTGTTCATGGAGTTTAATGAGAACATAAACCTTGGATTTCCATTACAGCACCCAACTTTCCCTGGGTGGAAACGCTAGAGGGAAGGAAGAAATAAACAGGTATGTTTACCTGTCCATGTACCCAATAAATCTCAGTGAGAATTTTCCCTGGGGAACCAGCGGTTGGGTACAACAAAGCAAGTGCGCCTCAGACATGCCGATGTCAAACTGCGGCACACGTTTCAGGGAAGGACTCATGGCCCTTCCATGCATCGCTCTCTGCTGGCGGGATGTGGGCAATTCCGCAGACACCTGAAGCCTGGTTATTAACGCCAGAGACGAAAGACGGCTTCCCTGGCAGTCCGGTGGCTAAGACTCTGTGCTTCCACTGCAGAGGGCATGGGCTCAATCTCGGGTTGGGAAACTAAGATTCCACATTCCATGTGACATGCATGGCCTAATCATAATAAAATCGATAATATCTGAAGCCTATTGAACTGTTACTATGAGCCAGGCATTGTTCAAGAACTTGACATTCATTAACTCATTTCATCTCATGTTGACCCTATGTCTTATTTTCTCCTTTACAGGAAAGGGGAGTGGTAAGTGGTCAAGTCAGTTACTCACGATTATTGATAGTCACATGGTGAAATGTATCTTCACACCCAGGCAGTGGTCTCTTAAGCACTAAGCTAGACTGCCCTCCTCGGCCTGTGGGTGTCTGGGGAGCCTTCCTCCTCTTGTCACCCAGCACCCAGGGGTTCACTTAGAGCATTCCTTTGTTGCATTCCCCAGGGCGGTGGTGTGCCTGTGTCTCTCCTGAGGACGGGATCTCATGGAGATAACAACTCCAAGGCCAAGCCTGGAAACCCCTTGTTCCTTCTGGGCCCTGGAGAACGAGCTCTCCACTGGGTGTGGCCTCCTGCCCCCCTGCACAGAGTGCTGGACAGAATAGACAGCCCACTGTGGGATAAAGGATGCAAGGAGCCGGCACCACACACCTCCCAAGAAAGCATCATTTCTGTGCAAAGACCAGGGTCTTCCAGGGCAAGAAAGAACCTGCGCTCCAAGGAAGACGCAAAAAGAGCCCACTGGGTGCTTTTCCACATTCCCCCTGCTCTTCCTCCCTCACTCCACTCCAGCTATGCGAGCCCCTCTTCTGTTCCCCCCAAGAACCAAGCACTTCCCCCCTCCCAGCCTTTGCCAAGGCTGGTCACTAGGCCTGGAAAACCCTTCCTCAAGGTCTCCGTGCCTCAGCTTAGCTGAGGAAACTCCCCCAGCCACCCCTGACCTCACAGTCCTAGTAGGCCCCCTCTATCCCCTCGCAGCCCATGGCTTCCCCCTTCCATGCCTTATCCCAGCTTAATTGCACGTTTATTTGCTTATTAACTTGTTGATTCTCCCCTTCTCATCTCTCCCCCACAGGAAGCAGTGTCTCTTGGCACCTCCCATAAAAGTGTCCAATCAAACCACACCTAGCCCAGAGCTATGTACAGAGCCTAGATCCCACAGTATGTGTTCAAGAAATACTTAAATTGAATGAAAAAGTATCAATCTGAATCCGATCTCATAGTGTCATTCTGATGAGAGAATTTCCCCTTCTTCCTTTTCTACTTCTGGCACTTAAACCCCGTGGCAGCTGGACTGGAGTCCTGGGAGATGCACAAGAGTATTTTCCTTTTATTTTAATTTGACAAACTTGCAGCGCTAGGAATCTGGGACACAGAACCTGGAAGCCAGGCCGTCTTCAGGGGGCTCCAGTCCATTGCAAAGCAAACACTGACTTCTGCCAGGGTGAGGGAGGCATCCAAGGAAACTGCGGCAGAGCTGGGATGGACGAGCAGGACCTTTCTGGGCAGAGAAGGGGCAAGGGCATCCCAGGCAGAGGGCAGAGGAAGGAGAGGCTTAGAGGTGGGAGAGAGGTGGCATATTCAGGGAACGTCTCCTGGGTTGGCATGGCTGGCATGGAAAAAATGGCAGGAGATTAGGCTGGAGGGAGCCAAGCCATAGCCAAACCCTCAAATTTATCAGGGTTATGCAGTGGGGACCCCCTAGAAGCTTTTCACGCAGAAGTGTGGTTGGGACCCCCTGGTGGAGGGGGCAAAACAGAGGGCAGGGAGACCGAGAGCACTTGAGTGAACAGATCTGAGGGTCCTCAGAGGCAGACTGGCTGGACGGGGCTTAGATTCCAGCTTCAGGGAGAGGAAGAAGTTGTGAGAGACTCAGGAGTGCCTGCAGGAGCGTTGTCTGCAGCATCCCCACGTCCCAGGGGCACGGGGCTCCTGCTGCAGACTCTCATCTGGATAAGCGTCATCCTCATGGTCTGACCCCGCGTTCACTGGCAAGTTTCCCGCAGCACCCAGCTCCATCCTGCCCCCCAGAGAATTTCTTAAAGAGTCTCTGAATGTCCAGGCCTTCTCAATTCATCAATGCCAGGGCGAAGCCGCCCAGCTCTCACCCCCAGCAATAACTCTTGCGTTCAAGGGCTGCAGGGAGGATGATGTACTGGTTGGCAGCTGAAATGGCTGTTTTCCTCACGATATCGAACCCTCAGTTCACGAGGGTGAGCGGGCAGCGCTCCAACAGCAGAAGGCCGCTTTTTTGCTCTGGGTTCAGAGCCAAGATTTAATTTTTAATTTTCAAAAACATGAGTGGTCAGACCATGGCTGGAAAATTGAAACCATCCTCTGAGCACCGCGGCGTCTCCCACGAGAGCCTTCCCGATCGCAGAGCACGATGGAGCTAGAAGCCACTTCCCAGCTTCCTAGCTGATGAACGGTGGAGCTTCAGGTTTTCTTCCTGGGCTGTAACTGACAATACCTGCCCAGCTTCTAATTCTCCAGCTCTGTGTGATCTCAAGCGAGAGTGCAATTCTGAGCTTCTTCAAACCTTAGTTTTCTCATCTGGTAAAAGGGAACAGGAACATATCACCTCACAACAAAGGATGTTAGCTCTTTAGACCTTTTCTCATAGATTAGGTCTGTAACAGGGCACAGTCTAGATTTCTCTCGGTTATAAACTGAGCCAAGGCTTTTAATTTAGAGGACTGAAAGTTTATACCAACGATAACTGTGCCCACTCTTGCCCTCATATCCCCCCCTCTTTGGCCAGGTCTAGAAGGGAATGGCTACCCACTCCAGGATTCTTGCCTAGAGAACTCCATGGACAGAGGAGCTTGGTGGGCTACACTCCATGGGGTCACAAAGAGGAAGACACGACTGAGCAACTGTCACTACTGCTACACTGTGGGAGGCTGTATGATCTTTAGCAAGTCTCTGAACCACTCTGGGCCTTAGTTTATTCATATGTAAAATGGGAGCATGAATCCCCACCAACCTCATCGTGTGGGTTGAGAAGGGAGTTATGATTACCCAGCTCTCGGGGTGAATTCCCTGATGGAGAGATGAGCTATGTGAGAGGCTCACGGATGCTGACCATGAGATGATAAGAGGATTTCCCTCTTTTTCCCTTTCAAGAAGGCAATGGTGCTTTGTCCCCTAGAGAATGAAGATTTCCCTGGTCCATGAGAGAGATAAGGGACTTTGCTATTTCCGAAATGTTAGGATTGGAGACACCAAGAACTTGCTTGTCTGAAAGGGGTTGGGTCCAAGTGAAGGGGGTGAGATTTGCAAAGATGGGTATGTGGTGGAGGGCAGTGGGCATCACATGTAGCAGACAGGGGCCTCCTACCCCCACAAATGGCCCCAGGGGAGTGCTGTCTCCAGGGAGAACAACACAAGACTGGACCTCTGGAGCAGGCCCTGCTACGTGATCTGCAGGGCCCACTGCAAAGTAAAAATGCAGATCATTCGTTCAAAAGTTATTCAGAATTGCAAGATGGTGACAAGAACATTAAACCCAGTGCTGGGCCCTTCTGAGCACAGGGCCATGGGCAATAGCACAGCTCAGACACCCATGAAGGTGATTTTGCCTTGCCTTGGTGACAGAAGCCCTTGACGTTTCCATGGCCCAGATGGGCATCGAGGAAGTAAATGCCATGAGCAGAGCAGCCCTTGCCCTCCATTAGACCTGGGAACTTTGGAGATGTGACGAAGACCTGATGCCTGGGTCTGACGCTTGCTCTGCATAAAGTTACCAGAATTTTTCACCGCTTTAGGGAAACAAAGCTCCTCCCCATTCTGTACCCCTAAAAAGCCAAGACTGACTATCCTGCCAGCCAACTGGGGATGGAGCCAGATTTAACGTGACTTAGAACAGAGAAACGTGACCATCTTGTGTCAGAGGGCCATGTGGCAAATGCATCGGCTGCTCGGTCTGAATTTCATTTAATCCACAGAACAGATGGGGATGCAGAGACTTGGAGAGGTTAAGTAATTTGCCCAAATTCTAAGAACCAGTAAGTGGTGGAGCTGAGATTTGAGCCTTGCTATTTGACTTCAAGGGTCTCTGCCTCACCACTCCACCACACCCAGGACTAAGCTAGAATGGCGGTCTTCTTTAGCCCTTGTGATGTAACTCCCCTGCTCCCCAGTTCGTTTTTGTCTTTCACTCTGCATCCCTCAACCTTAGTCTCTACTGCACTTGTGTTCTTACTGCCCGTGCCTCCAGTCCTGGCTGGAAGGGGATGGAGTGACCAGAATGATCTTCCTGGCTCCCTGCAAGTCACCCCTCCCCTTCACACCCCACATGACTGCACGAGAGGCAGAAGGCTGGTGCCATGTCACATATGAGGAAACCGAGGCTCCACGAGGTGAAGTCACTTGGCCAAGGTCACTCATCCAGGATTAAACCCAAATCTGGGCGATCTCAGAGGCCAGCTATGACAGGTAGGGTACAGTTTCTGTGGCGGTTAGGGGAAGCAGGAAAAAAGCCCAGACTTTTTTTTTTTAATTGGAGAATAATTGCTTTCCAGTGTTGTGTTGGTCTCTGCCGGACATCAACATGGATCAGCCACAGGTGTACATATTACCCTCCCTCTTGAACCACCCTCCCACCTTCCACCCCATCCCACCCTTCTAGGTTGTCACAGAGCACCGAAGCCCAGACTTTTTTACATCAGCAAATATGTGTTCTCTGATGTCCCGCTGTGTAGGACAATTCCATCTTCTTCTGGCCTCAGTTTCTCTGTCTATAAAATGGGAAGCATTGAGCCACTTACAAGAGCACATGTTCCACTGTCCAACTTTCCAGTTCAAATTCCAGCATTGCTGGCTGTGTGATCTTGGGCAAGTTACTTAAGCTCCCTGTGCCTCAATTACCTCATCTATAAAACAGAGGTGGGGATAGTTAGGTCTCTACCTCTTAAAGTTGCAAAGTTAGAGGAGACTAAAGTGTGAGAAGCATTTAGCCCAGAGCCTGGCACACGCAGGGCACTGAGGGAAATATTAGTTCTTCTCATGAACATGAAGGGTGGGCTGAGATCCTTTTCAGATGGGTCCTAAACACCCCCCATGCCTGGCGCCTAAGAAGTATGGACCTGATTCCCTGCAGCCTGGGCACAGAAGCACAGCTGGGATTGGCGCACTCACTGCTCCGGCGAGGGCACTGCTGGGGGAGGGGGGGGCAGATGACACCCTGAACACGAGCCTGGCCAGCGAGCCGGGAGGTGTCGCCTAGGCGTGAGGTAATGGGAGATGGGCTCGCTGCAAGTGCGGTGGCCCGTGTCATCTCCTGAGTGGCAAGCAGGAGTGACTGGGTACACCGGGAGTCTCCATGGCGGGCAGCCTGGCCCCTTCTGGCTGCCCATCACAGTGTCCTTGTGCCCTCCCTCCAGCAGGGGGCCTGGCCTGGAGCTGAGCCAGAGACCCACCCCACCAGTCCTGAGCGAGCCAGCGCCTGGTGCAGGGAGGCTCCACCCCATTTCTCCATCCTGAGAGAGAAAGGAAAAGGAATCAAGTCAGGCTAGACGGGCGGAGTGAGCTGAGACTTTCTCGTCTGTCATGCTTGCAGGTGTCTGACTCCAAGCCAGACCCTTGAGGTTCAAGAGGTAAAAGGACCTGTCTCTGACCCACCAGGTGTTTGGGGCATGGAGGGAAGACACCTCAGAAAGTGCAGCGATGCTGTTGGTGGTGATTTGGAGGGAAGGGAATAGCAACCCATTCTAGTATTCTTGCCTGGAGAATTCCATGGACAGAGAAGCTTGGAGGGCTACAGTCCGTGGGGTCGCAAGAGTCAGACACGACTGAGCAACTAACGCACAAAGAGAGAAAGAAGCAACCAGTGGGAGGAGAGTCACAGAGGGCTTCTCAGAGGAAGTGACTCCTGAGCTGGGTCGTAATTACAGGGTGAGCAGTCTGCCGGGCAATCAGTCACAGACTGAGTGTGCCAGGTGGAGGCACGAAATAGTACCAAGCTTCCCAGTTATCTACAAGTGCTAGCTGCAAATGATACAGGTAGGTGAGAAAAGGGTGATGAAGTTTTCAGGGGCCACAGAGACGTTGCTTACTGGAAGCTTCCTGTGACATACAGGCACCATCCCATTTCCTGTGCCCACTTTGCAGATGAGGAATCTGAGGCTCAGGAAGGTACCGCAGTTTCTCCAAGACTAACTAATAGTAAGTAGGGCATCTTAGACTGGAGCTCAAATTCACCCGCTCTAAAGCTTAAGGTCTTAACTACCCTGCCCACCTCTTAAAATGTTGGGGACCCTCAAAAGCCATTTGGTAAGGAGCTGTGGGCATCTGCAGAGCCTTCAAGCAGGAGAATGAGGTGTTTACATTTGCAGTTAGCAGGGTCACCATGGGCTAGAGCAGAGAATGAACATGAACCATCCAGATGGCGTTAATTCAGAACATCAAGCCAGCCCAGTGTATACCAACCCTGGTAAACGGGGATTCTAAGGAGGCAACGTCTCCTTAAAGAACGCTCAATCCCATCACCTACCTAAACCACACACTCACATCCAACGTCCATCCCCACATTCATTCACCACCTCCCTCCCGGCCTTAGAGACATTGTCTAACAAATCGGACTCCTGAGAACAGTTTCAAGCAGTTTCCAATTGTTAGGTCTGGGCAATTGTGTTGTCTTAAGAGCTGAAGGAAAGTGAGTCAGTTCAGGAGTCTTGAGCTGAGTCTCAGTCTCAGTCTGAGAAGACGGACTTGTCCACTCCCTGCTGTCTGGCCCCTCCAGGCTCAATTTTGGTCTCTCCCAGGCTCCTCCAGCACCTGAACCTCCACCCCTCTAGGTTTGCCTGCCCCCCTCTCCAGCCAGGGCAGGTCTTGCTGATTCTGTGTCTAAAGCCTGGCACATGGTAGGTTCTCAGTGTCTGCTGAGCTAATTATTGAATGAATGACCTGAAGATCAGCTCAGACGGAAGGATGCCCAAGGTAGGACTGTGGACGCGGAGGCCGCCTGGGTTCAGCACGGAGGGACTTTCGGGCATGCTCAGTCGCTTCAGTCGTGTCCAACTCTGCAACCCTCCCGACTGTAGCCCGCCAGGCTCCTCTGTCCACGGGATTCTCCAGGGGAGAATACTGGAGTGGCTTTCCATGCCCTCCTCCAGAGGGTCTTCCTGATCCAGGGATCGAAGCAGCTTCTCGTGTCTCCTATATTGTCAGGCGGGTTCTTTACCACTAACGCCACCTGGGAAGCCCCATGGAGGGACACAGTGTCCCATTTATAAGCCCTCTTTATTTCTGATCAGGGACTAGGATTGGCCGCGCCTACAGGTGATGGCGACATGCTGGGACAAGGTAGGCACCTCACTTCTTGGGTGCCTCCTTGCTCTTGGGGTGCTGGTTACTTGCATCCTTGATTCTCATCTGAGGGGGTCATAGAATATCAGCTGCCTTGCTGGTCTGAAGTAGGCACTTGCTAACCCAGGCGCTTGGTCCCTATCACAAGGGACCCATAATCTTGCCCTGCTCCATCTTGGGAGGAGGGGGGAGCAGAGAATGCCCGGGGCTACTTATTCCTAGAAATGCTGGGGGTACTCAGTGCTTGAAGTGAAAAGAGTAAATTTTTCCATACTAGCTAGATGATGAGAATTAAAAATTTGTGAGCATCTCTGATGTGCCAAACACTTTAAGTACCTTGTTTCCAATCTTTACACCAACCTTAAAATTGGATACCGACCTTCCCCCATCTTACAGATGAGAAAACTAAGGCTCCGAGCAGCAAAGTGGCAGGTCCCAGGCAACACGCTGAACTGATGGTCTAGCAGGGTTTGAACTAGGTTCCATCTGGCCTGCCAGTGCCACCAGGGACGCGTCAGCTGGTTGGACCCTGACACCTCGTGCTCCGTGCCCCCCCACCACAGGACGGGGGTTCCTGGCCTTCTCCACCCACTCAGGGCTCATGCTGCCCAGTCCTCGTTATGGCTGCCAAGTGCTGGGACCTGATTCGAATTTGGGGTTCTCTCCACTACAGCCCAGCAAAGGTTTTTATTGGAATGCCCTTCAGATTTCCAGACTTTGAAGATGTTTCAACAATGCAGTAAAAGGCAGGTCTTTGCCACAACAAAAGGCAGAAATATCACCGAGGAGTAAACAGAATTCCTCGGCCTCTTCAGAGCATGTGTCAACATCTTTTCTTCTCCTTTCCCCCATTTTTCTTTTCTTTTCTGCAGATTCAAAGCCTGCCGGGGAGGGTGCCTTCCTGGCACTGATGGGGTGGGCCACAGGCTGCCCCAAGCTCAGTATCGCCGCCTCAGAACAGATGCTGGGGCTTTGGTAAACTGAGAAAGCGTAAACTGCTGTGAGATGCCTTCCTGACGACCACAATTACCCACATGGAAAAGCCATTCACAGTCCCAGCCCCCTCGCCCTGCCCCCTGGCACACACATGTGGCCTGCCGCGGCTCCAGAAACAGGCCTTCCCAGAATGAAAATGTATGTGACAAGTACAAAACGGCTTGATTTCAACTGATGGCTGGAAATTAAATGGATTTGAAATGTACATGCTTAAAAACAATTTCGGCCGAAAGCATACCCATTTAATATTGCGTCTCTAAATGAGACCTCGCTCCCCAGGCAGGCTTGTAACGTGATGAAAACCAGCAGTCAGACCCCACCTGAGACCCCCACTCACCAAGGACACGATACCCAGGGGTAGGGTGTGTGTGTGAGTGTGTGTGAGCGTGTGAGCCCATGAGTACGTGTATGAGTGCATGGTGGCATAAGTCCATGTGTCAATGTGTGTGTGACCTTGTGTGTGTATGTGTGTGTGAAGGGATAGAATGGGGAGCAAGACACTGCCCTTACATATTTTTCGAAGTCAGCAAGTGTCATCTGAATACACATCTTGAGCCTGAACAAGGGAGAGGGCAGGAGAATGTTGACCATAGGAAAGGAGAGGTTGTGACCTCTCAGAGCTTACAGGCCATTTGAGACACTGCAACCAAGTCAAGGAAACAGAGCAAGTCAAGACCATTTTCAGGTGTTGAACTAGAAAGGGGAAGGGGAAATGAACTGATTAGCCATAGACTGAGCACTGGTGTGGAATCGTGAAGAATAGCTGAGCTCTGAAACAAGTGAGCTGGGTTCATCTCTACAAGTTCTTGACCGTGGGATCTAGAGCAGATCACTTATCCCGGGGCCCCAGTCTTCTTGCTGATAAAATGGTTCTAATAGAAGGTATTGTGATCATGCCATGCATTCAAAAATAATGTTCACGTTATAATCACTTTCCCTGGATGGCACCGATGGAATCTTCCCCACCCAGGGATTGAACCAGTGCCCCCTGCATTTGGAGCACAGCATCTTAACTGTGGGACCACCAGAAGTCCCATCTGCCCATTTTAATATTCCTAGTTTAAATTTATTTATTTTCATTGGAGAAAAATTGCGTTGCAATATTGTGTTGGTTTCTGTCATACATCAAAATGAATCAGCCATAGGCACACATATGTCCCCTCCCTCTTGAACGCCGCTTCCAACTCCCACCCCATCCTACCCCACGAGGTTGTCACAGAGCACCAGATCTGAGCTCCCTGAATCACACAGCAAATTTCCATTTCCATCTGCCCGTTTTAGAGATGAGAAAACCAAGGCCTCCCAGCCGCGCAGTGACAGAGGCGAGATTGGAACCCAGAGCCATCTGGCTTCACAGCCCACCCTGTCACTCCCCTGCTGAGGCTCTGACCCCCAGAAACACTGGTTTTAGAGACAGGAAAGCCAATTCAATGGGGCAGGAAGGAGAGGCATGGCAGAGGGGAAGAGCTTTCCCAGAGAAGAACATCATGGACCCAGACACCCAGAAGGACCTCTTTCTCAGAGTGAGGGAGGTGAATAGTTCTTCTCTGCAGAATCTGAGAAAGGTCCTGAGGTTTGAGTGGTAACCAAGACACAACGCTGGGCCCTATAAACTACCATTTCATCCTGACCATATCTTCTCCCTGACCAGGGATTGTTCAGCAGCATCTGTTGGCCCCTTCCCAAGAAGAGAGGCTCCAGATCACAGTTAGAAGCCATTACCTTTTCTCATGCTCACATCCATCAAAAATAGGATGGGTTCCCAGGGAGGGAAAGAGGCCCCCGTCTACAGCTGGTCTGGGATATTGTTAGAGACCTGAATAGATCAGAGAACATGCAACTGTTCAGTACAATTAAGTGTGACATCGTATAACATCCAGATACTTGGCAAACAATTATTAAGCACTGACTGTATGCTAAGACCCTGTGCTGTGTACAGGGGATTCAGAATTAACATAACACAATCCTTGCCTTCAAGAAGCTCCTGTTCTAACTTAATTCTCTCTCTGCCCCTTAGCCCATTTCTGATTTTCCAGTTTGTTTTGGCAATGGACTATGGTTTATCATTATCAATTGATAAACAGGGACATTGAATCTTTGGTCTTTATGATTCTTTTTAAAAAGTCTTTCGAGCAAGGCATTTTAGGTTGCTTTAGATTGTCCTTACTAGCATGAAGCCTATTTTCTTTTCGAGCAGGCCTCCTCAGTGTCAGCACTAGTGACATTTGGGGTTTCGGGCTATATAATTCTTTGTTGGGGGTGGGGGGAGCTGTCCTGCATTAACAGCCTCCCTGGCCTCTACCCACTGGATGTCAGTAACATCCCTCTACCCAGTGATGACAACCAAAATGTCTCTTCAGTCGTGTCCAACTCTCCAGGCTCCTCTGTCCATGGGATTCTCCAGGCAAGAATACTGGAATGGGTGGCTATGCATTCTTCCAGGGGATCTTCCCAACCCAGGGATCAAACCCGAGTCTCTTATGTCTCCTGCACTGGCTTATCCACTAGCACCAATGTCTCCAGATATTGCCAAATGCCCCAGGGTACAAAATGGTTCTCAGTTGAGACCAACTGTTCTAAAGGATTCTCTCCAGGAATACAAGGACCAAAATAAGATCAATTAAGGAAAGTCAGGGTCCCTGCATCCCAAGAACTTTTAATCCTGTAGGGCCTACACAAAGTAATCACATGGAAAATAAAGTTTTACTAAGGACCTACTGTGCCCGAAGCATCCGGCAAAGGGGGCTACTGGGGAGGAGAGAGCCCTTGTTCAAGGTCAGATAGCCTGATCATCAAATCCCCTAGAAAAACCCTGGGGTTCCAATACCAGTCTCCTCATCAGTAAATGGTATTATTGTGAGAATTGGCATGAAATAGAATTTGTACAAAGCACAAGGTAGGGACAAAATAGGTGTCCAGTTGATGTGACTCTCCTTTTTTTTTTTCCTAACCCTGTCCCCACTTTTCCAGATCCTGGGGTCAGTTGCAGCAAATGCATTCAGCTAGCTCATCTCCCCTGTCCCCATCCATATCACGTGGCAAGGTAACATGGTGTCCCCTCGGGAAGCCTGGAGAACAGTTACCTCAGTATCTCCATGTTCGCACTTAGAGGGTCTGGAGTAAACCCATCACCTACCCAGGCTGCCTGTCTTTTATTCCACTCACACAGCATCCAAAAAGAGAAAAGATGGTTCCACAAGGCCAGGCTTCGAAAGCATAAAATTAATGCAGAAAACTCCTAAACTTTAGCTAGCGTGGTATTGGGCAAGTTTGGAGAGCTGTTTGCATTCGTTTCAAACAGCTCTTGGAGGCGTTCTGGGAAACCTGTTGGGCAGTGATTTAAGGTTTCATTAGTCACTGGATGTACACGTATTGTAGAGCTCTGAGCACCAGGGTTCGTGAGCAGCTGAAAACCTGAGATCAAGTGCAGGGAGGATTCTGGCTGCCAAATTTCAGGGCAGGGGAAAAAAAAAAAAAGAAATCTGGAATGTGTTTCTACTTACTGTCCATTCCAGTAAAATGAAACGGTCTCTCCTCCAAACATGTGTTACTGCTTAGGCCAGAAACTGTATATATTGGTCTAAATCCAGAATGGTCTATGTGACATATTACTCCATATGACAAAATTACTACAACCTGCATTCTCTGTAGAAACGCCTGTTGCAACAGTATAGGATGATAATTTGTTGTACAACAAAAGTACATAATAATTTCATGTCGATGTGGGCCAGGCCTTGGGATTTTCAAAGGAAAATTTCGGGTGCATATGGACCAGTGCTGAATAGGTACTCCTCCCCAAACCCCCACCTTCACCGCCCACCCCCAACACACACACACACACACACACACACACACACACACACACACACACACACGGCTCATATGGTATGTGATCAGGATGGGAGAAAGTGGGGCTTTATTTATAACACACCATATTCTACTTGAAAGTGACAAGAACACACACAATCAAAAACCTAAAAATAAAGCCAAATGGAAATCTGGTGTTCTCATGCGTGAGGCACCAGGGGCCAGAGCGGGTTCATCTACCAGCGCGGGAGGAGAAGAAAGCCAGGCGTGTTCATCTTTCAGCGCTGAGCTCTTTCGAACCCGTCCGAAGCGAAGCCACATGAATTCCTCAAGACCCCCTAAACCACAGCCTCCTCTTTGGCCCTCGTCTGGGCTAAGGTTTCGTTACGAAGCCTGGGCCGCGTTCCAAGCCTCTCATCTGTCCCTCTAAGCGGCTCCGACAGATCCCTCCGCAGTACACGGATTCTCGTCGGGATAACGTCTTGGAGAGGAACAAGCTGGAATCTGATCCAGTCAGAGTGCGTTAGCAGGAAAGCATTTCTTTATGACACTTTTCACAAAGCAAAGATTGCAAGCCGGGGAGAAATATATGACTAGAAAAATTGAATGCAGAACATAAAACAGCTCAATTGCTAATACATTGTAGTGTGACACCGTTTTTCCTGCTGTGGAAACTTCGGTTATGGGATAACGTTAAAAGGTTCTTTTCTCTCCCCTCCCTCCGTCATTCCCGAAATTCTTTCCCTTTCTTCCTTCTTTCTCTTCCTCCCTTGCTCTTCTTCTCTTCTCTTTTTTTCCCTTTCTTCCCATCTTCTTTCCCACTGGATATATTTCCAAAGTTGTGGGTGGGGGAGGGGAGTTTTCTGGGGTGCTTTTGCAAAGTCCCCTTTTCTGAATGGTCCCCCCAGAGAAACGGGACACCCAAACACCACTGATTCCTCCCACATCACTTCTGAATTTCAAACCTGCTGTTCTCCCAGAAAATGAGCTGGTCTCTTCTCAATACTCTGAAAGTGTTCCTATAAAGAAAAAGATCCAGTAAAATCCCTTTATGTCTCAATTACATCAAAATCTGACTTAAAGTGCGTCTGCTATCAAGGGCCATGGCTTAAGCTACTGTGGCTTAAGGAAAAAGCTTCTCTCTCCAGTCAGCCTGGAAAACTCAACCTGTCTCCTGGGTTGGGTGACCGTCGAAAAATCTATCTTCTTAGGGTTTTTTGGTTCAATAAAACCTGAAACATATTTTGCCTGGCATTTTTCCTCAGGATTTTTAAACCCGTGTGCACTTTATGGCAAATGAGATCCATATGGCCCTGATTCATTGATGCTTAAGCCATTAGGATGCTGTTTTGTAAGAACACTTTGATGTCCAAGGGCCATCGAGCTGTTCGGAGGGCTGTTTTCTTCTTCACAAACAGGAAGTTTTCCCTTCTCGAGGCATACACACAGTGAGAGGCCAGTTCCCCTAGAATGGGCGACAGTGAGCAGGAAGCGGTTCCGGCCTGTCAGGATCTGTTTGTCCCCGTGGCCACAGGACAGCCCCCAACCCTGCCTCGGGTGTGGGCTGGGAAGGGTCTTGTGTAAGGAGCCTCGGAGCCAGGAAGGGGCCTGGCCCTGGCGCCTGGGTCATTAATGCACTGCCCACACCCCTGGGACTCCCATCCATCTCCCAGTGTGGACTCAACATGCCTTGGCATGTTTATGGCTTTTATGGGACATCAAAATAACATGTGACAAGAACAAACAGCAAAACAGCATGGCTGGGGAGCAAAGAAGGGTGGCATTTGCCCTCCTTTCTCCTGGAGTGCTGTGGGGAGGGGGGCATGGGCTTGGTTCGGGGATGGGGAGGAGTCAAGAAAGGAAGTGTGGGGAAGTCTCGGGTGGCTCCAAGGCCATCTCCAGGGCACCTGAAGACTGCATATTCGATGTGCTGATAGGGGCCTGGCCCGCAACTTGCTCGGTCCCGGTGGGCCCCATGACTCCCAGGGCAGGGAGAGCAAGCCAGGGCTTTTCCTATCAACAGGCAGGCCCGGGCTGGGGAGGCCAGCTCTGCCACCCACCAACTTCACACTTCAGAGCCTCCGTGTGCCCCTCTGTCAGCAGTAATACCCAGCCTGAAGGGTTGTTAGGAGAAATCATGAAAATCACCCCAGGCATCACTCCCACCTCCGAAGGACGTTTGTCACCTGTTGGGTGTTTTAATGTCAGATTTGCACTTTCCTTTCTGCTCACTGCTCTCACTAGGGTGTTTCCTGGGTGGGAGTCTCCTTCTCCCAAGAGGCCACATTCTCCTGGTCCCCACACCAGTGTGGCCAGGGGACAGATGCATGACTCAGGCGTAGCCAAGAGGATGCTTTCATCTGTGATAGTGAATCCTGAGCATATGACAAGGGGACAGCTGAAGGTCAACTCACTGCAGCAGCCGTGGACCCGGAGACCGTTTGTTTCCGTTGTGTGGTCCTGTCCAGTGATTCAGGGACACTCTTGGTTTCCACTCCCAGTCTAATCCTAGCTCTCTAGCCAGCTGTTAATTCTGGGAGAGCCCAAAGTCCTTCCAGTGAGGGTCCTTTTTGTTTAGAGGGGATTTTTATTGCTTGCAGCTAACACGCTTGTAAAGTGCAAACCCTGAAGCTCAGTCCTCACATTTATTCTGAGGTCTGCCCTGATGAGAATCCTCATGTATGCTAGTTTCCCATCTAAACTGATTCCTCCATCTCAGCCTCCTGCCCTTCCTGCTCCCTGTCTCCCTTGCTCCCATCACCATTGTTTCACATCTTTAGCTTGTGGCCTCTCTTCCTCTCCTCCTCACATGTAGAGGATCCTGCCTCTGTCTGTGTCTCACGCGGGACTAACTCCAGAGATGAACACAAGATCTCGACCTGGACAATCAGAGAACTGGCTTCCCCTGGACATGGTCATTGGTTGAGGAATGGCACATGACCTGGCTTGGTAACTGTGAGCAGATCTTATATGAAATTTGCTGGAACTCTTGGGAAAGTGCAGCTTCCTTTCAGCTAGAGTTGCTAAACTGCTTGGTTGCAGACCTGGAGCTTCAAGAGGCAAAGATGAATATTGCAAGAGAAGAGACTACTAAAAGTGAAGCCAACACAAGCAAGCAGAGACAAGAGATAAAGACAATGTCTTGGTAACATTGTTTATGCCTGGATCCAGCCATGCCTGAAACTGTCAGAGCCCTGGATTTGCTGGATATTTAAGCCACTTGAAGTTGGGATTTGGTCAATTACAGTGCAGACAAAACTGATTAACATACCATCTTACACCCCACAACTGTTCACTTGGAGCCCTCCCTATCAATTCCCTTGGTTCCCTTTTCCTTCTATTGTTCCCACCTAGCAAAATCCTAATCCTAGATAAATCTGACTATTGGCCTTCCTGGTTCCAGCTCTGAGGCTACAGAGAGCTGCTGGGAAAGACCACATCAGACACAATGGAGTCACTTCAACTTCATGATCTCCAGACTCAACCCAGATCTCAGTGATGCCTTAAAATACTGCTGGTGTCCCCTGGCAAACTCCCTCATTCCCAGACCAGTGCAACTGTCCCAGACATTCAACTCCTCTTCCAAATCTCACCTCAGCAGTTCCCTCCTGCCCTTAGCAAGTGATCTTGCCTGTGTTAATTAGTTCGATCATGGTGATCATCTCACAGTGTAGACATACATCAAAATGTTAAATTGCATATAGAGAATTTTTATTTTTCAATTTAGCATCTATAAAGTTAACAAAAAGACCACCAGCAACTTTCTGCCCTTCCTGTCCACACACCCACACATTAGCTTCACAAAATTGTACCTGTAGGCACACTTATCCTTTCCTTCCTGGCTCCTGTCTCAGCAAGACAAGTGGACTGTTTCTTGTCCAAATCTGACCCTTCATCCCTTGTCTCTCCTGGCTTTGGGATCAGACACACATAAGCTCAATCCCAACTCTGCTATAAAACTAGCCACACATGGCCATGGTCACCAACTTGCTGGGATCTGTGGCACTGCAGAGAACCACGCAAGCACCCAGAATGACCATGCTTACAAAATTGCAATATGACTCTTCACCGTGATGTCACATCATTATTATATGACCTGTAGGTCATATAGCAATATGGTCCTGCTGATGAGGGAACAAGTTACACCTGTAGTTCAATTTTCTATAACTATACCACATATTTGTGTTGGAGTTTCTAGAGGGTGGAGCTGTGCATAGGGTGGGGGACAAGAGGCCTGAAAGACATCAGCTCCAGACTTCCACCACCTAGTTCGACTCCATGCTGGAGAGACAGAAAACCATCCCTACCCATTACTCAAGGACATCTCCTGAAAGGATGTTGGGAGAAACCTAAGAAGGCACACGGCCTGAACCCCCGAACCTTACATCACCTCGTGTCTTTCACTATGACCAGCCCCCTCTGGACTTACACCACAGGCAATGTTGTGTGTGTGTGCGTGTGTGTGTGTGTGTGTGTGTGCCAGAGCACTTATTTCACCAACTCCCAAATGCAGTATCTCAAGGAAGATTTCACATGTGTCTTGAGCAAGCCTTTCTGAGTTTGGTTGCCTTATCTGTAGGATCAGGATGATGGCACCCTCCCCTCCAAGGGCTGTGGGCAAGATGGGAGGAGGGGACAGACTGTACCCTGGAAAATCCCATGGACAGAGGAGCCTGGTGGGCTACAGTCCATGGGGTGCAAAGAGTTGGACATGACTGAGCACATACAACCAGTCTCCTATAAGCCCGTTCTGGTTTCTCATCTTTTAAATCAAAATGAAGCAGAACTCTTCACTCAGCCCACATCCAGCTACCACACCATCGCCCTCTGCCCTCTGCCCTCTGCCCTCTGAGAGTTCTTACCCTGGCCAGTTCTACTTCTGCATTTCCCTCGAGGCTCGCTGACACCTGGGTTCTGACTTGACTTCTCCTGCAAGGGCTCTCCTCTGGTTTCCCAAGGACCCGTGGCAAGGCCTCTATTTGTATGTAGCCTGATGGCATAAATATAAAAGAAGCTGTCAGAAGACAGGGATGCGTTGGAAGAAAAAAGCCCCAGTAAGTTCAAGGCTAGGGTCTGGTGAGCAAGATGCCCCTGGGGCAAAGCTCCCGGAGGCGCTGTGCAATTCTGCACCCCAGAGATCTCACTCTCTTAACCCCAGGCCTGGCCCTGCTTCTCAAAATAATCCAATTTTAGTTTACTTTTGATCCAAAAGGATACAAAATTGACACAAACAGTAAAAAAAACTGTGTGGTCACCAAGAGGAATGAAATGGATACAGAAAGACGCTGCTCCCTCCAACCATCTGTTGTCATAGAGATAGAGGTCCAGGGTTACTATACCCTCTAATGTTTCAGGAGAAGTTGGAAATGTAGATTTTTGTGTGAAAGTGCATGACTTTAAACGTTGGCATTAGTGTGTGTGTCCCCAAAAACATATCATTAGGCTAGATTCAACCCTCATGTTGTGGGTCATAGACCTCTGGCTTGAGCTGGCTAAAGAGACGACATTCAGGGCCAGAAAGATGTAGATGATGTTAGGGGAGAAGAGAAAGGGAAGAGGTAAGGCCATAGAGAGCAAGGAAAGGGATATATCTGGGTCCAGGGAGAGTGAGAGGTCAATCCCCCACACCTCCAGTGGTAGCGCCCTAGGGATAGCAAGACCCTGGTATGTGGTATGACCCTATACTCTGAGGGCCCATTCTCTCTGAAGACTTCATTCCCACTAAACTTGTTAGGGGAAACATTGACCAAAACCGCCCGGCCTGGCCAGACAAGACAGTAGCCATTTGCTTGAGTTATCTTCTGAAAGGAGGTCATGGTAAGGAATGCAGAACTAACAAGCTTCCACCAACCAGAAGAGTTCTAGAAAGGTCAAAAGGAGAGAGGAGACACCACGTATCCTATCAACCTCCCAGAATCCTCCTCACTGGAATCCATCTTGGCTGAGTGATGTGCGCTCCACCAGGAAGGACCCTGAGTCAGAGTGATTGACCAGAGGTAACCTGGAAACTAACCCACCCCCATAAAACCCAAGACTGCGAGTCACATGGTAGAACAGTCCTCCTGGGTGCCCTTACCCTCTTGCTCTCCACGCAGGAGCCCCTTCCCTATAAAGTCTCTGTCTTTGTCAGCACATGTGTCTTCTCAGACAATTCATCATTGAGTGTTAGACAAGAGCCCACTCTTGGGCCCTGGAAGGGGTCCCCCTTCCTGCAACAGATTGGAGGGGAACACACTGACCAAGGCAATGAGTATCTCCTTGGCAATCAGCGTGAGCTGGGGTGACCAAGGAACCAAAATTTCTTCCTAATGTAACCCAGGGGTGGGGCAGTCCCTTTAATGACCAAAGCTGAGTTTCCTGCTAAAGCATCAGGATGGCACCTTTAGATCCCATTTAAAGCTGATTGGAAAAAAAAAGGAAACACTTTGTTCTTGCCTATCTGATATTCACCTCCTCTATGCTTTTAAATGCACTTTTCCATTTTTGTCTACATTTAGCCTTTTAGAAATTGTTTTAAAATATTTTTTCTAATTTAAGAACTGTCATTCCTTATGTCTGCTCTTCTTACCACTATATCCTACACAGCACCATCCAATAGAATACAAGCCATGGTGAAATTCTAAATTTCCTCCTTTTTAAAGAGTAAAGGGTAACAAAATTTATTTTAATAACATTTTATTCAGCCCAATAAATCAAAAGAAATCATTTCACTGGGTAATCAACATAAAAAAGCTAAAGAGATATTTCATAGTCTCTTATTTATAAGTCTTCAAAATCCATGATTTGCATTGTGTGTTCAGTACATGCATCTCTGTGTGGACTTGTGTTTGTTGTACTGTTCTTCAAACATTATTTGATGAAGAAACCATGTATGTATCTGTCTATATAGCACCTATTAATATTCCCTGACACTGAAATAAATTCTGCAGAAAATCCTTTAGAAAATGTTGATATAACTATATAATCATTAGTTTTTTTAAAAAATGAATGGCCTCCCCAGCCATGTGTGACAGTACAATTGGTGAAAGCTCTTTAAACACACTACCCCAAAAATATCCCTTTTCTCCATGGCCATCAAGGTGGAAATTCCATGGATAATTGCCTTTTGAGGGGTGAAGTCCTCTTCAGGCATTGCTTATGGAAATGAGGCTACCCTTGGGAGAGGTTTAATAACATTCATTCATTCAACAAACTTCATTCCCTGGTGCTTGCCATCTACCACTACAAGGATTAAATCATGTGCTACTGCAGCTGCTGATTTTCAACACCCCCTGAATGGAGTTCAGGGTGGAGAGCAGAAATGAGACACTCTGTGTTTGGACAGTTGCGGGTAGGGGATTGGTAAGAACAGTTCTTCAGATAGTTAGATATTTTTAGGGGCCAATTCTATGAGCCCAGTTCTTGTATCTCCTCATATAGAAAAGCACTAAAATCCTTCATGGTGATGACTGCTTCTTGCAACTAGCAGAAGCCTTCGAAAGACTAATAGAAACCTTCTGTAAAAGATGTGTGCATGATTACATGTACTCCTTCTTCACCAAAATCACATACTGACCTTCCCCCTGCCTTTTTGGAGCAGTTTCTCAGAGCAATCTAAAATGCTGTCTCCCAGGCTGCAGTCATCATTTTGCCCCAAATAAAACTTAACTTGCAGCTCTCACGTCGTGCATTTTTCGTCATCAGAGAAGGCTGTCAGCTGATTGAATCAGGCTCAGCCAGCTTATCTAGAATAATCCCCTTTATTTAAAGCCAAATGATTATGGACTTTAATCACATCTATGAAATATATTCATAGCCTAGAATGAATAACTAGAGATTGTAGCCTAGCCAAGTTGACACATCAAAAGACCATAACAGGTATCAAACAAAAGCTCTGATTCAAAACTGGGAGGCAACTTAGAGAAACCAAAAGATACTCACCTTCAGAATCAAGCTGACCAATTCCCCTTCTGCAACTTCTAGCTGAGTGATGTGAGTGTAGCAGAAACTATCAAGCTCTTTAGCAAAATGTTTCCTCTTCTACCTGGGCACATAGCTAGACTACCTTTCCAAGCTTCCCTTGCAGTTAAATTTGGCCGCATGACTGAGTTCTAGCCAATGAAATATGAGAAAAGGTGGGTACCACTTCCTCAGCTCATTCATAAACTCTCTCTGGCCCTTCTCCATGCTTCTTACTGGCTGGAATAGTGATGACCTCCAGGACAGATTTGAAATTTATATGTTGAAGATGGAAGCACCTCTATTATCCTGGATTTCTGATGACAGAAAAGACTGCCCCACTGGCTTTTTACATACCCAAGACTGTTAAGTGATCAAGAAACAACCGTCAGTGTTTAAGACCATATATGATCGGTATTGGGTCTATGTGTTATAGCAATAGTGTTATACACTCTGGACAAATTATTAATTTTTTTTGACACTCATTTTTCTCACCTCAACAAAAGATGGGAATATGTTATCATAAAGATGTATATTACTGCTAGAGTCTCTTTTAAGACAGAACTCCTGTTACACAATACAGAGATCCATTTCTCTCTCACACAAGCATAGGCAATTCAGGGCTGATTCAGGAGTTCATGGTTTTCCAGGAACCTAGATTCCTTCTCCCTTGTTGCTCTGCTACCCTCAAAGTATTGCTCTGTCCTGGCAGTCCCAGATGTCTCGCCTTCATGCTTGCATGCCAGCTAACGTGTAGAGGGAAAAGGACATCACCTTTCCTTTCAAGGGCAGGATATTGATATTGCACACATGTGCTCACATCCCACTGACCAGAATATGACCCTTCTTAGCCAAAGAAGAGTGGGCTATGCTGCCTTTATTCTGGACAATGGTGTGCTCTGCTTAAAATCAGGGGTTCTGATCCTGTAAGAGAGACGGGAGAATGGACACAGTAGGAGACGTGAAGAGCTGCACAGATGTAAAACACTTAGCACAAGGTCTGATCAGCAGTAAGGACTCAACAGATGGCAACATAGTTATTCAGCTAACCACTGAATTTCCTAGGCTTCCTTGCCCTTCCTCTCCCCTAATCACCGAGACTCTGAGCCTACTTCAGTGTGCATTTAGCTGAGACTTGACAGTGCTCTCAGGCTTTCACGAAACAAGTCACGACACAGCAGGCTGGACAGACGCCTGCCCTGCCTCCTCCAAGCCTGTGGCCTGGGCCCTCATCAGCCAGGTCCCACAGGTCTTCGTGACAGAGACACAGCCTCACCACTCGCTCCTCTGAGCCCAGATGTCAGCCACATGAAGTCTAATGACCTGCAGCTGGTCCTTGGGCATCTTTGGACTCCCAGAGACTCAAGCCTGGGAATGATAATAATTATAATAATAATTGCTACCATTTAGTGCTGGCCAGTGACCTGGGTGCCAGATTGGGGCCTTTACAAGTGCTCATTTGCACACAAACTGTGAATGGGGAGGCATGTTCTCCACTTTACAAGTGAGGCTCAAATAAGCTGACTTGCCTGAGTCCACACAGCTAATACATGGCTGAGGCAGAATTTGAACCCAGAGCATTCTTGCCACTTATCCCCGTTTTCTAAGCATCAGTAGTGAAGGGCTTGCAGCAAACCCTGGGAGGCTTGTCACTTGCCTCCTCAGCATCCACAGCCATTTTCTCTCAGAACAGCTCTGGGTTCACTTGTGTGTGTGTGAGGAGAGAGGACCACATTCTCTCTACCCACAGACCATATCTGGGCATCTGGGCAGGTTCCCACCCCCACAGCCCCAGCGTGGAGGACCAGCCCAGGACTAAGCTCATGGGCGTGTGACCTGCCCCCGGGGCATGTGATTGCTTCAGGAGTCGGCTTCTGACCCAAGTGAGGGGCCTGTGACTGGGAAGGTAGCACTGAATCAGACAGTGTAGGAGGCTTGGCCTGGAGGCAGCCACTTGAGAGGCCCGCCTGCAATATGAAGGTGATGGACGCTGGAGAGCAGTTTCAAGGAGAGACAGGGAGGAGGCAGGGAAGAGACAGAACAGGGCGTTCTGGGTGTATGCCGGCTTCCTCTCTCTCTGAGCCTGCCTGAGTTGGAGTTACCTGGGCCCAAAGCCACACAGGCGGGAAGTGATGCAGGTCTGCTGCTCGAGCCCACACATGAGGAGAAACATGGCGGCCACGCCACAGCCCACTGGGGGTGGGTTCCCCTCTACCCTGCATCCCTCTCACCACCCGCCCTGCCCTTTCACATTTCCTCAACTCCATCTGGAACCCCCAGGGCAGGCTTATTCATTTATGGCCATCACTAGTTAGTTAGGTCGCTCAGTCGTGTCCAACTCTTTGCGACCCCGTGGACTGTAGCCCACCAGGCTCCTCCGTCCATGGGATTCTCCAGGCAAGAATATTGGCATGGGTTGCCATTCCCTTCTCCGGGGGACCTTCTTGACCTGGGGATTGAACCCAGGTCTCTTGCATTACAGGCAGATTCTTTACCATCTGAGTACTTAAGTATTTTCCCTATAAAATGCTGGAGGGGCCATCCTAAGCTGCTGGCGGTGCGAGGAGAGGGGCTGGAAGCTACTCACTGCAGAGTTTCCAGCACATCAGTGTTTGCTATCCTTTCGTGGATGCTGGAGAGGAGAAGGCGAGTGAATGCAGAAAAGATTCCTGCCCTTGAGGCGCTAACAGTCTAGGGCCTCCAGGAAACCACTGTGCCTCCTTCTGAGAACAGTTCAGAAATTACCAAAAAATACTACTTTTGTCAGCCAACCCAAGTCTAGCTTCCTGCATTAGGGCTTTACAATGGAACCCTTCAGCATTAGCCAGCTATGGACTGATTAGATGCCTATCAGGCGTGTGCCTGGGTGTTCAACATGAGGGAGAATTATAAGGGACATTACCTTTCAATAAACTGTTTCATAATTGGGTGTATCATACAGGGTCTCAGGAGGAAACAGATTGTGCATTCAAAAGGGTATTAAAGGGATTTCCTGATGGTCTAGTGGTTAAGACTCCACACTGCCAGTGCACGGGTCATGGGTTCAATCCCTGGTCAGGGAGCTAAGTTCCCGTATGTGGGTGGTGCAGCAAGTTAAGAATTATTAAATGGTATTAGAACAGAGTTTAAGTATGTGGGCGCCCACAAAGGAAGTTGCTACCACTCCCAGGCCAAGGAGGCAGGGGAAGAAAGGCAGGTCGGCGGAACCCGGGGAAAACCTAGCTGTGGCTTTTCCCCAGGATGAGTCCGGCCAGAGCAATGCACCTCCTGCTTCTGTGTCTGTATGTAGCTCAGTCTTCCCCCCTGGGCTGCGGCCCACTCCAAGCTTGATAGCTGTCTCCATCTGCACCTCCCACAGGCAACACAGATTCAAACTGTGAAACCAGAACTCAGAATCTGCTCCATAGACAGAAGCAGCGTGCATCAGGCAAAGCAGAGGGCCCCAAAATGTGAGGAAAAGATAGAAAGCATTTCAATAGATTGTTATTTCCAAAAAAGCACCTAAGTGTGCAAGGTGTTTACACTCATGCCAAAATGACTATTTGGGGAAAAAACCGTATTCTATGCATAGTGTGACCCTTACCTCACACCATACATAAAATACAACTCTTGTAAAAGTTAAAAAAAGTTTAACTTCTGGGGAAAAAAAAAAAAAACAACAGGAGGAAATCTTTACAAACATGGGGTGCGTAATGATTTTTTAGATGGGATAAAAGTTATGAGCCATAAACAAAAAAATTATAAATTGACTTTATCAAAATTTAAATCTTCTTCAAAACACACAGTTAAGAAAATTCAAAGGCAAGCTACAGATAGGGAGCAGGCATTTTCTAAATAATTGTCTGGCAAAGGGTTTGTATCCAGAATATAAAAGAACTCATACAAGCAGATAATGAGGCAAATAATTCAATTTCTTTTAATGAGCAAAAGGTTTTGCTTCTCAAAAGAGGGTATATGAGTCTCCAATAAGCACGTATAAAGATGTTGGTCATCACGGAAATACAAATTTAAACCCAATGAGGTATCACTTCATATCTATTGAAATGGCTAAAATAAAAACAAAAAAAAGTGTTACCCTACCAGCTGTTATTAAGGATGTGGAACAATGGAAACACTCATGCACCACTGATGGAAAGATAGAATGGTGCGACCACTTCAGAAAAGAGTTTGGCAGCTTCTTTAAAACATTAAATATACCATATTTAACTATATACCATACCATATAACTTTTAAAATGTTAAAACTTACCATATGATCAAGCCATTCCAAGACAACACAAATGTATGTTCTAAAAAGGCTTGTACACAAATGTTTATGAGTCTTTTCATAATAGCCCCAAACTGAAAACAACCCAAATATCCATCAACACATGAGTGGATAAACAAATTGTGGTATATTCATACGACAGAGATACTTCCGGAAATAAACACTAGAGACAGGCAACATGATGAATCTGAGAGGTTTGATGCTGAATCAAAAAACCAGACACAAAAGAATATTTTCTGAACGATTCCACTTACGTGACTTTTAAAACAGGCCAACTCATTTGTAATAACAGATATCAGATCAGTGGTTGCCTGGGGTAGGGGGTGTAGGAGCTGAGTGAGTGGGGCACCACTCCCATCTGTAATGATGGGAGGATTCTGACTGGGGTTACACAAAGTATGTACACATCTGACAGACATCATTGAATCGTGCACTTAAAATATGTGTGTTTATTGTATGTGAGTCACAGCTCCATAAATCTGACTTCTGGGCGAAATGTCTAAGCAGTTATAGGAAAAATTAGAAGGCTGTTGGACTTCCTCAAAGGGAAGATGTTTTTGAGAAAGCTCTGTCATCTTTTCAGTGGTCAGGATCTTTTGTTCTCAATCAGGACCTGCTAGAAGTCATGACTTCCTTCCCAGCCCACAAGACTTCTTCCCCTTGGACAGACTCTGGGGGTGTATCCCTGACAACTTCCTCTGACTCTGATCACCCATTCTGACATGTGTGTGTGTGTTTCACATAACAAAGCAATTTTCCACACTAGCTAGGTGTCCCAGTTCCTCTTTCTCCCTGATTGGAATGCAAATGTGATGACTGGAGCAACAGCTAGCCATCTAATGACCATGAAGAGATGTTAAGGATGAAAGCAGGTACTAAGAATGGCAGAGCTAAAAGATAAAGAAGAGTCTAGGATGTTGACAATATTGTGATACCAGTTAACTGTGAACTGCCCACTTCTGAATTCTTTCACAATGGTGCATTGGCCGGGAAACTCCTCACTTTGAGGAGACAGGTCTCATTTGAGGCCACCCCGAGGCTTTGGGACTTGAATCTCCTAGAGGGGGGAAGGCGCCTCGCCCCTCTGGAAGAATTCAGCCTTTCAAAGCTCGGTTTCTTCGCTTTGGCAGGTAGTGGACGGCAGCAGGGAACTGAGCGCTCAGGTGAGGAGGAGCCCACCTGGCAGGGTGGAAGAGGGGGCCTGATCACCCCCCTGGAGGGACCAGAAGGGAGCCGCATAGGAAACTGGTTTGGGTTGGCGACAACAGCTGCTCGGCACTCAGGTCGACGGCCGTGCCAGGGATAAAGAGAGGAACTTAGGGTTTAAGAAGGCCAGTCAGGAGGTGTGTCCACGCCGTCCTAGGGAACGTGCCGAGCTGTCGCCACAGGCTTTTCTTTTTTTACAAAGAGGATATTGATTTCTGCGTGCTCGTATTCTGCCCTCCCCCAGGAGGTACCCATCTGCTGTGTGACCCATCATCTCCCCTGCCAGTGGAGACAGGTAAATTGGCTTCTCGGGAAGGCCCTGGGACGTGGGAATCCAGAAGTAAGAAAATGGGAGGAAGCAGATCTAAGGCCACCGTATTTGAGAATATGATTAAGAATTTTAAGAAAGGATTCGATGGAGACTATGGGAAGAAAATGACACCCGGCCGGCTCCGTACCCTTTGTGAAGCCGAGTGGCCTTCAATGGGAGTTGGCTGGCCACCAGAGGGAACTATGGACTTAAATCTCATAAAGGCAGTCTATACTATAGTTACGGGAAATCCCGGACACCCTGATCAGTTCCCGTACATAGACTCTTGGCTGGGAATAGCCCAAGATCCCCCCAAATGGGCCCGTTTTTATGCTCATGGCAGGGAAGGAAGAATCTTGATGGCTCAAAAGATAACCAAGGATGAGAAGGAAATTTTACAGGACCCTGAAGGAGATGAGCTTCCCCCACCGCCGTATTGGATGATGCTAGTAACACCGTGGCCATCGGAGGAAGCAGCCAGGGACCGGTAAGCCTCCCGGACTCCTCAACAGTCCCGACAGCTCCACAGGTTGTAGAGCCGCGCTCCCGGCAGGCTCCAACCTCAACTGGAGGGGCAATGAGCCCACCGGACTCTACCACCCCGGATGCTGCTCCTACGTTCCCTAAACTCTACCCTCCACTCCCGGTAAGTACTCCCGGACGAGGGGGAGGAACCACTGGAATTAAACAAAGGCTCCGCTCTGCAAAAGAGCCAGAGGAAAAAATACCCTTACAGATGCCCCTCAGAGAAGTTCAGCAACCCCCAATGATAGGGGAGGATGGTAATTATCACCAAGCTCCTGTAACCTATTACTATCAGCCCTTTTCATCAACTGATATACTGAACTGGCAAAAACACACCCCCTCTTACTCGTTGGAACCCCAGGGCATGACTAGACTAATGGAGACTATTTTCCGCACTCATCGACCAACCTGGGACGATATAATGCAATTACTATCATCCCTCTTCAGTACAGAAGAGAGATACAGGATCAACGCTGAGGCAAGGAAATGGTTACAGGAGATGGTCCCTGAGGGCACTGCTAACCCAGAGAGGTGGATAGAACAAGCCTTCCCCATTGACAGACCTAACTGGGACTATAATACAGAGGAGGGAAAAATCCAATTAGAAAGATACCGGACAGCAATTATACAAGGGCTTAGAAGGGGAGCCCGGAGGCCGATGGACATGTCTAAACCGGCCGGAATAGTTCAGAAGGGAAACGAGTCACCCTCTGAATTTTACGAGAGACTTTGTGAGGCCTACAGACTCTATACACCCATAGATCCAGAAGCTACGGGCTCCCAGATTGTTATAAATTCGTCATTCATCTCGCAAGCATTTCCTGACATAAAACGAAAGCTTCAAAAGACCGAGGGAGTTCTATCCATGTCTAGCTCTCAGTTGATTGAGATAGCAGACAAGGTGTTCCGGAATAGGGACACGGAAATAGAAAAGAAATACGAGAAGAGGTATAAAGATGAGCAGAGGAGAACAGATGAGAGGTTTGCAATGTTGGCTGCTGCGCTTGGAAAGTCTTCCGGAGACTTTTCCACCGCCCGAGCAAAGAAGACCCCCCTAGCTTCGAGGTCAGGACAGCCCTCCAACCGGTCCCAACGGAGGCCACGGGCTCCATTACAGCCAAATCAATGTGCCCGATGCCGCGGGTTTGGTCGTTGGAAGAATGAGTGCCCAGAAGGAAGAAAGGAAAATAAATCTCTCCCAGTTGCAGAACTCACTAACATAGAGACTGAATAGGGATGCCGGGGCTCGAAGACATCAGGTCCCCGAGAGCCCATGGTAACTTTAAAAATTGGGGACCAAGACATTGACTTTATGGTGGACACCGGGGCAGAATTGTCTGTGGTAACTAAACCAGTGGTGCCACTGTCTAAAAGGACTGCTGCTGTAACTGGGGTTTCAGGAGAAGAAATGGTTAAGTCGTTTTGCCAGCCCAGAAAATGTCAGATGGGGGGTCACCAAGTGACTCATGAGTTCCTCTATATCCCCGAGTGCCCAGTACCCCTGCTGGGGAGAGACTTACTCTCCAAACTGGGAGCACAAGTGACTTTCTCTCCTGAAGAGAGGCCCACTTTTCGGGTGGGCACAACTACCTACTTACTCTCCCTCTCTGTGCCCCCTCAAGACGAATGGAGGCTACATGAGCCTCCTGGAGATAAACAAGACCAGGCAACAGAGTTGGAGAGAAGGCTGACTCAGCTGTTCCCTGAGGTCTGGGTCGAAGATAACCCCCCTGGGCTAGCTAGACACCAAGCCCCTGTAATAATAGAACTCAAACCTGGCGCAACCCCGGTGAGAAAGCGTCAATACCCAATACCCATAGAAGCCCAAATTGGGATTCTGCCTCACATCAACAGGCTAAAACAGGCAGGCATCCTGGTGGAATGTCAATCAGCCTGGAACACACCAATCTTGCCGGTAAAAAATGAAGGAGGACAAGACTATAGGCCTGTGCAGGATCTCAGATTGGTCAATCAGGCCACTGTAACACTGCACCTGACCGTCCCAAACCCTTATACCTTACTTAGCCTCCTCCCACCTAAGACAAGGATCTATACTTGTTTGGACCTCAAAGATGCCTTTTTCTGTATACGCCTAGCACCTGCATCACAACCCATCTTTGCCTTTGAATGGGAGGACCCCATCGGAGGCAATAAGCAGCAGCTCACCTGGACTCGCCTCCCGCAAGGATTCAAAAACGCGCCAACCATCTTTGGAGAAGCCTTGGCCTCGGACCTGGAACCTTTCCAGCCTGAAAGGTATGGATGTTGGCTCCTGCAATATGTGGACGACCTGTTGCTGGCCGCTGAGACCTGGGAAGAATGCTGGGAAGGGACCCAAGCGCTCCTCCAATTGCTGGCAGAAGCGGGATACCGGGTGTCCAGGAAAAAGGCACAAATCTGCAAGGAGGAGGTAAGGTATTTGGGGTTTGTCTTAAGGGAAGGCACAAGGTTGCTGGACCAATCTAGAAAGGAAGTAATTCTGACGCTCCCCATGCCTAAGACTCGGCGGCAAGTCAGGGAGTTCCTAGGGGCCACTGGATTCTGCAGGATTTGGATTCCAAGGTACTCTCAAATAGCCCAGCCCTTATTTGAGCTCCTGACAGGGCCTGAAGAAAATCCTGTAAACTGGACTGAAAAACAGCAGGAAGCCTTTGAGGAGCTGAGGCTAGCAACCACCTCCGCCCCTGCCTTGGGATTGCCAGACCTCACCAAACCATTCACCTTGTATGTGACTGAAAAAGATAAAACAGCCATGGGGGTTTTGACTCAAACCTTGGGAACGTGGGACAGGCCAATAGCTTATCTTTCAAAGCGACTTGGTCATGTTGCCACCGGTTGGCCTGGCTGTCTGCGGGCCGTGGCCGTGGTCGCTTTACTGGTACGGGAGGCCACAAAGCTGACTTTTGGCCAGGACCTGATCGTAAAGGTCCCACACGAAGTCAACACCCTCCTTCGAGGAGACCCCCACAAATGGCTGTCAAATTCCCGGATTATTCAATACCAGGGACTGCTATGTGAAAACCCCAACCTCCGTATTGAACCTTGCCAGGGCTTAAATCCGGCAACGCTTCTCCCAGTGGGAGAAGGAGGACCCACTCACGATTGTAAGGAAGTCTTAGAGGAGGTCTATGCTAGCCGTCCAGACCTCCGAGACAGGCCAATTTCAAATCCTGACTGGACTCTGTGTACTGATGGCACCAGCCTGGTAAAGCTAGGACAGCGACTGTCAGGCTATGCTGTAGTTACAGAGAGGACTGTTATAGAGGCCGGCCCCTCGCCACAGCGCTGGTCAGCCCAACGAGCAGAGTTATGGGCCTTAGTCCGGGCACTGCAGCTGTCAAAGGGCAAGAGAGTGAACGTCTACACTGACTCCCGGTATGCTTTCGCTACACTCCACGTACATGGGGCGCTGTACCGGGAGAGAGGCCTTCTAACGGCCAATGGAAAGGACATTAAGAATAAGGAAGAGATCCTGATTCTGTTAGACGCTGTCTGGAGCCCCACGGAGGTAGCAGTCATACACTGTCGTGGACACCAGAAGGAAGACACCCCACAGGCTCGAGGAAATAGACTGGCTGATGAGACCGCCAAGCGAGCAGCCGAGGACAGGAAAGAATCCGGGGAAATCCCCATGAGGACATTTGTCCTAGCTGAGCTACCCGAGCTGGGCCTAGACTCCCCGACATACACCGAGGCCCAAAACCAGCTAGCTGAAGCGGAGGGAGCCACCAAAACAGAGAAAGGATGGTGGGAACTGCCAGGTGGTAAGCTACTAGTGCCTGAAAGGATGGCCCCCTCTCTGGTGAGCCAAGCTCATCGTATGACTCACCTAGGACATGACAAACTGGAGGACTTGATCGGAAGGTATTTTCTGGTTCCTCGCCTCTCCTCTCTATGTAGGATGGAATCCCAAAATTGTAACGCCTGCTCTCAGATTAATGCCGCTCCAGGGTGCAGACCAAAACCCCCAGGCATCCAATTAAAAGGTACCCTTCCTTTTGAACATCTGGAAGTGGACTTCGCTGAGATGAAGCCATATCGTCATTTTCGTTACCTGTTGGTCTTGGTATGTACATTCTCGGGATGGGTGGAGGCCTTCCCCACCCGAACTGAAAGAGCATCAGAAGTGGCTCGGAGCTTGCTTAGGGAGATAGTTCCTCGATTTGGATTCCCCACCAGCATAGGATCAGATAACGGGCCAGCCTTCATATCGGATCTGATACAACAAGTAAGTAAAGCCATGAATGTAAAATGGAAGTTACACACTGCCTACCGGCCTCAGAGCTCAGAATTAAAATATATGGGTTATTTGCCCCCTGAACAATGTAAACAAATCTTGGAATGGTAGAACGAACTAACC
Source organism: Cervus canadensis (assembly GCF_019320065.1). Lineage (NCBI taxonomy): Eukaryota > Metazoa > Chordata > Mammalia > Artiodactyla > Cervidae > Cervus > Cervus canadensis. The sequence goes on from NC_057401.1 coordinate 3,224,622, forward strand.
GAACACTAAAGGAGACACTTTCTAAGTGGATTATAGAGACTGACTGTTCCTGGGTGGATTTACTTCCCATGGCCTTGCTCAAACTCAGGATGACCCCACGGTCCCATGGCTACTCTCCCTATGAAATTGTGTATGGGAGGCCTCCTCCCATAATAAGACAGGTAACAACTGATATACTTCAGGTAGGAGGAGACGGGATATCACAGCAGATAGAACAACTAGGTAAGGTAATTAATCAAATAACTAAGTTTGTGCAAGAAAGAATACCGTTCCCCTTGGGGGAGCAAACACATGAGTTTATACCAGGGGACCAGGTATGGGTGAAAGACTGGAAACATGACTCCCTAGCCCCCCGGTGGAAAGGTCCTTATACTGTTGTTTTAACCACTCCTACCGCAGTTAAAGTTGCAGGCATTGCCCCTTGGATCCATCACACCAGAGCGAAGAAGGCATACAACACTGACCCGGAAGACACTGAGTGGACCACCCAGAAGGACCCCACCGACCCATGGGGAACCAAGATCATTCTGAAGAGGAAGAAGAGAACGAGATCCCGGACGAGCCCTCTACAGGATGGAGCTGGGTAAACGACTCCTGCTGCTCGGCCTCTTCAACGCAATCCTGAACCTGACCAGTGTTCCTGCACAGGACAACGTCTTCATCTCGTGGGCACATTCTTATGCGAACTTCCACAACTCCTCCAACTGTTGGGTATGCGGGGCCATGCCCCTGTCAGTAATGGACGGACTCCCCTGGTGGGTATCGCCACTCCGTTATGGGGACTTTATACCACTGTGTTCCTTTTTAGAGCAACAGAAAGGAACTTTTCTCTCTCTCACCAATCATAACCTTTCTTTGCTCTCCTGGTGTAAGAAGAAGCCACCAGTGGGCCAGGGACATAGGGTTACATTTAACATAAACACCAGCCTTACGGAAGTAACAAAGGCTTATACCTCATATATGAAAAATAAGAAGGAGAAGGGTTCTTTTACAAAAGGGGGACAGGCCTCCCGGTACCTTGAGCAATACTACCAGGTCTGGGATGAATATTTCTGGATGACTGCTGAGAAAGGACAGTTGGTTACCCCTGCTACTATTTGCTGGGAACAAAAAGAACAGAAAGTTGGATTTGGAGACCACCCCCTAGACCCAAAAGAATTAAAATATATGGGTTATTTGCCCCCTGAACAATGTAAACAAATCTTGGAAGTTACCTATCACCCCAATCAGTCTGTTCAGTGGCCCGGTTCCGACTGGAAATATAATCCTGGAATCCGCTGGGTAGCCCCCAATGGGACCCAGTGGCTCTGTGGGCTTAACTTATGGCCATGGTTACCAGTTGGCTGGGTGGGGCGTTGCACATTAGGATTTGCTTTCGCCCATGGCAGTATTAAGCCTGGCCTACACCAGCCTCCAGTAAACCTGCCTTATCTGCATGCAAGATGGACACGATCTGTGTTCCAATGGTATGACTATCTAGCTGCCTTGTTTGTACCCTCTGTAGGGACAACGGATATCATGGTTAAGGTAGAGGCCTTAACTAATTTCACTAAACAGGCCCTCTTAGACAGTACAAAAGCCATTCAAGCTTTGAACGAAGAACAAATTCAGATGAGGAAGGCAGTAATTCAAAATAGGATGGCATTAGACATACTCACAGCAGCCCAAGGAGGGACTTGCGCCGTAATTAAAGTCGAATGTTGTGTGTACATCCCTGACCTGTCTGGAAATGTATCTACTGCCTTGAAGGATATGCAAAATCAAGTGAAAGCCATGTCTAATGAAAATATTCCCTTTTGGACTTCAGTTCTCCCCTGGGTAAAGGGAGACTGGTGGAAAACCATTGTAACTGTTGTTATAGTAATCTTAATCATACTGCTCTGTGGGCCCTGCTTCCTACAATGTCTTGTGAATTTTGTAACCCAGAGGTTGATAGCATTCTCTCATGTGGGTGACAGGAGGGCCAAGGTACAATATATCTCAATGAGTGATGCTCCTTATGGAAACTAAGAGCATCAAGAGGGGGGAATGAAGAAGGAATTCATAGGGCCTGAACTCCATCTCAGGCCTGTCCGTGCTGGCTGTGCTGACTGCCTCTCCAGTGGACTCTGAACTCTCTGCTTAGTGCCTGTGAGGACGACAATGGAAGGATAAGACCCCCCTCCAGACAGAGGAATCCTGAAGATCACATCCAGGCTATTCATTGCCTAAGAGGAAGCATACTGTAATCACACCTGTCTCCGGACAGGTCATAAACTTTTTTTCGTATCTGTCAAGATGTAATCACAGGCTTATCGATTATTAACTGGTTGGAATGTAACTGCGGGCTTATTGACTATTGACTGTTTAAGACACGTACACATGGGGCAGGTGGTGGGTTTAGACACGTACGCATGGGGTATAAAAGATTTTCACAAATGCTGGACGGGGTCCTTGGCTAAGAGGAGACTCTGCCTTGGGCCCGCCGGCGTAATAAACTGCACTCCACTATCTGCATTGTCCTTCTGAGTGAGTCTGTTTCCCGGAAAGCATGGCTATAACAACAATAGAGAAAAATACCTATCTTGCTTAAACCAGTTATTCTGTGTCTCTCTCACAGAGAAAGCTGAAAGCAGTTCCTACCTGCTGTAGTATCCTAAATGACCTCTGGATAAAGTTTGGGATCCTTAACATGGCTAAGAAGGCTCTTCACGCTCTAATCCTCTAAATTTCCATGCATGAATGTCAGTGGGCTCATCAAATTACATGCAAAATTGTGGAGGGAACTGTGTGCACACACATGTGTAATTTTCCCTAGAAAGAAGATCAACAGTTTTCATCAGATTCTCAAAGAGACCAGAGACACCTGCCCCACACACCCTCAAATGTTTTCAACCTTATTTTAAACAGCTCCACTTAGTATATATAATCATCTTCTTTTAACATTAGGAAGCAGATTCTGAACATTCAAGCACCTTGTAAAGTGCTATACCCTGGGCAAATAAAGGCAGAAATAGTAATGAATGAGTCTGGAGAAAACGATGCCAGGAAAGAAGCAGAATGTTTCTCATGGGTGGAAGCCAGAGCAGAGTGTCTGCACTTGCACTCTGGGCCCGGGATGCGCAGGGCCTTTCCTGAGCCCTGCTAAGCCTCTCTGCCAGTATGGTTTTCATTACCGAGGGCAATCCTTTTAATGAGTTGTCTGCCTTCGGTTATGCTTGACTATAATGTTCTCCAGCTGATTTCTCAGTAATTGAGAGGCTCTGGCTTTTGAAGTCATCTCGTCAACCTGGTTTGTTGCTTTGTTCAATTTGGGGGTTACCCCTGAGAGACGCACAGCCCCCCTATCTCCAGGGTGCCTCAGAGCATGTGTTTGGAACCTCATTCGGTGGCCACAGGCAGGCTTAACAAGCCCAGCTGATTTTGATAACCCCTTTCTTTGCTCAGATCCAGGGGAGAGTCAACACAACTTCTGAGCAACTGGCTTGCTAAATTATTTATTGAACCTCACGGACTCCCTTTGAAAGCATCTTCTCAGACTCTTGGGACAACATCATGAAGGATTTTGTATTGTGGACATTTTTCTTCCTATGTTTAGCTGCCCAGAATCTGAATCTCTTTCCTGTTTTGGGGAAGTCCTTCTATGTGAATCTTAGTGAAATGCAGAGTCACCTCCTTCACTTTCCCAGCCTCTGTTGCAGGGAACACGACCAGGGCACTGCCATCTGGTCTTCCACACTGTCAAATGGGACCTGGTGATGCCACGAAGATGGTCAGTGGAGAAACCACTGCAGGTGAAGCAGCCAGAGTAGCAGAAGCATCTCACTTCGGAGACTAGCCCCTGGTGGCCAGTGTGGGACAGTCAAGCGATCTGATACCAGGGTTCGGGGACTAGGGTTCTGTGGCTGCAGGGTGGCCCAGGTTCTGGTTGCCCATCCTCCCCTTCACGTTGTAGATGGGGCATGCTCCTTCCTCTAAGGAATGTGCAAAACAACAACATATACAATATATTGATTCACAGAACATCAGAAACAAGGAAAAGAAAAAAGTCCTGATGATAAGATGGTATAGGACAGTCTGAGACTGAGGCTTAAATACAGTTCTGAGCTTCCTGGTAGCCAAATCACAAAAGAATACAAGATTAGTTATTCACATATTTTCAGGAAGGGAGGAGGGCATACCCTTCCATTGTGTTTCATTAACATTGAATTCTAAAAGAAATTTACTTACAAAGCACCATTGAGTAATATATAAGATAAGTCTGCAGTGGTTTTTTGGTAATAAATAAATAAGTGAATTTCATATGGCTATGTATGAAATTAAAGCTCAATTCGAAGAATAAAATTCTAAGACAGGAATTCTGATGGGTATTGCTGATAGAAATGGACTTTTATATACTGCTAAGAAGGTCACACTGAACTGTGTCTTTTGGATCTCAGGCACAGTATTGTGGTTCTTACTTGATTAAATGCTCAAAATCATCATTTCACTTTATATCAATGAGGACTTTTTCAGTAGCAAGTGATAAAATACCGAACTCAAAAGCATTTTATCCAAAGAGAGAAGTTTTGATTCGTGTTATTGAAAAGTCCTGGCTTCAGGCACAGCAAGGTCCGGGGGTTCAAATAAGGTTAAGTAAGGTTGGTTTCTTGACAACTCTCAACACTCTGTTGGCTTCATTCTCAGGATTCTTGTGGTGGCAAAACAGTTCCTGCGACTTTGAACTTTTTTATCTGATCTGCTTCATGCCCAGAGCGAGAGAGAGCTCCCTCAGGCAGAGAACTTTGCATCAGCCTCAGGAAAAAAGAAACCATTTTCTTTTCATCATCTCAGGTTTTGTCACGAGCATATCCTTGGGCCAATGATGATGGCAAGAGGAATGTGACACCTGCCTGGCTTCCATCTCAATCCCATAACCTGACCACGTATCTTGAGAGCTACAGAAGTAGAGGAAATGGATTATGAAGAGAGAAACAGCAGTGCTTCATAATACATGCTTTCTAAGTTCATGGACTTGCTTGGAAGAAAAGGGGCTCAACCTATGAAATGAGATTACTTTCAGAGGCCAAAGAGTTTACGAATTCCTGGCACAATTTAATTCTTTTTTTAATGACCAAATTTATCATTATTAAATTATTGATAGAGAAGTCTCTAATCCATTTTCTAAATGGGAAAATTAATGCTACAGGAGGGTGACTTGACTAATGGTCACTCTTCCCATGCGGTAACAAAATCTTATATCTCCTACTGGTTTGAAGATACATATTTGGTGGGGTTTTTTTTTTATATTAGCCATCTCTGAAATTGAACTGCATGAGAGTTATTAAGCAACCCTCCCCCCCACCCGCCCCCCCGCCAAATACACTGCTTCTCTTTGCTCTAGGAATGAGGTAGCATGCACTTCTGTTGCAAAGCCCTTTGAAGTTAGACATGCCCACGTAACTCGCTTTGGCCAACAGTGGGGTCTCCAAGTAGAAGCCTTGATGAGCCAGTGAAGCTCGCCATTTACCCCTGAACCTGCCAAAGGACGGTGGGAGCACATGACGAGATGGAGCCTCCGCTAGCTGGGATTCATGTCATGGGCTCAATAGTGTCTCCCCCAAAATCATATATTGAAGTACTAACCTCCAATACCTCAGGATGGGACTGCATTTGGAAACAGTCTTTAAAGGGGCTATTATATTTAAATGAGGTCATTAAGTGGGCCCTCATCCAAAATGACTGATGTCTTTATGAAAGGAGATTAAGGCACAGACAGGCACAGAAAGAAAGACGGTATGAAGACGCAGGGAAAAGGTGGTGTCTACAAACCCAGGAGAGAGGCCTCGGAAGACACTAGCTCTGCCTTGATCTTGAGGCTGAGACTTCAGAACTCGTGAGAAAATAAATTTCTGTTGTTGAAGTCACCTGGTCTGTGGCGCTTTCTTATGACAGCCAGATCCCTGCTAGCCAAAGTGAGCAGAGCCCTCCTAGCTCCTGCCTTTGACGTGTGATAGGAGGAAATAAGCTTTGATTGTGAAAGCCGCTTGAACTCTACAGTTGTTAAACAGCACAACCTTCTCTGAACCAAAAAGGATGCGTGCAAGTAGCAAGCAGCCAGGGTACAGTTTAATAGGCAGCCCTTTTTCTTTCTTAGAGACAATACAATAATCACCTTGCAACTGATATCATTTTCTATTAATTGAAACCCAATATATTCAGCACTGGATATTTGATAAAATATGTACATATCCATCACTCTTTTGCATTTCCACAGTTACCCAGTTGTAGAAGAAATGATAATAGTGACAGCAATAATTATAATAGTTAACGTATTCAAGCACTTACCTTGATCACAAGGTACATTAAGCTACAATGCTGAGCACTTTCCATACTATTTGTAATCCACTCCAAAAACCTATGAGGTATTTTGTCATCCCCATTTAAAGACTAGAATATTTAAAGAGATAAAATGAACACCCTATCCTCCCGACCACCCATCATCCCAGTAAATTAGAACCAAGGTTGGACTTCCCTGGCAGTCCAGTGGTTAGAACTCTGAGCTTCCAGGGCAGTAGGCACAGGTTTGACCCTGGTCTGCTCAGGGAACTAAGAGCCTACATGCTGTGTGGCCAGAACAACTCAAGTCAAGGTCACCCAGGGACTCGGCTTCATTCCAGAAGGCTGCCCATTGATAAAATTTATTTTTATTAAGAAAACATCACTTATCTTTTTTTTTTTTTTTTTACAATACGTAGTACAATTGATAATAATATGACTTTTATTTTTCAGTTTAGTAATTTCAGCTTTACAATGAAATCTAGGAAGCTTTCCTCCTTTGTCTGACTTTATACAACTTCAAGTATCTAAATATATGGAGTTAAATGCCACATATAAATAAGGTGGAATTTTTTCCACATCATATCCATAGCTCCTGATATGCCATTTTTAAAATTCTGCCTGGAAAAACAACCGTTCTCTACAAACCGTGGGGATGATTTATTCGATTGTTGTTATTCATGGCTAGGAAAAACTTAGAATGCTCAAAATAAGCAAAAACATTTCAGCAGCTGCTGCAGATGTTCTACTCCCCAACACAAAGTTGGCCTCGAACAGCAGTGATCACGCAGAAATGCCAGCCTCACATTGAAGCCATTAGGACTTTAAAAGGAGCGTGTGCTAATGGGGATGTCCTCGTGAAAACTCTGATTACTGGGAGAGTGCCCAAGCTAATCTTTGACCCTGAAGTTAGCCCCAGTCTTGATCTCCGGGGCCCCTTGAAGGCAAGATCACCCTTTCTCATGTAACTGGAGCTGCGTGGAGCAGGGAAGGATGAGGTGTTAAGAGAGTCCTAATGAGCCATGTTACAGATGTGTAAAACAGCTGGGGGGATGATGTCACTAGGCTCACCCTGCCGCCTCTGCTACTTGCTGCTGTTATTAGAAACAGACGCTGGAGGAGGGCACCCAGAATATGCGCCCGTCCCTTGGCGACCACTCTCTGGTCCTAATTAGGTAGGCTGGGCCCCAGCTGCTGAGCATAAACCTCACCAGGTGACTCCAAACTGCCTAGCTTTATAATCCAGATGAGTTCTGCTCCAGCTTGCGCTAGAAAAGAGGTCATCTTCAGATTTATTGTACTTGTTACATGGTAAGCCTGACCCCTGGATGGGTGGAGAGAGAAATGAAATTCTCAGAGAAAGGATCTGAAAAGAGTACAATTCATCACAAACTCAGAAAGTGTTCAATTAAGAGTGTGATTCTTATAACATTGAACGTCTGGTGATGTCAGACTCTGTCATGGCTGTAAGTTTAAGATTTGTTTTCCAAAACAAACAGGAGGAATCATCCTGTCTTGTTGCTAACTCCAAACATACATTTTTCCGCTCATTAAGGCAGAATAGGAACCATTTAAATGCTCACTATGGGCCAAGGGGTTACATGGAGTGGCTCTTTTAGCAACTTTAGGAGAGATTGCTGTGGAAAAAGTTGGGCTCAGATAGATGAAGTTGCTTATCCAAAGTCACACAGCCAGCAAGTGATGTGGAATTTGAATCCAGGCCAGCCATTCTGGAGGCCACGTTTCCGGCTTCCGCAACCACATTCATCACTCCCATGTTTATCCTAGGAGTGTTTCCTTGTTACACATTATCATACAACTGTTTCTCCTTTCCTCTTCCAATAATGCTAGAGTGCCTTGTGTTGTAATAACCCTCCTGTAAATAACAATACACCCTGGACAAAACAACTACTTGAAGGCAATGGAGAGTTATCAAAAGCAGACAGAAATAAGAGGGAAGTTGACTAGGTTCTTCTCCTGAGAATATATCTCAATTTACTTAGCCCAGAGTGGCTGGAACTCAAGCAAAAAGCTTCAATTATACTGAATTGAAGAGTTAGAGGATGGAATTTGAGGCTGCAAGAGGGTAGGAAGCAAGAAAGAAATACTGGAAAGGAGGGAGCCACAAAACATGAAACTTCAAAACTCTGCATGAAAGCTACCTCAAATTCTTATTGATTCCTGAACTGTGTGTGGCACAGGGTGGAAGGGGGTGGGGGCATTCTTCTGAGGGAACTGTTAGTCACTCAGTCATGCCAACTCTTTCTGCCCCCAGGGACTGTAGCTCGACAGGTTCCTCTGTTCATGGAATTCTCCAGGCTAGAATACTGGAGTAGGTAGCCATTCCCTTCTTCAGGGGATCTTCCTGAACCCGGGATTGAACTCAGGTCTCCTGCACTGCAGACAGATTCTTTACCATCTGAGCTATCAGGAAGGCACCGGGGAAGTTCCAAGATTCTCAGCAAAAAGCAACAGCTAGGAAGTTGAAGAAATTGAGCAGTTTCAGTTGTTATTTATAGCAGAGGAGACTGAATTTTGATTTTAAACTGAACCAAATCATCTGCTTCCTGGAACAAGAATCAATACTCTTCAAAGAAAGATAACTGAATGCAGAGGCTCTACCGTGTATTATTCAAAATACAATAAAAACTTTAGACATGCAAAGAAACAAAAAAGTGTGATTCATAGTCAAGAAAAAATAACAGTCAATAGAAACTAACTCTGAGACTATCTAAACAATTGAATTAGCAGAAGAGCCCTCCTAAGCAGGTTTTATAAATATGTTCAAGGATTTTAAGGAAAACATTGTATTATTATAGAACAGCCAAGGAATTTCAGTTAAGAAGCTGAAATTATACAAAAAGAAATAATACAATACACACAAAGGGACATATATACAAACGATGACTAACTTCTCATCAAAAACAATAACATTCAGAAGACAATTAAAAGGCAACTTTAAAGTGTTGAAAAAATAAATTATTAACATAGGATTCTATATTAAGTAAAAACATTCTTCGAAAATGAAGGTAAGGACTTCCCTGGTGGTCCAGCCATTAAGAATCCACCTGCCAATGCAGGGGGGGTGGGCACATGTTCGATCCCCGGTTCCGCAAGATTCCACACGCTGAGGAGCAACTGCACCAATGTGCCACGACTACTGAGCCTGTGCTCTATGCCTGCAAGCCGCAACTACTCAGCCCACACGACCTAGAGCATGTGCTCTTCAACAAGAAAAGCCCCTGCAATGAGAAGCCTGCGCTCTGCAACTAGAGAGCAGCCTCTACTTACTGCAACTAGAGAAAGTTTGCACACAGCAATGAAGACCCAGTGCAGCAATAAATACATAAATACACTTTTTTAAATGAAGGAAAAATAAAAATTTGGAGGGAGAGTATCAATAAAACTGTAGAGACATTCTTACCAATCAGTTTGAAATACAAAAATGCTAAATTTTTTTCAAGTTGAAAAGAAGTGGCATCAGATGGAAATCCAGGACTACTAGAGGGCTTGAAGAGTATCACAGATAATAAATATGTAAGGATAAAAGATTATATTTTTCTTCTCTTAATTTAAAAATGTCAGTTTAAGGAAAAAATAATACACTGTAGGATTTATACATAGGTATAGGCAACATATATAATAATCACATGAAAGATGGGATAAATTAAACTATAATCTTGAAATAAAGTGAAAAATTGAACTGAAATACATTGTATGTAAAGTTGTACAATATTATATACTCTAAATTGTCTCTGATAAGTTAAGAATGCACATTGTGATCTCTGGAGCAACTGCTACAAAATACAAAGAGATGTGGCTAAAAATCCAATATGGGAAATAAAATGAGATACTAAAAAAGTATTTGACCAATGCAAGTAATACAGGAGAGGACAAGCAGAAGAACGAAAACAGATGCAAAGAATACAGAAAAAAATAATCCAAACATATCGGTAATAAGATTAAATGTTAATAAACTAGAATCTTATTTTTAAAAAAGTTTCCCTAAAGGAAAGCCTGAAGCACAGATAGCTTCACCAATGAATGTTAAAAATTATTTAAGGAAAAGTAATATTGATTTTATACAAATGCCTGATTTTTAAAGTCTGCATAACCCTGACACCAAAATCTGACAAAGATATGAAAAGAAAAGAATTTTACAGAGCAATAGGTCTCATAAACATAAACACAAAAATACTAGCAAATTGAATTAAGCAATACATAAACAGACTATTAATAATAACTAACTGGAATCTATCCCAAGAATTCAAGGTTGGTTTAACATTCCAAAGGCAATAAAGTAATCAAGCATTACATTAAGAAATACAAAATTATATAGTTGATGAAAAAACATTTGCAAAATTTAACATCTTATTTCATGCAGTTGTAAAACTGCAGAATAAAACCAAAGTGTTACATTAAAAAAAAATTAATACCCATTTTTGCAAAAATTCTTAGCAAATGAAGAATAGAAAAGAATCTTCTCAATCCGATGAAGGTCATCTATCTAAAAATGTATAGGTAACATCAAACTTAATGGCAAAATATTAAAGACAGCCCTTAAAATTAAAGATGTCAACTACAAATTGGCACTTACCAAGAACATTGCCAATGACTGAACAACAAAGGCATTTGCCATCTGCCTCTATGGAGATTGAACCCCATGCTGCGATAGCTGTTGACCTGCAACAATCCCTGAGGGCGTTCAGGGTGGAGTGAGGCCCTCTGTGCTCCAGGGAAGCTGGTGGGACAGGTCTTTAGATGGTTGGACGTTTTTAGGAACAGATTTTATGATCTCCATCCTTGCATCTCCTCATATGTAGAGAAGCACTACATCCCTTCATGGTGACATCAGACCTTCATGACTAACAGAAAACCTTTTGTAAATTGAGTGCTTCATGATATTGAACTCCCCCTTCACCAAAACCTTATATATTGACTTTCCCCCACTGACACTTTGGAGCAGTCTCTCAGAGCTCTCTGAGATGCTGCCTCCCAGGATACAGTCTTCATTTTGCCCCAAATAAAACTTAACTCACACTGCTCAAGTTGTACATCTTTTTTTTTTTCCATTTATATTTATTGGAGGCTTTTATTTATTTATTTATTTTATATTTATTTCCATTTATATTTATATTTAGTTGGAGGCTAACTACTTTACAATATTGTAGTGGTTTTTGTCATACATTGACATGAATCAGCCATGGATTCACATGTATTCCCCATCCCGATCCTCCCTCCCACCTCCCTCTCCATCCCATCCCTGTGAGTCTTCCCAGTGCACCAGCCCTGAGCACTTGTCTCATGCATCCAACCTGGGCTGGTGATCTATTTCACCCTTGATAGTATACTTGTTTCAATGCTGTTCTTTCTGAACATCCCACCCTCGCCTTCTCCCACAGAGTCTAAAAGTCTGTTCTGTACATCTGTGTCTATTTTTCTGTTTTGCATATAGGGTTATCATTACCATCTTTCTAAATTCCATATATATGCATTAGTATACTGTATTGGTCTTTATCTTTCTGGCTTACTTCACTCTGTATAATGGGCTCCAGTTTCATCCATCTCATTAGAACTGAGTCAAATGAATTCTTTTTAATGGCTGAGTAATATTCCATGGTGTATATGTACCACAGCTTCCTTATCCATTCGTCTGCTGATGGACATCTAGGTTGCTTCCTTGTCCTGGCTATTATAAACAGTGCTGCGATGAACATTGGGGTGCACGTGTCTCTTTCAGATCTGGTTTCCTCAGTGTGTATGCCCAGAAGTGGGATTGCTGGGTCATATGGCAGTTCTATTTCCAGTTTTTTAAGGAATCTCCACACTGTTTTCCATAGTGGCTGTACTAGTTTGCATTCCCACCAACAGTGTAAGAGGGTTCCCTTTTCTCCACACCCTCTCCAGCATTTATTGCTTGTAGACTTTTGGATAGCAGCCATCCTGACTGGTGTGTAATGGTACCTCATTGTGGTTTTGATTTGCATTTCTCTGATAATGAGTGATGTTGAGCATCTTTTCATGTGTTTGTTAGTCATCTGTATGTCTTCTTTGGAGAAATGTCTGTTTAGTTCTTTGGCCCATTTTTTGATTGGGTCATTTATTTTTCTGGAATTGAGCTGTAGGAGTTGCTCATATGTTTTTGAGATTAATCCTTTGTCTGTTGTTTCATTTGCACAATATTGATTCTTCCAGTCCATGAACACGGTGTGTTTCTCCATCTGTTTGTGTCCTCTTTGATTTCTTTCATCAGTGTTTTATAGTTTTCTATGTATAGGTCTTTTGTTTCTTTAGGTAGATATACTCCTAAGTATTTTATTCTTTTTGTTGCAGTGGTGAATGGTATTGTTTCCTTAATTTCTCTTTCTGTTTTCTCATTGTTAGTGTATAGGAAAGCAAGGGATTTCTGTGTATTAATTTTATATCCTGCAACTTTACTATATTCATTGATTAGCTCTAGTAATTTTCTGGTAGAGTCTTTAGGGTTTTCTATGTAGAGGATCATGTCATCTGCAAACAGTGAGAGTTTCACTTCTTCTTTTCCTATCTGGATTCCTTTTATTTCTTTTTCTGCTCTGATTGCTGTGGTCAAAACTTCAAAAACTATGTTGAATAGTAGTGGTGAGAGTGGGCACCCTTGTCTTGTTCCTGATTTCAGGGGAAATGCTTTCAATTTTTCACCATTGAGGGTGATGCTTGCTGTGGGTTTGTCATATATAGCTTTTATTATGTTGAGGTATGTTCCTTCTATGCCTTCTTTTTGGAGAGTTTTAATCATAAATGGATGTTGAATTTTGTCACAGGCTTTTTCTGCATCTATTGAGATAATCATATGGTTTTTATCTTTCAGTTTGTTAATGTGGTGTATTACATTGATTGATTTGTGGATATTAAAGAATCCTTGCATTCCTGGGATAAAGCCCACTTGGTCATGATGTATGATCTTTTTAATATGTTGTTGGATTCTGTTTGCTAGAATTTTGTTAAGGATTTTTGCATCTATGTTCATCAGTGATATTGGCCTGTAGTATTCTTTTTTTGTGGCATCTTTGTCTGGTTTTGGAATTAGGGTGATGGTGGCCTCATAGAATGAGTTTGGAAGTTTACCTTCTTCTGCAATTTTCTGGAAGAGTTTGAGTAAGATAGGTGTTAGCTCTTCTCTAAATTTTTGGTAGAATTCAGCTGTGAAGCCATCTGGTCCTGGGCTTTTGTTTGCTGGAAGATTTCTGATTACAGTTTTGATTTCCATGCTTGTGATGGGTCTGTTAAAGAGTTTCTATTTCTTCCTGGTTCAGTTTTAGAAAGTTATACTTTTCTAGGAATTTGTCCATTTCTTCCAAGTTGTCCATTTTATTGGCATAGAGCTGCTGGTAGTAATCTCTTATGATCCTTTGTATTTCAGTGTTGTCTGTTGTGATCTCTCCATTTTCATTTCTAATTTTGTTGATTTGGTTTTTCTCCCTTTGTTTCTTAATGTGTCTTGCTAACGGTTTGTCAATTTTGTTTATCTTTTCAAAAAACCAGCTCTTAGCTTTGTTGATTTTTGCTATGGTCTCTTTAGTTTCTTTTGCATTTATTTCTGCCCTAATTTTTAAGATTTCTTTCCTTCTGCTAACCCTGAGGTTCTTCATTTCTTCCTTCTCTAGTTGCTTTAGGTGTAGAGTTAGATTATTTATTTGACATTTTTCTTGTTTCTTGATGTAAGCCTGTAATGCTATGACCTTCCCCTTAGCACTACTTTTACAGTGTCCCACAGGTTTTGGGTTGTTGTGTTTTCATTATCATTCATTTCTATGCATATTTTGATTTCTTTTTTTATTTCTTCTATGATTTGTTGGTTATTCAGAAGCATGTTATTTAGCCTCCATATGTTTGAATTTTTAATAGTTTTTTTTACTGCAATTGAGATCTAGTCTTACTGCATTGTGGTCAGAAAAGATGACTGGAATGATTTCAATTTTTTTGAGTTTACCAAGGCTAGATGTATGGCCCAGGATGTGATCTATTCTGGAGAAGTTTCTGTGAGCACTTGAGAAAAAGGTGAAATTGATTGTTTTGGGGTGAAATGTCCTATAGATATCAATTAGGTCTAGCTGGTCCATTGTGTCATTTAAAGTTTGTGTTTCCTTGTTAATTTTCTGTTTAGTTGATCTATCCATAGGTGTGAGTGGGGTATTATAAAGTCTCCCACTATTATTGTGTTATTGTTAATTTCCCCTTTCATACTTATTAGCATTTGCCTTACATATTGCAGTGCTCCTATGTTGGGTGCGTATATATTTATAATTGTTATATCTTCTTCTTGGATTGATCCTTTGATCATTATGTAGTGTCCTTCTTTGTCTCTTTTCACAGCATTTATTTTAAAGTCTATTTTATCTGATATGAGTATTGCGACTCCTGCTTTCTTTTGGTCTCCATTTGCGTGAAATATTTTTTTCCAGCCCTTCACTTTCAGTCTGTATGTGTCCCTCGTTTTGAGGTGGGTCTCTTGTAGACAGCATATATAGGGGTCTCGTTTTTGTATCCATTCAGCCAGTCTTTGTCTTTTGGTTGGGGCATTCAACCCATTTACACTTAAGGTAATTATTGATAGGTATGGTCCCGTTGCCATTTACTTGTTGTTTTGGGTTTGCATTTATACAACGTTTTTGTGTTTCCTGTCAAGAGAAGATCCTTTAGCATTTGTTGAAGAGCTGGTTTGGTGGTGCTGAATTGTCTCGGCTTTTGCTTGTCTGTAAAGCTTTTGAATTCTCCTTCATATCTGAATGAGATCCTTGCTGGGTACAGTAATCTGGGTTGTAGGTTATTCTCTTTCATTACTTTAACTATGTCCTGCCATTCCCTTCTGGCCTGAAGAGTTTCTATTGATAAATCAGCTGTTATCCTTATGGGAATCCCTTTGTGTGTTATTTGTTGTTTCTCCCTTGCTGCTTTTAATATTTGTTCTTTGTGTTTGATCTTTGTTAATTTGACTAATATGTGTCTTGGGGTGTTTCGCCTTGGGTTTATCCTGTTTGGGACTCTCTGGGTTTCTTGGACTTGTGTAACTATTTCCTTCCCCATTTTAGGGAAGTTTTCAGCTATTATCTCCTTGAGTATTTTCTCACGGCCTTTCTTTTTGTCTTCTTCTTCTGGGACTCCTATGATTCGAATGTTGGGGCGTTTCACATTGTTCCAGAGGTCCCGGAGGTTGTCCTCATTTCTTTTGATTCTTTTTTCTTTTTTCCTCTCTGCTTCATTTATTTCCACCATTTTATCTTCTATCTCATTTATCCTATCTTCTGCCTCCGTTATTCTACTGTTGGTTCCCTCCAGTGTTTTTGATCTCATTTATTGCATTATTCATTTTTACTTGACTCTTTTTTATTTCTTCTAGGTCCTTGTTAAACATTTCTTGCATCTTCTCAATCTTTGTCTCCAGGCTATCTATCTGTAACTCCATTTTGTTTTCAAGATTTTGGATCATTTTTATTATCATTATTCTAAATTCTTTTCCAGGTAGATTCCCTCTCTCCTCGTCTTTTGTTTGGCTTGGTGGGTATTTTTCATGTTCCTTTACCTGTTGGGTATTTCTCTGCCTTTTCATCTTGTTTAGATTGCTGTGTTTGGAGTGGCCTTTCTGTATTCTGGTGGCCTGTGGTTCCTTTTTATTGTGGAGGTTTCTCCCAGTGGGTGGGGTTGGATGATTGGCTTGTCAAGGTTTCTTGGTTAGGGAAGCTTGTGTCGGTGTTCTGGTGCATGGAACTGAATTTCTTCTCTCTGGAGTGTAATGGAGTGTCCAGTGGTGAGTTTTGAGATGGGTCTATGTGTTTGGTGTGACTTTGGGCAGCCTGTATGTTGACGCTCAGGGCTATGTTCCTGTGTTGCTGGAGAATTTGCTTGGTATGTCTTGCTCTAAAACTTATTGGCTCTTGGGTGGTGGTTGGTTTCAGTGTAGGTATGGAGGCTTTTGGATGATCTCTTATTACTTAATGTTCCCTGTAGTCAGGAGTTCTCTGGTGTTCTCAGGTTTTGGGCTTAAGTCTCCTGCCTCCGGCTTTCAGTCTTATTCTTCCAGTAGCCTCAAGGCTTCTCCAACTATACAGCACTGATAATAAAACTTCTAGTTAATGGCAAAAAGATTCTCCACAGTGAGGGACACCCAGAGAGGTTCACAGAGTTACACGAAGAAGAGGAGAGGGAGGAAGGAGATAGAGATGAGCAGGAGGAGATAAAGGGGGACTCAAGAGGAGAGAGACAGATCTACACAGTACTCTGTTCCCTAAGTGTTCTCCATAGCCCAGAACACCCACAGAGATTCACAGAATTGGATTGAGAAGAGAAGGGGGAGGGAGGAAATAGAGGTGATCTGGGGGAGAAAAAGGTGAGTCAAAAGGGGGAGAGAGTAATCATCACACTCCTGAGTAAAAATGGGTACTGAATATTGGATTCTTAAATGTCCAAAATTGATATCAAATACTGAAAAACAAAGATTAAAAATCTAGAGTAGAGGTTAGACTCTCAAAAATACAATATTAAAAACAAAAACACAAAAAATTTAAGAAATATATATGAAGTTCACTTTAAAAATAGGGTCTTTTTTTTTTGCAAGGTTATAGTGAAATGAAAATGAAAATTAAGGAGTAATAGAGGAGTAGTAGAGGACTTTAAAAGAAAATAAAAGAAAAAAAGAAAAAAATTTTAATTAAAAAAATAGTAAAAATATTAAATCACAGCAGGATCCTCTATGACCCACCTCCCAGAATATTGGAAATAAAAGCAAAAATAAACAAATGGGACCTAATGAAACTTAAAAGCTTTTGCACAACAAAGGAAACTATAAGCAAGGTGAAAAGACAGCCCTCAGATTGGGAGAAAATAATAGCAAATGAAACAACAGACAAAGGATTAATCTCAAAAATATACAAGCAACTCCTACAGCTCAATTCCAGAAAAATAAATGACCCAATCAAAAATGGGCCAAAGATCTAAACAGACATTTTTCCAAAGGAGACATACAGATGACTAACAAACACATGAAAAGATGCTCAACATCTCTCATTATCAGAGAAATGCAAATCAAAACCACAACGAGGTACCATTACATGCCAGTCAGGATGGCTGCTATCCAAAAGTCTACAAGCAATAAATGCTGGAGAGGGTGTGGAGAAAAGGGAACCTTCTTACACTGTTGGTGGGAATGCAAACTAGTACAGCTGCTATGGAGAACAGTGTGGAGATTCCTTAAAAAAAAAACTGGAAATAGAACTGCCATATGACCCAGCAATCCCACTTCTGGGCATACACACCAAGGAAACCAGATCTGAAAGAGACACGTGCACCCCAATGTTCATCGCAGCACTGTTTCTAATAGCCAGGACATGGAGGCAACCTAGATGCCCATCAGCAGACGAATGGATAAGGAAGCTGTGGTACATATACACCATGGAATATTACTCAGCCATTAAAAAGAATTCATTTGACTCAGTTCTAATGAGATGGATGAAACCGGAGCCCATTATACAGAGTGAAGTAAGCCAGAACGATAAAGACCATTACAGTATACTAACACATATATATGGAATTTAGAAAGATGGTAATGATAACCCTATATGCAAAACAGAAAAATAGACACAGATGTACAGAACAGACTTTTGGGCTCTGAGGGAGAAGGCAAGGGTGGGATGTTTCGAGAGAACAGCATCGAAACATGTATATTATGTATGGTGAAACAGATCATCAGCCCAGGTGGGATGCATGAGACAAGTGCTCGGGCCTGGTGCACTGTGAAGACCCAGAGGGATCGGGTAGAGAAGGAGATGGGAGGGAGGATCGGGATGGGGAATACATGTGAATCCATGGCTGATTCATGTCAATGTATGACAAAAACCACTACAATATTGTAAAGTAATTAGCCTCCAACTAATAAAAATAAATGAAAAAAAATAGTAAAAATATATGAGAATGAAAATGAAAATTAAGGAGTAATAGAGGAGCAACAGAAGACTTTAAAAGAAGATAAAAGAAAAAAAAGAAAAAAATTTTTAATTAAAAAATAGTAAAAATATATGAAAATGAAAATTAAGGAGTAATAGAGGAGTAATAGGGAATTTTAAAAGAAAATAAAAGAAAAAAATTTTTGAAAAGAAAAAAAATTTTTTTAATTAAAATTTTTTAGAAAAGTAAAAATATATCTAGGAATTTCTCTGGAGCTGTTGTGGGCAGTGTGGGTTCGGTTCAGTTTCAGATAGCTCCTCGTTCCAGCTTACACTTCTCAATATCTACAGGCCCCTTCCGGTGTAGTCGGTGTTACCTGCTGCTGCTGCTGAGTCGCTTCAGTCGTGTCCGACTCTGTGCGACCCCATAGACGGCAGCCCACCGGGCTCCACCGTCCCTGGGGTTCTCCAGGCAAGAACACTGGAGTGGGCTGCCATTTCCTTCTCCAATGCATGAAAGTGAAAAGTGAAAGTGAAGTCGCTCAGTAGTGTCTGACTCTTAGCGACCCCATGGACTGCAGCCCACCAGGCTCCTCCGTCCATGGGATTCTCCAGGCAAGAGTAGTGGAGTGGGTTGCCATTGCCTTCTCTGCAGTGTTACCTACAGGGATTTTGATCTGTTGCACCAGTCCCTTCTGAAGCGGTTCCCCTTGTTTATTTGGCTTCTGTTTGCCGGTCTCTTCAGTGTCTAATTTCCGCCCTGACACAGGCGGGTGGAGGTGCTCTCTTGTTTAGGTTCGCTGGTTCAGTCGCGCTGCGGGGAGGGGAGGGGCACTGCAGACAGATATCACTGGCCTGTGTGGGGAGCACTCGCAGTGTTCCGGTAACATTAGGTTTGCCCCTGCTCGAGGCGTGTGCTTTCCCCGTCTACACTGCTCGGGCTCCAGGCTGCTCTATAGGGGGTGGGCCCTGCGTTGCATGAGGTTCCAGTTTTCGGGTATTCCACAAAGACGCAGCCTCAGTTGGGCCTGCGTTTTGTGCCTTTCCCGCCCGAGCAGCTCAGGCAGCCAGGAGCTTGACGGGCGCACTCTCCCCGGCTGCGGTGCGCCTTATCACCTCCGCAGTCCCAGCCTCAGTTTCCAGGCGCGCTGGTCGGGTGCCCCTTGTGTCTATTCTGGGGAGCTGGCCTCTAGCTGCGACCCTCCCGGCATGGGTCAACCATCCAGAATCTCAGGAAGTCTTTGGTTAGAAACTGGGAGCCTGTTTGCAGTTTGGTAGGGGTGTCGTCTCTGGGGCTGAGTTTGCCCCCCCCCCCCCCCCCCCCCCCCGACCTCCTGCCGCCGCAGGGGATAGGCCGGTCTGCCGCTGGCTAGCTCTTCTCTGGAATTGCTCAGTCTTTCTTTTGTTCTGTCAACTGCCGGCAGTGTGTTCGGTTAGCGCGCTTTTCGCTGGTTAATTTTCTCTCTCTTGCGCTATCCCACAGTTGAAGTTGCTATCTCACGTTTGCTCCCTCCGATTGCCCTCAGGGCATTCAGGCCCGGTCCTTACCCTAAGCACTGCCACCCGCTCCTCTCCGTTCAGTCGCCACTTGCTCGTGGCGGATGCGGGCGTCTGGGGTAGTTTTCTGCCGGGAGTTGCTTTTAGGCATGTAATCTGTGGGTTTTATTTATTTTTCCTCCCAGTTAGGTTGCCCTCCGAGATTTGAAAACTTCCCCCAGACCCGCCAGTGAGAGGGTTTCCTAGTGTTTGGAAACTTCCTCTATTACGACTCCCTTCCCGGGATGGGTCTCCGTCCCTAGCTCTTTTGTCTCTCTTTTTATCTTTTATATTTTTTCCTACCTCCTTTCAAAGATGATGGGCTGCTTTTCTGGGCTCCTGATGTCCTCTGCTAGTGATCAGAAGTTGTTTTGTGCAGTTTGCTCAGCATCCAAATGTTCTTTCGATGAATTTGCAGGGGATAAAGTGGTCTCCCTGTCCTATTCCTCTGCCATCTTAGTTCCTCCCTGTACATCTTTTTTTAGTCGACAGAGACAAGGCAAGGAAGTTTTTGCCTTCAGCATTCATATCCAACTTATTACTGTAAGTCTTCACTTGGTCAATAAGGCAAGAAAAAAAAGTAATGGGAGATAAAAAGATGGGAAAGAAACAGAATAATCTGCACTCAAAGATGGCATAATTATTTCTGAGGAAAACCCTAAGGGATACATACAGTAACGATGAGAATTATAAGTGAAGTTAGAAAGGTCATCTAATATATAGTCAGGGAAGCTTACGGTGACTGTCGGGTTCGTGGCCTCCTGAGGAGACAGTTTCGCTCCAGGGCCAGAGATGAGACTTGATCAGTCAGAGCTTTTGTGTAGCAGACTTTTATTAAAGTATAAAAGGGACAGAGAAAGCTTCTGCCACAGACATCAGAAGCGGGCAGAGAGTGCCTGCTCATTAGTTTGGGTGGGGCTCTGTGTACTTATTCAATTGGTTACTAACTACAGAAAGGTCTAACCAGATCCACTCCCAGAGCATTCATCTTAGGATAACAGGATTAGTCAAAAGGCTTCTGTCAAGGAGAAACAGGTCCTCAAGCAAGATATTGTAATATAATTATTAATACAGAGCTTAAGAAAAAACACACCCTTAAGCAAGGTGGGTTCAGTTGTGTAATCATTAGATCTGGGCTTAAATAAGGTTAGTCTTAAAGACTGTTGTCATAACAACTCAGAGTTTAAGAAAAAAAACTTAATTTGACTAAGAGGAAGGAATGTAGGAAAAAGAAGTTCGTCCCTTTCTCCTCCTGGGGTGCTTGGACCCCTTTCTCCTCCCTGAGGACCCCGGACCCCTTATCAACCTACCTAAGAACTAACTCTCTCATTAGTATCCAAAAATCAATTGTATTTCTATATATAGGAAGGAAAGCTGTGATAAACCTAGAGAATATGTTAAAATGAAGAGACATTACTTTGCCAACAAACGTCTGTATAGCTAAAGCTATGGTTTTTCCACTAGTCATGTACAGATGTGAGAGTTGGGCCATGAAGAAGACTGAGCACTGAAGAACTGATGTTTTCTAAATGTGGTGCTGGAGAAGACTCCTGAGAGTCCCTTGGGCTGCAAGGAGATCAAACCAGTGAATCCTAAAGGAAATCAGTTCTGAGTGTTAACTGAAAGAATTAATGGTGAAGCTGAAGCTCCAACAGTTTGGTCACCTGATGTGAAGAGCTGACTCATTGGAAAAGACCCTGATACTGGAAAAGATTGAAGGCAAAAGGAGAAAGTGGCAGTGGAGCATGAGATGGTTGGACAGCATCATCCACTCAATGGATATGAGTCTGAACAAACTCCAGGAGATAGGGAATGACAGGGAAGTCTGGTGTGCTACAATCCATGGGGTCACATAGAGTTGAACACGACTTAGCAACTGAATAACAACAATATTGGAGAAAAATATTTGAAAATGAAATTTAGAGAATCCTCATACAATAATATCAAAAATAATTTAGCAATAAATTTAATAAAAGGTGTATACAATCTTTACACTGAAACCTACAAAATGTTGCTAAGAGAAATATTAACCAAATAATGGAGTGATATACTATGATTATGGAATGGAAGACTCAGTATTATTAAAAGAGGTCAGTTCTTCCTCAATAGATCTACAGATTCATTGTAATTCCAGTCACAATCTCATCTTTTTCAGGCTGCATTAATTCATTTATTGTCAAGAGATTACCTCCAACCATAACAAGGCACAAAAATTTCACTGTAAATTTTTCACGTTCTACGTAGAAATAATTTTAAACTTACAGAAAAGTTGCGGAACTGGAAACAATATATAGAACATTCATGTACGCTTTACCCACACTTAGTCCCATTTGCTTTACCACTTACTTTATCATGTGTTCCCTCTCATTCCCACTCCCAAGATATTTCCTTAAAACACCATAGTTTAGTTACCAACTTCAGTACATTTTAAATTGATATGATAGTTTTATCTAATCCAATTTTTATCTAATTTAACATTGATACAAAATTTTATCCAATTCTAATTTTGTCAATTTTGACTCAATAATGTGCTATGTAGAATTTGTTCTCTTTATTTTAGAATCCAATCTGGGATCAGATATTGAATTAAACTGTCATATCTTTTCAGTTTCCTTCGGGCTTCCCAGGTGGCACAGTGGTAAAGAATCCACCTGCGATGCAGGAGACTCTGGTTTGATCCCCGGGTCAGGAATATCTCCTGGAGAAGGAAATGGCCACCCATTCTTGCCTGGAGAATTCCGTGCACAGAGAAGCCTGGCAGGCTACAGTCCATGGGGTCACAAACAGTCAGACATGACTGAGTACTGCTCATTGCACTGATTCAGTCTCCTTTAATTTGGAATAAATCCCCAACCTTCTGTCTTATACAGCACTGATAGTTTAAAGGAATTTGGTTCCTTATTTTCTAAAATAGACTTTCCCCCTGCAATCTCCTTATAGTTAGATTCAACTTTTGTATTCCAGGCTGTGATGCTGTGTCCTTCTCAGGTCACAGCTTCTGAAGGTAAACAACGTCCATCTACCCCTCAAAGTCGATGTGAATTTTGATCATACAAAGAAGGTATTCCCCAATTTCTCTATTGTATAGTTACTGTTTTTCACTTTCAATTAATACTTATCTGTGGAAAGACATCATGCAAATTTACCACTCCTCATCAAAATCCTCTCCTGGACTTAGCATCTGCTGAGTAAGTATGCTTGCCTGAATCATTTTTGCCATGATGGTTGCAGAATAATTTTTTAACTCCAGCATTCTTCATATTAATCAATCAGTCAACAGTTTCCTGCTGCAAGTCAGAGTTCTCCTTTCTTACCTATTTATTTATTATCAGTATGACACCATGAATCACTGTTTTTCCATGTCTTATGGTTAATTGTTGCCCTTAATTATCTTGCTACTCAGATTGTCCCTTATTTGACCAGCAAGAGCCCCTTCAAGCTGGCTACAATGCTTTGTGACTTGTCCCATCATTTTGCTTTCTAGCATAACAGAATATTTCAGGCTTATCTTGTATTCACTCTACTTCAACCATGAAATCAGCCATTTCTCTGAGGATCCCTGGTTCCTTTTAGGAAATCAAGATCTGGACACAAGGTGTGCTCATTGCTCCAGCAGAATATTTTACAGAAATCAACAGGGTGGTTCTAAAAATTCATGTGAAACTTCAAAGGGCATGAAAAAAACCAAATATTGAAAGAAAAGAACAAAACTGAAGGACTTAATACTACCTGACTTCAAGACTTACTATATGTAGTAATACATACAATAATCATTAGGCTATAGGAATGGCAAAAAGATGATTCAATGGAAGAGAACCAAAGTTCAGAAACAGAACTACACATGTACAATCAATAGGTTTTCTTTCTTCAAAAAAAAAAAGCAACAAAGCAATTGGGAAATAGAAAGCGTTTTTGATAAATGATGCTAAAACAACTAGATGTCCAAATTTTACAAAATAAAAACAAACAAACCCCATAACACCTACCTTCCACCATATGTAAAAACTAATTTAAGATGAGTTACATACCTACACATTAAAGTTAAATCTATAAAGTGTCTAGATGAAAAAAGTAGAATATCTTCCTGAACCTGGGGAAAGCAAAAATTACTTAGAGCTCAGAAAGCAAAAACAATAAAAGAAAAAGTTGACAAATTAGAGTCCATCAAAATGAACACTTCTGCTTATCAGAAGACACCATCACAGCATGTGAGTAAGCAAGTGACAGACTAGGAGAAAACATTTGCAAAACATGTATCTGACAAAGGATTTGTACCCAGAATATGTAACACACTCCCACAACCCCAAAACAAAAATATCCAAATTACTTGGTTGTCAAAAGCTTTGAACAAACATTTCACAAAGAACATGCTAATGACCCTTGAGAATACAGCAAAGTCCTCAACATCATTTGTCATCAGATAAATGAAAATTAAAACTACAATGAGACACCTCCACATAGCCACTAACTAGGGTAGCTAAACACCAGCAACTTTAAATGCTGGGTAAGATGTGAAGCGATAGAAATTCTCATACATTATTATTGGAAATATGAAATAGTACAGTCACTTCAGAAAACCATCTGGCTATTTCCTATAAAGTTAATTATCAGTGAATTGTAATCAATAAAGTTGTTTACCAACCCCCACAAAAAATATTAAAAAGATTCAATATACACCTACCCTACAATCCCTGGTGGTTCAGATGGTAAAGAATCTGCCAGCAATGCAAGAGACCCAGGTTTGATCCCTGGGTCAGAAAGATCCTCTGAAGAAGGGAATGGCTATCCACTCCAGTATTCTTGCCTGGAGAATTCCATGGACAGAGGGGCCTGGTGGGCTACAGTCCATGGGGTCACAAAGAGTCGGACATGACTGAGTGACAACACTTCCTTCCTTAACTCTTCCATCACTTACCTTATCATTTTATTTTTAATTTTTACCCCTTTGTAATTTTTACCCCAGCAATTTTACTTTTAGGTATTTATCCAAAAGGAATGAAAACACATGTTCACAAAAACACATTTACAGGAGCCCTCAAAGCAGTATTCCTTATAGCTTTAAACTGGAAACAACCCAAATGCCCATCAGGAGGACAATGAGTAAACAAACAAAGTGGAGTACTGCTTAGCAAAGAGAAGGAACAAAAGAACCCAGACACAAAATAATACATACTGTATAATTCCATTTCTGTGAAAATCTAGGATAGGCAAAATCTACAACACGAACCTACAAAGAAAAAAAATCAGAAAAGTTTTTGAAGAAATAGATATACATATACTTCCAATGTTGATGGGTCTATACTCATATAGTTTACATAACCATCACTCTCTCTGCTATATTTGTAAAGACACTGACCAAGACCTTTTAAGTAAACAGTAACAGAAAATTCAAACTAGAATGGGCTGAAATAATAGGGAATATATGTAAATAAACAGTCCAGGATCAGACTGGGTTCACACATGGCTTGATTCAGTATCTCAGACTCTGGAATCTATTCTGTGCCTCAGTATTCCGCTCTGCTCTTTGGGGCCTGCAGGTTCCCTCCACAGATGAGTGGATAAAGATGTGGTATGTATATACACAGTGGAATACATCTGCAGCGACATGGATGAACCTAGAGAGTTTCATACTAAGTGAAGTAAGTCAGAAACTAAACAAATACTATATGATATCACTTATATGTAGAGTCTAAAATATGACACACTTGAGTTTACCTATGAAACAGAAACAGACTCACAGACAAGAGAACAGCCTTGTGACTACCAAGGGGGAAAGGAGCGGGAGTTTGGGATTACAGATGCAAACTATTACATGTAGAATGGATAAACGACAAGGTTCTGCTATGCAGCACAGGCAACCACAGTCAACATCCTACAGTAAACCATAATGGAAAAGAATATGATAAAGAATGTACATATAAGGTATAACTGAGTCACTTCTCTGTACGCTAGAAATTAACACAACATTGTAAATCAAGTATACGTCAATAAAATAAATTAAAAAAAATAAAAGTGAAGATTAAAGACAAAAGGAAAAGTAGAGCCTCTGTCACCTTTCCTTGATTCTAGGCTGAGTCTGTGACTTGCTTTGGACAAGAGAATGCAGCAGAAGCCACGGTATACAGTTCTCAGACTCGGGCTGTAAGGCTGCGAGTGCAACCAACTCCTTCTTGCTTGCTTCCTGGCTTCTCCATGAGAACAGGACTGGGCTGGCCTGTTGGAGAATGAGGCACACAGAACAGAGCCCAGCCAACCCATTTGTGCCTGGTGAGGTCTAAACATGTGAGAAAGCCCATTCAAGATTCACAAACCACCCAGCTACCCAAAGCTGACCACAGATGCACACGTGAGTCCTGCCAAGCTCAGCTCAGCTCAGCTCAGACCAGCCAAACCACCCAGCAACCCACTGACTAGCACACAACAGCAAATGTTTATTGTTACTCAGCGCTGAGGTGTCAATGATTGTTATGCAGCATTACTATGGTAATAGATAACTGATACACTCTCCCAAAGAACAGCAGAGATTCCCAGAGATGGCAACCATGAAGGATGGTGCTAAATTCGTAGAGTCATGGAGATGGGATCGGAAGTAGTGCCAAAATCTTGGTGCAAGCCAACGTTGTGGAGAGACAGAAACCACAAGAAGGCGGAAAGGCTGGTCTGTTGCCTCTCAGAGAGAAACAGATGCCAGGCGGCACCACAAAGGGAGAAATGGGAAGAGGAGTTGCCAGACCACTTTCCAGTTCCCAAAGGCCGGCTGCACTCTGCACTTTCTTTCCATGAGAATCCCTTTTATTAATCACCCTTTCATCTGAGCTATTTTAAATGGATTTCTCTTCCTTACAGCCAGCCTTTTCCACTGCAGAGTAGATAAGTCTCAATGGTCACAATCCCACTGAAAACTAATACACATTCGTTCACATATACACGTGGGACCAAACTTTGCCCAGAGCTTGGCTAATGACCAGAAATATCAGGATATAATCGTAGGGTTTATACCTATTTCCATGATTCAAAATCACTGGGGCTTCCAGATGGGCACCCTCTTCATTCTGCCCTACTTCATCTTCACCAAGCCACATGGATAGTTTGCCATCTGCTCCTCCAGTCCCCTTAATCTCCAGATGTGTACAGTTAAGGCAGCCCCTTAAGCCTGAACCAAAAGTCATGACTCCTGAGAAATCTGAGATTCTGTCCTAAAGTATGACCATGCCCAAGAAATAGTGTAGAACCTTCCAAATCTGTGATAGCAGAGTGGTTGGTCAGTTTAGCAACGAAACACGAATTCTGCATCCAGTTGCTGGATGCACATGTTCTGTGTGAGTCTGAATTTCTGCACTTCCATTAGCAGAAGACCACATGATGTCGTTTCTTTTCCCTTAATTCTCAACTACAGATTCACCCACATGGCTGTTCTTCTCATCATTAAGAAAGTACAGTCTTGACGAGGCACTGGTAGCAGTTGGGTGGCTAGGTGGGGGGAGTCAACACGTCAGGTCTCTCCAATCCCAAACTTCTTGAATCTGAAAAACCCCAAACTTTCCCCCAAGGAAGCTGCATGAAACTAAAATGGATTCCTTAAACACAGCTCAAACTTCTTTTAAATATCCCAGCAAACTCACAATAGAGAAGGTACAGATATTTACAGAATTACAGCTTCCATGGATTTCTTCCTCCCTCACATCTTAAAGTGCATCTCGGCAGCAAAGTTCCCTCAGAACTTTCTGACAGTCGAGGAATGAAAGGAGAGTGTGGTGGTATCCTTTTCTGACTCAAGGTAAGGGTTAAAGCCTTTTCTCCCTCTCTCTGCGGGTGCCCCCTCTGGGATAAGTGAACTCAGCTTTTCCGTGTTTAGACCAAACGCCTCAAATTTCTTCCTGGCAGGTGTTCATGGGTGTGAGCAAATTAGATTTTGAAAGTATTTTTGCCACGAGTCTCAGGCCCGCAATATAGGTTATATGTTGGAAGGCCGGGGCCAGCCAGTGCCACCTCTCTGAGACACTGGAAATCGGGGCTGATAAAAAGGAAAGTTAATAAATTGTGGAGTCCAGAATCAGGAAAACCTGAGTTTGAATTCAAGGGCTGCGTCTCCCCAGCCGTGCGACCGTGGGCATGTCACTGCCGCTGCCTGAACCGCCCCATCCTCCCCTGGACAGCAGGTGTCCCCACACTTTCCTCACTGCGGCGTTCAGGAATCCGACAAGACGTCACATGTAAACTGTCTGGCCCGTGCTTAGAGTTTACTAAACAGTTATGTATTAGTCAGGGTTCTTGATTACAAGCTGTGTGGTAATCAAATGGAATTTATTGGAAGGCTATCAGGGGCTCAGAGAATTGGCAGAGAGTAGTGATGAAGTCTGGAACGCGGCCAGAAACCAGGAGATTGCTGGAGGCTTAAGCAACAGGGCCTTGGTAAGGTCATGGGAAGAGACGGCCGGCTCGCCGCCGCGGCCGCTGGTTGGGGTGCCCCCAGCCCTGCCACCCCGCTCTGCACCACTCACTTAAGGTGCCGGGCCTGAGAGAACACCTGGGTGCCCCCACCTGGATCCCACGCCCACCCCCTGGGTGCAGCTGGAGCGGAGGGAGCGAGAAGCGTGGAGGCGTTAGGGGCAACCGCACCCCCCAACCACGACAACACACGAGGGCAGGAGGGCGAGCCTCTCTGGGGAAATGAGGGGCTATTAGAGGGCAGGCTGGCTGCTGAAGAGCCCCAAGCCCACAAATGCTCGCTGCAGGTGCAACTATTTAAACCCAGGAGAGAAGGCAGAAGCTTCTCCACGTGACCAGGGGCAGAAGTCATGTGGCATGGAGGGAGGGTGTAGGCTTGGGGTTCCCACCAACTCCCTCTGCAGGGGTCACAGTGACCCGAGGAAGCTGAGAGGTACGCAAGCCTCCCTTGATCTCGTCTGTGACCTTGAGCAAACAACTTCACCTGTCTGAGCGTCTACTCTGAGCAGGAAAAAGCCATGAGAGTCCAAGGAGACAGTCCACCCGGAACGAGAGCAGGCACACGTGGCAAACCCAGTAAGAGCCAGCGTGGTATGCCAGTGCCTTCTGCACAGGCCTCCCGGCCCCAGAGCAGAGAAGCAGCGGGGCACGCTCACTGCCTCTGTGATACGGGTACGTTGCTGATGTGGGCTGGGGACAGGGCACAGTCACCCACTGAGGCTGCCAAGTCCAGCCTCCTGTGGAGCCTCCAACAATAACACACGGATATTAATGACTCCAGGAGCCTGGGCTGTGCATTTCATTCCTAACATAAAGATGCCTTCGCACCTAAAGCAACACTCAGTTCTGTCCTCAGAGGTTTTCCAGGGACATTGAGCAACTTACCTATTTTGCAGCCCAGAGCTTCCTATCCCACCCACCCGTGACTCTGCTGAAATGTCAGAGAAACCCCGGCCCAGCTCCATGTAACCTGAGAGTTGCCCAGGGCAGCCACCCTACGGAAAGAGAATCTGGTTCAGTGAAAACATTCGAGACAGAGCAGACATACACATCTCTCTTTTTCTTTCTTCTGGAAGATGATTTTCCACAGTTAGCCACAAGATCCATTTTCTAAATGAGAAAATAATGGCTTGTATGTCGCCACTGGGAGCCAAAGCATTTATCATTGATGAACTCGGCAGCGTTTATTAAGTACCTATTCTATATGGAGCGCTCCATTACACGCCTTTAAGAGATGGCTGGGGAAGGCATGACAAACACAGGATGTGCTCTGCCGCTCACTTTCTCCTGGTTTCCAGGTTTCCCACCCTCGTTCTTTGCTTCCAAAATAACACAGTGATGACTTTGTCACATCCTTGCTGGAAATCCTTTATGACTTTCAGAAACCGCTTTGCACAATTTGCAGTCTTTCAGGACCTGATTCCTGCCTGCTTCTCCAGCTTTTCTGCCTTCCCTGTCCCTCACGACTTCTACCTGCATCTACTTATTCACTGATTTCCCATCCGTTCATTCCCCAGGTACTTACTGGGCAGTCACTCCAAATCTGATACTCTGTCAGCTGCTAGGGATGCAGCTGGGGGAGACAAAAAAATGAGATCCTTCTCTTGGGAAGCTCACCTTCTAGTGCAGTGTAGATGCCAGCGAGAGAAAGAAAGAAGTAGGAGGGTTGCAGACTGTGCAAAGTGCCACACACGCAATTCCCTGGTTGTCAGTGGTTAGAACTCTGTGCTCTCACTGCCAAGGGCCCAGGTTCACTCCCTGGTTGGGGAGCTAAGATCGCACGAGATGCACAGCTCAGCGGAAAAAAAGAAAGAAGTATCGAACAATCAAACACACACACAAAATAACACAAGAGGGTGGTGTGATAGAAAGTGACAGGGGAAGGACCTAACCCTAACCCTAATCCTGTGGTCAGCAAGGCAGCCATATGTGAGTGGAGAACCAGCCCATACAAAACACGTGCAGTTCCGTGGTTGTCCAACACGTGGTCCCTCCCCTGCGCATGTGCTCATGCATGCATGAGCTCTGCCTCCTCCAAGATGCCCTCTTCACCCCACCTCCCCAGTTCCTCTTCTGTCCGTAGGCTGACTCAGTATCATCTCTACAGGGAAGCCAAGGACCAGCCTGAGCACCCCTTCTCTCTGCTCCCCAGATGCTCTGAGCTTCTCTCCAGCTTAACTCCACTCTGCTGCGACACACCTCCTCCACCCTGCTGACGCCCAGCATCCGGGGAGCAGGGCCCAGCAGTCACCCCTGCCTCTTGGGGAGAACCAGGGAGGGAGGAAAAAGCTGGAGGGGACTGAGGGGGGGACCCAGATGGGATCTGAGCTTGGTGAACATCAACCATTTTTCCAGCATTTTTTGTTTGATTAAATCCCAAAGGACATTTTTTTTTCTCCAACTCCTTTTTCCTTTAACTTTTAAGCCATATGGTTCTAATTCATTTATACTTAACTAATTACAACATTGGTTTTGTAAGAGCTATTTGATGTCCGTGAGTCTTCTGAGCCCTTTCATACAATTTTCTAACCCTTTTTACTGTGAAACCCAAAGTGGTCTTTCGCCAGCAGTAAACAGCGTCCAGTGCCAGAAGGTTACGGTTTGGTCTTGGTTTGGTCACAGGGACCAGGCCTTGTGGTTACAAGACCTCGGAATTTGGCAAAATGTGTTTTTCGACTCCCAGTGAAATTCTAAAAAGGCTTCTCAGTGAAATAATGAGAAGAGAACACATAAATAAGAAAAGCAGCTCTTAAAAAGCAAGGCCTTTCCCTTCAGAGAAGCCCTCCTGTGGTCACGGCTTCCTTCAGCCTTGCCCTAGAACAGCGGCCAGGAGCTGGATTGCTCAAGAAAGTCTGGAGGCATTTGCCATTTGCGATCCTGCCCTGCCTCTTAGGATCTTAGAAAGTGGCATTTGTGTAAACAGGTAGGGTTTTTATGGGGATGCCAGTGTTCTAGCCAACTTGGCAGCCAAGCCACTCTATTTTTGTTATAGGAGATGAAAGGAACTAAAACCAGCTGAGGGCCCACTGGATGCCAGTGCTCCACCATGCCAAGGGCCGACAAAGAGGAAAAAATGCAGCCCTTGCTTGCAAGGAGTTTTGCATCCAAAGCTGCAATGATGTGTGAGGGCAATTACTATTGGTTGACCTCTTATAATACACCAGGCACTATCTTGAGTGTTTCCAGAACATTGTGTGTGTGTATGTGTGAGTCGCTCAGTTGTGTCCAACTCTTTGTGACCCCATGGACTGTAGCCCACCAGGCTCCTCTGTCCATGGGATTTCCCAGGCAAAAATACTGGAGTGGGTTGCCATGCCCTTCTCCAGGGGATCTTCCTGACCCAGTGATCAAACCTGGGTCTCCCGTATTGCAAGCAGATTCTTTACCACCTGAGCCACCAGGAAAGCCCTCCAGAACATTATTTCAATTGATACTTGGGATAACTTGGGAGGCTGGGGCTTTTCATATCTCCCACCAGCACACGAGGAGAGTCAGTCTCTGTGAGTGTAAGTGACACGGCTGGTAAGCAGTAGAATTGGTATTGGAACCCAAGTCAGTCTAACCCCAAAGACCATAGTTCGTGAATTACAGAAAGATGTTTATAGCGAGGCCCATGGATTCTGAGAAGGTGCATTCTGGAAATCGGGCCAAAGGCCATCACTGTAAAAAGCAAAGCATGAGGCATGGCTGGGGGAGGTGGCCTGATGGAAAGACATGACCTAATGCTGCTGAAGGCCTACCAGCTGCCCAGGCCCAACAGCCTCAGGGCCCCAATCAGTCCTATCTATACCCTCATTTTCTATAGGAAGAAACTGAGGCTCGCCATACGGCAAGAGAAGAGAAACGGTAGAATTTGGACCCCGTTCTGTTTGGCTCCAAGGTGCTCTCCATCACCAGCTCATCCTTCCAGATGTGGTAAGCTTTCTCTCCCACCAGGTTGATGATCAAATCACCATCATCTGCATTCAGCTAAAATCTATGTAAAGTGGGACGGCCCAGGAGAAATCTAAATAAGACCTGTGCAAGACAACTGAAATCAATGTTAAACAGGGAAAGGAGCTCGGCCCTGAGAGAGGGAGTAAATCATGGAAACCGGATTTGGAATGATTAACAATGGAAAAGATGTATGAAATGCAATCACTCCACATGGTACGTGTGCAAAGTTCTCAACAAAAGAATGAGGAGGGAGCAGACATGAGCCAAATTTGGATGCAAGCTAAGTGAATAGAAAAGTAAAACTGTAAAACCAAATGTGTCTAGGTTGGTCAAAAGAGAAAGGACTTTCTGGGTGAGTGACAATTTGTGGTTTCTTTTAGAAAGGAAAACCTTTACAGAAGTCTGCCAAGGCCCAGCCATTTTCAAGTAGGTTTATCTCGTTTCACACATTTTCTCAGTTAATCTTTATAGGCTCCTTCAAAAATTCACCTGATTCTCATCTACATTTTACAGAGGAGAAAAATACAAGCTCAGAGACCTAATGGCTTTCCCAAGGTCACAGACCTTGAAAGCATAAACAGGATCATGTCATTGTGCAGCATAAAAGCCTCTGGCTTCCTCCCATGGTTCCTAAATAAAGCATAAACATGGCACCAGGCCCTATAAAAATCGGGCCCCTGTGGGCTTCCCTTGTGGCTCAGCTGGTAAAGCGTCTGCCTGCAATGCAGGAGACCTAGGTTCCATCCCTGGGTTGGAAAGATCCCCTGGAGAAGGGAAAGGCTACCCACGCCAGTATTCTGGCCTGGAGAACTCCATGGACTGGACTGTATAGTTCATGGAGTTGCAAAGAGTTGGACACGACTGAGCGACCTTCACTGACATCTCTGATGTATCTAAAACACCCTCCTCCCTCACTCTGAACAGTCCAGGTCCAAGCTCATTTTTAGTTTCTTGACTACACTGCTTTATTTTCCATTTGGGACCTTTAGATATGTTCTTTCAATGCCCGCAAGAATGTTCTTCCTCTACCTCTTGATCTGTCTGGACGCTTGGGTTGTTTAAGCTTCATCTCAAGTGACTTTTCCTCCAAGGAGCTTTTCCTTGACTGCACAGTCCATGGAGGGTCCTCCCACTGCTCTCTTGGACAGAGGCGCATCTTTCATCACAGACTGTGTGACCAGTTTTATGCTGGGGACTTTGTCTTTTCCAGGAGTTCCACAGAAGTCCCAGGATCATTAGATGACTTGTGCACTTGGCCTTGAACTTTAGTCCAGTGGAAGGAATGCTCTGATTGGTCAAGACCAGATCAAATGATCACCCCTGACACACAGATGTAGAAGGGAGGATGAGGGAAAGGAGCAGAGTCAGTCTCCCTAGACATTAGGACTAAGAGTTGAGGTAGTTCCCCCAAAGGAAAACAGGGGGTGCCACTAAAAGAGTGGGTGCTGAAGAGGCAGAAACTCCAGATGCCCTCCTGTGAGAGTCTAACCCACTCGAGGCAGGGGCTGCTTAAGGAGAAGACCCCTGTTCTCCTCCTCCTCAGGAGTATAATCTGATTATAAAAGGAAACTTGTAGCAACTGAACCTGCACAAAAGATTTTCCTAGGCTTGGTCCTTGGGATCCCAGCTTCCTGACCCCAGGGTGTATTTATATGAGGAAGAAGGACTCAACCTGGGGAAGCATCTGAAACAACTGAAGGGGTGGGGTGATTTCTAAACAAGACAGATCCTGGGCTGGAGTTCTGATCTTCACTCCATCACATGTCTTCTGCATGATCCTGGGCAAATCCTCTCTGAGCCTCAGGCTCCTAAGGAGTAGATATATGTCAGTAAAAATACCCACTTTGCAGGTTTACTCTGAGAATTCAATCAATTTACATGGTAGAGGACTCCAGGTAGTGACGAGTACAACATAACATTCAGGAGACAAAGATGCTGGTGATGCTGGTGATGCTGGAGAAGAAGACAATGACAGAGGAGAAAGTGGAAATCATGATGATACTGGGGCTAGACTCCAATCTTCAGATTCATGGAAAGGACCTTTGAAAGTCATCTGAGTCATTTAACTCCTATAGGTCTCTTATACAAAACCCTAAGAGATAGGATTTGATTTTGACCAGGTTGGGGAAACTGAGGTTCAGAAGGAAGAAGACCTTGCCCAAGAAGCTCTTGGGCAGAGATGGGCATGAAACCCAACTCAGTTAACTTGGGTTTCTCTACCAAGAGCCTGCTACCACCCAGTAGTCTGAGGGATTCTTTCATTCTAGCAAAGTGTAAGCAGTACCTCCACACAAGCACACCCATGAATTTGTGAGTTTACATCCGTGCACTGGAGGAGGGGCCACTGCATTATGGGACCTTCATCTCTTTTTCTTTGGGCTTTTTTCTACCTTCTGTGAGCACCAGACAAAAGATTCTATTTAAAAAGAAAACACACACAAATTGTAAAAACCACCCATATTTCAAAAGCAATTTCACATCTGCACTGAAATTCCTCTACTTACAAACATTCACAGATAAGAACAAAGCCATGCACTAAAGAAAAAGTAGGCCAACTCTGCCTGCTCCCCACAGATGGTGTGAAGCAGTCATGCGCATCCATTTTAGTCTTGGCCATCGCGTTATTCATTAGTGTTGGCTCATGAGCTGTTTAAAGAAGTGTCTTCTTACCATGAAAAGAAGAAAGTCAAAGTAAAAACATCTTTGGATATATTTTTGAAGAGCTGAAAAGAACCAAGTAGAGCTAGAATCAATGCCAGCGTATCACTGGTTCTTTTGTAAACCTCAATTTTACACAGACACATACACTGCAGAGACTTATATATAATGTCTCTTTGGACTGAGAAAGAAATGGAACTAGACACCACCTTTTGGACACATGTTTGTACCTGGCTGCTTTCTGAATTTCTATCAGCAGCAATACCACTGAGCATCACCTTATTTTAACAAGACAATTAATGGTATTGTCCAGAGATAACCAAGCTTAATACTCACTATGGCAGACACTGTTACCTATGTAGCAGCCATTCCCCACCACTTCCTTCCTTCCTAGTGAAGTCTCTCCCTAACAACAGAAGTTGGAAATGGCAGATATTTTCTTAGATTCTCTTGCACATATAGTTCTGACCAATGAAATGTAAGAAGAACTGTCTAAGGAACACACCTTGATAATAAGAAACAGATGTAGGAGGAGAGGCCTTGTGCTTCCTGCTTTGGATATTACCCCATGAAGATGTGAAGCCTGGAGCAGCCATTTTGGAGCCATGAAGTCACAAAGACCCTAATGCTGGGAAAGACTGAAGGCAAAAGCAGAAGGGGGCAGCAGAGAATGAGATGGTTAGATAGCATCACTGACTCAATGGACATGAATTTGAGCAAATTCAGGGAGATAGTGGAGGACAGAGGAGCCTGGTGTGCTGCAGTCCATGGGGTCACAAATAGTGAGACAAAACTCAGTGACTGAACAACAACAAAAGACAAAAATTAACAGGCTAAAGATGGCAGAGCTGAAGGATAGAAAGATGCTGGCTTCTTGATGACAAAGTTGAACTGTAAACCAAGATCCTGGGATGTTGATGCCTGAGCTGGAGTAGATCTCCCATCTGCAGGCTTGCTGCTGTACCCTGCTGCCTCCACAAGCCAAAACTAATGTTAATTGAACATTTACTAAGTACCAGACGTTCTTCTGAAGCACTTCACATGTGTTACGTTGAAATCTCACAGCAATCCTATGAGATAGATCCTAACTAACCCCATTCTCCAGAAGAGGAAATTGAGGCTTAGAGGTTTTAAGCATCTTGCCTAAAACCACACAGCCAGTGTGTGACTGAGCCAGGATTTAAACTCCAGAGCTCAAACCTGTAACCACTTTGCTTTACTGTCTCATCCTCCTATTCCTTCTCTCCACTCTAACCTCTAAGTAGACTGACAAATCATCTAGATGTTTTTGGTAGGTACACCCGAACTGTTCCCTGACTTGCTATTGCCCACATAATGCCTTGTATATGCTTGGAAGCCCAGATGCTTGAGCTACTAACTGCCTGAGAAATCCAAGAAGTCTTCCAGGAAGAGTTTGAATTTGCCAAACAAATGGAACGAAGAGGG